>NC_136063.1:418079139-418734985 GCF_964261635.1 Lissotriton helveticus | reverse complement strand
GTTTAAACTTCTAATAAGCCATGCTAACTTAACATGCACGCAAAAAGAGGCCCATAAACCATACTACAGTAGGTTTTGACATGTCAAAATTATTTTAGACAGGTCAAACTGCAGTTATACTCTGCCGCAGTCAGACTGCACTGTTCGGTCTGATGCCATGTTTTACACTGTCACTGTAGTGCATGGCATAATAGGTGCTGCAGTCCACTAGTTCACTTTGCACCATATACTAGGGACTTCTATTTAGGCTAAAAAACAAGTAGGACCATCCCAATTTGACCATGCTTAAAGAGGGATCACAGGCATTTACTACTGGGTAATTGGTGTAATGTGCACAGAGTTCTAAAGAGTTTAATAAAAGGGGCAAAATCAGAGGTGACCACGTAGAAAAGGTGGATTTTCCACAGTATAGAAACCGTTTGCAGATAAAAAAAATTTAAATCATCTGTGGCCAATAGTGGCAGTACATTCAAAAGAGCTCTCATCCGATCATAGATCATGGGGCACAACAAATATAGTTTCTGGGGAACAAGGGTAGTAAAAGGGATTATCACAGGAAAGGACTTAACGATCCGTCATAAACCCAGAATTTCCCCCAAATCTCATTATGTTCCAAAGGACAGCCCAGGTATATGTAAACCTATTTTTTCTCAACAGCACTTTGGCTCATACCCCTATCTAATCCGATACTGTTGGGGCTGCCAGGGAACTATATACAACTTGCTCACCAGGGGGCCCACTGTAACCAACATCTTCACGCTTGTGTATCCTTGCCAACCAGCCGCAATCCCCTGGAGAACACTTTTGGTGACTGATACTGCAGGAGATTGCAAATCTGCGACTAATACTCTTGGATGACACTCTCAGACCATGTAGATGAAGAAGCCTAGTGCCTCACCACATAGAGTACAGGTTGGAGATGGGGATTTCCCATGTGGTACAAATGAGTTGGAGAATAATAAACCCTTTGCAAATAATTAAACTGAATCAGCCTCAGCTTCGCCAATATGGCTGACTCACAAGAAGCCACTTTTGCATCCCACCAGTCATTGTTGTTCATATCTCTAACGTCAGCTATCCATTTGGTTGGAGTCCCGATAAGGGATCAGGAGTATTTTCCACTAAGGTTTTGAATAAACCAGATACGCCCTGGGTCAGCTTCCCACCAGGGGCTAACTTCTGGTATGAGATTCAGCCTGTGTTTGTATTTGTCAAGTGAATGTCTTAATTGCAGGAATCAGAAAAACTGGGACTTATTTAAGTCATATTCACCTGTCAAGTCTGTGTAGGATTTCATGTGAGACACAGTGCAAACATCCCCAGCTTGGAAATAACTATGACAGCCCACTGCCAGAAACCTACCAGCCCATTCACCTCAGAGATCCAGTTACTAGACCAAAGGGGTGTATCTTTGGTAAGTTGTCTATTCAATGACACCCACCATAAGGTAGCTGTACTAACTATTAATGGTTATTTTCTTGGAAATTGGGAGAGAGGCCTTGGGTTTTTTATTTTATACTTTTGTTAATACATCTTGGCGTTCCAAGCGGTGCAAGCCGAGCCGAACTGCTGGGTCTTCCAGTCTCCTAACAACAAGTCATTGGTGGGGAGTGCTGGAGCAGCCCAATAGTAAAGCTGAAGAGACAGGATTCCCAATCTGCCCTCATAAGGTGATTGGACATATTTGGTGAATGTCACTCTCTGAGGTGGCTTGGGGGGGAGCAGAAGATTGTGTAGGCCTTTGCATGGGAAGGAAGTCAGAGTAGCCCTCAGTGGTATAAAGAAGTGGATGTGTATTATAAATTGGTAATTTTGCAGCATGTAAAGGATTTGGGGGAGTGAGATAATTTTATACCGGGCCCCTTTACCCATGATATCGACAATTTACCCCATATTTCCATTTGCCCCTTAAGTTTGATCAGAAGTGGTAGGATATTCAAATTCCAACCATCTTCCAGAGTGTGAGAGATATGTATACCTAAATATTTAAGGGGTTCTAGCATGGTCTGTAGATTAGGTATGGCCAACTCTTGAAAGTGGTCAGTTTCTGTCTGTTAAGCCATTCTTGATTTAGTGCAATTGACTCTCAGACCTGAAGCATCACCGTTTTGATGAGGTATATAGTCCTTGGGATGTATGGGTATGATTTTGGACGTACAAGAGTACATTGTCCTCATGTAAGGTGAGCTAGTCTTCCAACCCAATCTATGACCCACACCCTCGCATCCACCCTAATCCAATTTGCTAAAGGTTCCATTACTAAGACGAATAACAAGGAGGAGAGGGGTAAACACTAGCTGGTGTGTCTTTCAATGGAGAAGGGATGAGACAGCACCCTGTTTATTTGGTCTTAAGCCCAGATTCACTTCTGCCAACTGAAAATGCGAGAATAATGCCTTTCCTACCCTCGGTGATGCCATGACTTGCTAATTGCCACCCAGATGGACCATTCAGCAGCGGACTGCGGGAACGGGAGGGCACCGTCTAGCCTGCCTCGGATGCTCCGCATGGACAGGGGGCACGAAGGAGCCCCGAGGCTGCGGTGCCTCGGTGGGCCCCCTCCTCCCGCACCATCCGTATTTGCCTTTTACGGCCTCAGCTTCATCTTGCTGCTGGCCTGGGAGGGTGCATCCTAGTATGCTTTGGAGGCCCCTTGGTGACATGGGCAAGCCTGAGGCTGCGGTGCTGTGCTGGGCCCCCAGTTACCACCTCATCTGGACTTTGCCCTGATCTTCTGCAACCGACCACTCTCCATTTGGCCACCGGGAGACTGTGCATAGCTCCACCACGGCTTGCCAGGGCCTGGCGGGCGAGTCTCGGCTGGACTTATCTGGAAGAGCACACACCACCATTCTGCAGATCCCCTCCTCAGCTACTGCTTGTGGCCTGACGCAAACCGCTCCTTCGCCTCCCACGAAAAGCACCATCATTCTCGTGAGTACTCACCTGCTGTTTCTCCCTGGGACTCATGTTTGGTGCTGCTGTGCCCCCTATTATTCTAGAAAACTGGGAGGCTGGAGTGCTGTTAACCTGTTCCCAGGCCTGGCCTCTGTCATCCACCACACTGGAGGGATTACCCACCTCGTGCCTCACCGCTGGTGCTGTCTGCAGGGGGCCTTTGCGTGCCCTCTTCCTCTATCTGCAGAACCAGGGGTATTCCCCCATGGAACACCTTGTAGTTTAAATTTACTGTGCCCCTATCCACTGTTCAGCCTTGCCCACCCGCAGTTCCCCCCTCTACGCCAGGAACGCTCCCACCATGGGTCGGGGGACCCCAAACAACATAGGCTCAATTTTGATTGTCTCAAATCGACTGGGCATCCAGACCTCCCATTAGTGCTGAGGAAGACCACGATGCGGTTAGGTTCCCCCCCGAACCCCCTGAAGGTGCAGAGGGAAACATCCATCACAACACAACTTTTACGACGCACTGCAAGGTTTTACAACGCAAGTCATTACAACGACTTGCGCTGGAGGGCGCTGTAGGTTAGGGAATAGTTTAATTTACTATCCAAAACCTTCCCTACTATCCACGGGGACTGGAGTTGGAATAGTAAATTAAACTATCCCACTGTCCAGCACCCCCCAACGAAAGTCGTTGTAACGACTTGCGTTGTAAAACCTGCGTTGTAAAGGCATGCGTAGTAAAAGCATGCGTTGTAATGAAATACATCCGGTGCAGCAGCGATCATGGCGGAATTCTAAACTGGCTTTCGCAACATTGACGCAAGCTTTGATACCCTCACATCTCGGCTCCACCGCAAGGGGGGGAAATGCCTGGAATGGCATGCCACGCGGGTCGACGCCGCTGAGGAGCGTGTCTCCGGCCTGGAGGACAACACTACTTCATTGGCCCGAAGATTGGAGAAGACATAGCATCTCCTGAGGACTGTAGCCATTAAAAATGAGGACCTAGAAGCACGCTCACACCAGAATAACATATGCATTATTGGCCTTGCAGAATATACCCATATAGGGCACCCTGAATACTTTTTAGAAACTCTACTTATTGACTTTTTCGGCACCTAGCACTTCACTTCCACTTTTGTTGTGGAAAGAGCCCATACATCTCTGGGCCCTCGTCCACCCCCGGGCACCACTCTTTGCCCCATTGTAGCTCGCCTCTTGAATTACAGAGACCGCAACATTGTACTCCGCTTGGCCCATGAAAAGACCCCCTTGCAATATCACAGCACCATGATTTCCATCTATTCTGACTTTACGCTCACCGTCCAAAAGGCAAGGCAGAAATTAAACAATGCCAATGCACTGCTCCGTAAAAATAGACATAAGTATGCTGTTATACTCAGCTAGGCTCTGGGTGCTAGTAAATGATAAGGCCCAATTCTTTGATACCCCGGCTGATGTACTATCCTTCTGTAAACAGTTGGACCCTAGTAGACCTTCCTCATCCCATACCACCCCAGAGCGCTCCTCACCAGACTATAAATCTATGGCTAGTGCCAACCTTCCCACCAAGGCTGAACTGTTCCAACAGCATTTGCATTTTCCATGCCATTTACATATTGTTTCAATTACAGTGCAATGTTGTAACTAGCTAACTATATATTCACTTTCAGCTTTTCCCCACATGGAACCCAGATCTCTGCTAAAACGTCATTAGCTATTACCCACCATAATGGGCATTGATAGCCAATGCATTGCTCTCCCTCAAGGTTTATTCCATATTTCGAAGTGTTGGGACTTTTGTTTGGGTTTTGCTGGGATTCACTGGGTCTCCTTTACCTGGTGTGGGTGGGTATTTTGGGTTTTCATCAGTGCTGTTGTTTCCTTAGTTTTCCCTTTTTTCTTTTTTATAACAGACTGGACTAGACCACGCACTTCTTTATAAATGCATGACTATTTCTCTTCCTTTGCTGATGGGGAGTAATAGACAGTTTATCGATCTCACACTTTTTACCTGGAACATCCGTGGCTTCACCAATCCCCGAAAGGGTAAACTGATGTTGTTATATCTCAACTGGCACGCCATTAAGGTTGCGTTTTTGCAGGAAACACTTCTACCTTTTCAATCCTCCCCTACTTTTGTGGCATCATGTGGAGACTCCATAGATATTTTGCCAACTACAGCTCCTATTCTCGTGGAGTTTGCATACTCCTTCACAGAAGTCTTCCCCTTATTCATCATAGCACCATTGCTGATGACTGAGGTTGCTACATCCTGGTAGCGGGAAAAATGTTGGGGAGAATCCTTTTTTTAAACATTAATGGCAAAAATGTCGATGACCCCCTTTTTTTCCAGAATCTATACACCATTTTAGGCATATTCAACTCCAATGTCATATTGTTGGGGGCGATTTGAACCTAATCATCTACCCCATTTTAGACTCCACCAGCACTTGTCTGGGTGGTAAACCACGCTCACTACGTATTCTTCAAGATGTCCTTGACACATATACCCTCAATGATGTTTGTTGCTTCCCGTCTTCCCACTACCCCAGGGCATACCTTCTATTCTGCCCTACATGCGGTATGGACGTGACTGGACTATTGGCACATTTCTGAAAATGTCAGTGGCAATGGTATAGGGTTATGACTTTTTATATTGCACTTCACTCCCCCTTTCACCGAACCCCTGGCTGCCACTCATGCTTGAAAAACTTGCACAATGTACTTTGACTAGACACAACCTTGATACATTTGATGAGTTGTTCCCGGGCGGCCATGTGATATCTCACACTGTTGATACTGATCATGCCGATGTCACATACACTTGAATAAGTTCATTTTTTGCAGACTATATGGGACATTACGTTCCAGCATTCACTCCTACCCCCTCTTCCCTAAGGGATTTCCTCCTCTTACTCTCTTGATTTTTTTTAAACTCTTTATTCATAGCTGTGCATATCAGAAGAAGAACATGTACATTTTCAAAACACGCATGTATGCAACAACCTCCTTTTCCACTTTTCTCCCCAATCATATCTTCCCTTAAACTCAGGGGTAGCCTTCGAGACATATATCGTGTGAAGAGTAATATAATGTCCTTGAATGTCTCTAACATATTACATCTTTCCGGTTCCAATAAAAATCAGCAGTATATCTGCTACATTGTCCTGTATTACAATAGGAAGAGAACAAAATAACATACCCAGCATCCCTCCCCTAACAACCCTCCCCTACTCTATCCCTCCCTTCCCCTGGTGGTAACGGAATCCTCCCTGAGCTAACTCCAGCCAACTATATCTAATATGTACACTGTCCAGTGTTGAACCCTGGTAAGTTGTGCGTTTTCTCGGGAACTAACAGATCTCGTCAGGGTGACCTCTATAGTGTGCACTATCCCTACTCTCCATGCCCAGGTGCCGGGACTAGGTCCATTTCTTTCAGCGCCATTAGCATAATCTCCCAGTCTTGTGATATGGGATATTTTCTTTGACCGCACGCCTCCTCCCTTCGGAGAGCTGTCCCCTCTGCTTGTCCCCACTTCACTACTTCTATCTGCCATAACGGTGTCTCCGGTGATCTGGGGGATTTCCACCTCATCGTTAATGCTCTGACTGTCAGTAGGAGTGCCAAATCAAGGAATTTCAACTGGGCCTTCAGTGACTTAGGTCGCCTACGAGACCCCACTAGGCAGGGCAGTGCTTCTTCTGGTACTGGCAAATGAGTGACCGTCCGTAGTGCCTGGCACCCCCCCCGCCCAATACCCCCGTATGCATGCACAGGAACAAACCATGTGTAGGAACCCAACCTCGTCCTCTCCACAACGTGGGCAACAGTGGGGGGAGTTCGGAATCATTTTGTGTAGCCTTTTGGGGGTCAGATAGGCTCTGTGCAAGACCATCACCTGTATAAACCTGAACTTAACGTTTCGTGCAACCCGCCTAGGGTGTTCCAGGATCATCTGCCACTCTTTAGCATCGTGCCGGTGTCTTGAACCCAGGTGTTCCCAAGTCTCATGATAGGAATTGATGCATGCGCTCTGACCCCTGTGTACTAAGTGTGCCCCTGCTCCCATGTAGTATAATAAATAAACCAGTTTGTTCTGCGCAGGTTGGAGTCGTTGTGGCGCCCAGATGGTTCTAATATAGTGCGTGACTGTGGCGTGTAACAGGTAGAGTCTGGGGGGAGCGCCCGTGGCCTGCAAGAAGGTGTCATGATCTAGTAGGTTACCGTCTCCAAAAAAGGCGCCCACCCGTGTTATCTCGGCCGTCGCCCAGGGGCGCAATACCCTTTCCGTAAGCCTACCCTGTGGCGTTGGGATTCCCAATAGGGGGGCGTTTGCTGCATATGGTACAGCCGGTGAAGTGTATGCCAGGACTTTCCTCCAACACAGCAGAGCTGTGCGCAAGAGCGGGTGACAATCTGTGGCAATCCGACTTCTCGGGAGCAGCAGGGCGTGTAGCTCTCCCCGGTCCAGCCTTTCCGGTGTGTAGTCAATTTCGTGGAGATTCTTGCCTGCCGTCCAGTAGGACAGCCATTGGAGTTGACTAGCATAATAGCCACGGAAATCCGGGGCTCCTAGGCCCCCCGATCTAGTCCCTAGTTGCAGCTTACGTAGGCCAATCCTTCTCCTACCGACACCCAAAATGAGACTGATTAAGAGGGTATTGAGTGTATCAAATACTTGTTGAGGTAGAATTACAGGGAGAGTAACAAAGAAATACAGTATGCAGGGGAGCATAACCATCTTGGAGATCGTGATTCTGCCCATGACTGACAGGGGCAAAGAAGTCCAGAAGCCCACAGAATTGCGAAAACGCGTAATAGCTCGTTTAAAGTTCCCATCAATATGGTCTTCTGGCGACCTATACACCTGGATCCCCAGGTACTTAAATGTGGTCCGGGCCACCGGGATTAGGTAAGCTCCAAAAGGGATGGAGACAGGGCTTGGTGTTTCCCTGAAATAAAAACCCTGTGATTTGTCTGGGTTAATTGCCAAACCCGAAATCTTCTCAAAGTGGTTAAAGATATCGTATATAGCAGTATGATCCGCCTGCAGGTCTTTGAAGCATAGTAAGATATCATCTGCGTAGATCGATATCAAGTTATGTGTACCCCGAATTGGGATGCCCATCTGCTCTCCCCGAGCACGCAAGGCTATGGCCAGGGGCTCAAGGGCGAGGACAAATAAAAGTGGGGACAGGGGGCAACCCTGCCGAGTGCCTCGGTGTACTGAGTAGCTATCGGAGACGTGCTGTCCTGTGCACTCCCTAGCCGAAGGATTTGTATAAAGCAGTCTGATCCACGCCAAGAAGGAATCTGGAAGCCCGAATTTCTCCAGGGTTGCAAACATGAATGACCAAGACAAAGAGTCAAATGCCTGCCTGAGATCCAGCGCTACACAGCCAGCCCTGGGGTATTCCCGCGGCGTAGTTGTCATGAGTGCGTGCAACCTCCGTGTATTCAAGGAGGTGCTCCATCCCGGGAGGAACCCACATTGGTCACGATGGACAAGGGTGGGAAGATAGGTTTGTAGCCTCAAGGCGATCGCCTTGCTAAGTATTTTATACTCCGTGGCGAGCATCGACAGGGGTCGATAGTTTGTCATGTCCAAGGTATCCCTGCCAGGTTTAAGTATAGAGATAACCAGTGCCTGCATCGTCGATTCAGGCAAGTGTCCCTCCTCAACAGCCGTCCGGTATACTTTTTCCAGTACAGGCACCAGGGTGTCAGAGTAGGTCGCGTAAAACTTCACAGGGAGCCCGTCTATACCCGGAGTTTTATTATGGTTAAGGGATTTAATGGCAGTCCGAATTTCACTCTGTGTGATGGGCCCCTCCAGTTCCCTTTAGGCGTCAGCCGTCAGAGCCGGAAATGGAAGGTCGTGGAGGAACTCGGACACTCGGTCCGGATCCTCTCGATCATACAATATTTTCAGATGGTCATGAAACGCTCTGTTGATCTCCAATTGTGAGCGGACCAGGTCGCGCGACTGGGCACGTATTTGGGTTATCACTGGAGGGTCGGATTGGTCTCGTACTAAGCAGGCCAGTAAAGCCCCCGATCTGTCCGCCTCTGTATGCTGTCGGCGTAGATATTCTTTGTGGTCTATGACCCTTAACGTTTCCAACATATCGGCATGATCTATATTCTCTTTTTGCAACTCCCCTCTCTTCTCGGGGTCTACACTCGCTTCCCTTTCAAGTATCTTTAACTGATCTTCAATCTCACAGTTTTCTGTGAATTTCCTGTCTGGCTCCCACCAGCTGGCCTATGGTTGCACCCCACACCAACACTTTCATGGTGTCCCACACCACCAGATTGGAAGTGGCGGAGTCCCAATTTTCTATAAAATATTTACTCAGAGTATCAGACAAGATTGCCCGGAAAGGGCCATCCTCTAGGAGGAGCAGGTTTAACCGCCAGGTAGGAACCGGGTCGGGACTCTGCCCCAGAGGAGGCTGAACGACAGAGGTCTGTGATCTGAAAAGGTTTTGGCTAAGTACTCCGGGTTTCCTACCTTCGAGACCAGTGACCCGGAACACATAAATCTGTCAATTCTAGTGTGCAATGAGTGTAAGTGTGAATAATAAGAATATTATTTTAGCTCCGGGTGTAAGGCATGCCATATATCAATCAGGCTCCAACCTTCCGCCCATACCAGGAACATCTCTGTCAGTCGGGAGACCCCGGCCATTTGTAGGGGGGGTGTGATCTGTCTCGGCCCAAGTCCAGTGTCAGGGACTGTCCGGGACTATGTGGGGAACACAGTCAGGGACTTGGGCAAGGACTGGGAACTGGGAAGAAAACATACACAGAAAAGTGTACAGCGCTGCCCAGGATTATACAGGGAGTCAGAGGAGAAAAAGGGATCCAAAGGGGAAGCCTGTACAAGTGAACAAGATGGGTAAGACTCAGAAAGGAAGGGCACTCACAAGGCAATTTAGCATTCAGACTAACTACACCCAGGACAGAAGTGCAAGACATATATATAATACAACATTAACAATAAAGGGGGTGTGGGGTAAAGCACTCAGGAGCTCCACACGGTAAGACTGAAGCTCAGTACGTTTCTTACCCACAATTGCTGTTACAGATACTGGCTGCAAATACCCACATGTAGGATATGCATGCAAAGGCAGGGTCTGTGGAGCTTATACCTATGGTGATGTTATAAATGTAACCAAGACAAAACGCACAGTGAACAAGAAACACCACCTAGGTAGTCAGCTGTGCCCACGGATCCTGGCTATCAAACAGGAACACGCAAGGCAGTAACAGCAATGGGGTAAAACTAAACACAAGCACAATAGACAAGGAGCTAACAAGGAGGAGTGCTTAACAGGAAAGGAAGGAAATCACAGGGCACACTTGGCAGAAAGCAGGTAACAAACATACAAGGTAACAGACGCAAGACAGCAGAATAGAAAGACAGCAAACTAGGAACTGGAACCAAGGAATTGGGAAGAAAGGCAGGGACTGGAAAGGGATATACAGAAGGGGAGGCTACAAGGGTATGCTAGAATAGTGTAGGTTAAGGAATCAAGAAAACAAAGTAGCATAGAAAGCAGTGCTGGTGCAGGAACAAGAGTTGAGCAAAAGCTCAGGAGTCTAGGTAGCACTGCAGGCAGTGCTGGTACAGGAATAGGGAATTACTAAGGCTTTAGGAGGCAAGGTAGCACTGTGGGCATTGCTAGTTCAGGAACAGGGAATTAGCTACAGCTCAGGAAACAAGGTAGCACTGCAGGCAGTGCTAGCTCAAGGAAACAGGAAAGAGCTGCAGCTCAGGAAACAAGAAATGCTGGGACCCAGGTGCAGGAACTAGAATTGAGCTAAAGCTCAAGAATCAAGGTAGCACTACAGGCAGTGCTATTTCAGGGACAAGGGAAACTGCTGCAGCACAGGAACTCTGGAAACAGGGATAGCAAAAGCTCAGGGAGCACTGGAAACAAGGATCGGTCTCACCGGTAAACAGCTACAATGACCAACCTTTGCCTGAACGGAACTGGGGCTTAAAAGAGCTCACATTAATCACATGCAGCTGGTGTGAGCAGGCTAGCAGCAGCCAGCCACAGGTGAGCTGAATTCCTCCACCGATCCTTGGCCTGCAGGGGTGGAGACAAAGCAGTGAGCAGGGAATTCTGGGTAATGGAGTTTCAGGCATGAGTAGGCTGGCTTTAAGTCTAAGCAGGCTGGCTTTCACAAAACCCGGCATGGATTGGGAATGGATGTCAATTCCCAAATAGTGTCCAAATGGCTGGAAGTCAAGATATGCATGCAGGGGAGTGTCAGGAAGCATATTAGAACACTGGAGAGTCCCACAGTTCAGCCCCATGGTGGTGGACACGAGAACACAGGGAGCGAATCGTGACAGTACTCCCCCTCTAAAGACCGTCTCCCGGAGTCTGGAACTTGATCCAAAGCCTTTGCTCATAAGAATTAAGTCCATTTCCATCATAGATGCAGTGCACGCTATCAGAGGACTGAAGGTACATTTTGATGTTCTGGAGGGTTGTATAATTGTCTGAAAATAAGCAGCAACATCCAAAGCAGAACTTTGAGGAAGGAAGCACTCTGATGCAGGAGGCAGAATAGAATGCAGATCCAAAGAGTCCAAATCCAGAAACAGGGGCTTAGAAGCCTGGATTAAAGGTGTTTGAAGTCCTGATGATGGCAGACGAAAGTAGCACTCTGAAAACAAATTAAGATTGACTGTAGGGTCAAAAGCAGATAACGGAATGGCAGGAGGCACAGAGGCCAAAGGCAAACTGGCTGAAGACAAAGAAGGTGACCGGAAGCAGACCTGAAGTTCTGGCCCTAGAGGAAAATATACAGAAGGCTCACATGCAGGAGACTTTGGAAGTAGGTATGCAGGAGACCCAGGCCCTTGAGGCTTACATGTTGAGAGTTTTGTCTCTGATGCTGGAGATTCAGTTTCTGAATGTATTCGTACTGAGACCTCTGGATGCTGGCAAACTGGAAGCACTGGGTCAAAACGTTGGCACAGTAGAGGCTCAAGTCCAGAAGGCAGGGAGCCTGGAAGCTCTGGTGCAGAAGGCTGGGACCCTGGAAGCTCTGGTGCAGAATTCAGGGAGCCTGGGAGCTTTGGTGCAGAAGGCAGGGTGCCTGGGAGCTCTGGTGCAGAAGGCAGGGAGCCTGGGAGCTCTGGTGCAGAAGGCAGGGAGCCTAGGATCTCTGGTGCAGGAGGCAGGGAGCCTGGGAGCTCTGGTGCAGGAGGCAGGGAGCCTGCAGGTACCGGTGCTGTAGACATGCTCTTTGGAAGCTCTGGCTTCATAAACAGGCTTTTAGGAGGCGCTGGCTCTATAAGTAAATTGGTTGAAGGCTCAGTAGGCAGGCAGACTGCAGGCTGCAGTTCTGTAGGTAGGCCGGCTGAGGACTCAGGCTCTGAAGGAAGGTAGTCTGGAGGCCCTGGTACTGATGGCAGGAAGACTGCAGGCTGAAGTTCAGGAGGCAGCAGGCCGGCTGTGGACTCTGAAGACTCTGAAAGCAGACAAGCTGATGGCAGAGAGGCACAAGGATGACAGTCTTTAAATTCTGAAAATGGCGTTTGCCCTTGAACATCCCTATTGTCAATAGTGAAATCTTCACAGTTCCTTTGCCCATTAAAACATACTGAAGTGCTTTCTTCGGGATGGCTAAGAATACTGCTTATTTTAGAGTCTCTGTTGATCAGACTTCCTTTACTTTTTAGCACTTCACATCTCTTAGTCAGAGGAAGTAGGTCGGAGACTTCATGGTCATGAGAGATTTGTTCAATTCCTTCTGCATTATAAGGTGGTACAGATGCATCAGAGCATAGAGTAATATTTCCTGACTTTTCAATATGTGGCATGCTTGAAGGTGGAAGAGCAAGCAAGGGGTCAGGATTTTGTTCCTTCTCAGTGAGGTTGTCTTCAATTGTAGTAGTAAAATCTAGAGCATGGTCTAAGTCACAGGACATTGTCACAGCAGGGATTATGTGGATCACCGGTTCAGGTTTTGTCTTTATGTCAATGACCTGTCCCTGGCTTATCTCTGAGATAGAACTGACCTCATTACCAGGAAAAGAAAGCAAAGAGATGCGTTTTGTCTTGCCTGGCATTTGGGGTTGCTGAAAAGTGAAGGGACACATCTCAGATGTAGCGCCTGGATGTAATTTAGTACTAGAAGACAAAACAGAGGAGTTAGACATTTCAGGATTCAAACAAATACTTTCCTTAGCTGGACTGTGAGACAAGGTACTATGGTTGTTCTGAATGGTATCTGAGTGATCAGACACAGAATTATTAACACAATTGCTAGACCAGCTCAGAGGGGAACGCAAAAGAGAGCGCAAGGCTTCATTCTCCATTTCTAGGGAGGCTAACATAGAGGTGGAAAAGTTATTTTCTACAGGGGTTTTAAATTCCCACTTGAACTCAGGATTATAATTTTTTAGGATCAAATATTTTTCTTTTATTGAGCATGTCAAGACAGGATGGATACAATACAGCCGTATAGAGTCACCCGCCAATCCGACAAGCGACAGGCAAGTCAATGCATCAAGTGGGAATAAAGCGCAGGTCCCAGTTACGAGGGTGCAGTTATACACAGCAAGCCACCTACAACCCAAATTGGGCCGGCCGCGTTTAAAACAGGGCAACGTGCATGCGTGACTAATCGTTGCTACCGGCTCCAGCGTGGAGGAAGACCTGAAATGTGAAACAATGTCTTGCAGCCCACTGCCCATCCCCCGCCGACCTGCATTACCCCCTTGCCAGCAGCTGCGTAGTCCGCCAGGGGCTGGTGTACCTCTATCTGTGACAGACTTAATGAACAACCCCCCCGTTCCCAGCCCCACCTTCCCCACCCCAAGAGAAACCCTACCTGCCGCCCCCCCTACCGCACCCCAACCCCCGGTCCACCCCAACAACTCCCCACCCCCTCCCCTTCCCCTCCCCGTGTGGTCCATGGTCTGTTCCTCTCTCCTACCCCATTCGTCTCCCCCCCCTAACGGGTGGGCCCATCCCTCCTCTTCTCCTGTTCAGTTTCCGTTAGCCGCAGCAGTCTAAGGTACCTCGGGCAAGTTACCTCCACAAATTCAGACGACAGGAGGGCCAGAAATGGCTTCCAAAGCTCCGCATACTTGGCCCCTTCTCCTGCTTTATATAGGGAGAGCCGTTCCATGCCTAGTACTGTCCATAGGCGATGGAGCCAGCCCTGTCGCGTAGGAAGTTGCGCCGAGCGCCAGTGCACCAGGATATTCTGTGTCGCCGACCCCAGTGCGATGGCTATCAGGCGGCCCCTCCTAGACCTCAATGGGTAAGTCAACGCGTTAGGCAACCCCAGAATGACATACGAGGGAAAGCGTGGGATTTCTGTATCAAAGTGGGCATCCACATCGCTCAAGACCTGCCGCCAGTAATCCTGTAGGAACCTGCACTCCCAAAGGATGTGTGTTAACGTACCCAAATGACCACAGCCCCGCCAGCAGAGAGGGTCTTTGCTACTATCCATCTCATATAGGCGCTCCGGGGTGTAGTACCAGTAGGTCGCCACTTCCGTGAGCGTGTCCGTGAGCCCCATGTGATAGGCCGAGTGTCGCGCTCTATAGTATATTCCCTCCCATTCCTTATGTGAGAGAGTTCTCCCCAGCTCCCGCTCCCAGCGTGCCCTACTCGCGCTGTAGGTGTACCTGTGTTTGTGCATGAGTGTCTTATAAAGGTCTGAGATTAGCTGCTTGTCAGATGTGCGGGAAATCAGCCAGTGCTCAAAGTCTGTCAGGCGCCTGTCCGCTTCAGATCTAATCGCGGGGTTAAGAGCCCAGTGTCTGACCTGGAAATATCTGAGTCTCTCGGATTCGGGGAGGCCAAACTCTTGACGGAACTGTGGGAAGGGGACAGCTCCCATACATATGGCACAGAGCACGGCAGCCAGCCGGCTTCCAACGTTCGAAGGCCTTCTTATCCATCCCCGGTTGGAAGTCAGGATTGTCAAGGATGGGCGTGAGCGGCGACGGCAATGTAGTAAGACCTAGCGAGACCCCCACCTGATCCCAGATCTCCATCGGGACTCGCGTGATGAACGACGCGTAGAGGTTGGGCGGCCTGTGCGTCTGGTGCATGAACGGTATCTCCTGCAGGGTCCTCCCGGCGATCGCCTGATCCTGAAACAACCAGTGTTTCCCGGATTCCCAGCGGACCCATTCAGCCAGGAAGCGTAGTTGTGACGCCTGAAAGTATGTAGCTAGATTCGGGATTCCAATTCCGCCCTGCTCCGGTGCGAGCATCGCTATCTGCACTTTCAGGCGGGGCTTCCTCCCATTCCAAATAAATTGTGAGAGCTCTGACTGTGTCAACTTAATCCAGCCATTGGGTGGAGTAAGGGGTATAGTGCGAAAGATGTAGAGTATTTGAGGGAGAACCGTCATCTTGACTGCCGCGACCCGGCCGAGCCATGACAGCGGGTAGTATTTCCACTGTCCTAGCTCCTGTCTAATTTTCCGTCTCAGTTTGGAGTAATTAATATCCACTGTAGTCTGGAGAGAGGGGGCCAAGTGTATCCCGAGGTATGGGACCGCCTCCTTGGCCCACTGCAGAGGGAACGCGTCCTGCAACGCGGCGCGTGTGCCCGGATCTAGGGACAGGTCTAACTCTTCCGACTTCGTCATGTTGACCTTGAAGCCTGACACTCGGCCGAACCTAGTTAGGTCGTCGAGGCATGCCGGGAGAGAGCTCCGGGGTTCGGCAAGGGACAAGAGGACATCATCGGCATACAGGCTTATGGTATGCACATCCCCTCCGAACTTAATCCCCTTGATCTCCGGGTCCATGCGAATTAGCTGCGCCAACGGCTCCATATATAATGCAAACAACAGGGGAGATAATGGACATCCCTGTCTGGTGCCTCGTTCGATCTTGAAACGCAGCGAGGAGCAACCGTTCACCCGGACCATAGCTGAGGGGTATTTATAGCAGTTCATAACTCTGGTTCTGAACTTAGGACCCATACCCGCCTTTACCAAGACCTTCTCCAAATAGGGCCAGTGCACACGATCGAATGCCTTCTCGGCATCGATCGCCAACATCATGTATTCCCCCTGTGTTCGAGAAGCTTTCTCTAAGAGATAGAGGGCCCGTTTGGTGTTGTCGGAGGTCTGACGCTCCGGTATAAATCCGGACTGGTCCGGATTGATCAGTCCTCCCATGTATGGGGCCAATCTGGAAGCAAGAATCCCCGTATAGAGTTTGAGATCCACGTTCAGAAGGGAGATAGGCCTAAAGGCCCCACAGTCCGTGTGGTCTTTACCCGGCTTAGGTATGACCGCAATGGAGGCTTCGAGGAGATCTCCAGGGATCGTCCCGTCCTCAGCAAATGAGGTGAAGAGCCTGGAGAGCAGCGGGGCCAGCTGTGCGCAGAAGGTCTTATAAAAGCTCGCCGGGAAGCCATCTGGGTCAGGAGCCTTGCCCGGTTTAAGTCGGGCGATAGCCGAGATAACCTCCTCTGGGCGGATGTCTTTCTCCAGGCATTGAATCTGTTCCTGCGTCAGAGCTGGCAATGGGATCGATGCTAAGAAATCTAGTTCGGCCTCTGGGTCGGGTGGGGGGGCCTCATATAGCTCGGCGTAGTAGTCACTGAAGGCCCCGGCTATCACCCGATCCCCCGTGACAGGTAGACCGTCTCTCCCCCTCAGTTCCCGAACCTCCCGTTTCTGTGTGATTGTGTGCAACTTGTGCGCCAGGAGGCGCCCACATCTGTCACCTCCAGTATAATAAACATGTTTGAGCCTTAGGGCCGCGTATTCCGCACTGTCTAAATCTAATGCTGCCAATTGCTGACGAGCAGCTTTCAGCTAACGCCATATTCTAGGGGCCCCAGTTCTCCTATGAATCTGCTCCAGTTCCCTAGTCTTCTGGGTGAGTTCGTCCCTTTTGGTTTGGCGTTCTGCATTCTCTGCCGCCGAGATAGAGATAAATTCTCCCCTTAAAACCACCTTCATAGCCGCCCACTGAGTGGCCAATGTGGTGTCTTCGGTACTGTTGTGAGACAGATAGTCTTTTATCGCCCTTTGGATTTTAGCGACCGCTTCCCCCCTGTGTAGCAAGGATTCTCGTAGCCGCCACACCCTATTGGCCCGCCGTATCACCGGCCCGGAAAGGGTGATGGTGATCGGTGCGTGGTCGGAGAGAGACGCTGTGCCAATTTCGACACCCGTGACAAGAGACTGCGTAGGCGCTGAGACAAGCAGGTAATCTGTGTGCAGCTGAAAAGTGCGTGTAATCCCTTTCCCCGGGGTGGAGCTTGTGCCATGCATCTACTAACCCCAGTTCCCGCAATCGGAGCATGCCCGCCGATGATAGCGCCCCCACCTGACTAGTGCGCTGGCATGACCGGTCTAGCAAATTGTCAAAGACTAGGTTGAGGTCCCCTCCAAGCAAGAGATGGCGGTCTATCGTGTCAGTGGCATCAGCAAGCGCTTTATGCAGGAATTTCTCTTGACCCTCATTGGGGCCGTAGATGGAGCCAATCGTGTAGTTCAAGTCAGCAATTGCAAACCTATAGACTAACAATCGACCTTTAATTTCCGCAATTTTACCCAGTGCCTTGCCCCTAAACTTGCGCGCAACTAGGATTGCCACTCCAGCGTTCTTGTCTGGACAGGAGGAATAGAACTGAAGGGGGAATTTACTAGACTGAAGGCGGTGACAATCCTTAGCCAGTAGATGTGTTTCTTGTAAGAGGCAGATGTCTGCCTGGGACTGTTCCAGAAACAGTAGGACAGCTTTACGCTTTACCGGATTGTTCAGCCCTCTCACGTTCAGCGTGAGAACAACCACTTCACTCAACACCATCTATGGGAATGTGACCCCCACGCTGTCATGATATCGGGCTCGAACTGACCCGCCTGTGGATCCCAGCGCCAAACCTCTGCACTAGCAACCAACCTTCCAGGACATCGAACAGCCCACTCCTCTACTAACCATGGACCCACACCGACCCCACCCAACCCCCTCCACCCTCCCCACCCCATCCCCTCCAACCAACCCAACAACCACCCCCTCCCCAAACTTTAGAACGTAGAAAATGAACATGTCCATTGTCCACACTTGACAGATCAGCGTGGAAAACAAGTTGGGGAAATGTGTCCGGATCCATCGTATCCCCCACCCGCCACCGACCGCGGCTTCACTCCTCGCCCACGCTCAGGGACTCCTGGGCGTTGAGATCAAGGTTCACCCGTTGTCTGTCGCCGTCAACTCCAACGCCGGCGTCTCGACCGCCGCTCGCTGACCCTCCTGAATCTCTTCTGGGGGTGGACATCTCGGCCTGCGCCTCCTCCGTTGCTGCCGCCATTGACCAGTGGTCCCGGACTCCGAGACCCCCCCTGTGTGGGAGCCTCTCTCTTCCTTTGGCTCCTCAATGCCCAGGAGTTGGCACGCTTCTCTGAGCGACCTCAGCTGGAACACCTTGTTGTCCCATTTCAACACCAGGCGGAACGGGTGTCCCCAGCTGTACGGTATGCTGAGGTGTCTCAGCTCGGTGGTGACCGACTTGAAGGACCTGCGTTTTTCCAGTATAATGGCGGCCAGGTCCTGGTATAGGGTTGGAGAGTGAACGCCAAAGGAGATGGACCCCATCTGTCGAGCCTTGCTTAGGATCTCTTCCTTGGTGCGGAAGTCTGGGACGCAGACTAAAATGTCTGCCGGGAGTGCAGCAGCAGCTCTGGGCGGGCCAGTCCGGTGTGCTCTGTCCAAGCGTATGTCCGTATCCGCCGGCCTGCCCAGGATGTGATTGAAGAGGCTTTGTGTGTAATGGAAAAGGTCTTCAGTGTCGAGGGAGTGTTTCACCCCTCTTATCCGAATGTTATGCCGCCGAGAGCGGTTCTCCAAATCCTCGGCGTGGGATTGTAGGTCGACCGGTTGATCATGTATGCGTATGATCTCCTGCTGCAGCGCCTCAATCTCAAGATCTCGGCTATTGCTCTTCGTCTCCAGGTCCGCCACTCTCTATCCTATGGCATCCGTGTCCCGGCGAAGCTCCCTAATCTCCTCCTTCAGTTCTGTTTTAAGGAGTTGGAGGTCTTCCCGCAGGCCACTGAACAGGGACTCCAAGAAAGTTTTAGTGATGGGCTCCTCCGCACCCTGCGACCCGGCGCTGGGTGAGCCGGCCGCCATTTTGTTGGCCCCTGCCTGTTGCCCAGGGACGTGGGGCTCCGTCCTCTTCCCCGCCGTGGTAGGGGTGAACAGGTCCTTGATTGATCGGTCTTTGCGCACTCTCGCCGTGGACATGTACCCCGGCCCCGCGACAGGCGAGGGGTGGTGCGGCGTGGCCAGCGGCCCTGGTTTATTTGTGCGCAAGGGCCTCGTCTTTGCAGACGGGATCGTGCTCCTCAGCCCGGGAGCCCACCCGTGGAGCCCGCCGGCGCCACCCTCCTCAACTCTGGGGTCGCCGAGCCCGGCCCCAGTCGCCTCCCTGGGTCTTGCCGTTCAACCCCCACCACAGGTGCCCGGGTGCAGCTCCCGACCCAGACTCCCCTGTCCGATCTCAGGCCTCAGGGGTGAACTGCTGCTAAGCGCTCATCTGCCACTCCGTTATGTGGGTGCGTGTCTATCGGTGGCAGGGCAGGGCCAAGACACCTATGGTGCCTGTTGCTGGTCGCATTACAAGATGGCGGCCGTTAGTATGCCGCTTCGCAGAGGCCACGGGCCAACCAACCGCCTCTCCGGGACAGTGACGAACCCGCCCGTGCCGTGTGCACCCTCCGTCCGCCTTCTCGTCTCCCCGTTAGGTGGGCCACTCCACACCGCCGTAGCGCCACTGCCCCGTGCTGTGCAAATCCGGGGGGGGGGGGGGCCTCGCAGAAACCCACCGCTCCTCACCTCCGTGCACCTGCGGGTGTGTCCCGAATATGCGCTCCTGGCGCTCGATCGCCGGCAGCCGCCGCCACTGTCTGGTCACCTCGACTCCCTCTGCTTCCGCGAGGCCGGTGGCGGCAGGTCCGCAGCAGCCCCCCGGTGAAGAACCTCAGGGGGCCTCGCGCTGTATCACGCGGGCCAGACCCGCCACCAAAGCACCGGACTGCGGTGATCCGCGGCCTGCCCAGGATGTGTCAGGGCCGGGCACACAGCGCCGCCCTCCTCGGCCTCGCTGTCACCACTCCAGTCTCCACAGGCCCCGCTAGGCCGCACCCGGTCAGCCCGAACTCGGCGTCCCCCAGGCACCGCCGCTGTCCGCTCCGGGCCCCACCGAAAGTTGGCACACAGGCGCAGCACTCACTCCACACAGGAGTCCAAACCAGGACAGGGAGGTGCTATTTACATCGCTATAAAGGCGGCCGGCGGCGGGAGCTCCGAGAAGCACGTACGCTCACACCGCCATCTTTGGATTATAATTTTTTAACAGCGTCTAAAACATTTTATTCTCTTGATGTAATTCAAGAATCTTAGATGAAAACATATCCTGCGAGGACTGCAGATCTTTCTCTATAAGGACAGTGGCAGACTTGGCATCTTCACAAGCAACAGAGCTATACCTTGGATTTTGTTCAAACTGGCTATTAGCCTCCTGTGTTCTAGTAGGTCTTTTCTCTCTTTTGTTGAACTGATTATTGTTTACTTTGAATGTGATATTAAACAAGGTCCCTTTAGTATCCAGGACTGTGATTTATACTGGACTACAAGACTGGGTAACATTATGTGAATGGAAAACAGAGGTTATGAAATGGATCCGCTCTTTCTATGGTTGTGTGGTTGAACATTGTATTTTATAACCACTGTCAGCAGACATGCGAGAATCAGAATTCTTGTTCAGCAAACTGAGTAAGGTATTATTTTCCTTTTGCAATTCTGAAAGAGACATTGAATCTGGATCAGAACAGAAGAGCAAGTCAGGATCTGGCAAAGAGGTGTTTGAGAGCCAATGAGTAAAATATTCAGAACGTAAATGTCAATTTTTCATAAGAGGATTAATTGTTTCAGGACTAGGGTGAACAATTTCAAACTGGAAAGTAGACACTAAATGTCTCTCATTGGTGAACACTAGGAAACTGCCCTGAACAAACTTAAATGATGCACTGGTGTGTCTCTTTCTTAAACCTCTCATTATGACACACTTAATATTTTCACACACACATGAAACAGAAAAAGGTAGCTAACTGAATGCAAAGAAACCTCACAAGTGACCCTGGAAATGTGGGTTAGTCATTCTGTCAGCTGTGTGGTGGGTGCATCGGTGGAGCTGTGTGGTGGGTGCATCGGTGGAGCTGTGTGGTGGGTGCATCGGTGGAGCTGTGTCGGTGTAGCTGTGTGCTGGGTGCATCGGTGGAGCTGTGTGGTGGGTGCATCGGTGGAGCTGTGTGGTGGTTGCCTTGGTGGAGCTGTAAGGTGGGTGCATCGGTGGAGCTGAGTGGTGGGTGCCTCGGTGGAGCTGTGTGGTGGGTGCATCGGTGGAGCTGTGTGGTGGGTGCATCGGTGGAGCTGTGTGGTGGGTGCATCGGTGGAGCTGTGTCGGTGGAGCTGTGTGCTGGGTGCATCGGTGGAGCTGGGTGGTGGGTGCATCAGTGGAGCTGTGTCGGTGGAGCTGTGTGGTGGGTGCATTGGTGGAGCTGGGTGGTGGGTGCATCGGTGGAGCTGTGTTGGTGGAGCTGTGTGGTGGGTGCATCGGTGGAGCTGGGTGGTGGGTGCATCGGTGGAGCTGTGTCGGTGGAGCTGTGTGGTGGGTGCATCGGTGGAGCTGGGTGTGGGTGCATCTGTGGAGCTGTGTGGTGGGTGCATCTGTGGAGCTGTGTGGTGGGTGCCTCGGTGGAGATGTGTGGTGGGTGCATTGGTGGAGCTGTGTGGTGGGTGCATCGGTGGAGCTGTGTCAGTGGAGCTGTGTGGTGGCTGCCTTGGTGGAGCTGTATGGTGGGTGCATCAGTGGAGCTGTGTGGTGGGTGCATCGGTGGAGCTGTGTCGGTGGAGCTGTGTGGTGGGTGCATCGGTGGAGCTGGGTGGTGGGTGCATCGGTGGAGCTGTGTCGGTGGAGCTGTGTGGTGGCTGCATCGGTAGAGCTGTGTGGTGGGTGCATCGGTGGAGCTGTGTGGTGGGTCATTCGGTGGAGCTGTGTGGTGGGTGCCTCGGTGGAGCTGTGTGGTGGGTGCATCGGTGGAGCTGTGTGGTGGGTGCATCGGTGGAGCTGTGTGGTGGGTGCATCGGTGGAGCTGTGTCGGTGGAGCTGTGTGCTGGGTGCATCGGTGGAGCTGGGTGGTGGGTGCATCGGTGGAGCTGTGTCGGTGGAGCTGTGTGCATCGGTGGAGCTGGGTGGTGGGTGCATCGGTGGAGCTGTGTCGGTGGAGCTGTGTGGTGGCTGCATCGGTACAGCTGTGTGGTGGGTGCATCGGTGGAGCTGTGTGGTGGGTGCATCGGTGGAGCTGTGTGGTGGGTGCATCGGTGGAGCTGTATGGTGGGTGCCTCGGTGGAGCTGTATGGTGGGTGCCTCGGTGGAGCTGTATGGTGGGTGCCTCGGTGGAGCTGTATGGTGGGTGCCTCGGTGGAGATGTGTGGTGGGTGCATCGGTGGAGCTGTGTGGTGGGTGCATCTGTGGAGCTGTGTGGTGGGTGCATTGGTGGAGCTGTGTGGTGGGTGCATCGGTGGAGCTGTGTGGTGGGTGCATCGGTGGAGCTGTATGGTGGAGCTGTGTGCTGGGTGCATCGGTGGAGCTGGGTGGTGGGTGCATCGGTGGAGCTGTGTGGTGGGTGCATCGGTGGAGCTGGGTGGTGGGTGCATCGGTGGAGCTGGGTGGTGGGTGCATCAGTGGAGTTGTGTCGGTGGAGCTGTGAGATGGCTGCATCGGTAGAGCTGTGTGGTGGGTGCATCGGTGGAGCTGGGTGGTGGGTGCATCTGTGGAGCTGGGTGGTGGGTGCATCTGTGGAGCTGTGTGGTGGGTGCCTCGGTGGAGCTGTGTGGTGGGTGCCTCGGTGGAGCTGTGTGGTGGGTGCCTCGGTGGAGCTGTGTGGTGGGTGCATCGGTGGAGCTGTATGGTGGGTGCATCGGTGGAGCTGTGTGGTGGGTGCATCGGTGGAGCTGTGTGGTGGGTGCATCGGTGAAGCTGTGTCGGTGGAGCTGTGTGGTGGCTGCATCGGTGGAGCTGTGTGGTGGGTGCGTCGGTGGAGCTGTGTGGTGGGTGCATCGGTAAAGCTGTGTCGGTGGAGCTGTGAGGTGGGTGCAGCGGTGGAGCTGTGTGGTGGGTGCATCGGTGGAGCTGTGTGGTGGGTGCATCGGTGGAGCTGTATGGTGGGTGTCTCGGTGGAGCTGTATGGTGGGTGCCTCGGTGGAGATGTGTGGTGGGTGCATCGGTGGAGCTGTGTGGTGGGTGCATCGGTGGAGCTGTGTCAGTGGAGCTGTGTGGTGGCTGCCTTGGTGGAGCTGTATGGTGGGTGCGTCGTGGAGCTGTGTGGTGGGTGCATCGCTGGAGCTGTGTCGGTGGAGCTGTGTGGTGGCTGCATCGGTAGAGCTGTGTGGTGGGTGCATCCGTGGAGCTGTGTGGCGGGTCGTTCGGTGGAGCTGTGTGGTGGGTGCCTCGGTGGAGCTGTGTGGTGGGTGCATCGGTGGAGCTGTGTGGTGGGTGCATCGGTGGAGCTGTGTGGTGGGTGCATCGGTGGAGCTGTGTGGTGGGTGCATCGGTGGAGCTGTGTCGGTGGAGCTGTGTGCTGGGTGCATCGGTGGAGCTGGGTGGTGGGTGCATCAGTGGAGCTGTGTCGGTGGAGCTGTGTGGTGGGTGCATTGGTGGAGCTGGGTGGTGGGTGCATCGGTGGAGCTGTGTCGGTGGAGCTGTGTGGTGGGTGCATCGGTGGAGCTGTGTGGTGGGTGCATCGGTGGAGCTGGGTGGTGGGTGCATCTGTGGAGCTGTGTGGTGGGTGCATCTGTGGAGCTGTGTGGTGGGCGCATCTGTGGAGCTGTGTGGTGGGTGCATCTGTGGAGCTGTGTGGTGGGTGCCTTGCTAGAGCTGTGTGGTGGGTGCCTCAGTGGAGCTGTGTGGTGGGTGCATCGGTGGAGCTGTATGGTGGGTACCTCGGTGGAGCTGTGTGGTGGGTGCATCGGTGGAGCTGTGTGGTGGGTGCCTCGGTGGAGCTGTATATTGGGTGCATCGGTGGAGCTGTGTGGTGGGTGCATCGGTGGAGCTGTGTGGTGGTTGCATCGGTGGAGCTGTATGGTGGGTGCCTCAGTGGAGCTGTATGGTGGGTGCCTCGGTGGAGCTGTATGGTGGGTGCCTCGGTGGAGCTGTATGGTGGGTGCCTCGGTGGAGCTGTATGGTGGGTGCCTCGGTGGAGCTGTGTGGTGGGTGCCTCGGTGGAGCTGTGTGGTGGGTGCCTCGGTGGAGCTATGTGGTGGGTGCATCGGTGGAGCTGTGTCGGTGTAGCTGTGTGCTGGGTGCATCGGTGGAGCTGTGTGGTGAGTGCATCGGTGGAGCTGTGTGGTGGTTGCCTCGGTGGAGCTGTAAGGTGGGTGCCTCGGTGGAGCTGTATGGTGGGTGCATCGGTGGAGCTGTATGGTGAGTACCTCGGTGGAGCTGTGTGGTGGGTGCATCGGTGGAGCTGTGTGGTGGGTGCATCGGTGGAGCTGTATGGTGGGTGCCTCGGTGGAGCTGTGGTGGGTGCATCGGTGGAGCTGTGTGGTGGGTGCATCGGTGGAGCTGTGTGGTGGGTGCATCGGTGAAGCTGTGTGGTGGGTGCATCGGTGAAGCTGTGTCGGTTGAGCTGTGTGGTGGCTGCATCGGTGAAGCTGTGTGGTGGGTGCATCTGTGGAGCTGTGTGGTGGGTGCATCTGTGGAGCTGTGTGGTGGGTGCATCGGTGGAGCTGTGTGGTGGGTGCATCGGTGGAGCTGTATGGTGGAGCTGTGTGCTGGGTGCATCGGTGGAGCTGTGTGGTGGGTGCATCGGTGGAGCTGTATGGTGGGTGCCTCGGTGGAGCTGTATGGTGGGTGCCTCGGTGGAGCTGTATGGTGGGTGCCTCGGTGGAGCTGTATGGTGGGTGCCTCGGTGGAGCTGTATGGTGGGTGCCTCGGTGGAGCTGTGTGGTGGGTGCCTCGGTGGAGCTGTGTGGTGGGTGCATCGGTGGAGCTGTGTGGTGGGTGCATCGGTGGAGCTGTGTCGGTGTAGCTGTGTGCTGGGTGCATCGGTGGAGCTGTGTGGTGAGTGCATCGGTGGAGCTGTGTGGTGGTTGCCTCGGTGGAGCTGTAAGGTGGGTGCCTCGGTGGAGCTGTAAGGTGGGTGCCTCGGTGGAGCTGTATGGTGGGTGCATCGGTGGAGCTGTATGGTGAGTACCTCGGTGGAGCTGTGTGGTGGGTGCATCGGTGGAGCTGTGTGGTGGGTGCATCGGTGGAGCTGTATGGTGGGTGCCTCGGTGGAGCTGTGGTGGGTGCATCGGTGGAGCTGTGTGGTGGGTGCATCGGTAGAGCTGTGTGGTGGGTGCATCGGTGGAGCTGTGTGGTGGGTGCATCGGTGAAGCTGTGTCGGTTGAGCTGTGTGGTGGCTGCATCGGTGAAGCTGTGTGGTGGGTGCATCTGTGGAGCTGTGTGGTGGGTGCATCAGTGGAGCTGTGTGGTGGGTGCATCAGTGGAGCTGTGTGGGGGGTGCATCGGTGGAGCTGTATGGTGGAGCTGTGTGCTGGGTGCATCGGTGGAGCTGGGTGGTGGGTGCATTGGTGGAGCTGTGTGGTGGGTGCATCGGTGGAGCTGTGTGGTGGGTGCATCGGTGGAGCTGGGTGGTGGGTGCATCGGTGGAGCTGGGTTGTGGGTGCATCGGTGGAGCTGTGTCGGTGGAGCTGTGAGATGGCTGCATCGGTAGAGCTGTGTGGTGGGTGCATCGGTGGAGCTGTGAGGTGGGTGCATCTGTGGAGCTGTGTGGTGGGTGCCTCGGTGGAGCTGTGTGGTGGGTGCCTCGGTGGAGCTGTGTGGTGGGTGCCTCGGTGGAGCTGTGTGGTGGGTGCCTCGGTGGAGCTGTGTGGTGGGTGCCTTGGTGGAGCTGTGTGGTGGGTGCCTCGGTGGAGCTGTGTGGTGGGTGCATCGGTGGAGCTGTGTGGTGGGTGCATCGGTGGAGCTGTGTGGTGGGTGCATCGGTGGAGCTGTGTGGTGGGTGCATCGGTGGAGCTGTGTGGTGGGTGCATCGGTGAAGCTGTGTCGGTGGAGCTGTGTGGTGGGTGCATCGGTGGAGCTGTGTGGTGGGTGCATCGGTGGAGCTGTGTGGTGGGTGCCTCGGTGGAGCTGTGTGGTGGGTGCATCGGTGGAGCTGTGTGGTGGGTGCATCGGTGGAGCTGTGTGGTGGGTGCATCGGTGGAGCTGTATGGTGGGTGCCTCGGTGGAGCTGTATGGTGGGTGCCTCGGTGGAGCTGTGTGGTGGGTGCATTGGTGGAGCTGTGTGGTGGGTGCATCGGTGGAGCTGTGTCAGTGGAGCTGTGTGGTGGCTGCCTTGGTGGAGCTGTATGGTGGGTGCATCGGTGGAGCTGTGTGGTGGGTGCATCGGTGGAGCTGTGTCGGTGGAGCTGTGTGGTGGCTGCATCGGTAGAGCTGTGTGGTGGGTGCATCGGTGGAGCTGTGTGGTGGGTCATTCGGTGGAGCTGTGTGGTGGGTGCATCGGTGGAGCTGTGTGGTGGGTGCATCGGTGGAGCTGTGTGGTGGGTGCATCGGTGGAGATGTGTCGGTGGAGCTGTGTGCTGGGTGCATCGGTGGAGCTGGGTGGTGGGTGCATCGGTGGAGCTGTGTCGGTGGAGCTGTGTGGTGGGTGCATCGGTGGAGCTGGGTGGTGGGTGCATCGGTGGAGCTGTGTCGGTGGAGCTGTGTGGTGGCTGCATCGGTATAGCTGTGTGGTGGGTGCATCTGTGGAGCTGGGTGGTGGGTGCATCTGTGGAGCTGTGTGGTGGGTGCATCTGTGGAGCTGTGTGGTGGGTGCCTCGGTGGAGCTGTGTGCTGGGTGCCTCGCTGGAGCTGTGTGGTGGGTGCCTCGGTGGAGCTGTGTGGTGGGTGCATCGGTGGAGCTGTATGGTGGGTACCTCGGTGGAGCTGTATGGTGGGTACCTCGGTGGAGCTGTGTGGTGGGTGCATCGGTGGAGCTGTGAGGTGGGTGCCTCGTGGAGCTGTATATTGGGTGCATCGGTGGAGCTGTGTGGTGGGTGCCTCGGTGGAGCTGTGTGGTGGTTGCCTCAGTGGAGCTGTATGGTGGGTGCCTCAGTGGAGCTGTATGGTGGGTGCCTCAGTGGAGCTGTATGGTGGGTGCCTCGGTGGAGCTGTATGGTGGGTGCCTCGGTGGAGCTGTATGGTGGGTGCCTCGGTGGAGCTGTATGGTGGGTGCCTCGGTGGAGCTGTGTGGTGGGTGCTTCGGTGGAGCTGTGTGGTGGGTGCATTGGTGGAGCTGTGTGGTGGGTGTATCGGTGGAGCTGTGTTGGTGGAGCTGTGTGGTGGGTGCATCGGTGGAGCTGGGTGGTGGGTGCATCGGTGGAGCTGTGTCGGTGGAGCTGGGTGGTGGCTGCATCGGTAGAGCTGTGTGGTGGGTGCATCGGTGGAGCTGTGTGGTGGGTCGTTCGGTGGAGCTGTGTGGTGGGTGCCTCGGTGGAGCTGTGTGGTGGGTGCCTCGGTGGAGCTGTGTGGTGGGTGCCTCGGTGGAGCTGTGTGGTGGGTGCCTTGGTGGAGCTGTGTGGTGGGTGCATCGGTGGAGCTGTGTCGGTGGAGCTGTGTGCTGGGTGCATCGGTGGAGCTGTGTGGTGGGTGCATCGGTGGAGCTGTGTGGTGGGTGCATCGGTGGAGCTGTATGGTGGGTACCTCGGTGGAGCGGTGTGGTGGGTGCATCGGTGGAGCTGTGTGGTGGGTGCATCGGTGGAGCTGTGTGGTGGGTGCATCGGTGGAGCTGTATGGTGGGTGCCTCGGTGGAGCTGTATGGTGGGTGCCTCGGTGGAGCTGTATGGTGGGTGCCTCGGAGCTGTATGGTGGGTGCCTCGGTGGAGCTGTGTGGTGGGTGCATTGGTGGAGCTGTGTGGTGGGTGCATCTGTGGAGCTGTGTGGTGGGTGCATCAGTGGAGCTGTGTGGTGGGTGCATCGGTGGAGCTGTGTGGTGGGTGCATCGGTGGAGCTGTATGGTGGAGCTGGGTGCATCGGTGGAGCTGGGTGGTGGGTGCATCGGTGGAGCTCTGTGTTGGGTGCATCAGTGGAGCTGGGTGGTGGGTGCATCTGTGGAGCTGGGTGGTGGGTGCATCGGTGGAGTTGTGTCGGTGGAGCTGTGAGATGGCTGCATCGGTAGAGCTGTGTGGTGGGTGCATCGGTGGAGCTGGGTGGTGGGTGCATCTGTGGAGCTGGGTGGTGGGTGCCTCGGTGGAGCTGTGTGGTGGGTGCCTCGGTGGAGCTGTGTGGTGGGTGCCTCGGTGGAGCTGTGTGGTGGGTGCATCGGTGGAGCTGTGTTGGTGGAGCTGTGTGGTGGGTGCATCGGTGGAGCTGGGTGGTGGGTGCATCGGTGGAGCTGTGTCGGTGGAGCTGTGTGGTGGCTGCATCGGTGGAGCTCTGTGGTGGGTGCATCGGTGGAGCTGTGTGGTGGGTCGTTCGGTGGAGCTGTGTGGTGGGTGCCTTGGTGGAGCTGTGTGGTGGGTGCCTCGGTGGAGCTGTGTGGTGGGTGCCTCGGTGGAGCTGTGTGGTGGGTGCCTCGGTGGAGCTGTGTGGTGGGTGCATCGGTGGAGCTGTGTGGTGGGTGCATCGGTGGAGCTGTGTCAGTGGAGCTGTGTGCTGGTGCATCAGTGGAGCTGTGTGGTGGGTGCATCGGTGGAGCTGTGTGGTGGGTGCATCGGTGGAGCTGTGTGGTGGGCGCATCGGTGGAGCTGTGTGGTGGGTGCATCGGTGGAGCTGTATGGTGGGTACCTCGGTGGAGCGGTGTGGTGGGTGCATCGGTGGAGCTGTGTGGTGGGTGCATCGGTGGAGCTGTGTGGTGGGTGCATCGGTGGAGCTGTATGGTGGGTGCCTCGGTGGGGCTGTATGGTGGGTGCCTCGGTGGAGCTGTATGGTGGGTGCCTCGGTGGAGATGTGTGGTGGGTGCATCGGTGGAGCTGTGTGGTGGGTGCATCTGTGGAGCTGTGTGGTGGGTGCATCGGTGGAGCTGTGTGGTGGGTGCATCGGTGGAGCTGTGTGGTGGGTGCATCGGTGGAGCTGTATGGTGGAGCTGTGTGCTGGGTGCATCGGTGGAGCTGGGTGGCGGGTGCATCGGTGGAGCTGTGTGGTGGGTGCATCGGTGGAGCTGGGTGGTGGGTGCATCAGTGGAGCTGGGTGGTGGGTGCATCAGTGGAGTTGTGTCGGTGGAGCTGTGAGATGGCTGCATCGGTAGAGCTGTGTGGTGGGTGCATCGGTGGAGCTGGGTGGTGGGTGCATCTGTGGAGCTGTGTGGTGGGTGCATCTGTGGAGCTGTGTGGTGGGTGCCTCGGTGGAGCTGTGTGGTGGGTGCCTCGGTGGAGCTGTGTGGTGGGTGTCTCGGTGGAGCTGTGTGGTGGGTGCATCGGTGGAGCTGTATGGTGGGTGCATCGGTGGAGCTGTGTGGTGGGTGCATCGGTGGAGCTGTGTGGTGGGTGCATCGGTGAAGCTGTGTCGGTGGAGCTGTGTGGTGGCTGCATCGGTGGAGCTGTGTGGTGGGTGCATCGGTGGAGCTGTGTGGTGGGTGCATCGGTGGAGCTGTGTGGTGGGTGCATCGGTGGAGCTGTATGGTGGGTGCCTCGGTGGAGCTGTATGGTGGGTGCCTCGGTGGAGCTGGGTGGTGGGTGCATCGGTGGAGCTGGGTGGTGGGTGCATCGGTGGAGCTGTGTCGGTGGAGCTGTGTGCTGGTGCATCAGTGGAGCTGTGTGGTGGGTGCATCGGTGGAGCTGTGTGGTGGGTGCATCGGTGGAGCTGTGTGGTGGGTGCATCGGTGGAGCTGTGTGGTGGGTGCATCGGTGGAGCTGTATGGTGGGTACCTCGGTGGAGCGGTGTGGTGGGTGCATCGGTTGAGCTGTGTGGTGGATGCATCGGTGGAGCTGTGTGGTGGGTGCATCGGTGGAGCTGTATGGTGGGTGCCTCGGTGGAGCTGTATGGTGGGTGCCTCGGTGGAGCTGTATGGTGGGTGCCTCGGTGGAGATGTGTGGTGGGTGCATCGGTGGAGCTGTGTGGTGGGTGCATCTGTGGAGCTGTGTGGTGGGTGCATCGGTGGAGCTGTGTGGTGGGTGCATCGGTGGAGCTGTGTGGTGGGTGCATCGGTGGAGCTGTGTGGTGGAGCTGTGTGCTGGGTGCATCGGTGGAGCTGGGTGGCGGGTGCATCGGTGGAGCTGTGTGGTGGGTGCATCGGTGGAGCTGGGTGGTGGGTGCATCGGTGGAGCTGGGTGGTGGGTGCATCAGTGGAGTTGTGTCGGTGGAGCTGTGAGATGGCTGCATCGGTAGAGCTGTGTGGTGGGTGCATCTGTGGAGCTGTGTGGTGGGTGCATCTGTGGAGCTGTGTGGTGGGTGCCTCGGTGGAGCTGTGTGGTGGGTGCCTCGGTGGAGCTGTGTGGTGGGTGCCTCGGTGGAGCTGTGTGGTGGGTGCCTCGGTGGAGCTGTGTGGTGGGTGTCTCGGTGGAGCTGTGTGGTGGGTGCATCGGTGGAGCTGTATGGTGGGTGCATCGGTGGAGCTGTGTGGTGGGTGCATCGGTGGAGCTGTGTGGTGGGTGCATCGGTGAAGCTGTGTCGGTGGAGCTGTGTGGTGGCTGCATCGGTGGAGCTGTGTGGTGGGTGCATCGGTGGAGCTGTGTGGTGGGTGCATCGGATTACCAACTGCTACCTACCTTTTCCCTCCTGAGGCGGAAGCCGGGAGGTCTCCTTACTTTTCTTTGGCCTTTTAAAACTTAGCGTGTGAGACTTTCATGCTGTTATTTTAATTGTGTGCTTTCTGCCTTTTGCAGCTCGTGCTCGCGCTTGTGTTATATGCGTGTTGGAGCACAGCGCTGCTTGCCATTTAGACTTCCCAGCGCTTGTAAGCGCTTCGCCTTCTCCCCTCCTTTGCCTGGGACTCTGAGACCGCCCTCGGCTGAGTGTTGACGCCGAGGGCTGGGATCTCACTTTGGCCACCATCTTGGGGGTAGGATTATTCACCCTCGCGCTCTAGCAGCGCTATAAAAAGCTATCCTCTTTCTCCGCGCAGCGGACGCGATCAGCGGTCGCGCCGGAGTCGTGCCAGAGTCCTGCCCGTCTGCGCCCGTCAGCGTCCCGGAGGCGTTTGGCGTGGCAGGTACCTCTGGCCACTATGCTTTCCTACTCCGCTCAGGAGCTCTACTCTTTGCGCAACAGGAATACGTCGTGTCACTCAGTTTTTCCTGGTCGATATAGGGGTAAACATAAGTGCCCTGTATGCTATTGGCACCCTGTTCGCTCCCTCCCTTCCCCTATCCCTGTAAAGGAGGGTAGCATTAAACACCTTTGTTTACTCCTTAATACGAGGTCGTTACACCGACACACTCAAGAGATTTTTGATCTCCTTTCGACGACCAGTCCCACCTGTTTGATGCTCACTGAGACATGGCTCAATGATTCCTCCCACCCGGACATTGTGGCAGCCATTCCCACTGACTATACCATCCATCGTCAGGACAGAGACAAAGGCAGGGGAGGAGGAGTTGCCTTGGTTGTGAAAAAATCTCTTTTGTGTACGGTCACGCATACTCACAATATTGCAGGGGCTGACTCCCTAGCTTTTACCATCTCCCTATCGCCGCAACAATCGCTGAAGGGTATGATTGTTTACAGACCTCCGGGCCCAGTGGGACCCTTTCTTGATGATCTCCAGCAGGCCATGTCGGTCCTTGTCCTTAGATCGGAGCGGTGCCTACTGGCGGGAGACTTTAATTTCCATATGGACGACCATAACGACCAGGATGCCATAAAATTGCTGGATATCGCTTCTACCCTAGGTCTCTCCCCCTATCTTTCTGGTCCGACCCACGACAAAGGTCATACACTTGATCAGGTCTTTTCCACCACACCTATCATGGCCGTAACACTTCTGCCAGTCGTCTGGTCCGATCATTATCTTGCCCATTTTGAAATACAATCTACCGCGGCTTCTCCGACCAGTGCCACGAGGCAGCAGGGCAGCAGTTATAGGGCACTTCACCGGGTGACCCCAGATATGCTTACGCATGCTCTGGCAGATCACCCTGTGTCCTGTACGGGCGACCTGGAGAAAGATCTGGAGAGCCTGCAATCCTGGCTTCTTGCCAGACTTAATGAGCTTGCTCCCTTACAGCCACCCAGGTCCGCTGCCCTACGGATCTCTGCCCCCTGGTTTACGGAGGAATTAGCCCACGCCCGTAGGCAATGCAAAGTTGCTGAGCGGGCTTGGAGAGCCCAGTATGAGCCGGAGGCTAAACAACGCTATAGAATCATGATGAAGTCATACCATGATCTAGTTCTTCAGGGCAAGAAATGTTATTTCGCCAAAAGGATTGAAGACGCAGCTAATTCCTGTAAGGAGATTTTCTCAATCGTGCGTGAATTTACCAGCCCCCAGTCAATCTCTACTCAGGGTGCTCCGGTGGAGACCTGGGCTAACACTATTGCCAACTTCTTTACCACCAAAATCAGGCAAATTCAGGACTCTTTCCCGTCGAGAACTCCAGACGATCTGTCTGCGGTGCCGACTGAGACAGCCTCCTTATCTCCCCCAGGCCCAGCCTTGTTAGACTTTCCTCCCCTTCCGGTTGCCACATCCTTAGCCTTGATGAGGAACCTTAAATCGGGCTCACCGTTAGATCCGTGCCCAGCAAAATTCCTAGCGAAAATGCCAGACGTTATCAACCCCATAGCTAATCCTATCCTTAATCTTTCCCTGAGTCAGGGTTGCCTGCCCCAGGCTTGGAAGCAAGCTATGGTCATCCCCCTGATCAAGAAGCCCAATCTTGACCCAGAGGCGCCTTCCAATTACAGGCCAATCTCGCTCCTTCCAGCACTGACTAAGATCCTGGAGAAACACGTGCACAGCGTGCTTTCCAACTTCCTGGAGTCTAATGAATTACTTCATGAATCCCAATCGGGCTTCCGCTCCAACTTAAGCACCGAGACGGCGCTCCTGGAAGTATCGGAGATCGTTAAGGAGGCGCTGGACACGGGAGGCAGGGTGATGTTAGTTATGTTAGACTTGTCGGCGGCGTTTGACACCGTCCCCCATGAGGATCTCCTCACTAGACTTCATGACATCGGACTAGGGGGGACGGTGCTCAACTGGTTTAGTTCCTTTCTGGCCAACCGCCGGCAGACGGTCTGGGTCCCTCCCGGGTCCGCCGAGATGCCGCCATTGGGAGTCGGAGTGCCTCAGGGCTCTGTATTGAGCCCCACTCTATTTAACATCCTTATGACCCCTCTGGCGACACTGGCGGAGTCCTATGGGGCCCGGATCGTCTCTTATGCTGACGACACCCAGCTCCTTTTCACCTGTCGTAAGAGCGAAGAGTTCGATGGAGAAGGGATCCGTGAGTGCCTTGGGGCTGTTTTTAGCTGGTTTTCACACAACAGCCTCAAGTGCAACTCGGACAAATCCGAAATACTATTCTTCGGATGCCCATCGGAACCAGATTGGCAGGGATGGTGGCCTACTGACATGTTCCCTCCCGCTCACTCCTCTAAGTGGGCAAAGAACCTGGGAGTTAAAATTGACAACGAGCTCTCGCTCAAATCCCAGGTTTCCACTCTTACGGGAACATGCTTTGGGATCCTCAAAATGCTACGCAAGTTCTTTCCCCTTCTCTCGGAGGAACATCGGAGGATCACTGTTCAGGCACTCATAGGGTCCAGATTGGACTATGCAAATGTCCTTTATCTGGGCCTGCCTGAATACCTCCTCCAGCGCTTGCAGGTCACCCAGAACGCTGCTGCGCGTGCAATTTTCGGCCTTCACCGCCGCACCAGTGCCTCCAATCTCCTTGTATCCCTTCACTGGCTTCCGGTGCGGAAGAGGATACTGTTCAAGGCCATGACTCTCGCTCATAAGGCCTTGCACGGCAATGGTGCCAAATATCTTCAGAGGAGGCTGGACTTCTATCGACCTGTACGATCCCTCAGGTCAGAAGCTTTGGCTCTAGCTCGAGTGCCACGCGTCAAAAGGGCCCGGCTAGGCGGCCGGTCCTTCAGATTCCTTGCTCCTCAGCTATGGAATTCTTTACCGGTGTCCTTGCGAAACACCGCAAACCTGCTTGCCTTCAGGAAAGACTTAAAAACCTGGCTGTTCGCTGGATAATCTGTCCCCTCTTATAGGCCCTTGCTCTTTTAGTGTTATGTTTTTCAGCTCTTTTCCTTGGTCTGGAGCTCAAAGCGCCGGGACACTCCTTTGGAGTAGCCGTTGCGCTATAAAAGTCCCATTTTAACATTAACAAGCTGTGTCGGTGGAGCTGTGTGGTGGGTGCAGCGGTGGAGCTGTGTGGTGGGTGCATCGGTGGAGCTGTGTGGTGGGTGCATCGGTGGAGCTGTGTGGTGGGTGCATCGGTGGAGCTGTATGGTGGAGCTGTGTGCTGGTGCATCAGTGGAGCTGTGTGGTGGGTGCATCGGTGGAGCTGTGTGGTGGGTGCATCGGTGGAGCTGTGTGGTGGACACATCGGTGGAGCTGTGTGGTGGGTACCTCGGTGGAGCGGTGTGGTGGGTGCATCGGTGGAGCTGTGTTGGTGGAGCTGTGTGGTGGGTGCATCGGTGGAGCTGGGTGGTGGGTGCATCGGTGGAGCTGTGTCGGTGGAGCTGTGTGGTGGCTGCATCGGTGGAGCTGTGTGGTGGGTGCATCGGTGGAGCTGTGTAGTGGGTCGTTCGGTGGAGCTGTGTGGTGGGTGCCTTGGTGGAGCTGTGTGGTGGGTGCCTCGGTGGAGCTGTGTGGTGGGTGCCTCGGTGGAGCTGTGTGGTGGGTGACTCGGTGGAGCTGTGTGGTGGGTGCATCGGTGGGGCTGTGTGGTGGGTGCATCGGTGGAGCTGTGTCGGTGGAGCTGTGTGCTGGTGCATCAGTGGAGTTGTGTGGTGGGTGCATCGGTGGAGCTGTGTGGTGGGTGCATCGGTGGAGCTGTGTGGTGGGTGCATCGGTGGAGCTGTGTGGTGGGTGCATCGGTGGAGCTGTATGGTGGGTACCTCGGTGGAGCGGTGTGGTGGGTGCATCGGTGGAGCTGTGTGGTGGGTGCATCGGTGGAGCTGTGTGGTGGGTGCATCGGTGGAGCTGTATGGTGGGTGCCTCGGTGGAGCTGTATGGTGGGTGCCTCGGTGGAGCTGTATGGTGGGTGCCTCGGTGGAGATGTGTGGTGGGTGCATCGGTGGAGCTGTGTGGTGGGTGCATCTGTGGAGCTGTGTGGTGGGTGCATCGGTGGAGCTGTGTGGTGGGTGCATCGGTGGAGCTGTGTGGTGGGTGCATCGGTGGAGCTGTGTGGTGGGTGCATCGGTGGAGCTGTATGGTGGAGCTGTGTGCTGGGTGCATCGGTGGAGCTGGGTGGTGGGTGCATCGGTGGAGCTGTGTGGTGGGTGCATCGGTGGAGCTGGGTGGTGGGTGCATCGGTGGAGCTGGGTGGTGGGTGCATCAGTGGAGTTGTGTCGGTGGAGCTGTGAGATGGCTGCATCGGTAGAGCTGTGTGGTGGGTGCATCGGTGGAGCTGGGTGGTGGGTGCATCTGTGGAGCTGTGTGGTGGGTGCATCTGTGGAGCTGTGTGGTGGGTGCCTCGGTGGAGCTGTGTGGTAGGTGCTTCGGTGGAGCTGTGTGGCGGGTGCCTCGGTGGAGCTGTGTGGTGGGTGCATCGGTGGAGCTGTATGGTGGGTGCATCGGTGGAGCTGTGTGGTGGGTGCATCGGTGGAGCTGTGTGGTGGGTGCATCGGTGAAGCTGTGTCGGTGGAGCTGTGTGGTGGCTGCATCGGTGGAGAAGTGTGGTGGGTGCATCGGTGGAGCTGTGTGGTGGGTGCATCGGTGAAGCTGTGTCGGTGGAGCTGTGTGGTGGGTGCAGCGGTGGAGCTGTGTGGTGGGTGCATCGGTGGAGCTGTGTGGTGGGTGCATCGGTGGAGCTGTATGGTGGGTGCCTCGGTGGAGCTGTGTGGTGGGTGCCTCGGTGGAGATGTGTGGTGGGTGCATCAGTGGAGCTGTGTGGTGGGTGCATCGGTGGAGCTGTGTCAGTGGAGCTGTGTGGTGGCTGCCTTGGTGGAGCTGTATGGTGGGTGCGTCGTGGTGCTGTGTGGTGGGTGCATCGGTGGAGCTGTGTGGTGGGTGCATCGGTGGAGCTGTGTCGGTGGAGCTGTGTGGTGGGTGCATCGGTGGAGCTGTGTTGGTGGAGCTGTGTGGTGGCTGCATCGGTAGAGCTGTGTGGCCGGTGCATCGGTGGAGCTGTGTGGTGGGTCGTTCGGTGGAGCTGTGTGGTGGGTGCCTCGGTGGAGCTGTGTGGTGGGTGCATCGGTGGAGCTGTGTGGTGGGTGCATCGGTGGAGCTGTGTGGTGGGTGCATCGGTGGAGCTGTGTCGGTGGAGCTGTGTGCTGGGTGCATCGGTGGAGCTGGGTGGTGGGTGTATCAGTGGAGCTGTGTCGGTGGAGCTGTGTGGTGGGTGCATTGGTGGAGCTGGGTGGTGGGTGCATCGGTGGAGCTGTGTCGGTGGAGCTGTGTGGTGGCTGCATCAGTACAGCTGTGTGGTGGGTGCATCGGTGGAGCTGGGTGGTGGGTGCATCTGTGGAGCTGTGTGGTGGGTGCATCTGTGGAGCTGTGTGGTGGGTGCATCGGTGGAGCTGTATGGTGGGTACCTCGGTGGAGCGGTGTGGTGGGTGCATCGGTGGAGCTGTGTGGTGGGTGCATCGGTGGAGCTGTGTGGTGGGTGCATCGGTGGAGCTGTATGGTGGGTGCCTCGGTGGAGCTGTATGGTGGGTGCCTCGGTGGAGCTGTATGGTGGGTGCCTCGGTGGAGATGTGTGGTGGGTGCATCGGTGGAGCTGTGTGGTGGGTGCATCTGTGGAGCTGTGTGGTGGGTGCATCGGTGGAGCTGTGTGGTGGGTGCATCGGTGGAGCTGTGTGGTGGGTGCATCGGTGGAGCTGTGTGGTGGAGCTGTGTGCTGGGTGCATCGGTGGAGCTGGGTGGCGGGTGCATCGGTGGAGCTGGGTGGTGGGTGCATCGGTGGAGCTGGGTGGTGGGTGCATCGGTGGAGCTGGGTGGTGGGTGCATCAGTGGAGTTGTGTCGGTGGAGCTGTGAGATGGCTGCATCGGTAGAGCTGTGTGGTGGGTGCATCTGTGGAGCTGTGTGGTGGGTGCATCTGTGGAGCTGTGTGGTGGGTGCCTCGGTGGAGCTGTGTGGTGGGTGCCTCGGTGGAGCTGTGTGGTGGGTGCCTCGGTGGAGCTGTGTGGTGGGTGCCTCGGTGGAGCTGTGTGGTGGGTGCATTGGTGGAGCTGTATGGTGGGTGCATCGGTGGAGCTGTGTGGTGGGTGCATCGGTGGAGCTGTGTGGTGGGTGCATCGGTGAAGCTGTGTCGGTGGAGCTGTGTGGTGGCTGCATCGGTGGAGCTGTGTGGTGGGTGCATCGGTGGAGCTGTGTGGTGGGTGCATCGGTGAAGCTGTGTCGGTGGAGCTGTGTGGTGGGTGCAGAGGTGGAGCTGTGTGGTGGGTGCATCGGTGGAGCTGTGTGGTGGGTGCATCGGTGGAGCTGTGTGGTGGGTGCATCGGTGGAGCTGTATGGTGGAGCTGTGTGCTGGTGCATCAGTGGAGCTGTGTGGTGGGTGCATCGGTGGAGCTGTGTGGTGGGTGCATCGGTGGAGCTGTGTGGTGGGTGCATCGGTGGAGCTGTGTGGTGGGTGCATCGGTGGAGCTGTGTGGTGGGTACCTCGGTGGAGCGGTGTGGTGGGTGCATCGGTGGAGCTGTGTTGGTGGAGCTGTGTGGTGGGTGCATCGGTGGAGCTGGGTGGTGGGTGCATCGGTGGAACTGTGTCGGTGGAGCTGTGTGGTGGCTGCATCGGTGGAGCTGTGTGGTGGGTGCATCGGTGGAGCTGTGTGGTGGGTGCATCGGTGGAGCTGTGTGCTGGTGCATCAGTGGAGCTGTGTGGTGGGTGCATCGGTGGAGCTGTGTGGTGGGTGCATCGGTGGAGCTGTGTGGTGGGTGCATCGGTGGAGCTGTGTGGTGGGTGCATCGGTGGAGCTGTATGGTGGGTACCTCGGTGGAGCGGTGTGGTGGGTGCATCGGTGGAGCTGTGTGGTGGGTGCATCGGTGGAGCTGTGTGGTGGGTGCATCGGTGGAGCTGTATGGTGGGTGCCTCGGTGGAGCTGTATGGTGGGTGCCTCGGTGGAGCTGTATGGTGGGTGCCTCGGTGGAGATGTGTGGTGGGTGCATCGGTGGAGCTGTGTGGTGGGTGCATCTGTGGAGCTGTGTGGTGGGTGCATCGGTGGAGCTGTGTGGTGGGTGCATCGGTGGAGCTGTGTGGTGGGTGCATCGGTGGAGCTGTATGGTGGAGCTGTGTGCTGGGTGCATCGGTGGAGCTGGGTGGTGGGTGCATCGGTGGAGCTGTGTGGTGGGTGCCTCGGTGGAGCTGTGTGGTGGGTGCCTCGGTGGAGCTGTGTGGTGGGTGCATCGGTGGAGCTGTGTGGTGGGTGCATCGGTGGAGCTGGGTGGTGGGTGCATCAGTGGAGTTGTGTCGGTGGAGCTGTGAGATGGCTGCATCGGTAGAGCTGTGTGGTGGGTGCATCGGTGGAGCTGGGTGGTGGGTGCATCTGTGGAGCTGTGTGGTGGGTGCATCTGTGGAGCTGTGTGGTGGGTGCCTCGGTGGAGCTGTGTGGTAGGTGCTTCGGTGGAGCTGTGTGGCGGGTGCCTCGGTGGAGCTGTGTGGTGGGTGCATCGGTGGAGCTGTATGGTGGGTGCATCGGTGGAGCTGTGTGGTGGGTGCATCGGTGGAGCTGTGTGGTGGGTGCATCGGTGAAGCTGTGTCGGTGGAGCTGTGTGGTGGCTGCATCGGTGGAAAAGTGTGGTGGGTGCATCGGTGGAGCTGTGTGGTGGGTGCATCGGTGAAGCTGTGTCGGTGGAGCTGTGTGGTGGGTGCAGCGGTGGAGCTGTGTGGTGGGTGCATCGGTGGAGCTGTGTGGTGGGTGCATCGGTGGAGCTGTATGGTGGGTGCCTCGGTGGAGCTGTGTGGTGGGTGCCTCGGTGGAGATGTGTGGTGGGTGCATCAGTGGAGCTGTGTGGTGGGTGCATCGGTGGAGCTGTGTCAGTGGAGCTGTGTGGTGGCTGCCTTGGTGGAGCTGTATGGTGGGTGCGTCGTGGTGCTGTGTGGTGGGTGCATCGGTGGAGCTGTGTGGTGGGTGCATCGGTGGAGCTGTGTCGGTGGAGCTGTGTGGTGGGTGCATCGGTGGAGCTGTGTTGGTGGAGCTGTGTGGTGGCTGCATCGGTAGAGCTGTGTGGTGGGTGCATCGGTGGAGCTGTGTGGTGGGTCGTTCGGTGGAGCTGTGTGGTGGGTGCCTCGGTGGAGCTGTGTGGTGGGTGCATCGGTGGAGCTGTGTGGTGGGTGCATCGGTGGAGCTGTGTGGTGGGTGCATCGGTGGAGCTGTGTCGGTGGAGCTGTGTGCTGGGTGCATCGGTGGAGCTGGGTGGTGGGTGTATCAGTGGAGCTGTGTCGGTGGAGCTGTGTGGTGGGTGCATTGGTGGAGCTGGGTGGTGGGTGCATCGGTGGAGCTGTGTCGGTGGAGCTGTGTGGTGGCTGCATCGGTACAGCTGTGTGGTGGGTGCATCGGTGGAGCTGGGTGGTGGGTGCATCTGTGGAGCTGTGTGGTGGGTGCATCTGTGGAGCTGTGTGGTGGGTGCATCTGTGGAGCTGTGTGGTGGGTGCATCTGTGGAGCTGTGTGGTGGGTGCCTTGCTGGAGCTGTGTGGTGGGTGCATCGGTGGAGCTGTATGGTGGGTACCTCGGTGGAGCTGTATGGTGGGTACCTCGGTGGAGCTGTGTGGTGGGTGCATCGGTGGAGCTGTGTGGTGGGTGCATCGGTGGAGCTGTATATTGGGTGCATCGGTGGAGCTGTGTGGTGGGTGCATCGGTGGAGCTGTGTGGTGGTTGCCTCGGTGGAGCTGTATGGTGGGTGCCTCGGTGGAGCTGTATGGTGGGTGCCTCGGTGGAGCTGTATGGTGGGTGCCTCGGTGGAGCTGTATGGTGGGTGCCTCGTTGGAGCTGTATGGTGGGTGCCTCGGTGGAGCTGTATGGTGGGTGCCTCGGTGGAGCTGTGTGGTGGGTGCCTCGGTGGAGCTGTGTGGTGGGTGCATCGGTGGAGCTGTGTGGTGGGTGCATCGGTGGAGCTGTGTTGGTGGAGCTGTGTGGTGGGTGCATCGGTGGAACTGGGTGGTGGGTGCATCGGTGGAGCTGTGTCGGTGGAGCTGTGTGGTGGCTGCATCGGTAGAGCTGTGTGGTGGGTGCATCGGTGGAGCTATGTGGTGGGTCGTTCGGTGGAGCTGTGTGGTGGGTGCCTCGGTGGAGCTGTGTGGTGGGTGCCTCGGTGGAGCTGTGTGGTGGGTGCCTCGGTGGAGCTGTGTGGTGGGTGCCTCGGTGGAGCTGTGTGGTGGGTGCCTCGGTGGAGCTGTGTGGTGGGTGCATCGGTGGAGCTGTGTGGTGGGTGCATCGGTGGAGCTGTGTCGGTGGAGCTGTGTGCTGGGTGCATCAGTGGAGCTGTGTGGTGGGTGCATTGGTGGAGCTGTGTGGTGGGTGCATCGGTGGAGCTGTGTGGTGGGTGCATCGGTGGAGCTGTGTGGTGGGTGCATCGGTGGAGCTGTATGGTAGGTACCTCGGTGGAGCTGTGTGATGGGTGCATCGGTGGAGCTGTGTGGTGGGTGCATCGGTGGAGCTGTGTGGTGGGTGCATCGGTGGAGCTGTATGGTGGGTGCCTCAGTGGAGCTGTATGGTGGGTACCTCGGTGGAGATGTGTGGTGGGTGCATCGGTGGAGCTGTGTGGTGGGTGCATCGGTGGAGCTGTGTCGGTGGAGCTGTGTGGTGGCTGCATCGGTGGAGCTGTGTGATGGCTGCATCGGTGGAGCTGTATGGTGGGTGCCTCGGTGGAGCTGTGTGGTGGGTGCATCGGTGGAGCTGTGTGGTGGGTGCATCGGTGGAGCTGTGTCGGTGGAGCTGTGTGGTGGGTGCATCGGTGGAGCTGGGTGGTGGGTGCTTCGGTGGAGCTGTGTCGGTGGAGCTGTGTGGTGGCTGCATCGGTAGAGCTGTGTGGTGGGTGCATCGGTGGAGCTGTGTGGTGGGTCGTTTGGTGGAGCTGTGTGGTGGGTGCCTCGGTGGAGCTGTGTGGTGGGTGCATTGGTGGAGCTGTGTGGTGGGTGCATCGGTGGAGCTGTGTGGTGGGTGCATCGGTGGAGCTGTGTCGGGGGAGCTGTGCACAGGGTGCATCCGTGGAGCTGGGTGGTGGGTGCATCGGTGGAGCTGTGTGGTGGGTGCATCGCTGGAGCTGGGTGGTGGGTGCATCGGTGGAGCTGTGTCAGTGGAGCTGTGTGGTGGCTGCATCGGTAGAGCTGTGTGGTGGGTGCATCGGTGGAGCTGGGTGGCGGGTGCATCTGTGGAGCTGTGTGGTGGGTGCATCTGTGGAGCTGTGTGGTGGGTGCCTCGGTGGAGCTGTATGGTGGGTGCCTCGGTGGAGCTGTATGGTGGGTGCCTCGGTGGAGCTGTATGGTGGGTGCCTCGGTGGAGCTGTATGGTGGGTACCTCGGTGGAGCTGTGTGGTGGGTGCATCGGTGGAGCTGTGTGGTGGGTGCCTCGGTGGAGCTGTATGGTGGGTGCCTCGGTGGAGCTGTATGGTGGGTGCCTCGGTGGAGCTGTGTGGTGTGTCCATCGGTGGAGCTGTGTGGTGGGTGCATCGGTGGAGCTGTATGGTGGGTGCCTCGCTGGAGCTGTATGGTGGGTGCCTCGGTGGAGCTGTATGGTGGGTGCCTCGGTGGAGCTGTATGGTGGGTGCCTCGGTGGAGCTGTATGGTGGGTGCATCGGTGGAGCTGTGTGGTGGGTGCATCGGTGGAGCTGTGTCGGTGGAGCTGTGTGGTGGGTGCATTGGTGGAGCTGGGTGGTGGGTGCATCGGTGGAGCTGTGTGGTGGGTGCATCGGTAGAGCTGTGTGGTGGGTGCATCGGTGGAGCTGTGTGGTGAGTTGTTCGGTGGAGCTGTGTGGTGGGTGCCTCGGTGGAGCTGTGTGGTGGGTGCCTCGGTGGAGCTGTGTGGTGGGTGCATCGGTGGAGCTGTGTGGTGGGTGCATCGGTGGAGCTGTGTGGTGGGTGCATCGGTGGAGCTGTGTGGTGGGTGCATCGGTGGAGCTGTGTCGGTGGAGCTGTGTGCTGGGTGCATCGGTGGAGCTGTGTGGTAATAAACAGCAGACAGGGCCTGGGTGCCGTGTAAAGTGAAAGTACGGCCGGCCTGGGCAGTGAAAGGGGAGGAGTGAGGAGAAATGCGAGTCAGAGTAGCAGCAGCCTTTGATGTTGCCGCCGGCCGTGCAGTGAATTATTAGGGGAGGAGAAATGCCGGCTGGGGGAAGCAGAGATGCCTGTGGGAGGGAGGCTTTGATGTGCTGGTGGCTTTGATGTGCACGAGCTTTTTCTCGGGCACTGCAACAAATCGCCGAGATGGTTAAGCTCTGTTTAAGCCACAATAGAGCTCGCCAGCTATGCGCATGCGCATCAGCAGGCGAGCCCTAAAAAAGGGATCCAAAGGGGAAGCCTGTACAATTAAAAAAGATGGGTAAGACTCAGAAAGGAAGGGCGCTCACAAGGCAATTTAGCATTCAGACTAACTACACCCAGGACAGAAGTGCAAGACATATATATAATACAACATTAACAATAAAGGGGGTGTGGGGTAAAGCACTCAGGAGCTCCACACGGTAAGACTGAAGCTCAGTAAGTTTCTTACCCACAATTGCTGTTACAGATACTGGCTGCAAATACCCACATGTAGGATATGCATGCAAAGGCAGGGTCTGTGGAGCTTATACCTATGGTGATATTATAAATGTAACCAAGACAAAACGCACAGTGAACAAGAAACACCACCTAGGTAGTCAGCTGTGCCCACGGATCCTGGCGATCAAACAGGAACACGCAAGGCAGTAACAGCAATGGGGTAAAACTAAACACAAGCACAATAGACAAGGAGCTAACAAGGAGGAGTGCTTAACAGGAAAGGAAGGAAATCACAGGGCACACTTGGCAGAAAGCGGGTAACAAAAATACAAGGTAACAGACGCAAGACAGCAGAATAGAAAGACAGCAAACTAAGAACTGGAACCAAGGAATTGGGAAGAAAGGCAGGGACTGGAAAGGGATATACAGAAGGGGAGGCTACAAGGGTATACTAGAATAGTGCAGGTTAAGGAATCAAGAAAACAAAGTAGCATATAAAGCAGTGCTGGTGCAGGAACAAGAGTTGAGCAAAAGCTCAGGAGTCTAGGTAGCACTGCAGGCAGTGCTAGTACAGGAATAGGGAATTACTAAGGCTTTAGGAGGCAAGGTAGCACTGCAGGTATTGCTAGTTAAGGAACAGGGAATTAGCTACAGCTCAGGAAACAAGGTAGCACTGCAGGCAGTGCTAGCTCAAGGAAACAGGAAAGAGCTGCAGCTCTGGAAACAAGAAATGCTGGGACTCAGGAGCAGGAACTAGAATTGAGCTAAAGCTCAAGAATCAAGGTAGCACTACAGCCAGTGCTATTTCAGGGACAAGGGAAACTGCTGCAGCACAGGAACTCTGGAAACAGGGATAGCAAAAGCTCAGGGAGCACTGGAAACAAGGATCGGTCTCACCGGTAAACAGCTACAATGACCAACCTTTGCCTGAAGGGAACTGGGGCTTAAAAGAACTCACAGTAATCACATGCAGCAGGTGTGAGCAGGCTAGCAGCAGCCAGCCACAGGTGAGCTGAATTCCTCCACCCATCCTTGGCCTTCAGGGGTGGAGACAAAGCAGTGAGCAAGGAATTCTGGGTAATGGAGTTTCAGGCATGAGTAGGCTGGCTTTAAGTCTAAGCAGGCTGGCTTTCACAAAACCCGGCATGGATTGGGAATGGATGTCAATTCCCAAATAGTGTCCAATGGCTGGAAGTCAAGATATGCATGTAGGGGAGTGTCAGGAAGCATATTAGAACACTGGAGAGTCCCACAGTTCAGCCCCCTGGTGGTGGACACAAGAACACAGGGAGCTAATTGTGACATCCAGAACCATGTTCCAGTCACCACCCAAGACTCAGGGGATTCCCGCCCAATCTGCGAGCGCCAGGCCTACCGAGGTTAAGAATTTATCCTGATCAAAATTCGGGGCGTAGATATATCCAATCACTATCAGTATACCATCTAGGGTGCCCTTCACCAATATGAATCGGCCCTGCTCATCCACCTTTCGCTCCAGCTCTTCAAACGGTGTACCATGACTGACCCAAATAGTCGCCCCTCTGGAAAAGGCAGAGTATGTTGTTGAGTAAATAGCACCTCTCCATTTTTTCCTCAACTTTAGAGCTTCCGATGCAGTGAGGTGGGATTTCTGAAGGAAAGCAACCTGCGTGTGGTGTCTAAGTAGGAAGGAGTGTATCTGGTGTCGTCTCTGTATTGCCCCAAGTCCCCGCACATTCCAAGTAGTAAACCTAAACAATCCTACAGGGTCAGCCATACTCATACGTAGTCCAACTCAGGAGTGGCCGGAGGCCCTTGACATGATCCCTACTTACTAACCACCAGGAGACTACCCACCCCAATTCCCATTTTAAGAACTGAACAGAAACGGCGCAGCAAAGCAACAGTGCTGGGCCCAACATTAGAACAAGGAACAAAATATCCTGAACACCAGTGCATTCGCCTTTGGGGGGTGGCCTAGCACCAATCTAGTCATTCCTACTGGGTACTGCTGGCTTAACGGTACACTGTCCCCGGGGGCAAAACTGCAGAAAGAAATGTTTTTTGATTCACATTCGCTGTTTATAGACATCCCGGTAGGACCCACCTCCCGCCTCTGTGAAGTGTGCTCTCTCGAGGGGAGGGGAAAGGAGGGGGCTCCCACACACACAGGATGGGATGTAGCTTGAGCCAGATAAAGAAACACAGGCTACACATCATAAAACAGCAATAAATACATGATGCAATTTACACGCCTCCCCTTCAGTGTGCTAAAACATTGAGCCACAATGAAAGATCAAAGTTTAAAGGATACAATATGTTTTGTCATATAGCTACTGGTATCTTTATAATGTGTTAAGTTAGCATAGGCTTATTAAATGTTTAAACGCCATTTTTCCTTTTGCTGCTTCTGCACCCGACACTTAATTGTTGATTTAGCTTTCAACCTAGTAGCCTGTGGCGGTTTACATGAGAATAATATGTTATTGCTCTGATATCAGCTTTGCTTAATAAACTATGTCTGTACAGAGAGTGCTGAAGCTTCAGGAACAACACGATACAGAATTGTTATGAGGTCTGATCTTCGCGCCTTCATAGACATAACAATAAGTGCTGCTTCTGCCAACTTTGGGCTTTAGGCGGGTTTTATATGGCTTTGCTTGAAGCACACAAACACACTTGATGCTGTTCGCATGCAGAGAGAGCTGGTGTATGCTGATGTGATCTCTTCATTCTAGGATCTTGAGGTATCGGCCCGCCCTTCTAAAACCCAAAGAGACCTTCTTAGCTATTAATATAATATGTGAGTTAGGGAAGGTGAGAAATAAGTGTTGTTAACCCTTATTCATTACAGCATGTTAACATGCTGTCATCATTTGCTTTCTATGGACTAGTAACTATGCTGATAACTTTGCTTCTGATAATATGTTTCCTTGTATTATCTAAGATACTGCGTCTGAGAAAACGGCATTAGTAAATAAACATTTCAAATGTGCACGTGTCCTCATTTACTCCATGTTCGGGTTCGAAATGATTGTATAATGAAAGAGTGCTCATGTGTTCCACTTAACCTGAGGTATTGTAAGTTCATGTTCTGGTTTGTCTAAACATTGGGAGTTTGTTATGACCAATGAGACACTGTAGCTAGCTCGGTAAGGGGTTTGTTGGGTACTAAGGTGAGTTTTGGGTCACCCTAATTCGCTGAGGTTCCAATCCTCTGTGCACAGTTCTGTGGGAGAACAGAAACCCTGCTACATGGCGCCCATACGTTGGTGGTCTTATATCATGACACTCGAGTAGTATATCGTTCAAACCTTAACCCCTTCACTGTCGTTTCCAGAAAACGGTGGTGTCGGAGAAACCTACCTATTTTTTGAAATAGGTATTTTCAAGCTTGAATCTATCTAAAACGGTTTCTTTGAATTACTACCCAGTTGTGCTACAAAGTTTCCTTTGCTTTTCAGTAGTTCCGGTGTAATCATGGCTAAGGCTGTGAACGTCCCGCAGCATAGTCGCATTGCGGTGCGCAACCATTTACAGGCTTTCCAAGTCCCATTGGATGGCTTGGCTGTGATTTTGGTGGTGTGTGCAGATCTGGCGTACCCTTTCGAACTGTTTTATTTGTGGGTAACGTTTCCAGGAGTGGACGCAAATTCTGGTGTGTTCCACACCTACACACCCTCACCTGTACCGGCTGAGTATACACCGTACAGGGCACTGGAAGTACCTATTGATCATTGGCAGCATCGCGTTTGGTTTGATGGTGCCCTACCCCACTCTTTATCCACTGCGAGGTTAGGTCCTTTGTCCATTCCAGGCACAAATTGGCCTGCATTGGGTGGATTCACCCCGCACCCGAATCACGGCGCTTGTCCCTTAGCGGATATTCGCAGACTGCATGTTGTCTCGATTGCCGTGATTCGTGCATTAGTGCAATACATAGGTCGTCATCTCCCGGGTGGTCCCCCGGGGGGGGTCCGGCCGTTCAAACGGAACATGGCGGTTTAAGGCTCAATCCGGTTATGGTCAATTCAGTTTTCGGTAAGCGCCCCGATGATAAAGAGGAATTCCCTTTCTGGCTTGCCGAGGAATTTGACCAACTGGTGGCTGTGTTTCCGAATTCTACTCCGCTTGATATACATAGAATGTTGACGATTACTTTGCCTAAGGATTTAACTCCTGAACTCGTTGACTGTGAAAGTTGGGGGAAAACTTTTGCGGCCGTTTATACAATGCGTTTCGGCACCCCGTCTATGTCCGTACTGACGACGGTATTTGGGAGCATCTGTGTCGTGTGAATTCGATTATTTGTAACTTTGCAGATATGGGTTACAAATTTAACTGAGTACACAGTGTTGTTCCTGGGCTATGAGCTCAACAATGAAGGTAGAGGTTTGGCTCTTCACTTCTTGGAGAAATGCGCACGGTTGCGCGCTCCTACGACACTGAAAATATTACAGTCTTTACTGGGCTTTTTAAATTTCGGGAGGACTTACATTCCGGAATATGCCCAGCGTATCAAGTCTTTGTATGCTTTGATACAACCAACTTTTTCCAAATCATACTGGCTGCCTGAGCACTCAGCCATCTTGCAATCCTTGCAGGCTGATCTGCTCGCTTCTAAATTTTTACTGACTCGTGATAACCACACCAACCTGGTGATAAGGATAATTCCAGGGACAGTGGGTTTCACGTACCTCACTTTTAATGAAGGAGACACAGTACCTATTGCTTACAAGTCACACTTGTACACTTCGGCTGAAATGCAGTTTCCCACTGTGGAAAAGGTTTTAACGGCTGTGCAGATGGCGATTCTTAAGGAACGAGCTCTGTCACAGGGGAAACGCATGTTGGTTGTTACGCCCTGTCCTCATTTAGAGGCAGTCGCGAAAGCCAGTGTACCAAATTCAAAAGCTTTGCACCCTCGGTGGATTTAGTGGGCTGCGTCCTTGACGTCCACGGATGTCACGTTTATTTTTGACGCCTCATTGCGGTCGCAAGAGTACTTGCAGTATGAATTTGTTCATCCTGCTCCTCTAGCTATGCGACCTTTGGAGGACTTCCGTTGCATCATTTACACTGATGGTTCGGCGCAGGTTGCGCATGGCTCAAAACATGCCTAAGTTTCCGCCTGCGCCATTGTGGTCGGTGCCATGTTGAACGATGAGTTCATATCCAGGGAAGTGCACACGCTGCCTCTGGGAGATTGCACCGCACAATTGGCAGAGCTTCGTGCTCTCTTACTAGCGTTGGAGTACGCTGATCCTAGTGTTTCTACTCTTATTGTAAGTGATTCTTACTACTGTGTCCAGTCTTACAATGAAAACTTGTTCTTTTGGATTCAGAATGACTTTCGTGATTCCAAGGGTAGCACAATAAAACACAAGATGATCTGGGTTCGAGTGGCGGAGCTTAAGGCTGCGTTGCCACTCGTTTTTGTAATTCATACTCTCGGCCATCAGCGTGTTGGAGTCCACGCTGTCGGTAACTCGCTTGCTGATGAAGCAGCGAAATCAGCGGTGTCTACATACTTAGTTGCAGCAGTTACACGGTCCAAAAGTAAGATCGATAGTGACATCTTGGCGGCTGTTGCTGCTACTGAGAAGGGAGGTAAACATCCTACGGGGTTCCCTTCGAAGTACACATACCACTTAAGTCCCGAAAAGGTTCCTTTTGTGAAAATTCCTGATGTTGGAGAACGTTTGATTCCCAACTCGGATCGCAGGGCTGACTTGATTACAGCGGCACATGAAGGTGTTGCGTCTGCGCATGCGGGCGTCTCGGCCACTGTAACTCAATTACAACAACGTTTCTGGTGGCGGGGACTGTACAAACAGACGCGTGATTATGTCCTTCTTTGTGACATTTGCCATCAGATTAAACCTTCGACTGCTGCGCGTCCGCCACAGACACAGTTGTACATTTCTAATAAACCACTGGGTTGTGTTTATTTAGATCTCTGCGGTCCTTTTTCCTCTGATACTGCGTATAAGTACATCTTAGTAGCAGTTGATTCATGCACACGCTTTGTGTGGGTCTGGCCCCATTGCAGCGCTGATTCACGGACTGTCATTAGAGATTTGCGTATCTTTGTAGGAATTTTTGCCTGTGGTACCTTCCATTCGGATCAGGGTCCGGCTTTCGCCTCTAAGGCGTATAAGGATGCCATGAATTCGATGGGGGTCCAAGTCAAGTTTTCGTCTCCCTACAGACCTGAGGGTAATAGTGTAGTGGAGCGAATGAACCGTGATTTAAAGCAATCTTTGACAGCTCGAGTTATAGGCACTGGCAGAAACTGGCTGGCCCACCTCAATGGCGTGCAGCGTGCTCTTAATAATCTCCCTGAAGGTCTCTGGGTGGGCGGACCCCATACGAAATGCTCTTTGGCATCAAGATGTACGTCCCTGACCTTGACGGTCTGGACTGCGTGGCTCGCGCCACACCCTTTGACGTAGATGAACATTGCAATGTTTTAAAGGATCTACAAAAGACCAGAGACAGTCTTGCAATGGAACATTTGCCCTCCACATCGGATGTTGAATGGACACTATGTCGAAGAAAGAACATGCATTCGACATCTAAATGGAACTTTGGTCCCCCATTCCTCATCGCATTCTGCACACAGATTGAAAAGAGACTTGACATTTGTTAACATCACTGCTTGGCCTGTCCTTGATGGGATAGTGTGGGATGCCGTTAGGTTTCAAATTCATGGCCCTACCGAGGTTGTTAATGTCCCCAATGTGCTTAGAGTTAACATGGGGGGTGTAGTGAAACAAAACATACGTTCTGATGATTGGGATGTTCAGGCCGTAGAGTCTTTGTTTTCTGATTTAAAATACTATGCTGCCTTTGATGCTGAAGATTTGTACTTAAAATCTGCTAATTATGGTGATTTGTTTTGCTTTCAACATTTGGGCAATCACTTCTTGCATAAAACAACATCCAGAAGGAATACTGTAAATTATACACAATGGGAGCATTGCCCAGCTCCTAAACAAGGCAGTTCAAGTACTTTTTTGAAAAAGTACACTTATTTTACTGACTTCAATCAGTCTAATTCCGAGTCCTTTTATTTCAAAATGACACAGAAGCCTATGTCCAAGGTTAGACTTACCGATACCAAATTATTGTACTCGAAGTCCTTTCTTGATCAGCTGGCTGTTGGCGGCTATGAATTATGGAAGGAAACTATTGACCTAAAATCTGTTTGGGGTTCTAAAAGCTGGCAGGTACAAGGCACTGAGGCTTTGCACCGTGCATGTCTCATCCCGAATCAAATGTTGTTTTTGAATTCCTCTATTTCACAGACGACGTGCTTTGGATTGGCTACTTCTAAAAAATTAAACTTTCCAACCATCCCAGGGTTAGAAGAATATTCTGGCTGGGGTAATTATACTCAGTTTTCGATTAGGGACTTGCAAACCCTATTTGTGAATTCGTCCTTTAACATATCCAGTATGGATCCGAAAGGTTGGCTGGTGTGGCACAGGAGTGCTGATTCATGCCAGCACCGTTTTCTGGGTTTAGCCGATGGCTTTACACAGGTCAGACCTGATCCACGTTTTGAAACCGAGCATTCTGTCACAACTTACTCTGTAGGCAAATTATGTCAAAATTGGCTGAAACATTCAAAATTATCTGCAGTTAAATTTCATCTTGCCAAACTGAATGATGATGTGGATTTAAATGATTTCATAAAAGGCCCGGCTAGTGGTAGATCAAAAAGATGGATATATGCTGTTTATAATGAAATCTGGAAGACATCACAGATTGAGGCAGCGACACGCCTTAGAGCTATAGATCAAGCAAATCTAGAAAAAGTGCTTGCTGTGGTAGATAATAGTATTAACATGCTTTCGTCCCGCATTTACACTTTAGATAATATTGTGTCTTCTGTAGTGGATTTTGTGCATGATGAAGTGTCTGTGTTGTACCATGGATAGAATCAATTACATTCTATCATGCAATTTGCATGGACCCTTCAAACACTTAAATCTGGCAAGGTGCCATGGACCTACATGAATGTTTCTTCTCTGTTTGCCCCCTTTAATTTGACTGACAAGCAGCGCTTGCTTTCCATGCGAGATGCTTCATTTTCTATGTTGCATATTGAGAGATTGGAGTCCTTGCCTTTTTCTGTGGCAGAGGCCAATGCTGCAATGTGGCTTATCCACGGTTTGATAACATTGCCTTTTGCTTTGTATAAGTTTACAAATTGTATGAGATATGTTGCCATAGGTCGCTATGAGCCCTTAGGTAGTGCGTTTCTCCATGAAGTCTGGTCCCTCCCTTTCACTTATAGATGTTTGAAAGACGGATAGGAGGTTTATCTGAATGGGGAGGAGTGTACGGAAACACCGGACCATTCGCTAATGTGTAGGCATATACAACTGCACGGTTCTTGTAACCAAGACCGGCCAAACTTAGCCTGTGTTTTAAAAGGGACTCCAGTTCCTGCAATCACCCCGACTTTTACCTTGCTGGGAAACGGAAGTTATTTGCTTTTAAATAATGAAGATTGTTGCGGGTTAATTAGAGGTGTTGCTTATGTGGTAGCCGTAACTGAGCGTGTAGTTTGCTGCAGAAATGTTCTGTACCCACCCACACATGAAAATAGGGATGTTTCCATCTGGCCACGCATCCCAACCTTGACAGCAGAGTTCAACAGCATGAGCAGAATAAGGGCTCTATTGTCCCAGAAAGAAGTGGCCTTGAGTTCGGCTAGGGAAACTTTCGTTCTTCACATAGCTAATACCCGGACTGAGGTTCAGGCCCTTTTAAATACTGATTTACCGTTGCATTTCAGCAAGATGGTACATTCTATCTTTAACGCGTCCTCCACAACTGGGCTGGCGCATTTTTTTAAAACTGTTAGCAGTGGTCTTGTAACTTCATTTGAAAAAATCTTTGGCGTCATCCCTGCTTTCTTCCATTCCATTTTTTTCGAGTTTGTTTGGTGGATTCCCGGTTTTACTGGCACTAGCGGCAGCCGTTCTAGTGGTTGTTTGCTTCCTTAAATATGGATGCCCCACATGTGAACATTATGAGATCCCATGGGTTCATCCCTATGTCATATGCGGATGACACCCAACTCCTCTTTCCTTTTAAATCCCTTACGGATGAGGTCAGGAACTCCTTTTCCCAGGGGATGAAGGCAGTGGCCCACTGGATGACATCTAACCTCCTGCAATGCAATGTTGCAAAGACGGAGGTGATGCTGTTCGGTGAGGCCAAACTCCTGTGGTCCCCCGACTGGTGGCCGCAAGATCTTGGCCCAGTCCCTGAGCCCAAGCAGGTGGTTAAGAATCTCGGTGTTCGTCTAGACCAGGAACTTTCTCTCAAACAACATGCCAGTCAAGTGGTGGGGTCCTGTTTCCACATCATTGGGATGTTGCGGAAAGTATTCCCTCTGCTTCCTGACTCAACCAGGAAAACCATAGTACAGGCCTTAGTGTTGAGCCGCTTAGACTACTGCAATGGGTTACTTCTTTCAGCTAACGAGGGAGTAATCTCTAGATTGCAGGTAGCTCAAAACACCGCGGCTCGCCTTGTTCTAAACCGCCCCCCCCGCACCCACTCCAAACCCCTCTTGATTGGCTTTCCATCAAACAGAGGGTGAAGTTCAAGGCCTGTTGTATCATACACAAGTGTCTTCAGAAGAAAGGCCCCATGTACCTGTCTAATACATTTTCTTTCTATGTACCCTCGCGATCCTTGAGATCTAGCGAACAGGCCCTGCTGTGGGTACCTAGAGCAAAAAAGGCAAGGCGATAGAGCACTTTCCATTGCTGGTCCAATACTGTGGAATACCCTCCCACTCTCCTTGAGACTCTGCAAGGAGCACTTCCCCTTTAGGAGACAGTTAAAAACCTTTCTATTTAAAAATTAATATGTTACACTGCTAGTACTGTTTATTTGCAATAAGGCTGCCAAAGGCGCGGCGATACTCCTTCGGGACGTGATCCTAGCGCGATACAAACCCGCAAATAAATAAATAAATAAAATGTGGAAGGAGCCGCCCCGCCCCTCCTGGCGCTGTTTCGCAACCGGATGCTTGAATATTATGGCACGCTGCCGCTTGCGATTTTAAGCACGGCATATGGATTATCGTTTCGGTTTTCCTACTTCACCTGTGCCCAGCCTGTGTTTCATTGCCTAAGCTGTGATTTTGACTGGGCCATTGATTTGTGTCTCTGCGGACCGGTTTCTCCTGAAGTCGACTTTAATCAGCTGATGAGTCCCATCGTTACTCACGAGTTGGTTTGTACTGGCGACAGGATTATGGCCTTAGCAGCGATGCATGGACTAATGGGTCCTTGGAACATTGTTACAGCAGCGCAAGATTTCTTGGCACTGAGCTTTATTGAAAACCCACCGAGTTGTCCTCTGATGGTAATAGAGGCTCCGGTACTGGGAGAAGACGTTTGTTCTTTTCCTCTTTTGAATTGGATGGCTGAACTGTTTTCGGATGAAGACGGTGATTTCCTGTTGGAGGCTGTTGCTCCATATTTTGCATATTCGGTCTTGCTTTGATAAACCTTATTAGTTTATGATGATGCCCCAAAAATTTTTTTGCATTTTTTCCACCTCCCAGTCCTATTGACTTGAGTGCTGTTGAATTCTGAAATTTACATTTTTGAATTTTGATTTGGTTCATGGAGTTTTTTATGATTATTACGTTGTTCATGGTTCTTGAACTCTGCTCTCATGAAGTTGCCCTTATCTTATCTTATCTTATCTTATCCGTGCTCGGATCATGGGGGGTGTCATATAGCTACTGTTATCTTTATAATGTGTTAAGTTAGCATAGGCTTATTAAATGTTTAAACGCCATTTTTCCTTTTGCTGCTTCTGCACCCGACACTTAATTGTTGATTTAGCTTTCAACCTAGTAGCCTGTGGCGGTTTGCATGAGAATAATATGTTATTGCTCTGGTATCAGCTTTGCTTAATAAACTATGTCTGTACAGAGAGTGCTGAAGCTTCGGGAACAACACGATAAAGAATTGTTATGAGGTCTGATCTTCGCGCCTTCATAGACATAACATAAGTGCTGCTTCTGCCAACTTTGGGCTTTAGGCGGGGTTTATATGGCTTTGCTTGAAGCACACACACACACTTGATGTTGTTCGCATGCAGAGAGAGCTGGTGTATGCTGATGTGATCTCTTCATTCTAGGATCTTGAGGTATGGGCCCGCCCTTCTAAAACCCAAAGAGACCTTCTTAGCTATTAATATAATATGTGAGTTAGGGAGGGTGAGAAATAAGTGTTGTTAACCCTTATTCATTACAGCATGTTAACATGCTGGCACCATTTGCTTTCTATGGACTAGTAACTATGCTGATAACTTTGCTTCTGATAATATGTTTCCTTGTATTATCGAAGATACTGCGTCTGAGAAAACGGCATTAGTAAATAAACATTTCAAATGTGCACGTGTCCTCATTTACTCCATGTTCTTGTTCGAAATGATTGTATAACGAAAGAGTGCTCATGTGTTCCACTTAACCTGAGGTATTGTAAGTTCATGTTCTGGTTTGTCTAAACATTGGGAGTTTGTTATGACCAATTAGACACTGTAGCTAGCTCGGTAAGGGGTTTGTTGGGTACTAAGGTGAGTTTTGGGTCACCCTAATTCGCTGAGGTTCCAATCCTCTGTGCACAGTTCTGTGGAAGAACAGAAACCCTGCTACAGTTTGTCATACTAGTAGTCCTCTCCCATCGGGGCCAGCCTCACTCTCAATTGTCCAGCAGGTCATCTGCGGCTCGAGGCGTGACGGTAGGGAACAGGATTACACTATGGTCTGAATCCGAACGGACAGTGCTGTCTTCCGAGTCCGTTGCGATCTTTCCGGAGTCTTCTCGGAATGTGCCCACCATTGCCAGGGCTTCCATTTGGTCTTCCTTCTGTTGTTCCCGCGAAGGGCCGTGTCTTCTCGCCTCCCGTCTCGGTTCTGGGGACTCCGTCTCGTCCCGTGCCTGGCTATCCCTCGACTCGCTGTTGGCCGACTCCTGGGTGACCTCCTGGCTCACATCGATGCACATCACCTCCTACCACTCTTCGACATCCGAAGGGCTCTCAAAGAAGTGTGTCTTCCTGCCATGAATAACCTTCAGACGAGCCAGGAAGAGGAGCGCGTACTTAAGCGTAGCCTTTTGTAACTTCCTCTTCACCTCCATGTACGAGGAACGTTGCTTCTGGACCGTGTTGGTATAGTCCGGATAAAGGGAGATCCGTTGATTGTCATACTGGATGAGGGATTTTTCTCGCGCCTTTTGCAACAAAACATCCGTCTCGATAATTGAGTATCCATACAATGAGAGGGCGTGGGGCGCGGCCTGGTCTGGGCCGACCAGTCGGGATCCTGTGTGCTCTTTCTACGCAAAAATGTGGCGAGAGGCCTTCTGCCTTAATATGCTCTCGGAACCACTGTTCCATAAAGTCTGCAGCGTGGGCCCCCTCACACCGTTCCGGAAGGCCTATGACGCGGATATTATTGCGGCGATTACTGCCTTCCGCGTCCTCCATCCGCGTCCTCCACCCGCTCCATGAGAGAGGTGATCTGCTGTTGGAGCTGCTGGATAGAGGTAGTATGGTCGGCCGCTGTTGGCGTAAGGTCCGCTATAGCTAGGACCTGGTCCTTGACTTTATCCATCAGTTTGTTGTGGTCTGCTTTCAACTGAGATAGGTTCGTGGTCAGGGTACCCATCTGCTGTTCGAGCACTGCCCTAGAGTCACGTATTTCTTTTAGTATTATGTCCAGTTTGTCCACTTGTTGCTCATCTCCGTGGAGTTGTGCGGAGGTCCCCGAGAGGGCCCCCCCATCCCCTGCAGCCTGCACAGCACAAACCGTTGTGGGTCCACCCAAGCTCTTTGTCGCTCTCACACCCTTGCGGACCGTGATGACCTGTACTCGTGTTCCCCTAGTAGTTAGCTCTGTAGGGGTCCCCGGGGGAGGCCCCGTCCCAGGATCAGTCCTACGTGAGGGATCCGTCCCAGAAAACACTCAACGGCGGTCCTACGGCCTGTGGGGGTAGGGTTCAGGCAGGAGACACTGTACCCCTACAAGTTAAGGTAGTTAGGGGTCCTTTTGCACAATCCCCACCTTAGTCAGAATGCGTCCCAAACTGGGGAGTAAATCGCCCCTCTCCTCAATCCTGCTCTCCAAGGACTCGGGCCTCTGCGCCCCCCTGCAGCGTCGATTGCTTCACGTCCCAGAGTTCCGCCCCGATCCGGGCCTTGAAGTGTTCCGCGCTGTCAACACGCGATCTTAGATCCCCTTTGTGTGTCGTGGGGCTAGCGGTGACTCTATCTCGTAGAGTATGCCCGAGCTGCGGCAGTATCAAAGAAGGGGGGGGAAGGCCTCTGACGTGGTCCCCCGCACCTGGCCGGGATCTCCCGCAGCTCCGTTGTAGACGGCAATCTCCCAAAACCGGGGTGGGAGGGGGACCAATATCTCCGCCCCGCTCCTCTGCCTCAGTCCGTCAGCCTCCTATCTTCCGCCAGTGGTGTCGCACAGTTCACCGGCCCCGTGGCGGACCTCAGCAGCACTATGCGCCCGTGCGATCCTCCCGTTCACCACGGCATACACGGGCTATATGTCCGCCCGTCTCTGCTCAGTGTCATTAATTACGCCTCTCAGATAGGCTTCCGGACCCTCCCGGTGGTGTCGCTGTGCTGCGGAGACTCTGGACCGGGCACTTCCGGTGTTGCTCCGCTCGGGTGTTCCGGCCTCGGCTCTCACTGTGGCCCCCGGCTTTAGCTCAGCCACACCACAACAGGCCCACTCGAGCAGCGCTGGATTTTATGGGACCTCCTTCGTCCTTCAGCGGGTCCCAAAGGCACGGCTGGGCTCCGCTAGTGTTCCCCCGCCCATCGCCACTGCCCTGGGGGGTCCCAAGGTGCCGATGATCAGGATAATGCCCCGTCAGTCCCGGAGCTCTAGCAGTACCCGACTGCTATCATGGCCGGCTAGCCACGCCCCCCCTCTTACTCTCTTGATAACAGAGCTGGATGGGTCACATGTGAGTTCTTAGCTTTACCATGCCTGCATGTCCCTCAAACATACACACAACAGCAGGGTCCGACGCAAAGGGAAAAGGACTTTGGTCATTCCATCTCCGACGAAGACTGGTCCTATTGGTGCACACAAATTACATCGATACCCCCCATCCATCGTTATAAAAGACCCAATTTTTGCTTCTTACATAGGTCCTATACCACAGCTGTTGGTCTTGCCTAGCTTGACCCCACCAGGTCGTCTGTCTTTCCTAAATGCCATTTTCAAGAGGCAGATTTTACACATATGACCTATATCGGCCCTGTTAGCCCTACATTCTGGCCTGCTGTATTTGATATCCTATCCCAGATAACCTCCTTGATCCTAAATCCCTCCCCACTCCTGGTGCTTCTGGGTAATGTTTTGTCTGTTCCAAAGGGCCTCCATAGATTCTATGCCATTGCTTTACTACTGGCAGAGAGAGAAATTGCACTTTGCTTGTGGCAATGTGATACGCCCCACCACTAAAGCCTGGCTCCAGAGTATGATACACGGTAACCTAACAAATAAAGTGTATACCTCATTACAACCTCCCTCTGCTCAACCTAAAGATACTTGGCAGCCTCTCTGATCCTACTTGCTAACTCTGGAACCAGACCACCAGCACTCAACTCCTCACTCTCCTGCTCCCACATCCTCTTTATGTCATACTAGTTAGGAAACCATTGTATAGGCATGATTCAACCTCCACTTATTGATCTCCCTATTGATGTCTATCCTTATATTGTTCAATGCATTGTCAATGCTTATTTTTACATGCTTGAGGTACAATCCCCACTGTGTAATTGGGCCATGTCATGAACATATTTTTTGACATAATGCTAAATGTATTGTTTTTCCTGTCTTAGGTTTGTGAAAAAAGTACTAAATAAAGTTACAAAAACAAATTGTCTGACCAGGTGTTCGTCTGGAGTGCTTCCTGAACCAAGGCCCCAAGAGAACCCACCAATTTACTAGTGTTCTTAAAAAAATTCTGTGGGAAATCCTTAGTGGCCGAGGGATGTTCCTGATGACATGGACGTGATTGCCTTTAGAATCTCGGTTGAAGATACTGGGTTATCTCTTCCGGTTTGATCCTCTCCACGGAGCGTGACCATGGGTAGGTCTTGTATTATTCTGTTTGTCCCATCCGCCTTTGGAACATGAAGAGCTTTATATAATGACTCCTAGTATTTAGCAAATTGTCTCTACTGTGCCCTTTGTGTTCATGAGCAAGTCCAAGTCTGGGTCCATGATCTTGGCTACTGTTATGTTGAGCAACATTTGTAGTAAGATGGTCACTCCCCTGGAGCCTCTTGTGAACCCAGCATGATAAACCTGGTAAAACCCTAGCAGCCAATAAAATAGCTTTGAGTGCCCAGCAGGTGGGTCTCCTGCAAAAGGAGTACATGGGGTGAACTACTTTCAGTTTTAATGGAGAATGTATTTTTAGACAGATGCAGACATGTGATCAGGCAAAAGGCCATCACCCACAGTGCAAGGAAAGAAACATTGGTTAAGTAAATATAATGAGGAAATACTTATCTGTTTCCAAGTGTTGACATCACAGTGTGGATATGAAAGGGAGACCCGCATGAGCTGTCTGCTCAGTATTTATCTTCTGAATTTGAAGACAGGTCTGGTTCCCTTTGACCAGTGTGTGGCAGTTTTGGTGTGCCATGCTCTCCACAACAGTGAATCCTTGATCTGGACGTTTTGAAGACAAATTCACTTCCCTCTACAGGGTAAACAATGAGAACTCGAAACCTTTGGGCCTCACTATGTGTATATTTTTGGGGGCCTGGGAAGTGTCCCAGCTATCCTGCCTACTCTTTACTTGACTGGAGCAAGGAAAGCATTGTTGTGTTTTAGTTTATTTGTTCTTTCTCTGGATACAGCATGCCGTGCCATTTTGTTGTTACTTTTTGGATACAGGGATCCACGCCCTTCTGATGCCATGCCCTTTTGTGATTGTTCTATTGATGCAGTGTTCCACAACCTTTTGTTCTTTCTGTAATAGCAGGACTGCACGCTACATGCAACGTAAGGTTCTGACCCCATTTATAACTTTCATTAAACTGTGATTAGAAAAGCAGACCACCCAAAACTCAATTACGAGACAATTTGTTATCCCTTTATCACTTTGTAAGCAAGATGATGTTTACGATTCAAAGGTCGGACAGCCAATCATATTGCTTGGTCCCACAGGTGAAAAAAAATTCTCGGCCAATCATAGTTTTTTTTTTTTTTAAATGGCAGTACCGCAGGAGTACCATGGTACCAACTGCCTGGATCACTATATTTTGACATTTCATTTTTCAGAAAAGACTTAACAGATTTACACCAAAACACAAAGAGAATGCTCCCTTAATAAAAATCGAGGTTTTTGCCAAAATTGGTGAAATTCTGTCAAGACAGTTTTTCTGTATCGCTTCCCAAAACTGCTATGGGAAACTGCATGTGAAAAAGGTATTTTTGGGGACACCCTCTTTTTCGGCCCTTGACTTGATCACCCCAAAACCTTCCAAGAAAGAAAGAGCTGAGTTGGATTAACAATTTTTTTAATCTTTAGTTTAAAAAAAAATTATTTTATTTTGATTAACGTTATAAGATAGTTCACGGTACATGATAAACAACATACATGAGTCAACCAGTTTACCGACAGCAGCTATTTACACACTTTAATCTTTAGTTATTGGCAAACAAAATGTACTTACTAACTTTAACTGGTATATTTCAGTGTCGTTTAGTGGTTTTGTTCAGCTAAAATGGGAAGTCTTAACTGACATTTAAACCTCCCTATAACATTCTTTTAGGCTTTGATTTTTTCAGGGAATTTCTAAGAATTATTTTAATGGCAGTAAGATATTATGACCATACACAACTATAATGTCACTTTAACATTTATTTTTTTCCTGTGAATTTCTAGGGCTTTGTTTAATGTAAATGTAAAGTAACGTCAACCGCAGGGCCTGGCCAGTGACTAGGCCCTAACTCCAACCCCTCACGGGAGGCCAGCCCCACACTGGGCAAGGCCTTTGCTGCGCTCGGTGTGGGGTTGGCCATGGGCCTGGCATGCAGCCAGACCTTGCACCCAATCCCCTGCTGTTGGGGTTTGGAAGGTTGGCCACAGGGGCTGGCACTGGACGCACATGGTTGACTATGTGATGTCAAGTCAAGTCAAAAGATCTTTATTCGGAATAAAAAACATCCATAAAAGTACAAACAAAAAACATTTTAAAAACATTCAATTCAATAGTTACAATTGGAGAATAGTACGAGGAAAAACGAGCTCAATCAAATCAAAATCCATTACAATTTCACAACTATACCAGATTTGTCCTTCCCTAGTAATAGATTTAAAAATTATTTTCAAGGTAAGCATCTGGGAAGGAGAGGAAACTAGCCCTATAGGGAACCGTCACGGGCGCTCAGCTTTTTCGCGTTACACCGATACAGGAATGTACTGTTAGAGACTGCTGTGGGTTTTCTTACCAGAATTGCCCGATTCACTATCGGTCTATTATCAGTTTGTGCGAGATGGGTAATATTACCGTAGCTCTTTAAATAGATGAGAAAGTGAGGATTATAGTTATACAGTGCCTTATAAATGCCGGCGGTGAACACATTATTCAACATATAGAACAAATACTTTAAGATCATTTATCAATACACACATAAATGTTAACTGGGGACAACGCGATCACAATATTATCGCAAGATTGGTTCAATTAGTATTAATACCCCTCTAACTGCTAGCGTGCGATAATTCAATGATAATATAAACGCAATATTGTTTAATGAATAACTAAGAAGTAAAGCACATAGAAGTGTGTGGTAGCACACCGCGACTTAACAAAAACGCCCGCATAACAGCGTTAAACTGTATAGATAAAGCGTTTCTATTAGTGGCAATATTAAGAACATTTAAGACATACACTACCTATAAAAATAACAAATAGCTTTACATTAGGTCATGACTCATGCAGGTATAAATGGACTGACAGTTTTTTTTTGAATAAAACTTTATTTTAGAACGTGAAGAAAAACCCTATTGGGGTTGAGAAAGGCCAACTCGCCATTTCCAGGGAAGCGCCATTAGACCAAGTTTACAGTCTGGTTTCAATTCACTATCAGGCAAGTCGGTTTGGACCTCTGTTACGTTTTTTCATGATGTTTCGGTTATTCTCTGAAGAGCAGGTTTACACAAAAAACATTTTGATTTTTCGGCCCATAGTGTCTCTTAAACATACTTCGGTGGCACCCGCAGATGGTCTTTCACTTTCAAAATCCTGTCATGACCAGGGTAGGTGAATTTTAATTGCAGTAAAAGATTGAGTATTTGATAGATTCCAGATACATATGATGTATGAAATCTGAAAACTCCATATGTCATCTTGCTTATTTACTTGTAGGTTCCATCCTCGGACCCATAAAAACAATTCTATTACAAAGAATTGGTATTTTAATCTTGTTTGAATACATATTGATATTGAAAGCTGATACTACATCTGGCTGTTTAGCCAAGATAGGTATGTCACTCTGCAATGTACCATTTTGTTGCTATGGTCCCTCAAGAGATTTATCATAAGGGAAAAGGTGGTAGGACCAGCGAGTCTAGCAAAAAGGCAATTTATGATCACTTGAATATATATTTTATTATATCTTTGTATAAAGTACTTTCGTAAGAGATCAAAACATTATGTATATAATATGGATGTTATAAGTTGAGATGTTTCTTTCCCCTTGTTATCTATGTAATGGGATAATGAGAAAATATGTGATAGTTGTACGTGCCAGATATGAAGGTACAGGGCGTTGATTGTTTAGGTTATTCAATAATGTTAGGTTGTATTTTGTGAATAATAGAAGTGGTCACCAACAACAGATTTTAGTAACTGCATATATTGTTTTTTGTAGAAAACAGTCCTGAAGAAGGTGAACATTTTAGACAAATCACCGAAACGCAGCATCGACTAATGTTTTCTAAAGACTGGGAACTATAATAATATCACTTTGTCATTGTGTTATTAGTACATTTTTTTTTTTAAATGTAAAATATTTTTTAACTTTTGAAATCCTGTGGTATTGTTTACAATGAAATGATGTAATAAAATGTGTCCCAAGTTTTACCTTTTAGTAATTTGCTTTTATTATGATCAGTTGTTGGATTGACCTTTTTGAATTAACATAGTTTGTATACATGATACTTGGAATATGTTTTGCTTAATTGTGTGGTGAACATAAATGTGTTAATCTAGATTATATGCCCTTTTCTTATGAAAAGTCTAAATACTAGACATTAGGGACTTTTGTTTATTTTTTCACTTTCTTTTTTCACAATATAACTAGTGCCATTTTAAGTACAGCTGACCTATTGCCTGACAAAAACAAAGACTGTGAAGTTCATGCCATGCTGGACTGGGGGTGCATGCACACAGGGGGCATATATTGTGCCCCTCTGCGTGCATCCACATGGAGTGAGCCTCCTTTCTTTCCTCACCACCACTGTTTTCATGGAGGAAAGACCTCCATGAAGTCAGTGGTGGTGAGGAAAGTCGTAATATGCTTGGCGGGACCGCAGCAGTCCTGCCAAGCATATTACTGCCTCAAGACCTCTGCACAACCGCCACGGAATGGCGGTTCCCTGGCAGAGTAGGCGGTCTCGGGGCGGCATGACCAACAAGGTCATATGGCAGTCGGGAGACCGCCACAACCGTCCCACCTCGAGTCTGGCGGTCCGAGGACCGCCAGACTCGCAATTAGGCCCTTAATGTTTTTTTTTATGTTGATTTGGGGCTGCTGTACTCCTTGCAGTCCCCCGCAACATTAAAAAAAATGCCAGGATCTAAAAAATGAAAGTAAGAAGTCCTCGCAGGGCATTATCAGGGCCTCCATCTAGGAACAATGAATAAGAAATTAACAGCTCCTGGCACTCATTTATTTTTCACATTTCTTTTTATTTAAAGTTTTGGGGGTCCCGTTGCCAACCCAGGACACCCACACCTTTAGTTTTGGTTACAGGCCGCAGGGGTAACCCCAGGACCACCAGCCCTGCCGGCTCCCTGCAAGCGACACAATGGGCCGCGCAGGAGCCGGCAACACATTTTAAAAAAATGTATTTTTTAAATAAACTGGGGTGCCCACCCAGGGAACCTCACACCATTATAGTTGTTGAGGGCCACAAGGGGAGTCCTAGAGGCCCTGAAGACTCGCCTGCCTGCACCCATCCCGGGTGCAGCTGGAGCCGGCAGTGCTCTTAACCAGCAGGCAAAAGACCCACAATTGAGACCTCTTCAGCCAGGATAGCTTGATTCCAGTGGCACAGTGAGCCTGGGACCCACATCTGGACCCCTCTTCAGCCAGGATAGCTTGATTCCAGTGGCACAAGTGAGGGGTCCCGGGACCCACGTCTGGAACCCTCTCCAGCAGGAGCAGCTTTTCTTTTCCTCCCGCTGTGCTGGAGCAATTTTGTGTTTCTCTGCATGCAAGAGTGCGAAGAGTTTTCTTAGATCTGAATGCACGGAAGGCCTCACCATGGCCTAGCTATGTACGGGTGAAAGACAAAGATTGCAAATCTGATGTTGATCGGTTTTGAGAACATTATGCCTGGCGCTGTGAGCATTACTGAAAAGGCATTTGTTACATTACTGTGCAAGCATTCTTTAAATTGTTGTTGAAAGACAAATGGACCGTAGAACCGCATAGCGCTTGAGGTCCTAGCCGTAAACAGTATTCAGTGTCTCAATTAATAAAGTCACTAGCTTCTTTTTCCTGAATTTGGATTAGAAATCTCCGGACAGACCCCCGTCAAAGTACCCGTCGCTTCCACAGCTCCAGTGAAACATTTCTGAATCCAATGGCAGAATTTTTTTCTTACGTTGGAGTCAGTGCCCATGTGCATTACTACCTAAGGAGAGAAGACACATATAACCTTGTGACTCAAAAGACTTCTTTGAAGAAAAACAATTTGTAAACATCCAAGCCAAATACTAGATAGAAGAAGGCGGCAAAGCATATGTATCTGTAGCTTTAAACAAGTGAATAACAATCCTATATTATAGAAATGATATTGTACAAAATGACTTGAGAAGAAAAAGTACACAATTAAAAACATTATGATGTTGCTGCATTTTGATTTTTTTTAAACTTTTTATTGATTTTTATCTTTATAACACACCTCATATTGGTATAAAGCCACCAGTAAAGTAAAAAGAATCTCCACAATTCACAATTCAGTGCCTCAGAGTAGGCCACACAGGTTTGCCCCACTCGAGGCTAAGCAGAAAGTAACAGAACATAAACTATCACCCCATAAAGTCAGTCAGAGGCGGTCCCACAGCACTGTATCTCCCCCTCCAAAGACCACGGTCGGCATGGACATGGCTCCCACTGGGCTAAAAGGCAGAGTGGTGTGACCTGCGGGAGTCTAGTCCCGCTCCAAAGTGGAGTCTCCAACGTGAGCCTCTCCGCCCATCCCATGGCCTTTGCTGAGGCCGCCCAGATAGACAGCAACACATGGGTGGAGGCGGGTAGGGAACGTGGAGTTTTTTTTACTGTAAAGAAAGTGCAGGAGATTGTTTTGGTCCATAGCCCATCCTTCTACTGCATACACTAGGGCTCAAATCCACCAGACCCACCAGTTATTATTCACCAAGAGGCGGGCTACCCTGTAGTATAACAGCAGATCACGGGTTGTCATACCTCCTTCGAAGGCAGGCCTGCAGCACTTCTAAAGGGCAATCCGGGGAACACCCCACCCCACTAAGGATCTTGTATCAGAGCACTAGCTCTAGTAAAAGATCCACACCCAATTAGGAAGGGGTGATTCTGAAGCTGGTATATAAGCAACAGGAGGGGAACCATCTTGAATATGGCTGACTGTCCAAGTTAAGGACAGTGGGAGGGAGGAACAGAACCTGACATCTTTTGGCAGGCCCACCAGTTTGAAATTGTTTTCTATAACAAATAACCCTAGGTATTTGACTCTCGAGGGGAACACTTGTAACTCCGATGCCCAAGGCATTGCCGTCAGACACTGGGCGATGGGTAAATTGTGACTTGGCCCTGTTCAGGCAGAGGCCTGAGCAGGTCCCATATATTTTGGGGGCGCCAGACTCACAATTAGGCACTCCTGTTTTTTTTTTATGTTGATGGGGGTTGCTATACCCCCTGCAGTCCCCCAAAACATTAAAAATAAAATGCCAGGATCTAAAAAATGCAAGTAAGAAGTCCTCGCAGGGCATTATCAGGGGCTTCATCCTGGAACAATGAATAAGAAATTAACAGCTTCTGCCACTTATTTATTGTTCAAATTTTTGTTGATAATGTTTTGGGGGTTCCGGTACCAACCCAGGACACCCACACCTTTAGTTTTGGTTATGCGCTGCAGGGGTAATCCCAGGGCCACCAACCCTGCAGGCTCCCTGCAAGCGACCCCTTGGGCCGCGCAGGAGCCGGCAACACATTTTGTAAAATGTATTTTTAAAATAAACTGGGGTGCCCTCCCAGGGCACCCCACACCATTATAGTTGTTGAGTGCCACAAGGGGAGTCCTAGAGGCCCTGCAGACTCCCTTGCCAGCACCCATCCCGGGTGCAGCTGGAGCCGGCAGTGCTCTTTTTAAGTTTATTTATTGGCATTGTCAATATCGAATACATCAACATAACCAACACAACTGTTGCCAGTAAACATACATGCAAAGGAAGGTAGTCGTGTGCAGACATTGTACAATGATATAAAATAAGAATCTCAACATAGCGTTGCGTCAGCGTCGAAACATCATTACACACATTTATTCAGGTGGCGTCGCCCGTAGCCGGTACCATAGCAGTCCATCAAGTCACAAATCAACAGTCCCAGCACACACCAGAAGTGCTAAACGCTTATCCATGTTCAATCTTGCAGAGGTCCTCATTCAAGTAGCCCTGACCCAGCATAATAATAATTTGTGTGCAACATTGAACTGATATGTGACCCGCTCATGCACTGTCTGCCCCATCAGACCCATTTCCTGATTGTTTCTCCCGTTGCCATTGAAGGAAAGGCTCCCAAATGTTACGTGGCCTGGAGGTAGGCGGCATCAACTCCCAAAAGGTGCCCAGTTGCGTGTGCCCATAAGTGACATCAGCCAGCCAGCTCTTAACCAACGGTGCCCCCGCCCTCCCCCAATTCACTGCCACCTGCCTTTTAGCATACAAGAATAACATAGCATGCAGTTTCCTTAATTTGGGCACAGTTTGTTGCACATATCCCAAGACCGAAGACCAATAGCTCTCCAGTTTCTCACACGACCACGCAACGTGTAGAAACGTAGCGGGGGAATGCCTACATCTCCAGCAACAGTCCTCCTCCCTGAGCCCCATTCTGTGTAGGCCGATCGGCGTTCTATAGAAGCGGTGCAGATATTTGAAATGGATTAGATGCAGCCTATAGTTAGGGGACCGTTCTGTTAGCTGCCCACAGCAAAAGGACCACTGCTCCTCGGTGAGTGGGGTAGGATGCTCAGCATTCCATTTTTGCAGGGCAGTCGGCTGCACAACTGGAGCGCTTTCTTGCATTTGCCTGTATATTCTTGTGACCAATTTTCGTGGAGAAAGGGAGCTCACCAATGATTCCAGCGCTTGAAATGCTGGAGGAGCCAGCGGAAATTCCCTACTCAATACCCGGCAGGCCGACTTCAGTCGATGGTACAGAAACTGTTCTGAAAAAGGCACCTCTTGTCCCTCTTCAGTCACAGGAGGGGGCATGAACTCTCCATTGGGAAAAAGATCTGCAAACGTGTGGAGGCCGAGTTTTTGCCGCACTGCCGTGCCAATACCTCCCTCAATACAGGGCACCAAGGGGTTCTGTACCAAGGATAGCGATGGTGCATACATTAGTGGCACGTCCACCTTTTTCTGCAGCTCGTCCCACACCCACTTCAGTGTCTCTGCTGTGTCCACTTCTCCTCTGGGGCGTTTCACCTTCGTGCATACAGCCACCTGGAGTGGCAGCGGCACCATATTGTCACGCTCTACAGCCACATGTGGCTGGAATGGGGTAGGGTGCACCCAGAAATAAAATTTGAGCCTGGGCGCACAATGCATATAGGAGCATATCTGGAGCCCCCAATCCACCCTGCTTTAACGGCAGCGTCAGCAAGTCCCAGGCGGCCCTGGCTTGTCCACCCGCCCACGTCAAAGTCACGAGCTGTGATTTCAGCAGAGCAAAAAAATGTGACGTCAGTGGGATCGGGATATTAACAAATAGGTACAAAAATGTGGGTAGCACAATCATTTTTGCCAAGGCTATCCGCCCAGTGAGGGACAGGTGTAACCTTGACCACCTGCCCTCTAGCCAAGTCATAACGCGGCCATAGTTCATATTCCAGATTTCTTGAAGGTCCCTGCTGATCCAAATCCCCAAATATTTAACCTCATCTTTTTCCCACTTCAAAGGGAACTCAGATACAACTAGTAGGGTGCTGTCTGTCAAGGGGAATACAACTGACTTAGACCAATTTATGCAGACACCTGCCAACCCCCCAAACCTGATAAACTCGCGCAACACCGGGTCTAAATTGACTTCAGGATCAAGGAGCTGGCAGTGCTCTTAACCAGCATGCAAAAGACACACAATTGAGACCTCTTCAGCCAGGATAGCTTGATTCCAGTGGCACAGTGAGCCCGGGACCCACATCTGGACCCCTCTTCAGCCAGAATAGCTTGATTCCAGTGGCAGTGAGCCCTGGACCCACATCTGGACCCCTCTTCAGCAGGAGCAGCTTTTCTTTTGCTCCCGCCATGCTGGAGCAATTATGTGTTTCTCTGCATGCAAGAGTGCGAAGAGTTTTCTTAGATCTGAATGCAAGGCAGGTCTCACCATGGCCTCGCTTTGTTAGGGTGAAAGACAAAGATTGCAGATCTTTTTTTTTTTTTTTTTTTTTTTTTTTAAAACCTTTATTGAAAAACATGTAGAAGTACAAGCGCTGGCCTACAACCACAGGGGCCGGCCGCAAAGTCAGGAGAGTCAAAAAACATAGCAATGTATACGACAGGATGAATACAGGATGGATGCAACAAACCCAACAGCGCCAGCGCCAGGATAAAGAGGTTTCATTTTACATTATATAAAGGAGGCAGTAACCATATCTACCAGCGCATCATGCAACATATACCGAAAAGAAAAACAGGGGGGGGCGGGAGGGATCAGCCCCCCACGCAAGCCGATGACACAGTAGGGCAGAGCCCAAAGACCACACACGTCAAAGATTGCAGATCTGATGTTGATCGGTTTCAAGAACATTATGCGTGGGGCTATGAGCAGTACTGAAAAGACATTTGTTCTATTACCATGCCCGCATTCTTTAGATCGTTGTTGAAAGACAAAAGGACCGTGGCACCGCATAGCGCTTGAGGTCCTAGTCGTAAACAGTATTCAAAGTCTCAATTAATAAAGTCACTAGTGTCTTTTTCCTGAATTTGGATTGGAAATCTCCAGACAGACCCCCGTCAAAGTACCCGTCGCTTCCATAGCTCCAGTGAAACATGTCTGAATCCAATGGCGGAAAAAAAATTCTACGATGGAGTCAATGCCCATGTGCGTTACTAGCTAAGGGGAGTAGTCACATATAACCTTCTGACTCAAAAGATTTCTTTGAAGAAAAACAATTTGTAAACATCCAAGCCAAATACTAGTAGAAGAAGGCGGCAAAGCACATGTATCTGTATCTTTAAACAAGTGAATAACAATCCTATATTATAGAAAGATATTGTCCAAAATGACTTGAGAAGAAAAAGTACACAATTAAAAGCATTATGATGTTGTAGCATTTTGATTTTGTAAAAACTTTTTATTGAATTTTATCTTTATAACACACCTCAGTTTGGTATAAAGCCACCAGTAAAGTAAACAATCTCCACAATTCACAATACAGTGCCTCAGAGTTGGCCATACAGGTTTGCCCCACTCAAGGCTTAACAGAAAGTAACAGAACATAAACTATCACCCCATAAAGTCAGTTGGAGGCGGTCCCAAAGCACTGAATCTCCCCCTCCAAAGACCACGGTTGAAATGAACATGGCTCTAACTGGGCTAAAAAGCAGAGTGGTGTGACCTGCGGGAGTCAAGTTCAGCTCAAAATTGGAGTCTCCAACGTGAGCCTGCCCGACCATCCCATGGCCTTTGCTGCGGACGCCCAGATAGACAGCAACACCTGGGTGGAGGCGGGTAGGGAACGTGGAGTTTTTTTCACTGTAAAGTAAGTGCGCCAGATTGTTTTGGTCCATAGCCCATCCTTCTAATGCGTACACCAGGGCTCAAAGCCACCCGAACCAACAATAATTAATCACAAAGAGGCAAGCCACCCTGTAGTATAACAGTAGATCTGGGGTTGTCATACCGCCTTCGAAGGCAGGCCTGCAGCACTTCTAAAGGGCAATCCGGGGAACACCCCACCCCACTAAAGATCTTGTATCAGAGCACTAGCTCTAGTGAAAGGTCCACACCCAATTAGGAAGGGGTGATTCTGAAGCTGGTATATAAGCAGCCGGAGAGCAACCATTTTGAATATGGCCGACTGTCCGAGTTAAGGACAGTGGGAGGGAAGACCAGAACTTGACATCTTTTGGCAAGCCCACCAGTTGAGATGGTTTTCTGTAACAAATACCCCAAGGTATTTGACTCTCGAGGTGAACACTTGTAACTCCGATGCCCAAGGCATGGCCATCAGACACTGGGCGATGGGTAAATTGTGACTTGGCCCTGTTCAGGCGGAGGCCTGAGCAAGTCCCAAATATTTTGAGGGCGCAAGGGCACCATGCAGCAAGGTCATCCAAAAGCAATAAAACATAATCTACGTATAGGGATATTCGTCTGGGAGTTGTCGAGGCCCATTGGAAGCCACGTAACATGGCATTCACCCTCACCTTGGCCGCCCGGAGTTCAACTGCTAAAGTACAAAGCATGGGGGAAAGGGGTATCCCTGATAGGTGACCCCCTCAATGCTGAACCAGTTTGACGTAGCACCGCACCCTTGCATGGAGATCTTTGTATAACAGCTGAAAGTAGCTAATAAATAAAACAAACGGATAGTCCCAATCCACCGAGTTCAGCGTCTTCTGAAAATCCACCATAACAAAGCTTGGTGACTGGGTAGAATGGCACTCATCACAATTGCATTGTTAACCCTCAGTATGTTGTGTCGCGTGGCCCATAGGGGCATTAACCTGGACTGATTAGGGTGAACAAGGTGACTGATCACACTTGATAGACGATTAGCTACCACCTTGGCCCGCACTTAGACTTCTGTATTTACCAGAGATATTTTCTGTACTCACTGCAGCGGTTTCCCCGGTGGCCAGCTCAGGAGCACAAAAATGTTTGCTGCCCGAATGTCTCTGGGCAATTCGCCCAGTCTGCAGCAAAAGCTTACTTGCCTGAGGCCAGACGAGTCTCTAAAACGTCACCGGGAAGCCATTTGGCCCCAGCCCCCTACCAACCTGAAGCTGTGCGAGCGAGGGCAGTCCTCAGCTTCTCACAGGTGACGTCTGCCCCCAAAAGTCACAGTTCACTGGGGACAGGCAAGTCATTGCTAGAACCGCAACACATCAGTGTAGGTCGGCATGGCAGCCACAGGATGAGGACCCTGGAGCTGCTGATAATACCCAGCGGAGACCTCTGCTATGGCCTTGATGGCTGTTACATGTCAGGAGCCATCTGACTTGCTTTATGCTATAGAAGTGTTATGTTCCAGCTCCTCAGGGTTGGTATGACGATATAATGATTCCACTTCCAGATCGTTCCAAACTCAATTCGTAAAACACAGAGTTCTGGTCAGATCAGGCAGGGGACAAAGGACTGGAAGGGACAGCAGGGACAAAGGATCTGTAAAACAAAATAGACATATTACTAAACATAACCTTCCCCTGATCTACTCTCAGTAGGTCTCACTAGTAGTTCAAATACCTTGTATACTCAGATCCTAAAACCAATAACCAAACACGCCGTCTAACCAGCCTCCTTCAGACGTGCGCCATTAAATCCTGCTTCATGCAATGATGCAGCATGCAATGATGCAGCAATGCAAAAGTAATGTACTGCCCCTTTTTTCCGAAAAGTAAAGAATACACAGTACTCCAAAGTTAACGATCATAAGTGTTGTTCAAACCAAGTTTGGCTTCCACGGTGTAATAACCGTCGCCGTATATATACTCGTTGCAGTGCTACCCCTCACCCGGGGATCAACACGCTGTCTGCATGTCAAAATAATCATTTACAACAAGGGGTGGTGAGGGACAGAGTCTCTGAATTAAGCAGAATACTCTCACCCAGTCAAGAGATCAGGGCTAGATCCAACACCGTTTTTTAGCTCATTGCACCATTCCAGTTTCAGAACCTGGCTGTATGCAAATTAGTCTGTTCCTGTCCCAGTGCATGATGGGAACAGGGCAAACCAAACTACACAAGCCAATTCTTACACTGGGAAGGAAACAAGCTTCCGGGGACCGGTTTCTGGCATTACAGCCGTCTTCGGCCCGGCTTGCTTGAATCCTGATGGTGCAATGAGCAAGGGACTCATGTCTGAGTATACCCTTCCACGCTTAGGGTGGACAAAATTATTTACAACAAGGGGTGGTGAGGGACAGAGTCTCTGAATTAAGCAGAATACTCTCACCCAGTCAAGAGATCAGGGCTAGATCCAACACCGTTTTTTAGCTCATTGCACCATCCCAGTTTCAGAACCTGGCTGTATGCAAATTAGTCTGTTCCTGTCCCAGTGCATGATGGGAACAGGGCAAACCAAACTACACAAGCCAATTCTTACACTGGGAAGGAAACAAGCTTCCGGGGACCGGTTTCTGGCATTACAGCCGTCTTCGGCCCGGCTTGCTTGAATTTTCGGGTTTCGGGACGGCTCGGGTGAATCCTCTCCCAACCGCGGCTCCCTCGAACCCGGGTCACTGCGGTCCAGACTCGGTAATGATTCAAAGCGGCACTCGTCGAGTGAATCCTCTCCCCTCCAGACTCCAAGTTCACTAGACAGTATCCGGTATGCACTCTCCAACGCGGTACTCAAATCCATGGACAGTATTACGCACATGCGGAAGTGCGCGCTTCCCCTATTTAACGGCTCCTCCTCCCATGGGCTTTCTGGGACACGTAGTCCGTTCTTCTGCCGGTTCCTAATACTCGGCAGGTGCATCATATGTCATACCTCGGCTGGATCCTGACAGTAGGTCCCCCTCCCCAGCGCCTTTTTGACCCCGGCTTCCCAGGGAATCTCCTGTAGAAGGATCGAACCGCTACTGGAGCATGTACAGCGCTGCTCGGCTCCCAGGAATCCTCCTCCTCCGAATATCCCTTCCAGGACACCAGGAACCACAAACGTCCCCTGCGTATCTGTGAATCCAGAATTCTCCGTACCTCGTACTCTACACCATCATCCGTCATAATCGGTGGAAGAGCCCGTCTTCTGGCAGGACCAGCCGGTTTCAACAGACTGCAGTGGAACACTGGGTGAATCCTCAGGCTACCTGGTAGACGAAGCTTGTATGCCACAGGGTTGATCTTCTTTATCACCTCATAAGGACCGATAAACCTAGGATGAAATACACTCCTAAGCTTAAACCTGATGTTTTTTGTGGACAGCCACACCCGTTCTCCCACCATGTAGTCCGGTCCTTCTACTCTGTGCCTATCTGCCCACGTCTTGTAGACCCTCTTGGCCTTGTGTAGGTGTTCGGACAGCAGGCGATGCATCCTCAGCAATTCTTTCATGCGTTCATGGACCGTAGGCTGTACCTTCGTCTCCGCAGGAATGGTCACAGGAAGAATCTTGGCAGCGTATCCGTAGTTGGCCATGAAAGGCGAAACCCCGATGGAGCAATGTTCAGCGTTGTTGTACGAGAGTTCGGCCAACCATAGCACTGAGGCCCAAGATTCATGGGCGTCCTCGGAATAGCACCGCAAGAATTTTTTCAGGGTCTGGTTGAGCCTCTCGGTTTGTCCGTCCGTTTGCGGATGAAATGAAGTGGACACGGCGGCTTCGATCTTTAGTGCCCTGCACCATGACTTCCAGAAGCTAGCCACAAACTGAGGGCCTCTGTCGGATACTATCACTGCTGGTAGGCCGTGGAGACGTACTACTTCTTTCAACAGCAGCTGAGCGGTCTGTCCCGCTGTGGGTAGGTTCCTACAAGGCACAAAGTGTCCCATTTTTGTTAGGCCGTCGACCACCACCAACACCGCCGAGTTACCTGACTCTATGGGCAGACCTGTGATGAAGTCAAGGCTAATGGTATGCCAAGGATAAGGAGGTGTGGGCATAGTCATAAGCTTCCCTCTGGCTTTGGTATGATCCGACTTGCTTCTGGCACATACCTCGCACTCAGACACCCACTGCTTGACCTGGGCTGTCATGTACTCCCACCAGAATTTCCGCTGCATAAGTTCGGAGGTCTTCCTCATCCCTGGATGTCCTGCTATGGGAGACTGGTGACACCAACTAAACGCCTTCCTTTGTAGCACTCGAGAAGGCAAAAACAGTTTGTCTCTGAAGAAGGGAAGGCCGTCTCTAACTGTCCTCCCTTCTGAACATCTTGCCCAGCTCTCCTACTGTTCCTGCGATCGGTTCCTACGCACCTCATTAAGGAACTCATCCGCTGTCACGATACATATCACTTTTTCTTTGGGGATGATAGCCATAGGCGCATGTCTTTCCTGGTCTTCAGTGCCTTCCTGCCTCGACAACGCATCTGCCTTACGATTATCTACTCTGGGTCGGTAAGTGATGTGGAAGTCGTATTCTGCAAAAAAGAGAGTCCACCTCATCTGTCTTTGGGTGAGATGTCTAGCCGATTGCATATACTGCAGGTTTCGGTGATCCGAATACACAGTCACCTGATGACGAGCTCCTAAAAGATATGTCCTCCATTCCTGGAACGCCCTTTTTATGGACAGGAGCTCCTTCTCCGCTATTGTATAGTTGCATTCGGCGGAATCCAGTTTCTTGGATAGATAAGCCACTGGGTGTAGTCTTCCCGTATCCTTATCCCTCTGTGAAAGAACAGCTCCTATGGCCATGACGGAGGCATCTGCCTCCACTATGAAAGGAGCGTCTAAGTGTGGATGTCTAAGAATAGGAGCTGTAGTAAATGCTGTTTTCAGCCCACAGAAAGCCCTCTCTGCCTCGGCATTCCAGACAAACGGGATTCCTTTTTTCAATAGTCTTGTAATGGGCACCGCTTTAAAGGAAAATTCGCAGATGAAGCGTCCATAGAAGTTCGCGAACCCCAGGAAGCTTTGCACTTCCCTGATGTTCTTTGGCGATGGCCATTCCAGCACAGCCTCAACCTTGCGCTTAGACATACACAGCCCAGCTGGGCTCAGATTCACCCCCAGGAACTCCACCTCTGTGACACTGAACTCGCATTTACTCAATTTGCAGAAAAGATCATGTTTATGAAGCCTCTCTAGACCTCACATACATGATGGTAATGGTCTTGGGACTGTCCCGATTAAATGAGGATGCCAAATACACTATAACTGAAATATCCAAAAGCTCCGCCAACACCTCGTTGAGAAAGTACTGAAACGCAGCTGGGACGTTGCACAGCCCGAACGGCATTACCATGTACTCGTACAGCCCATACCTGGTTTTGAAGGCCGTCTTCCACTCATCTCCCTGCTTCACCCTTACCAAATGATATGCACCCCGTAAGTCCAATCTGGTATAAATTACGGCCTCTCGTACCTGATCTAACAGTACATTAATGAGGGGAAGCGGGTACCTATTTCGTATGGTGTTTTTATTCAACATTCTGTTATCGCAGCACGCTCTCAGATCTCCATTGGCTTTCGAGATGAAAAACAGTGGAGATGCCGCAGGAGACCTAGAAGGACGTATGAACCCCAACTTGATATACTTGTCCAAGTATGCTCTAAGGTGTATAGTTTCGGGCTCTGACAACAGCATACACCCTACACGAATGAAGAACGCTATCGTCTATCAGATCTATCCGACAGTCGTACCTTCTATGAGGGGGGAGGACCTCTGTCTTTGTTTTGTTGAATACCTCTGCATATCTCTGATATTCTGCTGGCAAGACCACGTCTTTCTCAACCACAGTAGCAACACACCATGCTGACGTCAATGCTGCAGCTATCGATCTTTTCTCGTTACAACAGTGCCCTCTACAGTACTCGGAGGAGAATCTCACCACCCTATCCGTCCAATTGATCTCTGGGTTGTGCTTACAGAACCACGGCATTCCCAGGATCAATTCATATTGGGGTGCGTCTATGATGTTTAGGACTATGTCTTCGTTGTGTTGTTTCCCTTCCCCTGACAATGTCAACCTCAACAGCTCAGTTTGTGAAGTATATTGAATAAGGGGGGGGGGGGTTTACCCAATTAAGTCACTAGGGACCTGGGTGCCGTATGGTACAGATTAGGGGGTCCCAGTGAAGGTATCATATGTACACTAACAAAACATTAAATCTCACACGACATAAAAAGAAAAATCCACAAAATAATAATTAAGCGCACTGTTATTTATTCACAATGTGCTGGTTCAAATTTCTTTGTAGCAAATTTATGAAATAATATTTGTATAGTGCCCCAGGAAAGGGAGGGGTGAGGGATAGTGAATAGGTAGGGAGGGATAGTGCAAGGTAGGTTATTCGTGACACGGTTTAACAATATGCAATTTATTGGACAAACAGTTTGACTGGCTTCAGAGCCCTGAGCCAGTACAATGAATGAGCTACTACTGCTCAATATTTTAAAAGAGAAGAAACCATATTAGCGATGCTACTAATTAATAGGAAAAAATGCTGGTTGCATCGACTGGTGGATGGAAATGGCTGTCGACGTTTCGACCCCTGATATGTTGATAGGTTACAGTCACACCTTATAGTGGGGTCTTCATCAGGACAAGCAGGGTCCTGGGGAGCACTGGTTTCTCTAAAATTAAACAAAAACGGTGTATAATATTTACAGTGAAAACGAATTAAAACCGCAAGCGCACTGTGGCGTTTGCCATGAATCAATAAGAAAGACATTATTCACCATAGAAAGTTGGGCTCAATGCTCGCAACTTGAACAGGAGAGCGGGGAGTATTCATAGGTCCAGTTACAATTATCTGGATCAATGGTCATCAAATGTGTACCAACTCCAGAGGGTGTTGCAATCAATGGACAGTTTTCTATTGGGAACAAAAGACATGAAAATCCAAATTAATGCTATGTCCCTTTGTGTTGCCTACATCAATAGTCTGCATGATATCCATTCTATTATTGAATCGTTTCGCTAGAGACCACTTCAGGTTTGGTTATACCCTCAATAGCGAAATGTGTAGAGAATTAATCTCCAATCAGAGGAACCCTATATATGATTAGAGGTTGATAGGACGGCTTACATTGTTCAGGATGTTGCCAAACCAGTATTGTCTCGGTTAATGAGGCGGCATCACACACCAATACAGATGAATAGGAAAACAGTGAAATCATAATAATAAAATTGTAACACTACAAATTGGTCAGCGTACCACAACAGGAGGGATATTGGCAAGTCTCAACTGGGATACTGGCACTTTCCAATGTTTCAGAATCCGCTCGCGTTTCAATAGACTTCTAAATGGACAGATGAATTATGTAATAGTTATGGCATATACTCCAGAAAACAATTTGGTCTGCAGTTGCACTCACAAAATGCAAGAAATTAGATGGAACTATACCTAATGGCGAGGGCTGCCCCATTCTCCCGGTATTGAATGAATCTTAAGGTGAGGGATGCCGCCTTCGTATCTAAAAGAAAGGATAGATAACCGGAGAGTCCATTACATCTCAGCCGGCATTTGATTATGGCTAAACCCCACTGTATCAGATAACCAATAGCGTCTCATACCTCGTGAAGAATAATAGTCTCGTGACACTAATCGTAGCGTCTCTGCCCGAAGCCCTCCGTCTCCGATACTGATTTAGCAAACAGACACCGACCGGTAGTGATTAATCCGGAAGGGGAGCGTGCGCATTGACGTCATCGGCATGGACATGGATGACAGACTAGGGAAAACCCGGAACTACGGGGAAACATTTGGTTGCCATGGTAAACAGGAGGATTCTCTGAGTCTGATTACGGAGTAACTAAGAATTCAAGTACTATTGAAAACGTGAAGTCAATCACATGACCGGGAAGCCAACTTAATATTTTACATAAGAAAAATCATGTCATAATTACACCGTTTTGGATAATAAATACATGGTCCATAAAAACATTGAAAACACATTTCAGAACAGCATTTAGGGAAACAAGATACCTTTTAATCACGCACCTCCTTCGCAGAGGGGTGTAGGTGACTTGATACTCATTTGGCCACGCACCTCCTTCGCAGAGTGGTGTAGGTGACTGTATGTCAGTGAGCAAGTGCAATCATTACTCTTCGAAAAAATATAACAGCATAGATAATCCGTGCATCTCTTACATAGGAGGATGAAAACGGGTTTATAATACAGGTTTACTAAATCAATGGGGCAATTGATAAGGTGTGGAGGGTTCAGCGTCCTAATCTAGCTAGTTGGCCATGGCTGCTTTCGGCCTCATTCAATCCATTGCTGATCGAATCCAGGATAGACATCCATTTGGATTCACGGGTGTTAAGGATCCTGGAAATGTCGCCCCCTCTAGGACCCAGAATTACCCTTTCAAGGACCACCCATCTCAAAGTTTCGGGGGTATGACCATGTCTATTACAATGGTCTACCAAAGGGGCACACAAGACATTACATCTGATCCTGCTTCCATATTGCAATATTCTAGCCTTCACCTTCTGCTGTGTTTGTCCTACATATAGCAGGTCGCAGGGACATTTGATCACATAGATAACATTTTGGGTATTACAATTAGTGTGTGATCTCAAGGCATAATTCCGGCCTTTATATGTGAATATCTTAGTCTGAATGGAAGAGGGACAGGCGACACACGAGCCACATCGTGTATGCCCAATAATCGGAGCAAGATTCCACATGGATTGGATTGTGGGTGATTTGGGACAGTTAAGAAAGGAACTGACAACTAAGTCTCTGATGTTGCGAGCCCTTCTGAATGAATGCAAAGGTTCAATGTAAGCCCGTCCTAACAACCTCCAATCATATATAGGGTTCCTCTGATTGGAGATTAATTCTCTACAAATTTCGCTATTGAGGGTATAACCAAACCTGAAGTGGTCTCTAGCGAAACGATTCAATAATAGAATGGATATCATGCAGACTATTGATGTAGGCAACACAAAGGGACATAGCATTAATTTGGATTTTCATGTCTTTTGATCCCAATAGAAAACTGTCCATTAATTGCAAGCCCTCTGGAGTTGGTACACATTTGATGACCATTGATCCAGATAATTGTAACTGGACCTATGAATACTCCCCGCTCTCCTGTTCAAGTTGCGAGCCTTGAGCCCAACTTTCTATGGTGAATAATGTCTTTCTTATTGATTCATGGCAAACGCCACAGTGCGCTTGCGGTTTTAATTCGTTTTCACTGTAAATATTATACACCGTTTTTGTTTAATTTTAGAGAAACCAGTGCTCCCCAGGACCCTTCTCGTCCTGATGAAGACCCCACTATAAGGTGTGACTGTAACCTATCAACATATCAGGGGTCGAAACGTCGACAGCCATTTCCATCAACCAGTCAATGCAACCAGCATTTTTTCCTATTAATTAGTAGCATCGCTAATATGGTTTCTTCTCTTTTAAAATATTGAGCAGTAGTAGCTCATTCATTGTACTGGCTCAGGGCTCTGAAGCCAGTCAAACTGTTTGTCCAATAAATTGCATATTGTTAAACCGTGTCACGAATAACCTACCTTGCACTATCCCTCCCTACCTATTCACTATCCCTCACCCCTCCCTTTCCTGGGGCACTATACAAATATTATTTCATAAATTTGCTACTAAGAAATTTGAACCAGCACATTGTGAATAAATAACAGTGCGCTTAATTATTATTTTGTGGATTTTTCTTTTTATGTCGTGTGAGATTTAATGTTTGGTTAGTGTACATATGATACCTTCACAGTTTGTGAAGTAATCATACCTGACTTCAGGGGTTTTCCGTCCACCGCCACTACTTTTCGGGGACCTCCCTGTCTACAGTCCTTAAAGACAACAGTCCTACCAAACCGCTGTCTATGAAGTTACCTGTGGCCCCCGAATCCAGCATAGCCAACACCTCATGTATCTGATTTCCCACAACCAGTGTACCTTGTAAGACTATATGCGCTTCTGTGTCAGACGTGTGAACAGATGCAAGTGAGGGAATCTTCATGCCCGGTTTTTCTGGCGGTCTGGAGGTCTCAGGAGCCCCCTCTACGGAAGAGAGAGCAGCTCTTTTCAGTCGAAAAGGAGGCGTTTGTGACTTGGGTTTGGAAGGGCATTCCCGCACGTAGTGTCCCCGTTTTCCGCAGTACATGCACAGACCCTGAGTGCGATGATTCTCCCTTTCAGTCCGGGATAAAGGAGCTCGCACTGCTCCGAGCTCCATAGGCTCGCTTCCCGCTTCACCGGGAGTCGTTTCCTTTTTTGGTCCCCTGTCTGTTCCCCGGTGGTGTATGCGTCCATCCAAACGCAAAGACAGACTAACCAAATCTGCACAGGTATGTGGTTGGGGGTCAATCCTGGCGATTACATCTTTGAGCTCCCCGCATAATCCTTGATAAAATAAAGACATGCGCTTTTCTTCGGGCCAAGCTGCCTCCGCTACCAACCTGTTAAAGTTGGTGAGGTATGTAACCAAATCCCCCCGCCCCTGTCTCAAAGACAACAACTCTTTGTTTACAGTACAGGAAGTAGTTCTTCTGTCGAACACACCTTTGAACGCACTCCTGAAGGCGTCCCAGTCAGACAGGATAGCGTTGTTGTTGCGCACCAACGGCATCGCCCAATTGGCAGCATCCCCACTAAGGTAGGAGATGGCAAAAGCCACCCTGGAGTGATTGGTGGGAAAAGAAGAAGGGCGACAGGAAAAATGTAACAATACCTGCGTAAGAAACACTTGGACTTTGTGTGGATCCCCCGCATATCTCTCAGGGGTAGCCAAAGGTATGGGAGGGGCTACAGTGACCTGTATCGGGGGTACAGCTGCGGCATCGGCGTCAAAAGGGTTACGTGCTGTTCTGTCTACTCTTTCTCTGAGAGCTGCAGTTTCTAATCAAGAGGACGCAAGCTCTTGCTGCAGTGCCTCTAAGACCAGCATCACCTCGTCAAGTGTCGTCATTATAACCTCACACCCAACCGGGAGGAGCACCTATTCTTGGGTGCGTAATTCTGTTATGTTCCAGCTCCTCAGGGTTGGTATGACGATATAATGATTCCACTTCCAGATCGTTCTGAACTCAATTCGTAAAACACAGAGTTCTGGTCAGATCAGGCAGGGGACAAAGGACGGGAAGGGACAGCAGGGACAAAGGATCTGTAAAACAAAATAGACATATTACTAAACATAACCTTCCCCATATATACTCTCAGTAGGTCTCACTAGTAGTTCAAATACCTTGTATAGCCTAATCCTAAAACCAATAACCAAACACGCCGTCTAACCAGCCTCCTTCAGACTTGCGCCATTAAATCCTGCTTCATTATTGCATGATGCAGCAATGCAAAAGTAATGTACTGCCCCTTTTTTCCGAAAAGTAAAGAATACACAGTACTCCAAAGTTAACGATCATAAGTGTTGTTCAAACCAAGTTTGGCTTCCACGGTGTAATAACCGTCTCCGTATATATACTCGTTGCAGCGCTCCCCCTCACCCGGGGATCAACACGCTGTCTGCATGTCAAAATAATCAGCACTCAGCCTGCTCCCTCAGCGCTCCTCCTCACCGGGGGATCAACACGCTGATAACTAAGAACGGCGATGAACCTCCAAGAAAATTAACCACCACAAAGAATTAGCTGGGCAGTGGGACTGAACCGTTACGTCACGGTATCCCTCCCCAGTACTAGAACATAAATGTACAAAGTAATAGCGGTAGTCTTGAGAGACGGAGCAGAGCACCACTCCTCTCTCCCTACCTGGCTTCTGAACCGCTACGGGTTTCAGGGCGACTCGGGTGAATCCTCTCCCAACCGCGGCTCCCTCGAACCCGGGTCACTGCGGTCCAGACTCGGTAATGATTCAAAGCGGCACTCGTCGGGTGAATCCTCTCCCCTCCGGGCTCCAAGTTCACTAGACAGTATCCGGTATGCACTCTCCAACGCAGTACTCAAATCCACGGACAGTATTATGCACATGCGGAAGTGAGCGCTTCCCCTATTTAACGGCTCCTCCTCCCATGGGCTTTCTTGAAAACGAAGTCCGTTCTTCTGCCAGTTCCTAATACTCGGCAGGCGCATCATATGTCATGCCTCGGCTGGATCCTGACAAGAAGCACCAGTGGCATGGAGAGGGTCACAAAACCAATGCAGCATTTTGCTTGCTTTGTCCCCCTATTGGTAGATGCGGCTGCGTGTAGGCATCCATGCCTCGTGGGCTTCTTGCTTAAGTTTCTGCCGAAGCAGTGTTTGAGTATGTATAGAGCCGCGCAGGATTGAGTCCTCCACCGTAGATATGTAATGCTGTTCAAGCTCAAAGACCTGAGACTCGAGTTCCACACCATTTGCTGGACTCTACCCCATTGCCCCTTATTATAGTTGAACATTTCGCCACGTAGGGTGACCTTAAGGGCCTCCCAGAGAACGCCCGGGGAGTCAAATGAGCCGCAGTGTCTTTTTTGTTTCAGATCTATTTTATTTTTCAGATGTGAAAACAGGTCCGATTACACACAGCGTTAAGCCCACAACCCTACTTAGGGCCGGCCGCGTAGGTGAGTGTTTCTCTAGCAACACGAAAATCTGCCACTAGGGCCAAGTCTTAACACATCGTAATGCCTACAACCCCTGAGGGGCCGGCCACGTGGTATGATGCATGGGATTATATCAATAGGGCATAGCATGAAGAAATACCTCTGAAGATGATCCACAGCTGTATCGGACAGGCGACAAGTCCAAAGTTAACAGACAGATCAAGACAGACATTAGAACCGCAAGAATAGGAAGTATAAGAAAAGAAAGAGAGGACAGGACTGAAAGAGGAGCGTGGTGTGTGCGGGTGGGGGGGGAAGCATATGTCATCACATATGCTGACAAGGACCAAGTTCAAGGGGGTGCCTTAAAAAAGCAAGCAATGCGCCTACGGGAGTAATCTACCAGGGTCAGGTGGAGCAATAGCATCCTCAAAGAGGCGCAGCGCCCTAAGCTTGGTAGGCATGTGACGCACGCGCTCAACCGCACAAAGATATTTAATCAGAGGTTGCCAGACAGCCTTAAAACGGGTATCGCGTGCTTGAAGTCGCGCTGTGAAGTGCTCCATAGCGATGACATGCCAGAGTCCAGTCGCTCCGGGTGAGCGCCCTCAGGCCAGCAGATTTGATGCCCAATAAAATTGTGCTCGTGACCTCAGGCAGAGGGAATCCCAACACCTCCCTAATGTGGCTAAGTACCTCCTTCCAAAACATGGTCAATGCTGAACATGCCCACCAAACATGGATGAAGTCCCCAGATGCAGTCAGACACTGATAGATCTGAGATATCAGTCCGTTGGATTCGTCAAAGGAGCGGACCAGCCGCTCAAAGGGGTTGAAGGCACAGGAAACTGCCTGCTGCATCTCGCTCCCAGATACCCAGTGCCTCAGCTGAGCGTATTGCAATCCCGCCTCCGGTGGGACACGGAACTCCTCTTTACAGTGAGCAAAGATCTTAAATGCACCCCCTCATACAGATCACATATCACCCTGCATCCCCCTTGCGCCCAGGCCGCATGCGATGGGCCGGCGGGAAAAGCGGATTCCCCTCCAGAGGGGTGTGCGGTGAGGGAAACATCGTAAGACCTCACCTTATCCCATATATCCAGCACCATTCTAGTAGGCACCGCTACATATGCACTCCTAGAGCGCGCCGCCCGATGAAGCCATGCGAGATCCCAAATGGGGCGCCCCGTCACCACCCGATCCATATGCAACCACACCTTCTCACTCTCCGTCGTCGTCCATTCCACCACGAAACGAAGGTGCGAGGCCCAATAGTAGTAATCCACCAAGTTGGGACATAAGAAGCTTTTGAGAGAACCGTGGCCGATTACCGCCCCATATGAAGGCCGTAAGTTCTCATTGGAGGCCTTGTATATGATGCAAGGGAAGGGGCGTGGCTTAACAAAATGGCCGGCTAGACGTGTTTTCGTCCAGCTCCTGCCCTAGAGTTTAAAAATCCTGCATTATCCTGACACTTGTCTATTCAAAACGGTGCTCCTGTGGTGAGGAGCCCCCCCCCGGACCTCGATTGCAACTGACCCGAGTGTCGCGCTCCGCTGGTGGCGGCGGGGGACCCGGCGGCTCGCTACGGACCTGTTGATGCCCACGATCGGCAAATGGCGGCCGCCGCAAGTCGAGTTGAAGTGGTCGTACAGCGACAGGGGACATCCTGAAGCGACTGGGCGCCCCTGTGGAGGCAGGCGGGAGGGCGCGCGATCCCCGGCGAAACCAGCGGAGCAGCTGGTGACGAACAAGTGTGGCTGAGGGGATTACCGGCGCGGACCCTGGTGTATGCCCCAACGCGAGGCCGGGGACGTGTGGCCTGTACAAGTTTTCGCGCCCCGGGGCGCCGACAAAGAGGCCGGATACTGAGCCTGCATGAGCCAGACGGCCTGGGGAGTAGGTTTCCTTCCCCCGCGCACCATCGGGGGGACGGCTGTGAGGACTCTTGACCTGGGAGTGCCTGGGAGATAGAGGGCGGCGAGACAGGTCGGGGAGGGCCCGGAGCCCCCCGGCTGACCGAAGAGGCGAGAGGCCCTGTGCAATAACGGACCCCCCGCCGGAGAACAGCAAGGTACAGACCGGTCCTTGGAGGGACAACAGGGGCGATTGACGGTGCAGAAGGTGCGGCTGGCAGACAAGGCACTGGGGCCCCGGCGAGGTTGCTACGCGTGACACCGGGGAGGTGAGGCCTATTTACACCTTGATGGCCCGGGGACACCGCCGAGCCCACGGACGGCGAGGGGTTGGCTAAGACCGGGCTGCCTGGGCGCCGCATCCCTCTCCACACCATGTTGGGCGATATTCGCGATATTGTGGGCGCTTCTGCACCGGGGAAGACCGGGTGATGGCCGGCAGAGGCGTGGAGTGAACCGGAGAGGAGCGGAGCCCCCCCCCCCCCCCCCCCCCGACTGGCGGAGGTGAGGTGTTATCCTGAAATTGGGGCCTGACGGTGGCACGGTGACCTGCAGGCTGGACCGTGAACGCTGGAGCCTGCCCTCCCCGCCTCGCTATTTGACGGCGCGACGACTGGGGCGTCCCTGCGGTGGTGCCAGAGAGGAGACCGGTGATCAACTGGAGCGAGACCGACCAGAGGCATAGACAGCAAGTGCCCTGTGACTGAACCTGTCAGACCCTGGGTCGCTACTGTCAGGGCTGCACGGCGACTTACAGGAAGAAAAAAACAGGTATGCGGGTCCCTCCTGGGAGGGGTCCGGTGAATCACCCACGGTAGCCTGCATTATTATGGGAAAGGACCGACCAACGAGGGGGGCTCAGGCGAACAAGATCATACAGTGCACCGTCCCAGGCCCTACTGCGGTGGAGCGCTCTGGAATGGATCGGAGGATGGAGGCCCACCCAGATGCGGCGGCCTGAGACAAAGCGAACATCCTGGGAGCGATCCGTGACTCCAGGGTAGCGCTGGAAAACAAGATGGATGGAATGGCCATGGATTTGAACCACTTACGCCTTGACCTCAGGAAGGTTGCGGACAGGGTCACTACGACGGAGGGGGATCTGACGGTATTACACACTGAGGTCTGGCAGCTGAAGGAAACGATTGCGGCTCTCCAGGACCATACGTCCTGATTGGAGGATCGGGCTGAAGATGCGGAAGGGCGGTCCCGTAGGATCAATCTCCGCTTCTTGGGATTTCCTGAACGCACAGAGGGGCCGGTGGCGGACCTATTTCTTGAGAACTGGATTGGCAAGGTCTTCCCAAACCTGCAACTATCCAAAATGTTCGCAATAGAGAGGGCCCATAGAACTCTTGGGCCGCCACCGAAGCCGGGATCTCCGCCTAGGGCCATTATAGCCCGGTTCTTCAATTTTAGAGACCGAGACATGATTTTACAGCATATCCGCAAGACCGGCCCGCCCAGGTATGATAACCACGACATACACATTTTCCCGGACTACACTAAGAAAGTACAGGACCTCCGGAACAATTTCCTGCAGGTTAAATGGCGGCTGCGAAGCCACGACGTCAGGTACAGTCTGCTCTTCCCAGCCAGGCTCTCCGAGTGCAGCACGGCGACAGGACGCACTTCTTCGACCGCCCATCGGACGCGGAGGACTGGATGGATACGCTGGGCCTGGTGGGTCTCGTCCACACACAAGGCTGGCAGGAACAACGCCGACGGAGCGCAAGACGAAGGAGCCAGCGACGCGGTGAGAGGGTTCGACCCCGGGAGGACGCGCTGGCGCGGAGAACGGTCGCATCACGGTGGGCTCGGATGGCACCCTTCGGGCAGAACCAGAGGAGATCCCAATCCAGAACCAATTCTCCACCAATTCTCCCCACTGTGTTTGGTACAGGAAACGCAGTCGGACTCAGGGGGTGCCGCCAGCCAGACTGCTGTGAGGTACTGGGTTTTTAAGAACCGGCAAAGAACCGGCAAACCAGCGGTGTCAGGGTACACCCAGAGACCTCGAGTCCTTCCTGATTCAGACCACAGAAACTCAGAGTCTTCTAGGTGAAGTCAAGGATCGATTTTTATTGGCTGCAACCAAGGTAACAAGTGTCCTAGAAGTACAACACACGGGGAAGTATATTCTCAGGAGACTGCTCGAATTTACAAAATCAGGCTTCTCTTCTTATACAGAATTTTAAGCTTCAGGCAAACATTCTTGGTTTTACAGTAGATCATTGACATATTTTAAATACAAAGAAAAAGCAGAGTCATGATGACATGTCCATATTTCACTTCGTGCCGCCTATAACAAATCACCCGGCAAGGCCCAACATTTCATCAGATATCGTTGGACCCCCAATAAAACGGGCACCTCCCCACCATAAAGCAAGTGAAACAAAAAGAGTAGAGGCAGATGCGAGCAAGATACGGCAGGGGTGGGTGCGCTGAAATGGTTTTATGGCTTGTTGAGCCTTGATGCTATCTTGTTCGGCCACTGGGAGGGGAACTGACCTAACGAGTTCGGCCTGGGGCAATGGTTCCAACTTGCACAGGTCATAGGAAAGTCGATTAAGGTGTACGTGTCCTTGTGGGATCGAATTCAGCTGGATTATAAGCCTATGTAAAGGGCAACTCACAAAATGGCTTCCATACATAAAATGGAAGTCAAGGGTTCTGAACGAAAATGACGATTTCGAGGTGAAATCGTCACTCGAATATGCTGGGAATGCTTGTACATAGTGTACTCGTCATTCTCGGTCTTTTGATACCAAATTCGTCATGTTTCGACGAAGTTTTAATTCTCGAGTCCAGAATGATTACACGAGTCCAGAATTTTCAGAACCACAAACCCTCCTTTTGCCCTTACATAGGCAATTAATCTATCCTCATGTTAATCTGAGTCCAGATCTATATTTTTAAAGTCATTGAGATGTTGCTGTAACATCATTCTAGTACTCAGTTCATCGTTTGATACAGGCTTCCTTACACATGATGTGACACAAAGGCCACATATTGCAGGAGCACACTGCACGCATAGACAAAACAGGAAAAGAATGGCTAAGACCATCCCAATGACAATCAGAATTTTCCATCCCCAGGCGGATATCAGTTCCCAGAACCACCCCATTAACGACCAATCTCCTTTATCCACATGAATAGATTCGGAAATCTTATGTAGTTTGGAGATGGCCTGGTACACAGTTGGAGCGTTATCTGGGATGAAAACACAGCAACTCGACTGGATCAATCTGCATACCCCACCTCGGTCTGCAAGTATGACATCTAACGCGACCCTGTTCTGAAGGGTCATAAGTCGATCCGACTGGAGCTCAGCAGTCAAGTTACTAAGGGCACCAGCAGTTTCAACCACGGTGGATTCAACTACCCTTGTCAATTGCCTTATGTTCCTGCTGTTAGCCATGGATCCCCAGAACGGCAGAAACCCCTTTGCAAAGTCCCCAAATTCTTGACCTGCAGTGTGTTCTTTGCTCAAGACACCTCTAACTATCCTTGTCCTGTGGTAATCTGCCGCTGCTGTGTAGGTGGGGGGCAACAGGAACGAAACAAAACATGAGCCCGAAAAGTCAGGGGGCAACCATGTATAGGCTCTATCATGGCAGATGAAATAAGTACCCTTAGCTGCTAAAAACGTGGGGGAAGTCTGGGCTGCAAAAACATACGTTTTAGTGCAGATACTCTTCCCTAACTGAGCCCTGGGATTCGTGCCATTACCTTGCAGACACAGATGACCCTGATGGGGTACAATCCAAATCGGGGAAGATCTCTTAGCTTGCTGTTTCTCACTCAGAGTAGCTCCATATCCAGTCATGTTCCATCCTATGTATACTAGTGTCTCATCTCTCGGGATAGTCTCATAAGAAATACCTTCCTTAATCATGTCTACTATACCCTTGACTAGAGCACTTTTTCTAGGATTGTCTGTTACTGAACGTAGGGGGTAGATTTCGTGTGCATATATGAACATCGTCCTATATGCCCATACAGAACCATTGTGACTGAATGGCAGGACTAAATAAGGGATACCTTTATCCGTTGTGTGAGGCATAAGACCGCACACCCAACAGTTAGTTGTGTTCATTACAAGTTGGTGTTGGTGCAAGAGCTGAACAAAGGAGTTATTAATGAACTCCAATCTCCTATTGGATTCATGGTCAGGAAGAGGGTGGAAAGAGTGAGAGGAAACAGTAGGAGGAGGTATGGGTGATGTAGTGGGTGCAAATGTTACACGAAAAGAGAATAAAACGTAATTTATTAAAAATATCATCATACTGAATAATATACAAATGCAAAATATTTAAAAGCTTTTCTTTGTCATCACTGTACATAATTTGCGTTTAAAGTTCGTTGGTTTGGCAGGTCTCTCCACCTCGGAAAACTCCATCCTCTCTAAAGTGCTGCCCGCGGTGGGAGGTTGACTCTGCTAAGGGATGCTTCTGTCAGTCTAGGGCAACTCCCTTGGACCGACCAGAACTACCGACCTAACGTCGTCAGCTGCACCCCAAAGACTTTAAGCAACCGCGGCCCTAGCAGCGGAACCCGGATGGCGGTTCGAAAAACAAAAATAAGCAAGTTTTCTTCAGATGGGAGAGCTGCACAAAAAGCTACTTGGAAGGAAAAAAGATTTTATTAGTCCATAGGTCTCGGTCTCAAATTGTACCGTCGTTTTCCTGGTATAGTGTTATCTTGGAACAAGAGTTCAGGTTCTACAGTGTCCAATGGAGTTGACGGTGATACGGTTGGTTGGAAAAGTTTATCGTTCTCCTGTTCAGTCAATGTTCCTTTTACTCGTGCATCACTGAAGGGTATGACACGTGGCACGGTTTCAGGTTCTGGGTCAGCGACACCCTTCTGGACCCACTGGTCATAAGGCAGAGGAAAAGGGACTCTCTTACAATGGATCCCGTGGACCCAGTTGGCCTTCCCCTCCACCCAAACGGCTGATCTTGTGGAAAGAAGGACGAGGTGCGGTCCGGTCCACCTGGGCTGGTCGTTTTTAGTTCTCTGAAAATTCTTGACCAAGACCCAGGATCCAGGGTCTATCTGATGTCCCGGAGTCTCGGAGACCGGAGGCAGGGTGTCGTGAACCTGTTGATGCAAAACACGCAATTTAGCCGTCAATTCATGCAGATAATCCAGCAAAACAGGGTGTTCAAGCTCGCTGAACTTAGTGGTTCTAGGCACTCCCCATATGTTGGCTGGCCGGCCAAAAACGATCTCATAAGGGCTAAGTTTCACTCGTGAATGCACAGTCATTCTGGTGGACAGGAGTGCTAAGGGTAAAGCATCAGGCCATTTAAGACCTGTGCTCGCTTGAATTTTGGCCAGTTTAAGTTTTAAAGTGCCGTTGTAGCATTCTACTAATCCAGCTGATTGGGGGTGATTTGCAGCGTGGAACTTCTGCCGAATACCTAGCCCTTCACACACTCTCTTCATCACACGACCCACAAATTCACTTCCATTTTCAGACCAGACCATTCTAGGCATTCCAAACCTGGGGAAGTACTCTTTCACAAGGGCTTTTGCTGTGGACAAGGCAGTATTGTCTTTCAGGGGATAGGCTTCTACCCATCTTGAGAAGGCACAAACAACAACGAGTACGTATTTTAAGTTGTTGCACCTCTCTATGTGGATGAAATCTAGCTGCAAAACCTCGAACGGATACGTAGGAGGTGCAAAATGACCAGCTGGAGTTTCAAACATACCATGCAATTTTGGACGACATTCTCTGCACACTTGCGAATTCCTGAATTTTGCCATACTGGAGCCAGCAACTCGCAAATCCCTTTTACGCTGATATGAGCCATTCCATGAGCCATTGTAACCACTGCAAGCACATATGCATCGGGTAACAACCATCTCTGATGCTCTGATAATTCAATCTAGCAACCATCTGCATCCATTCTACCCGTACTTTCTCTCCACGTGCTCAACTCTTTCTCTGTGGCCTCAGCTTGGATGGACTTCACACTCTCTATCGTGTCTTCACATATTCCAACCTCACCAGTCCATCTTGCAGGGCCTGCAACATACATTCGACTCATTACATTCCTTGCCGTTTCTTTCGCGATCTCATCAGCAAATGCATTTCCACGACCAACATCATCAGTCACCTTCTTGTGAGCACTACATTTCACAATCGCCATTTGCAGAGGCAAGGTCAGTGCTTCAAGAACCTCATTCACCAACTGACCATGCTGAATCTTAGCTCCATGCGAAGTCAGGAACCCACGTTCTCTCCACAATCGTCCAAAACTGTGAGCCACTCCAAATGCATACTGACTATCAGTGTAGATAGTCACTTTCATTCCTTTAGACAACACACATGCTCTCGTGAGTGCAATTAATTCTGCTGCTTGAGCTGAATTATGTGGCACACGTGCAGCCTCAACAATTGTATGCAAAGTCGTGACAGCATATGCTGCAGTCGTGTCACCACTCGGGAGCTTGAAGCATGAACCATCCACCCATAATATACCATCACATTCAGCAAGAGGAGTGTCATAAAGATCAACTCTTCCTTTCGTCTCTTCTTCTGTTCTAAGGAAACAATCATGTTGTTCTGAAGCGTCTGATTCCTCTACAATTGGCAACAATGTAGCTAGGTTTAGGGTGTTGCACCTTTTTATGTGGACATGACTCGCTAATAATGTTAATTCGTAACCTGACAACCGAGCACTAGTTAAGTGCTGTGTCTTGGTTCTATTTAACAACGTGTCTACTGCATGTGGGACCATCACGACTAGTGTATTATTCATTACTAGACCAGCAGACTGTCGAATAGAAACAGCTGCTGCTGCTGTGGCTCTTAAACAACTTGGCAATGCTCTAGCTACCAGATCCACAGTCGACGAAAAATAGGCACATGGACGCTGCCTACCTCCAAACAACTGAGTCAACACTGACAATGCACAGCCCTCTTTCTCGTGGACATACAATGTGAAAGGCTTACTGTAGTTGGGGGTACCTAACACAGGAGCCGAGCATAATGCTGTGCGCAATTCAGAAAAACTTTTCTGACACACTTCAGACCAGGGAATGGGATTGGGTGTGGCTCTACATGTTAATGCCACCAAAGGTTTGGCCAATAACGAAAAATTTGGAATCCACTGTCTACAGTACGATGTAATGCCCAAGAAAGAACGCAGTTCTCTCTGTGTTCTTGGCACACTCAATTTCGCTATTGCCTGAATTCTTTCTGGGGTCAGTTTCCTTCCCTCCTTCGATAAGAGGTGACCTAGGTAGGTCACTTCTTGTCGGCAGTATTGTAGTTTGGAAAGTGACACCTTATGATGGAAATCGCACAAATGACGCAACAATGACAATGTGGCTTTCTTACATATTTCCTCAGTATCTGCAGCAATGAGCAAATCATCCACATACTGAATAAGGGCAGCACCTTCAGGTAGAATAATCGTATCAAGCTGTGTTTTTAGAGCTTGACTGTATATTGATGGACTTTCACAGTAGCCCTGAGGAGCGCGTTTAAAGCGGAAGCTGCGACCTCCTAAACTGAAGGAAAAAATATCCCTGCTCTCCTCAGCAATCGGGATGCTGAAGAAAGCATTCTTCAGGTCAATCACCGAAAACCAAGAGGCAGAAGCTGGAATCATAGTCAATAATGTGGTAATGTCGGGGACAACTGGGAATTATGGCACAACTATTTTATTCACCTCTCGAAGATCAATCACGAATCTGTACACAGGTGGCTGAGAGGGATCAGTTCGTTTTAAAACAGGCAGAACAGGACTATTGCAAACGTTGCCTCGTGTTTCTTCAATCACATCCTTTTCAATCAATTCGTAAACGATCGCTAGCAAAGCTTTTTCACCCTCACTAGATATCCTATTTTGGGGAATTCGTGGCATTTGAACATTGGCTTTCAATGTTACAACATATGGTGGTATTTCTAAAAGACCCACATCATTAGGACCAGCGGCCCAAAGGATATCTGGAAGAAACGACAATTCTGCTGGAAGTTTATCCCTCGACAAATACATGGGAGAAACCACTTTCTTACCTAAAGTAAGTCGTACTCCTGAAGGAGAACAGTACAAAGTCGCATACAATTTTTTTAACAAATCCAATCCTAGCAAGTTTTCGCCACAACCTGTTGTCAGAATAAGGGGTGCTTCGAATTCGCAAGGACCAACAGAAAGAGACAAAGGGTCAGAAATCGGATTTCTAACTGGGGCGCCAGAAAAACCTACAGAAACGTTCATTTCGCCAGACAAAGGTGCGCCAGGGAGTTTGGAGTGCATAATAGAACTCTTTGTAGCACCAGTATCCAACAGAAAAGGCTCTGACACACCTGATGTAATCACCTCAACGTAAGGTCCACTCTGATCTACTGGAACTGAAACAACTCCCTCTCTTTGTCTATGGCTGTCCTAGCAATCATTACCCCCCAAATACTCATCTTCTGTATAGTAATCATCAACATAGTATTGAGCTGTCCTGTCAGATGCGTTGTTCTGTTGATCGAACCTATTCATAGAATTTTGGGGTGGAAGGGGACGTGCGTTCTGGGGGACGTTTCCACGTCCTCTACCTCTAGGCGCTTGCGGAACACCACGACCTCTTACACCAGAAGCACCATTTGCACGCTGTAACAAAATAGGACAACTATACTTGAAATGACCCTCTTCCTTGCAATACGAACACTGGTTGGGGCCTACAGGGACACGTGGCTGAGTGTACTCGACTCTTTGCGAGTTCCTCTGATACTGTTGAGGCTGCTGAAAATTATTCTGGTAGTGATTCTGGCCACTATTATTCTGATTACCACCACCACGTGGCGGATATGCTTGCTGTAACAAAACCTACGTTTTCAACTCCTTAGTTTTCTTTTCTGCTCTATCTTTCTCATCCTTGTCTCTATTTTCGTAATATTGTGCAGAAGCTAATATCTGCGCTGAAGATGAGACCGCCCAAGAACTTTCTGAATCCTTTAACTTTTTACACAATTCTGGAAGCAGATTGTGCACGAATTTATCGACAAACAATCTCTGACCACCTTCTGTGGTCATGTCTTGACCGCTGTGGTCAACAAATGTTTCTTCAAACCTGGTGAAGAAATCTGAGACAGTTTCTTCTTTCTTCTGCTTGCATGCAGACAACTTATCCCAATTTACACGTATTGCAGGTATTATCGTTTTCATGTAATCAACTATTTTACCAGCGCGTTCTGCTATCAAAGGCTCAGGCTAAGCACCACCAACTTGTTGGGCATCTGCAGCAGCAATATTAGCCCATGAGTCACCTAACTCCTGATCATGATCTGTATGACGAATTTTACCCCATAAAGGCTGTGGAACAACATTCCCAAATAGCATATCGATATCGTCTAAATTCATTATACATGATCCAGCAGTCTGTGACAACTCTTTGTAATATCCTGCAGGATTTTTACGCGGATCAGGTAATGTCTGTTTGAGTGCTAACACTTCAGCTCGCTTCCATGGGACATGTACCCATACACGCTGAAAGTGTGGCAGAATAGGGGGGTCAACAGTTGTGTCGCCCTCTCTCCATTGTGGGGGAACTTCTCTCATGGGGTATTGTCGCGCCTTTTTCCTACTAGATGCACCAGGCTCAGATTGTGACCCAGAACTGCTCCCCTTACTCCGATATGATAACAATAGTTCAACCGCTTTCTCGACATCGGGACCTACGATCATGCCCTCTCCAAACTTGAACCGCACACGACACAACTCTTGCGGGTTGCATTCTAGATCATTGTCTTCCAAATCCTCACAAAGGAAAACACACATCTGTTCAAAAACATATCTCTGCGTCGGTGCTTCCCATTGATGGAAGACTTCCATGACAGACTCTACATCATACTTTACAGTATCCCTAACCCATTTACGCGCTAAACGATTCAGTGAATCTCTCTCTTGATAGTCAGGCAGTCGACTTTGCAACTGCCTGCGTCCCATGTTAGGGGACGTAGTAGGCGACCCGAAAAGAGGTGTGAAAAGGTTAGTAACAGTGCTGGCCATTTTCTGCCGAACGGAAGGTGAAACTGAAGGAAGAACAGGTGGAAAAACGGGGTGAGACAAGGCAGGGGCAGAGACACTAGCAGAGGAGGCATCAGGAGAAATAGAAGGAGCACTAGGCAAAATCGTAGAGGGAGCATTAGGAGAAGTGGAGAGTACACTAGGCAAAATCGTAGAGAGCACAGGTGGAGCAGATGTGGTCAGTGTGCCTGGAGGAGGCTGCACCATAGAGACAGGAGTCAGCTGGAGAACAGCTGGTAGGTGCTGCGGAGGAACAGGAGGCACAGGTTGCACAACTAAAGATTGCAGAGGTGCCGTGGCATTTTGCGCATAGGGGGGTGGCGAACTTAATAAATGCGACATTAATGGATCTTTTTCACGCTCTTTTGCTGCCTCTTGCTGAAGAGACGGCAAAACTGGATAGCATTTATCCATTGCCATTTTACGTTGCCTGTGCAACTGCTCACTCATCTGCTCTTCTTCATTGTCTTTAAACTGCATAGCAGCTTGCATTACTGAAAGTCCCCCTTCTCTCTTATTTTTCTTAGCTAATTTGATTTCCTTCTGTTTGGCCTCCTTACGCCATAGGCGGAAGGAGTCGAACATCGCCGGCCGGGCTTTCTTTTTGAACAGTTTAACTTCAAGGTTATCTAAGATTTCGGTATCGAAGCTACCATATTGGGGCCATTTTAAAACACCATCTTTTCTGGTGTACTTGATCCACACTTCATTGTATGTGATGGTGCCTACCCCATGTTTCACATATAACTCGTAAGTTGGAGTTCCAACCGGAGAAACCGGACATGAGTCCTCCATTCAGGAGTCCCTATTATTACAACCAAGACAAAACAAATTTCCAAGTCTAAGACTAGGCATCTTCGCTCTCTAGTCTAGCTCCAAACTTCAAAGGATTATCGATTACGATATTTCTCGTGAATACACAAGTCCTTCGGCTTTGGCGCTTGCAAGCTCCAAATCAAAGCCAACTAAGGACTGGGAGACGCTCCACTTATACTTAACTGAGATATCGATGACGTCACCAGAAGACTCGTCTTAGTGTTTCGCTCTACCAAACTTCAAGGGTCCAAATCAGGGCGATAGCCAGGGCAGCAGTCCTTCGTAGCCGTTGGGAAGCGGGGAACCTCGCAGCAAAGACCTTCGGACCACGTCGACATGCAGCGGTCGATGAGGTGGTTGGCCGTCCTCCGGAATTTTCACACGAAGCTCCTCACGAACCTCTGGCTGGGCTGGTACCACTGGAATCGCCCCAAACGTTGGGCGCCAGCTGAGGTACTGGGTTTTTAAGAACCGGCAAAGAACCGGCAACCCAGCGGTGTCAGGGTACACCCAGAGACCTCGAGTCCTTCCTGATTCAGACCACAGAAACTCAGAGTCTTCTAGGTGAAGTCAAGGATCGATTTTTATTGGCTGCAACCAAGGTAACAAGTGTCCTAGAAGTACAACACACGGGGAAGTATATTCTCAGGAGACTGCTCGAATTTACAAAATCAGGCTTCTCTTCTTATACAGAATTTTAAGCTTCAGGCAAACATTCTTGGTTTTACAGTAGATCATTGACATATTTTAAATACAAAGAAAAAGCAGAGTCATGATGACATGTCCATATTTCACTTCGTGCCGCCTATAACAAATCACCCGGCAAGGCCCAACATTTCATCAGATATCGTTGGACCCCCAATAAAACGGGCACCTCCCCACCATAAAGCAAGTGAAACAAAAAGAGTAGAGGCAGATGCGAGCAAGATACGGCAGGTGTGGGTGCGCTAAAATGGTTTTATGGCTTGTTGAGCCTTGATGCTATCTTGTTCGGCCACTGGGAGGGGAACTGACCTAACGAGTTCGGCCTGGGGCAATGGTTCCAACTTGCACAGGTCATAGGAAAGTCGATTTAGGTGTACGTGTCCTTGTGGGATCGAATTCAGCTGGATTATAAGCCTATGTAAAGGGCAACTTGCAAAATGGCTTCCATACATAAAATGGAAGTCAAGGGATCTGAACGAAAATGACGATTTCGAGGTGAAATCGTCACTCGAATATGCTGGGAATGCTTGTACATAGTGTACTCGTCATTCTCGGTCTTTTGATACCAAATTCGTCATGTTTCGACAAAGTTTTAATTCTCGAGTCCAGAATGATTACACGAGTCCAGAATTTTCAGAACCACAGCTGAACCTGCACAGGACGCTTGATTGGTAAACCAGGGGGTCAGAGTGTGATACGGAGGGTCTTGGACATTGTGAGTACCTTTATGCTTTTACCTGGGGGGACCAGTGCAGCCTGAAGAGTTGGAGGTGGGGCTGTCCCCTGGAGCAATGGGAGTATAATGAGGGGGGGCTGTGGTACACCTGTTTATCACAGTGACTGTACTATAGTGCCACATTTGAACTTAAGTGGCCGATTGTAGAGTGCCGTAGTGGCCGGCTAGGCCTCGGCCGGGCAGTGCTGCACGGTACCAGTCAGTCAGCTGAAGATCCAACTATGGGGTGAAGGGTTTCTTTTTGGACTGTAAACTATTCAATTGTTTTTATCTTGTTAGTTTTCTAACTACAGACTGACGGTTGGGGGCTGAGGGGTGGAAAGAGTCTTTGGGGCGGGGTTCAGGGTCTCCTGACCAGGTTCGGATTGGGAGATGTGGTACTACCGCCTGTGGGTGGGTGATGTTGGGGTTTCCTGTTTTGGTTCTGGGGGGATGCTGCCGGGTCAATCTATAACTGTGTTTTGAAATATCCAAGGTGTTTATTTTTTAGTGGGTCACACTGCACTATGGAGAGGGTTTTGATAGGTACCAATGGGGCGCTGAGAATTCAAAAATTGCTAATTTATGATGGACGATACACGTAAATACAAGTTTATAACATGGAATGTCAGGGGGCTCAATAATATGATTAAGCGGATCAGAGTGGCCACTTATCTCCGGCGTTAAGGGGTCAGTTTCGCATTACTCCAGGAAACACACCTTTGGGGGGACTGCCTTAAATATGTCCAGCGTAGGTGGCGAGGACAATCCTTTGCCACGTCTTACTCCGGCTTTGCCAGGGGGGCGCTAATTTGGGTGGCACCCGGGGTCCCCTTTAAGGCCATACACACAAAACTGGACCCGGAGGGCAGGTTTGTAATACTGGTGGGTACTCTGGATGGGCGGAGTGTATGCTTGGTGAACATTTATGCCCCAAATACTGACGACGGGGAGTTCCTAGGCCGAGTGATGGGACAGTTGGATATAGACCCAGATACAGAGCTCCCAGTGGCAGAGGATTTTAACTGTGCATTTGATGGAAATTTGGATAGGTGCCCCCCAAAGGTAGACGCTAAACCCAAAATGAGGGCCGCAATGACCCAGATGCTCTAAAGTTATGACCTGATCGATATATGGAGGCACCGTAACCCTGCTCATCGGGTGTACTCGTGTTACACGCCTGCTGCCAACACTCACAGTAGATTGGATTATTTTTTCCTCCAGGGCATGGCAACAGATGGAATAGAAGAAATCCACTACTTGGCGCGCTACCTATCTGACTGCTCTTGCTTACATATTTGGTGGGTGGACCTCGGCCCAAGATCCCGCTCTAGAGGCTCAACACGGAGGCATTCGGGGATCCCACTTACAAGGAAGCTATTCTGCAAGGGCTTGAGACATATCTGGAAGTGAACTGGGGGTCGGCTAGCTCATGGGCGACGGAATGGGACGCAATGAAAGTGGTCATTCGGGGGACTCCACTGAGGTGGGGGTAAGACGGGTACTGGAGCGGGAACTCCGTCAGCACGAGGACCGCTTGGCGGCGATGGAAAGAGATTTCCCCACAGACAAAGAGAAGCGACCTGAATGGACGGCTACGCGGCAACAGCTGGTGGACACCTGGACCTCGCGGGGCAAATTTAACAGAACAGCCAGCTGGCGAAGATGGTACGTGGAGGGCGACAAAGCGGCGAGGCGAGTTGGGTCGGATGGTGTACACCCAGCAGGCGATTAACGAGGTGTTCCGATCCCATCTACACAAAATATATTCCGAGTCACGGCCTTTCACAGACACCGAGGTCTCGGAGAGGTACCTCGAGGGGATACAACTGCCCGGAATTGAAGTGGAGAGCCAGGAAGATCTGGGAGGGCCACTCCGAGTGGAGGAATTGCGTGCCGCAATAGCCCACCTGCAAGCAGCAAAGTCCCCGGGATGGACGGATTAGCGGCCGAACTCTATAAGGAATTCAAGGGGGTTTTGGTCACGAAACTCCTTGAAACTGCAATGGAGGCCTACGACCGGGGCTTGCTCCTGGACTCCATGCGGGCGGCAACGATAGTCATGATTCCCAAGCCAGGCAAGGATCCCTTCCTCCCCGGATCCTATAGGCCTATATCCATGTTGAACGTGGACTTGAAAGTTAGCACTCCGACGGACTGTTTCGGCAGGAAAACATGTTGCGATAGATCTCCGTGATCAGACACAGTTGAGCATTATATTACTTTTTAGGCTGTGATGACTCCACTATCTCTGACACCGGCTCCTAGCCATGAATAATTGACTCGCGACGCACGTTTAACTTCATGAAAACTAAACTTTACTTCATGCAAGATATCTTCTACCCTTGAGGCCTCAGTGATTTATGCTTGTCACCAGCCGCATTATAGCGTCATTTTTCGCAACACATCCAGATTTAACATATTCAAGCAGGCTGAAGACTATACATTTTTGCTCCCAGAAGTCTGGTATCTTCGAAGCCATCGGTTGTTGCACCAGTTGCTTATTGAGATATTGCGCACCTAGGATTCGCCCCTGAAGAAGGGTACCTCCTGGTCCCGAAATGCATTGGGAGCTGCCTTAGTGGAAGAATAACATTGAAGATATTTGCATTAAATTATGTTTCTTCGATATTAATTTGTTTACACGATATGTACAATGACAGTGTTCAGGTCATATAGTATCATGTATTAGCATGATTGTTTAATTAATTTTGTTCACTATATATATCAGAATGGTGTATTGACACTATAATATGTATTAAGTGATTGTTGATATGCCTGTGGGATAAGATTGAATTGTGTAAAATATAAGCATCGACCACTAAACTCACCTATAAATTGACATAGTGTCGAGTTAACTTCTGTGTTATTGTTATTATTGTCTGGAAAATAGTTTTTTCCTTCAGGAACAGTGCTCACTACAAGTAGTTTCAAACTACTGTTCTGTATCTTTTCATGCACTGTGTAGCCAACACAATTAGTAGTGAAGCACCCTTGGTTTAAATTGCTTACATTCAAACTTTATATACGAGTGCACCTCTGCTTTGAATTTTGAATTTAAAAAAAAAAAAATTTGAATTTGAATTTGAATTTAAAAACATTTATTGAGCGCGCTTATACCGTGCGGTTTCATGGCGCTTTTCAGATTGCGAGAGACCAGCAGTTGCAAAGGATGTTTAGGTAGCAAAGGCTCGGGAGAAAAGCAGGGTTTTAAGACTTTTCCGGAACTCTATATAGGAGGAAGAGGTACGGAGTTCCACAGGGAGGGAGTTCCAGAACACGGGGGCGAGGACCGCGAATTTTGTTCCACCAGCCTTTTTCTTTTTAAATCGAGGGATAGTCAGGAGTGCCATGTGGGTGGAGCGGAGCTCTCGGCCCGGTGTATAAGGCTTAATGGCAGAGCATATGAACTCCGGAGCGGTGCCCATTTTGGCCTGGAAGGTGAGACAGCCAAGCTTGAATAAGGCTCGCTCTTTCACAGGTAACCAGTGTAGTGCCTGCAGTAGGGGGGTGGCACGATGAAATTTAGGCAGGCCGTGAATCAGGCGGGCAGCCTGGTTCTGCACGAGTTGCAGGCGGTGGATCGCATAGGCCGGCGCGCCATTATAGATTATGTTGCCATAATCGAGGCGGGAGAGCACCATTGCCATCACTATGATTTTAAGAGCCGGGAGGGAGAAAAAGCGAGAAATCTTCCTGATTGTTCTGAGGGAGAAGAAGCAAGCAGACACCACAGAACTAACCTGGGAGTGGACAGAGAGTTGGGGGTTAAGGAAGATACCAAGAGTTTTGACTTTAGGGACAGGGAGTGGGGGGACACCAAGTGGGAAGGGCCAGTGGGAAGGGGACCAGGGACTGCAACCACCTCCGGTCAAGACTAGCTCTGTCTTGTCCGGGTTGAGTTTGAGGTGGTTGCAGTTCATCCAGTCCTGAATGAGCAACATAACCGTTTGGACATTCTGGGCGGATGAAGGGGAGTGGGAAAGGTTAAAAATGAGCTGGAGGTCATCGGCGTAATTGAACACCGTGACCTCGAGCTGCTGCAACATAAAAATGAGGGGATAGATGTATAAATTAAACAAAAGGGGGGAAAGTGAGGAACCCTGGGGAACACCACACAATACCTTACGGGGGGCGGCAGTGAAACCAGCAAGATGGACCGCCTGAGCCCTCTCGCTCAGGAAGGACTGGAGCCACGCGAAGGCTGGGCCCTCTATGCCCGCCGCCCTGACACGGGTGAGGAGGATGGAGTGGTCCACCGTGTCAAAAGCGGCGGACAGATCTAAAAGGATGAGGGCCTGCGGAAGGTTGGAGTCAATGCCCTCGCGTAGGTTGTCCATCACTGAGATCACCACCTTCTCCGTAGAGTGGAGGGGCCGAAAGCCCGCCTGGCAAGGGGAGAGGCAGTGATTAATCTCCACGTGGGTGCTCAGGGTGCTGGTCACATGAGTTTCTAAAACCTTTTCCAGGTAAGGCAAGAGGGAGATGGGGCGATAGTTAGAAGGGGGCAAAGGGTCGGCACCAGATTTTTTTAAAATGGGAATAACGACTGCAGATTTGTGGGGGGTGGGGACAACCCCATTGCTGAGTGAGTCATTGAGAAGTGTGAGGACCGGAATGGGGCAGGCTAGGAAGATTTGTCTCAGGATGTGAGCAGGGGCAAAGTCCAGGGGGGAGCCCGACTTCACCCGTTGAAGCAGAGGGAGGAGTGTGGCTTTGGTCAAAGGGGGAAAGGAAGTTAGTTTGGGGATGGTGAGGGGGGGGGAAGGGTTAGTGAAAGTGGAGGATGGGAGAGGAATGTTAGTCTTGATCTTTGCGACCTTTTCAACGAAAAAATCGTTGAGCGAATCGCAAAGGGATTGGGAGGGAGGGATCATGGCCGTAGCTCTATCGGATGAAGCCAGTTCATGCACCGTGGCGAAGATTTCTTTTGATTGAGACTCCGCTGCCAATATCCTATTAGAATAGAATAAGGTCTTAGCATCAAGAATGCCTTGCTTATAGATTTTAAGGACAGATAGATAAATGGCTTTTTGGGTAGGGCAATACGCTCTTCTCCATACACGCTCGGCTCTCCGCGAGGCCAATTTCTTCTCCTTGAGATCTGTAGTGAACCAGCGGTTAGCAGCGTGAGCTCGCTTAACCGTGATCCGCCTCAAGGGAGCGAATTCGTCGCCCGCTTGGGTCAGCCAATTATTAATGGTGGCCAGTTGAACAGGGGCGGCGAGGCCGGAGAGATCAGGACTGGAGTTGGCCAGAGACGAGCAAAGAGATGGCATGTCGGCTTTGCCCCATTTTCTAACCCAGGTGTTCCTAGGGAGCGGAGGCTTAATCACTGGGGCTAAGGCAAGGGAAAAGGAAATTAAACAATGGTCAGACCAGGAACAGGGAGAAATAAAGGGAGATGTGATGGGGATGTTCAGGGTCCAGACCTGATCAAGCGAGTGGCCTTGTATGTGAGTAGGACTGTGAATGTGGGAGGTGAAGTTGAGACTGATCATGAGGTCAGTGAACTCTTTAGAGAGGGGGCTTTCAGCAGGGTCATTAGGCCAGAAGTTAAAGTCGCCTAAAACTAGCACTGACGAGTTGTTTACTACCAGTGTGGCTAGAAGGTCTTGAAGGCTAGAGACAAAAGAGGGGGTGGGGCGGGGAGGACGGTAGATGAGAACAGAGGTCAAGGGGAGCAGATGAGAGCTCGACCGTATTATCAGACAATCAACTTCAGGGATAGGGGAAGAGGGTAGGATCTGGAAATGGAGGTCAGTGCGAGCTATCACGGCCACTCCGCCGCCTCTTTTGCCCTCCGGTCGGTCCGCTCGGATGATGGAGTATGAAGGGGGCAATGCAGCAAGGACGTTGGGCAGGGAGTCGGCTTTGAACCAGGTCTCCGTTAAAAACAGGAGATCTGGTTCGTGAGTGTCAATGTAAGCAAATAGTTCGTACTGATGATTGACCGCCGATCTGGTGTTTAGGAGCGAGGCAGCGGTATTGAATACCGGAGTGTTAGGAGCAGGAGGGGGGGAAGGCGGGGCGATGGGGGACACGGGGGTCAGACGTGAAATGGTGACAGGGGGAGTGCAGGATGGGAGGGAGAGTAGACCAAGATGAGTCAGAAGGTCGGTGACAGACGAACCGATGGATCCGGGAATCCAGTATGACAGAAGAAGGGAAGGAGAATATGTAAGCAAGGGAGCATAGAGAGATGCCCCCTGCCCCGGCCTGCCGCGGACGGGCGCAGACGGGCTGGACTCTGGCGTGACTCCGGCGCGCCTACGGCGCGCCCGCTGCGCTCGTCCGCTGCGCTGACACATAAAGGCCGTTTAAATGGAGGAGCGGCGTGGGGGGAGTGGCGTGGGTGGGGTTGGGCGATCCAGCCCAAGGCAAGATGGCGACCGCGGCCGCTGAGAGCCCGCGATGTAATCGGCTGACAGACAGCCACGCGCAGCCCCTAGGAAGCAAAGAATTAATTAGTAACCTGTTGATGTTCAGTACAGGTTAGTGCACAAAATTAAACAATGACAGTTCGAGCAAGAATAAAAGCGTGTCACCGCTCGCAATCAGCGTGACAAGCGCGCAAGTTTAAAAATATATAGAAACGCAACCATCCAGCTCCTGCCAGCAAGCCCACTGCCACCGGGCTGCTCGCAATCGCTGGGGAGGCGTCAGAAACACTCCTAAATGGAGGAGCGGCGTGGGGGGAGTGGCGTGGGTGGGGTTGGGCGATCCAGCCCAAGGCAAGATGGCGACCGCGGCCGCTGAGAGCCCACGATGTAATCGGCTGACAGACAGCCACGCGCAGCCCCTAGGAAGCAAAGAATTAATTAGTAACCTGTTGATGTTCAGTACAGGTTAGTGCACAAAATTAAACAATGACAGTTCGAGCAAGAATAAAAGCGTGTCACCGCTCGCAATCAGCGTGACAAGCGCGCAAGTTTAAAAATATATAGAAACGCAACCATCCAGCTCCTGCCAGCAAGCCCACTGCCACCGGGCTGCTCGCAATCGCTGGGGAGGCGTCAGAAACACTCCTAAATGGAGGAGCGGCGTGGGGGGAGTGGCGTGGGTGGGGTTGGGCGATCCAGCCCAAGGCAAGATGGCGACCGCGGCCGCTGAGAGCCCGCGATGTAATCGGCTGACAGACAGCCACGCGCAGCCCCTAGGAAGCAAAGAATTAATTAGTAACCTGTTGATGTTCAGTACAGGTTAGTGCACAAAATTAAACAATGACAGTTCGAGCAAGAATAAAAGCGTGTCACCGCTCGCAATCAGCGTGACAAGCGCGCAAGTTTAAAAATATATAGAAACGCAACCATCCAGCTCCTGCCAGCAAGCCCACTGCCACCGGGCTGCTCGCAATCGCTGGGGAGGCGTCAGAAACACTCCTAAATGGAGGAGCGGCGTGGGGGGAGTGGCGTGGGTGGGGTTGGGCGATCCAGCCCAAGGCAAGATGGCGACCGCGGCCGCTGAGAGCCCACGATGTAATCGGCTGACAGACAGCCACGCGCAGCCCCTAGGAAGCAAAGAATTAATTAGTAACCTGTTGATGTTCAGTACAGGTTAGTGCACAAAATTAAACAATGACAGTTCGAGCAAGAATAAAAGCGTGTCACCGCTCGCAATCAGCGTGACAAGCGCGCAAGTTTAAAAATATATAGAAACGCAACCATCCAGCTCCTGCCAGCAAGCCCACTGCCACCGGGCTGCTCGCAATCGCTGGGGAGGCGTCAGAAACACTCCTAAATGGAGGAGCGGCGTGGGGGGAGTGGCGTGGGTGGGGTTGGGCGATCCAGCCCAAGGCAAGATGGCGACCGCGGCCGCTGAGAGCCCGCGATGTAATCGGCTGACAGACAGCCACGCGCAGCCCCTAGGAAGCAAAGAATTAATTAGTAACCTGTTGATGTTCAGTACAGGTTAGTGCACAAAATTAAACAATGACAGTTCGAGCAAGAATAAAAGCGTGTCACCGCTCGCAATCAGCGTGACAAGCGCGCAAGTTTAAAAATATATAGAAACGCAACCATCCAGCTCCTGCCAGCAAGCCCACTGCCACCGGGCTGCTCGCAATCGCTTTCTTACTCTTGAAAATTATCAGCCAGGTCCTGGCCTCTAGACTCTTTCCCTATCTTAGACGTTTGGTCCATGATGACCAATCAGGGTTTATTCCAGGCCGGAACACCTTGCGTAACATTCGCCGCCTGGCCCACGTTATGCAGACCTTGGAGGGTCAGGCCAAACAAAGCACACTTGTCTTTTTGGATATCGAACAAGCGTTCAATTCAATCCATTGGGACTACCTCTGGAAGGTACTTCTAAAACTAGGACTGGGGGAAGGATTTGTAAAATGGGTTCGACTACTGTACACCAGGCCGGTGGTAAGAGTCCGTACGGGTCGATGGGTGTCAGATGAGATACCCATATCGAGAGGAACAGAGTGCTTAAGGGCCGGGGCATTAAGGTAGGAGCAGTGGAGCATGTGGTGTCCTTGTATGCGGACGATGCCTTGATCTATCTAAGCCAGCCGACACAGTCACTGCCGATCTTGTTGACCGAATTATCGCAGTTTACAGATGCTTCGGGCCTCGCAGTAAATAGGACAAAATCCCAGCTCTATGCGATTGGAGAGCAGTCTGAGTGGGAGGGGGTCCCACGGCCGGAGATGGGGCTCCCATGGATAGACGATACACTTCGCTATCTTGGGATCTGGATTAGTCGAGATCCCGCTGCTTTCTTCCAATATAACATGGGGCAGATAATCCGGGGCTTGAGGGGAAGTATCGCCTTCCGGAACACCCTTAGGCTTTCCTTGATGGGGAAGATTGCAGGGGTCCTTCTACGAGCTGCCGCACCGGGTTTTCCGGGAGTTGGATTCCCTCCTGGTCCTTCTACTAAGGAAGGGAAAGAGATGCAGAGTGAGTCTGGATGTCCTGAAGCGTAGGTGGGGCGCAGGAGGATTGGAAGTCCCTGACCTGGAGCTATATTACTTCGCATCACAACTACAACATCCAATTTCATGGTTGGATACAGACCCCTCCTGGGAGCTGTGGTTCTAAAAAAATCCGGACCCTGGTGTTTTCCCGATATCGAGGTCCAATACCCGTGTCACAAAACCTCAACGCACCAAGACGATTTTGGTATCTATGAACCGATAATAATTAGGACATCATCCCTATGTATTTGCGTCACAATCGAGGGTTGCCAACACCCCAAAATCGTAGTTTCCGTCCCCATCCCTTAAACTCCATTTTGTGAACGGCATCCATCTTGCATCTTGCCCTCATGTTAAGTCAATTAAAGGTCGAGCTTGATCAAAAGGGACACGTCCACCTTTTCGTGACTTCCCCCTGACCTGTCCCAACTGACTCCATGGCCTTAGGCCAAACCTGTTTGGGCAGCTCCTCGCCCAGTGGCCGAATACGATAGCATCAATACATAACATTCCACAAACCATTCACACATACAGACCATGCTTTCTGCAAACATGCACCTGTCCACATTCCTTGTTTATGGCCAGTTTTATGACTGGGTTGTGCCTTCCTTTATTAAGGTTTCATCGATATCTGATGGGAGTTCCAGGCCTAACTGGGTAATCTATCAACAAACTGGACATCTAAAATATGGGCTTGCTTACATGACTCTGCTCTTTGTATTATTGTAGAAATATGTGTATAGCCATATCATAAACTCAGGAATTCTTGCTTGCAGCTATTATTTTTGTATATAAGGAGACGGCTGGTTCTGTAAAAACGAACAGTCTCCCGAGAACCTACTCTCCGTGTGGTGTACTTCTGGGACACGTGTTACTTGGTAGCTACCAATAAAACTTGATCTTTGACGGTAACTAGAAGACTCCGTGTTTCTGTGGTCCGGAACAAGGGAGAACTCAGAGGTCCTCGAGTGCTACCCCCTGGCACCACCGGGTTCCTAAAAACCCGGCACCTCAGTTGGCGCCCAACTCGGGGCGATATCAAGCGGTGACGGTCCAAGCCAGATGTTCGTGAGGAGCTTCGTGTGAAAATTCCGGAGGACGGCCAGCCACTTCAGCGACCCCTGTATGTCGACGTGGTTCCGAAGGTCTTTGCTGCGAGGTTCCCCGCGTCCCGACGGCTACGAAGGACTGCTGCCCTGACTATCGCCTTGTTTTGGACCCAGTGATCTTTGGTAGAGCGAAACGATAGACGAGTCTTCTAGCGACGTCACAGATCTTCAAATACTTCAGTTAAGTATAAGTGGAGCGTCTCCCAGTCCTTAGTTTGTCCTTAGTTTTTGGTATCCTTGAGATACGCTTTGATTTGGTACTTGCAAGCCCCAAAGCCAAAGGACTCGTGTATTCACGAGATATATCGTAACAGATAATCCTTTGAAGTTTGAAGCTAGACTAGTGAGCGAAGATGCCTGGTTTTAGCAGACTTGGAAACTTGTTTTGTCTTGGTTGTAGTAAGGACTCCCGATTAGAGGAATCTTGTCCGGTTCCTCCAATTGGAACTCCAACGTATGAGCTCTATGTAAAGCACGGCGTAGGTCCTATAACATATAACGAAGTATGGATAAAATACACCCGCAAGGATGGTGTTTTAAAATGGCCCCAATACGGTAGTTTCGACTCAGAAGTTTTAGATAGCCTAGAAGTCAAACTATTCAAGAAGAAAGCCCGACCGGCGATGTTTGACTCTTTCCGCTTATGGCGTAAAGAGGCCAAACAGAAGGAAATTAAATTAGAAAAGAAGAATAAGAGGGAAAGAGGTATTTCAGTAATGCAAGCCGCGATAAAATTTAAAGACAACGAAGAGGATCGAATAAGTGAGCAGTTGCACAGGCAACGTAAAATGGCAATAGATAAATGCTACCCCGTTTTGCCATCTCTTCAGCGAGAGACAGTAAAAGAGCGTGAAAAAGATCCATTAATGGCTCATTTGCTAAGTTCGCCACCACCCTATGCACAAAATGCCACAGCACCTCCGCAACCTTTAGTTGCACCTCTGGTAGCTGTTATACAGGCTCCTTTACTGCACTCACCGGCTACTCTCCAGCTGGCTCCTGTTTCTCTGGCGCAGCCTCCTCAAGGCTCACCGATCACATCTACTTCTCCTACTGTTCCTTCTAAAATTTCGCCTAGCACACTTTCTAGTCTCTCTGATACTCGTTCAACGAACATTTCTGTTTCTACTTTGCGTGACTCTGTTCTACCACCAGTTATCCCCCCACTTTCACCTTTCGTCTGGCATAAAATGGCCAGCATTGTTACTAACTTTCCTTCACCACTTTTTCGGTCGCCTAAAACGACCCCTAACACGGAACGAAGACAATTACGAAGCCAAATGCCCGATTATCAGGAAAGGGAATGTTTGAATAAGTTAGCACGAAATTGGGCTATGGACACAGCAAGATATGATGTAGAGTCTGTCATGAACGTTTTCCGTCAATGGGATGAACCAACGCAAAGATACGTCTTTGAGCAGATGTGTGTTTTTCTGTGTGAGGATTTGGTAGATAATGGTCAGAAGACCAACGAGCAAGAGTTGTGTAGTGTACGATTTTAATTTGGGGAGGGTATGATTGTAGGTCCCGACGTTGAAAAAGCAGTTGAGATATTATTATCACATAGAAGTACGGGTGGTAATTCTGGGTCATCCTCTGACAGTGGTACATCCAGCAGGAAAAGAGCGAGACAGTACCCCATGAGAGAGGTTCCTCCGGTCTGGAGGGAAGGTGACGCAACTGCAGTTCCACCGGTTCTGCCTCATTTCCAGCGTGTATGGGTACATGTCCCCTGGAAAAGATCCAAAGTTTTAGCACTCAAGCAGACACTACCCGATCCCCGTAAAAACCTGACTGGGTATTATAAGGAGTTGTCCCAAACTGCCAGCTCGTGTATAATGAATTTAGCGGATATAGACATGTTGTTTGGGAACGTTGTTCCACATCCTTTATGGAGTAAGATACGTCATGCAGATCATGACCAAGAATTAGGTGACTCGTGGGCGAACATTGCGACTACAGATGCTAGACAAGTCGGTGGTTTCAAGCCTGAGCCGTTAATAGCTGAACTTCCCGGTAGAATTATTGCGTACATGAAGACACTTATGCCTGAAGTACGCGTAAACTGGGACAAGCTATCCGCGTGCAAGCAGAAGAAAGACGAGAATGTGTCTGACTTTTTCACGAGATTTGAGGAAACTTTCACTGACCATAGTGGTCAGGATATGGCTACCGAGGGTGGCCAAAGATTGTTTGTAGACAAGTTTGTACACAATCTGCTTCCCGAACTGTGTGCTAAACTAAAAGATTCAGAGAGTGCTTGGGCTGTCTCTACGTCAGCGCAGATTCTAGCAACAGCTCAGTACTACGAAAACAGGCGCAAAGACGAGCTAGACAAGGCAGACAAAAAGACGAAAGATCTAAAAACTAAAGTTCTTCTCCAACAGGCCTATCCGCCTCGTATGGCTAGCCAGCCCAATTATCAACAGAATAAGCAGTATTCTAGAGACGCGCAAGGAAACGAGTCTTCCCACCAGCGTGTTCCGTATGGCCCGAATCAATGTGCGTATTGCAAGGAAGAGGGTCATTTTAGGAGTAATTGTCCGGCTCTTGCGCGACGCTTAAACGGTGTTTCAGGTGTAAGAGGGAGAGGTGCTCAACATGCCCCCAGAGGTAGGGGCCGTGGAAATTTCTCCCAGTACACAGCTTCTTTTCCGCCTCAAAATTCCATGAATAGCTTTGACCAACAGAATAACGCATCGTCTAGGTCAGCTCAGTACTATGCTGACGACTATTACACCGAACACGACAATGAGGGTAACGATTGCTAGGACAGCCATGGACAAAGAGAGGGAGTTGTTTCAGTTCCAGTAGACCAAGATGGACCTTATGTCAAGGTAATTACGTCAGGAGTGTCAGAGCCATTTCTGCTGGATACTGGTGCTACAAAAAGTTCTATTATGCACTCAAAACTTCCTGGCGCACCTTTGTCTGGCGAAATGAATGTCTCAGTAGGCTTCTCTGGCGCCCCTGTTAGAAACCCGATCTCTAGTCCTATATCCCTTTCTGTTGGCCCCTATGAATTGGAAGCACCCCTCATTCTTACAACAGGTTGCGGTGAAAATTTGTTAGGATTGGATTTGCTAAAAAGGTTGTATGCGACTTTGTACTGTTCTCCCTCGGGAGTACAACTTACCTTAGGGAAAAAAGTCATTTCTCCAATGTATTTGTCGAAAGAAGGTATTCCAACCGAATTATCATCACTTCCTGATATACTGTGGGCTAATGGTTCCAATGACGTAGGTCGTTTGGAGATAGCACCGTATGTCATAACTTTGAAAGCCAACGTCGGATTGCCACGTATTTCTCAATACAAAATATCTAACGAATGCGAGAAGGCGTTGTTAACGATCATTTATGATTTGATCGATAAAGATGTTATTGAAGAAACAACAGGGAACGTTTGTAACAGTCCAGTTTTACCGGTCTTAAAACGTACTGATCCTTCACAGCCCCCTGTGTATAGGTTTGTGATTGACCTCAGAGAGGTAAATAAGGTAGTTATCCCACAGTTTCCAGTTGTCCCCGACATTACTGCTTTATTGACAATGGTTCCAGCTTCAGCAGACTGGTTCTCGGTGATTGACCTGAAGAACGCTTTCTTCAGCATCCCGATCGCCGAAGAGAGTAGAGACCTTTTCGGCTTCAATTTAGGAGGACGAAGCTTCCGCTTCAAATGCGCTCCTCAAGGCTACTGCGAAAGCCCATCTATATTCAGTCAGGCACTGAAAACACAACTAGACACAATTGTGCTGCCAGATGGGTCAACTTTGATCCAGTACGTAGACGATCTACTGATCGCCGCAGACACTGAGGAGATTTGCAAACAAGCCACGTTGTTATTATTGCGTCACTTATGTGACATGAAGCACAAAGTGTCCCTTTCAAAGCTGCAATTTTGCCGACAAGAAGTAACCTACCTAGGTCACATCTTATCGAAGGAGGGAAGGAGACTGACACCAGAAAGAATACAGGCAATTACAGAACTAAGTGCCCCAAGGACACAGAGAGAGATTTGAGCCTTCTTGGGCATTACATCGTACTGTAGACAATGGATACCGAATTTCTCACTACTAGCCAAGCCCTTGCTGGCACTACTCCGCAAAGACACGCCTAATCCTATGCCTTGGTCTGAAGATTGTCAGACGAGTTTCCACGAGTTGCGTGATGCATTGTGTTCGGCCCCTGTGTTGGGAAACCCCAACTACAGTAAGCCTTTTACATTGTATGTCCACGAAAAGGAAGGTTGTGCATTATCAGTCTTAACGCAACACTTTGGGGACAAACAGCGCCCATGCGCGTATTTTTCGGCAACTCTGGATCCAGTGGCTAAGGCACTGCCAAGTTGTCTAAGAGCAACCGCCGCAGCAGCTGTCTGCATTCGACAGTCTGCTGGACTAGTCATGAATAACACTCTGATCGTTATGGTTCCGCATGCAGTTGACATTTTGCTAAATAGGACCAAGACACAACATCTTACTAGCGCTCGACTATCCAGTTACGAACTTACCCTGCTAGCAAGTCACATCCACATAAAAAGGTGTGATACACTCAACCCCGCTACGTTATTACCCATCCCGACAGAGACAGACAAGATTGACAAACATGACTGCTGTTTCAGGACAGAAGAAGAGACAAAAGGGAGAGTAGACTTACAGGACACTCCCCTTCCCGAATGCAATGATACTTTGTGGGTTGATGGTTCATGTTTCAAGTTGCCGAATGGTGATACGACCACAGCATACGCCGTAACGACATTATACACCATTGTAGAGACTGCACGCATTTCCCACAATTCTGCACAAGCTGCAGAGCTGATTGCGCTTACTAGAGCATGTGTGTTGGCGAAAGGAAAGCGAGTGAATGTGTACACTGACAGCCAATATGCCTTTGGTGTGGCTCACAGTTTTGGGAGATTGTGGCGTGAACGTGGGTTCCTTACGTCCCATGGTGCAAAGATACAACATGGCCAGCTAGTTAATGAGCTCCTTGAGTCACTCACCTTGCCCCTACAAGTCGCCATTATAAAATGCAGTGCACACAAAAAGATTCAGGATGATGTTGACGGCGGAAATGCATTGGCAGATGAGGTTGCGAAAGAAACTGCAAGGAACACAATGAGTCGGATGTATGTTATGGGTCCCGCTAGATGGACTGCTGATGTGGGAATGTGCGAGGACACCATTGAAAGCGTAAAATCGATACAAGCTGAGGCCACTGAGAACGAGGTGAATGAATGGAGAGAAAGCACAGGTAGATTGGATGCGAATGGTTGTTGGGTCGAACTATCAGAACACCAGCGATGGCTATTACCTAATGCATACGTACTTGCAGTAGTAACGATGGCTCACGGAATTGCGCACATCAGTTCGAAAGGAATATGTAAACTATTGGCCCCAGTATGGCAGAATAGCAATATCCCAAAATATGCAAAGAATGTGGTTAAAAAGTGTATGGTGTGTTTGAAGTACAATCCCGGGAGGGGAACCCCAACTCCAACTGGTCATTTTGCGCCTCCAACGTACCCGTTCGAGGTTTTACAGCTCGACTTCATCCACATGGAGAGGTGCAACAACCTAAAGTATGTGCTCGTCGTTGTCTGCGCCTTTTCAAGATGGGTGGAAGCGTACCCCCTTAAGGACAATACCGCTTTATCAACTGCCAAAACACTCGTCAAAGAGTTCTTTCCGAGGTTCGGTATGCCTAGAATTGTCTGGAGTGATAACGGAAGTGAATTCGTAGGATGCGTGATGAAGAGAGTGTGTGAGTGTTTAGGCATCCACCAAAAATTCCACGCTGCAAATCACCCCCAATCAGCTGGATTAGTAGAGTGCTACAATGGCACTCTAAAACTCAAACTAGCCAAGATCCAAGCCAGTACAGGTCTTAAATGGCCTGACGCACTGCCTCTAGCGCTTTTGTCAACCAGAATGACTGTCCACTCCAGATTAGGACTTAGCCCCCATGAAATCGTGTTTGGCCGCCCAGCCAACGTCTGGGGCGTGCCAAGACCCAAGAAACTAAGTGAGATAGAACACCCCGTACTACTTGACTATTTGTGCGAATTGACAACTAAATTGCGTGTTTTACACCAACAGGTTCACAGTTCCTCTCCACCAGCCTCTGACGATCCAGGTCACCTCATCGAGCCCGGCTCGTGGATTTTGGTGCGGAATTTCCAGCGCACCAACAACGGACAGCCGAGGTGGACCGGACCGCACCTAGTGCTGCTTTCAACGAGATCTGCTGTTCGGGTGGAAGGCAAGAAGAACTGGGTACATGGGACCCACTGCAAACGGGTCCCTCTACCCCTTCCATACGACCGGTGGGTCAACAAAGGACTTGCCGACTCCGAGACCGAATCCGTACCTCGCTTCATCCTTTTCAGCGATGCACGTTTGAAAGAAACTAGTACTGAAAAGGAGAGTGATCATATTTTACAAGGACTTGTGTCGCCGTCTATGCAATTGGACACTACCGAACCTGAGACGCTGTTTGAAGACCACACCATACCTGGGAAACGACGGTACGACCTGCGGTCTAAACAAAGAGACTAATAAACGATTGACCTAATGTGATTTCCCTTTTCCCCTAAGAACTATTTTTTTGATTTTTTAGCTCTCTCGTCCCAGGGGAACTAGCTCATTTTTGATTTTTCGAACCGCCATCCGGTTCTGCTGCTAGGGTCGCGGTTGAAGTCTGGGGAGTGCAACTGGGAAGTTCTAGGTCCACGGTTCTGATTGGTCCACGGGAGTTACCCCGGACTGAGCAGAGCGCGCTCCCTGGGAGAATCAATCAACCACCGCGGGCAGCAACTAGAGGATGGAGTTTCCAAGGGTAGAGAGACCTATCAGACTCACGAACTTCGGAAAACAGTTATGCACAATACTGTCCAAAAGAAGATTCCTGATACTATGTGTTTTAATGTTATGTAGCATACTTGTGTTTTTTACTGGTTATACTCTATTCGTATTTAAAGTTACCTTTTCGAATGACACCCAGCCACCATCTCCTCCCACTATTTCTCCACACTACTTTCACCCTCTACCTGAACACGAGTCTGCCCGAAGACTCGAATTTGTAAACAATTCTTTCATTCAGCTCCTACACCAACACCAGTCCGTAATGAACGCATCAAACTGTTGGATATGCGGACTTATGCCACACACAACCGATAAGGGGATCCCATACTTCATTTTGCCATTCAGCTACTATGGTTCTCTGTGGGCTTTCCAGACCATGTTCCTATTCGCCCTAGAACCATACCCGACCCGTTCCACTGCGAGCGATTCCAATAACAAGGCACTAATTGCAGGGATAAGGAATATGAGTAGGGATATCGACACATATCTGACAATGCCCAAAGATGAACTCAGTCCCTACACCCGTTGGAACGTGACCAAACATGGGGTTTACCTGGTCAAGAGCCAGGCAGCAAAGAAATCCCGCCCAGTTTGGATAGTGCCCCACCGAGGTCACTTATGCTTACAGGGTATTGGTAGGGACCCCAGCACAGTTAGGAAAGAGCATTTGCAGGGAAACATACGTATTTACTTCCCGGACTTCCCCTATACTTTTGGCAGCCAAAGGCACGTATTTCGTTTGCCACGACCAAGCCTACACGTGGTTGCCCCCTGATTTCTCAGGTACATGTTTTATCTCATATCTGCTGCCTCCCACCTACACGGCCAGAGCAGATTACCATCGGACAAGGACAGCTAGGGGTGTCGTGAGTAAAGACGACACCGCGGGTCAGGAATTCGCTGACTTCGCAAAGGGTTTTCTGCCATTTTGGGGGCCTATGGTGAACAGCAGAAATATTCGCCAGTTATCGAGGATAGTTGAATCCGCCGTGACTACGACGGCCGGAGCACTTGGCAATCTGACAACCGAGCTTCAGTCGGATCGACTTATGACCCTTCAGAACCGAATTGCCTTAGACATCATACTCGCCGATCGTGGTGGTGTGTGTAGAGTCATCCAATCCAGTTGTTGCATATTCATCCCTGATAACGCACCGACAGTATACCAGGCCATCTCCAAACTACACGAAATATCTGGTTCCCTTCAAGTTGAGAAAGGGGATTGGTCCCTGCTGGGGTGGTTCTGGGAGCTGATCACTGCCTGGGGATGGAAACTTTTGATCTTCATTGGGATGACCTTGGCACTTCTGTTCATGTTTTGCCTATGTATACAGTGTGCTCCTGCACTATGTGGCCTCTGTGCTACCTCGTGTGTACGGAAGCCTGTGTCACGGGACGAGCTGAGTAACAGAATGATGCTACAGCAACATCTCCACGAATTTCTTCATACCGATTTGGACTCAGATTAGCATGAGTTATTGCCTTATATGAGGGCAAAAGGAGGGTCTGTGGTTCTCAAAAAATCCGGACCCTGGTGTTTTCCCGATATCGAGGTCCAATACCCGTGTCACAAAACCTCAACGCACCAAGACGATTTTGGTATCTATGAACCGATAATAATTAGGACATCATCCCTATGTATTTGCGTCACAATCGAGGGTTGCCAACACCCCAAAATCGTAGTTTCCGTCCCCATCCCTTAAACTCCATTTTGTGAACGGCATCCATCTTGCATCTTGCCCTCATGTTAAGTCAATTAAAGGTCGAGGTTGATCAAAAGGGACACGTCCACCTTTTCGTGACTTCCCCCTGACCTGTCCCAACTGACTCCATGGCCTTAGGCCAAACCTGTTTGGGCAGCTCCTCGCCCAGTGGCCGAATACGATAGCATCAATACATAACATTCCACAAACCATTCACACATACAGACCATGCTTTCTGCAAACATGCACCTGTCCACATTCCTTGTTTATGGCCAGTTTTATGACTGGGTTGTGCCTTCCTTTATTAAGGTTTCATCGATATCTGATGGGAGTTCGAGGCCTAACTGGGTAATCTATCAACAAACTGGACATCTAAAATATGGGCTTGCTTACATGACTCTGCTCTTTGTATTATTGTAGAAATATGTGTATAGCCATATCATAAACTCAGGAATTCTTGCTTGCAGCTATTATTTTTGTATATAAGGAGACGGCTGGTTCTGTAAAAACGAACAGTCTCCCGAGAACCTACTCTCCGTGCGGTGTACTTCTGGGACACGTGTTACTTGGTAGCTACCAATAAAACTTGATCTTTGACGGTAACTAGAAGACTCCGTGTTTCTGTGGTCCGGAACAAGGGAGAACTCAGAGGTCCTCGGGTGCTACCCCCTGGCACCACCGGGTTCCTAAAAACCCGGCACCTCAGAGCGGTCCTTACTGGCAGGGACCTATGGGAGTGAGCAACTGGGAGCGCTGCTGTGGCAGGGGGGGGGCGATGTGATCACATCCCCCCACTGATACGACTGGCGGCCTCGATCTGGGATAGAGTGGTGAGGCGACATATCGGTAGCAAGCCGTTTACCCCCGACTTAGATCTGTGGCTGATGCCACCCTTTGCAAGGATTGCACGGGTAATGTCCACTGACAAATGGATGGAGGGAGGCTGCCTTATGCTGGCTGATCTATATCCCGCCAATAAATGTATCTCTTATCAGGAGTCAGTCACCGCCTTCGAACTTGGACCAGGGCAATTCCTCCAATACGCCAAAGTAGCGGCGACCGCGCGACAGCTCTGGCCCACATTTCCGGAGGCCTCGGCACACACCCACACCTTGGTCACTATGTTGGCAATGGCGGGGGGCCGGAAAGTTGTGACTCATCTATATAGGGCTCTGAGGGAGGATAAACGGCTCCGGCCATTGGGGATAGAGGATAAATGGCAGCGGGCGTGTCCGCAGGAGATCACTCCCCGTGAATGGGAAAAGATACACGAAAGTGTGCGGAAGGTGTCCGTGAGCAATAGATTTAAACTAATTCAGTATAATATTATACATATGACCTACCTTTCCCCTAAACGTCTTCAGGTTATAGACGATACCAGGGATTCCCATTGCCCGCGTTGCCGTGATCCCCTGGCAGACTTTGTGCATATGGTGTGGACGTGCCCCATCCTTCAATTATACTGGGTGTCGGTGCTAGAGGTTTTAACGAGGGTGTCGGGATGGGTAATAGATTTAGACCCACGCCCCTGCCTCCTGGGCTTGATCCCCCGAGACCCTAAACGAAAGGTGAGCAGACGGTTCCTGATGCTAGGCCTGGATACAGCTCGACGTCGTATTGCAATTCACTGGTTGTCCCCACAGGGCCCGACGCTGCCGAAATGGAGGGCAGACATGAGGGAATGGGCACTGGCGGAAGAAGAACACATGAGGCACACGAGGAGAGATGGGAAGCTACCTGAGGTCCTACAGGCTTGGGGGGTAATGCTTCAGGAGTTGGTGAGTCAGGAAGCCCCGCTGACGCAAAACAGTTTGGACTTGGTCACCTTGGGGCAAGGGGAAGCTCAGATCCAGGACGATGTGCCACTTGATGACCTGTCATAGAGAACGGATGACTTGGACCCTATTATTTTTATTCTTTTCTAGACCCGGCAGCAGGGGTAGTTTGGGGGGGGGAGTTGGGGGGAAGGGGTGGGGGAGCGGGGAGGGGGAGTTCCTATACAGTTCTGTAAGGTTTTCAAGGACAATGCACATACACAAGGGGCAACTGTGAGCCCCCCATTATCCTCGCCACTGCACTGTAACTGACCTGGTTGTTGGAACTGATATGAGGATTTACCTGAATCGGGCGACCGAGAGGTGTGTTTTGACCTTATTCGATTTAATGTACTGGAGATATAAATTAAAAATGACAAATAAAGTTAAAAAAAGAAAAAAAATTATGCAAGGGAACAGGTGTGGGAGGCATTGAAATAGGTATAAAATTTTAGGGAGGATCGATATCTTAATGGCATTGAGCCTACCCAGTCATGATATCGTTAAGGGCTTCCACCTTCGTAGGTCTTCCAGGACCGCCTTCCGACACTCCCGCCAATTTACTTGCGTCCATGTGTCTAGAGAGGGAGTCAACTGGAGGCCAAGGTAGCGAATGTGGTTGGAGGCCCAGGGATTCCCATTGCCCGCGTTGCCGTGATCCCCTGGCAGACTTTGTGCATATGGTGTGGACGTGCCCCATCCTTCAATTATACTGGGTGTCGGTGCTAGAGGTTTTAACGAGGGTGTCGGGATGGGTAATAGATTTAGACCCACGCCCCTGCCTCCTGGGCTTGATCCCCCGAGACCCTAAACGAAAGGTGAGCAGACGGTTCCTGATGCTAGGCCTGGATACAGCTCGACGTCGTATTGCAATTCACTGGTTGTCCCCACAGGGCCCGACGCTGCCGAAATGGAGGGCAGACATGAGGGAATGGGCACTGGCGGAAGAAGAACACATGAGGCACACGAGGAGAGATGGGAAGCTACCTGAGGTCCTACAGGCTTGGGGGGTAATGCTTCAGGAGTTGGTGAGTCAGGAAGCCCCGCTGACGCAAAACAGTTTGGACTTGGTCACCTTGGGGCAAGGGGAAGCTCAGATCCAGGACGATGTGCCACTTGATGACCTGTCATAGAGAACGGATGACTTGGACCCTATTATTTTTATTCTTTTCTAGACCCGGCAGCAGGGGTAGTTTGGGGGGGGGAGTTGGGGGGAAGGGGTGGGGGAGCGGGGAGGGGGAGTTCCTATACAGTTCTGTAAGGTTTTCAAGGACAATGCACATACACAAGGGGCAACTGTGAGCCCCCCATTATCCTCGCCACTGCACTGTAACTGACCTGGTTGTTGGAACTGATATGAGGATTTACCTGAATCGGGCGACCGAGAGGTGTGTTTTGACCTTATTCGATTTAATGTACTGGAGATATAAATTAAAAATGACAAATAAAGTTAAAAAAAGAAAAAAAATTATGCAAGGGAACAGGTGTGGGAGGCATTGAAATAGGTATAAAATTTTAGGGAGGATCGATATCTTAATGGCATTGAGCCTACCCAGTCATGATATCGTTAAGGGCTTCCACCTTCGTAGGTCTTCCAGGACCGCCTTCCGACACTCCCGCCAATTTACTTGCGTCCATGTGTCTAGAGAGGGAGTCAACTGGAGGCCAAGGTAGCGAATGTGGTTGGAGGCCCAGGGATTCCCATTGCCCGCGTTGCCGTGATCCCCTGGCAGACTTTGTGCATATGGTGTGGACGTGCCCCATCCTTCAATTATACTGGGTGTCGGTGCTAGAGGTTTTAACGAGGGTGTCGGGATGGGTAATAGATTTAGACCCACGCCCCTGCCTCCTGGGCTTGATCCCCCGAGACCCTAAACGAAAGGTGAGCAGACGGTTCCTGATGCTAGGCCTGGATACAGCTCGACGTCGTATTGCAATTCACTGGTTGTCCCCACAGGGCCCGACGCTGCCGAAATGGAGGGCAGACATGAGGGAATGGGCACTGGCGGAAGAAGAACACATGAGGCACACGAGGAGAGATGGGAAGCTACCTGAGGTCCTACAGGCTTGGGGGGTAATGCTTCAGGAGTTGGTGAGTCAGGAAGCCCCGCTGACGCAAAACAGTTTGGACTTGGTCACCTTGGGGCAAGGGGAAGCTCAGACCCAGGACGATGTGTCACTTGATGACCTGTCATAGAGAACGGATGACTTGGACCCTATTATTTTTATTCTTTTCTAGACCCGGCAGCAGGGGTAGTTTGGGGGGGGGAGTTGGGGGGAAGGGGTGGGGGAGCGGGGAGGGGGAGTTCCTATACAGTTCTGTAAGGTTTTCAAGGACAATGCACATACACAAGGGGCAACCGTGAGCCCCCCATTATCCTCGCCACTGCACTGTAACTGACCTGGTTGTTGGAACTGATATGAGGATTTACCTGAATCGGGCGACCGAGAGGTGTGTTTTGACCTTATTCGATTTAATGTACTGGAGATATAAATTAAAAATGACAAAATAAAGTTAAAAAAAGAAAAAAAATGATGCAAGGGAACAGGTGTGGGAGGCATTGAAATAGGTATAACATTTTAGGGAGGATCGATATCTTAATGGCATTGAGCCTACCCAGTCATGATATCGTTAAGGGCTTCCACCTCCGTAGGTCTTCCAGGACCGCCTTCCGACACTCCCGCCAATTTACTTGCGTCCATGTGTCTAGAGAGGGAGTCAACTGGAGGCCAAGGTAGCAAATGTGGTTGGAGGCCCATTGATACTGCGCAAGCTTCTCAAGGACAGGTATCTCCTCCTTTTGGATAGTGAGATTCAGGGCCCAGGATTTGTCGTGATTAATCTTAAAGCCGGAGGCCCGCTCAAAAAGCCGCAATAGAGAGTGTAGAGCTGGAAGGGACACCTGGGGGCACGTTAGAGTAAGGATAAGGTCATCCGCAAAAAGCGCTACCTTGTTCTCGCGTCCTTCAAGGTGGATACCATGAATGTCCGGCGCTTGCCGGCTCTACTCCGCTAGGGGCTCTACTACCAGGGCAAACAACAAGGGTGAAAGGGGGCACCCCTGCCTAGTACCCCTATGGATGGAGAAGGGTCCCGTGAGCTGCCCATTTACCCTAATCCTGGCCTGCGGGGCGAGGTAAGGTGCCATGACCCGAGAGACCATGTTCGGGCCGAGCCCTATCTTATGCAGAACCGCCCGAAGGAAAGCCCAAACCACCCGGTCAAATGCCTTCTCCGCATCTAGCGACAGGAGGCAGGCCGGTATATTCCAGTGGTGAGCTTTCCCCACCAAGTGTGCAATTCTACGCATGTTATCGGCCCCCTGCCGATTGCGGATGAAGCCAACCTGGTCCGGTTCCATTAGCCTCGGCATGTGGGGATCCAGGCGTTTCGCCAGCAGTTTAGTATAGATTTTAAGGTCAGTGTTTAACAGGGCTATGGGGCGGTAAGATGCACAGAGTGTGGGGTCCCTCCCCGGTTTAGGGATGAGCGTTATCTCCGCCATACCCATATCTGGCGACGGCCCATCAGTGTCAGTGAAGGAATTGTACAGCCGCAATAGGTGAGGCCGGAATTGTGTTTGAAACATGCGGTAGAAAGACAGGGGCAGGCCATCCGGACTGGGCGTCTTCCCAAGGGGGAGATCCTCTATGGTCTCTGTTATCGCCTCCGCAGCAATAGGTACCTCCAGGGTTTTTGCATGGTGGGAGTGTATCGGCGACCACGTAAATCGACTCAAGACATACGCCAACAGGTCCAAAGACGGCATCTCCGCCTTGTATAGTGCAGTATAGTAGGCTCGGAATGCCTCGCATTTATCCCTTTCCGAGGTAACCCTCATCCCATTCGATAGCTGGATATTGGCCCTCAGTCACCTCGCCAGTAGCCTGCCCACCTTGTCTCCCCACTCGAAATATCGCTGCTTCAGCGCCAACAAAGCTTTTTCAGCCCTATTCCTATGCAGGATTCTAAGTTGACCCCGAAGGTTAGCAAGCCGCCGCCTAGACGCCAGTGAGGAACGATCCTGATCCCGCTTTTCAGCCTTCTTGATGTCCTCTGAGAGGCGATCCTCTAGAAGCAGAGCCTCTCGCGCCCGCGCAATCGAGAGGGAGGTAATGTGGCCTCCCACACCACTGGAAAAGGCGTCTCCGGGAGATCATTATTAGCGAAGTAAGAGTCAATGGCAGCCCGTATGCTTTCCACGTCGGCTGAGTCCCGGAGAATACTCGGCAGCAGGCGCCACTGCACTTCGCAGGTGGGGCAAGCGGCCAGGTCCTGCAGGAGCAGCTCAACATGGGCGTGATCTGAGAGCAAGATATCGGACATGGATGCCCCCAGCATGTCTTGTATCAGTGCATGGGAAATAAATAAATAGTCGATATGGGAGTACGAGCGGTGGACATGGGAATAGTACGAGTAATCTCTTAGCTCCGGGAAGTGATACCTCCACGTGTCCAACAAACCAAGGTCCGTAACCTGCTTGCTTAGAGCTGATGACATAGTTCCCATCCCGCTAAACGAGGGTTCGCTGTGATCCATTCCGGATCCCATACTAGATTAAAATCTCTCCCCAGTATCAGTGAGGGATCTCCCTGCGGCACATGTTCCCTCAAGAGAGTTCGGAGGTATCTGTCCTGCATCTGGTTGGGCGTATATACATTACACAATGTAAAATGGCACCTCCCAATCCCCACACTGACCATAAGGAAGCGCACACCTCCACTTTTAAAGGGTTTAGCCTCCCCCCGCCTGATGCCACTTCTACACAGAATTGCCACACCTGCCGTCTTGGTATCCGCTACAGTCCAGAATTGAAGGGGGTATTTAGGGTGTGCCATAAGCCGCACATCAGCTTCAGGAGGTGAGTTTCTTGGAGAAATATGATGTCAGTGCTATGCTGAAGAAGATGGTGCCACGTCTGCCTCCGTTTACTGGGGGAATTTAGGCCCTTGGCGTTAAGTGTCAAGACTTTCAATGGACATGGTAAATCCGCAGTCATGATTGATCCCAGGCCAGCCCGCTTAGCAGCCACCCATTCCACCTCAGGGAGAACATACAAATGTTAAGGAACCCCTCCATCCCCACCAGCACAACACACCGCAGCCGTAGAAACCCCCACCCGACACACCCAAAAGACAAGATAAAACAGAGCAAGGAAGCCAGCAAGATACAAAGATGTAGAAAGAGAAGAGAAAAACCCAAAAGCGGCCAACTGGGCCATACAATCCTGTTCCAGGATCGGGACATCCTACACCCAAGGTTCAGATAGTCCCAGAGATGTCACTCCCACAGGAACAGGCAAAGAAGGGAAGTACCCCTTAACCAGCATACCCAGGACAGGAGCCCCCCCCCCCCAACAATGCGATCAGAAGGCCAACGCAGTGACTGGAAAGGAACTCACAGATCTCCCCCAACAAGAGAAGGAGACAGTCTCCGATGCCTAGGGTGAACATAATGCGTCTACGTGGGCGTCAATCAAGGAGTCTTTGGTTGCTGCATGGGGCCAGCTGCGTTCCCCCTCCAGGGACATATGTTCAATAATGTCCTGCTTTGCCTGCGATGCTGCCTGTTCATCAATGGGCGCAACCTTTGGCGATGGCGCACTGTGGACCAAGCCGGCTGAGCAGGGATCCTCATCGTGGCAGGGGGCCTCGAAGGACTGGTCGGCGGCAAGGATGGAAGACGGAGCAGCTGGGCCGCCTCCCTATAGGATTGTACCACGCTACGCTTAGATTCCCATGTAAAGATGAGAGCAAATGGGTGCCCCCATTGATAAGGAATGCCCAGGCTTCGTAGCTTGTCGGTGATTGGTTTAAAGGCTCGCCTTTGCCGCAGCATGTTGGGTGCCAAATCTTGAAAAATCTGGATCCAATGGCCATCATATGTGAGATTCTGCTTGTTACGCGCCGCCTTAAGGATGGCTTCCTTCTCCACAAAGAAGTGAACTCTGGTAAAGATGTCAGGCAGAACTCCCGGTCGCCCAGCCGGGCCTTACACCCGATGAGCCCGATCCAGGGTTGGTGGCGAGGCGTCCTCATCTCCCCAGACTTCATGCAGCAGCTGAGCCACATATGTTAGGGCGTCCTTCCCCTCCGCTCCGAGAGGAATCCCCCGGATGCGGAGGTTGTTCCGACGGCTCCGATTCTCCAAATCCTCTTGCTTTAATTGTAGCTCGATATGCTGCTCTTCTAGGGTAGCCAGACACTGCCATATCTGCTCCTGTTCTTCCGTGCGGGTATCAACAGTCCCTTCTAGGCTATCGACCCTGTCACCTAAATCCGTCACTTCTTTTCTCAGCTCTTTGGCGCAAGAGTGCACTTCAGTGCGCAGGGAGCCTATTTCCATTTTTAATTCCGTCATAAAAGAGGTCATGAACGCTTGCGTGACTGGTGGCGAGTCCCCCCCTGGCAGAGTGCCGGACTCATTCGAGGCAGGTGTATTCGTCTTGCTCAACATGGCTACCACAGAGTTGTCCTGAGGTATCGCCCCTGATATGTCCTTGCTCCCGTTAGAGCGCGTCTTCGCTGGGCAGGAGGAACTCTACTGCAGGCCCGCCGTCCGGAGCACCAATGGCCCACCACAGCGCACACCAAGGTAAACAGCAGAGAAGAGGAGCCTAAGTTATCAACTATAAAGGCCCCCGGCCAGCCAAGCCTTCACCAGCCAGAAGCCGCAACCACTAACAGAGGCAGGTACGGGATACCACCAGTCCAGCAGCTCCCCGGCGAGGTACCAGCGGGTATCCAAGGGGGCTCTCACCACCCTCTCCGGACCCCTCATCCCCGGCTCTGGCCCACTCAGAGGGCCACTTTCTAGGGCCGCAACGATAGCACAGGATGCATCCAGCCAAGATGAAGGTGCGAGCTTGTCAGGTGTCCCACGGCGCACTGCAAGCTGGGGGGCCGCGGGAATGCTATGTCCAGAGGGAGGCTACAGAGACCCCAAACGGCAGGCGAATAGCATGGCAGTAAAGCCAGCCCCTCTCTAAGTGTAGCAACAGACACAGGGGACCTCAGCACCTCCAGTGTGTCCCCAGGCGGGAGTCCTCGTTAGGTAGCTGCCGCCGGGTAGGCCGCCAAGATGGCGGATTGCCCCCACACGACAGTAAGGGATGACGGGCGCGCCTACAGGCAATCTCAGCTCTCCAGCTCGCCCGGGCCCCGCAGGCTGAACCCAGGCCCTCAGTCGCTGCTCCCCCACCCGCAGTCGGGCCGGCTACTGACACCAGCATACAGACAGGCTGCTCTGGGTGAGTGCCAGGCCTCCCAGTGCACAGCCTGCCCACAGTCCCCACTCACCCCCGGCAGCACAGGTCACCAGGCACGTGGATCATTGAGGATGGCAGCCCAAGATTCAATTAGGCAGCAGGTCCTTCACGTTATGTTCTAAAACTATGCAGGCAGGGGTCCCTCTCTCTCCTACCAGGCCCCCTCCACGCCAGTATCCAGAAAGGGTCTCCAAATAGCGGATGGGCGCCAAAGCAGTGCCGATGGCCCCAGTCCAAGAGCGGCCAACAGTCACAGAGGGGCCCCAGCTCCCCACTCACCGCCCAGCAAAGGATGTGTCCTGGAGTCCCCAACCGAATCGCAGCTCCTGTGCACACGTGGCCAGGTCTCCCGGCTGCAGGGCGGCCGCGTCTGTCCGATCAAAATGGCGGGCCGCCTCCGCCCCTCAGGAGAAGAAGATGGCGGGTGCGCTGACAGGCCGCCAAAGCTCCCCAGTCCTCGAGGCTCCCGCAAGCCAAGCAGGGGTCCCCCGCCTCCGCCTCCCCTCACCTCCGGTGAACCGATCTCCGGGGCTGGCGAACAATAGCCTACCACGGCGGCTGATCTCTCCGGCGCCCAGCTCAAACGCGGCTCCCGCACCTCCCCGGCAGCACTGGCCAAACACGCTGCCAGGGACAGCTATCTCCGCATTCACATCGCCGCAGGCTCCCCAGCAAGTCAGGGTCTGTCCAGCACCCGCTCCGCTTGAGCGCCGCCTCCGGTTCACCGCCTCTCCGCCCCGCTCGCCCACAGGGACCAGGGGGCTCCGAGCCACACCTGACACAGGAAGGCCTCAGACCCGCAAGATGTCGACCGGGTCGCACCGGGAGCAGCCACTCGCCCCCAGGTAAATGTGTTTCCTCTCCGGTTCGGGGTACACTGGAGCTCAATGCAAGCTCCAAGAGACATCCACCATACAGGGGGCTCGGTCCGCGCCCCCTCACCGCTGTCAGGCTGCTTAAATCACGCTGCTAACGTTGGTGGCAGACTGGAGTTCCCACAACACACGTCTCACTCCATTACTGGTCAGGCCACGCCTCCAGCCGCAGTCTCTTTTCAAGAATTGCTGACTTGCATTTCGATTCTAATTCCTTTCATCACAAACAGGCCAAAGAAAAAAAATCCACACAATTATCAGACTTTTTTTTAATGAAATGTATGTCACATTGGCTGAAATGTAATCAAGGCTCGCAATATATAATTACACGGTGGATTGGATTCATTTATTGTCTAAAACAACATTATTTGGTATAATATATTCATTCAGTGCTTAGGAAACAATGTTAGGCATTAAATACGATACAAACATACATAAATGAAGTAAAATAGGTCATCAGAAACACTATGAGATGGTTCAATAGTTATTTGGTTAAGACAGAAAGAGGGGTATCTCTCACTACCTGTGGGCAAACATAGGGAAGCATAGCATAGGATCCAATGTAAACCAAACCAGACCAGGGTAAACAGGTGCCAATGACCAGGTTCAGTGCATGTGTGTTTATTTACCATGAAGCGAAGGGAGACGCAAAAGGAAACAGAATGCTTTGAAATAACACATGAGGAAATACGTCAAAGCAATCAAATGATTAGGAGAAACGAGGGGGCAACACAGGGAAGAGAGTAGCTTATTAGGAGACAATGTGATGTATACAAGTTGGGACACACAGTGAGAATTCAGTCTAGGGGGAGGGTGGACAGAGGTGGAGCTGAGTGGAGAATGGAGTGAAAGTTTGGAACACATCAGGGGATAATCGCAGACACAAGGTGAGAAAGACATAGGTAGAGCAACGGGAAGAGGAACCTGCTTAGAAAAACTGAACATGCCCCCTTCATGTAGCTTTTTTTTGTTTAGAACAAAAAGTCCCGTGCACACGTAAAGATTAAGATGTGGTCATCATACTCATGGTAAGAACAAATAACCGTATTCAATGAAACAAGGTAGACAAATCGGAAACGTTGATTTTCAAAAAGAAATATATTCAGCCCTCCTGATAGGAAGGATACCATCAAAGCAAATAACCAGCCGACACGTGTTTCGTCATGCGGGTGCTATACCCGTGACTCTTCAGGGCTTTCAGTGGTTAAGTAGTCAGGGGTTCTAAACGCCGGTGATAATTCTGACCCGGCAGGTATGGGTAGTGGGAATGGAAATCCTGTTATGTACGTACATCCACGTAAGGATGCTCTAAAAACGATCGGGTGCAGCCGTCTTAAATTCAATCTGTGAAATGGTGTTTTCGCAGGGACTGGTGGTGTCTTAGGTTCGTAATCTCCAGATTACGCACCTAAGACACCACCAGTTAAGACGGCTGCACCCGACCGTTTTTAGAGCATCCTTACGTGGATGTACGTACATAACGAACAAGTTACTTACCTTCGGTAACGCTTTTTCTGGTAGATACAATATCTGCTTGTGGATTCCTCACCTTGTGAATATCCCCCTTGCGTCAGCAACATTCGGAAATTCATTTCGCGCAGACGTGGACTTGGACGTCATAGAGGCACGGCATCGCTCGCGACTCCGCTGACGTCACCGACGGCCATAATAGGCCCACGCCGGCGTGATGACATCAGTTCCGCCCTTTTTTCCGTGCCTTCGAGGCACACGGACGGACCAATGACAGTAGATATATACATAGTATACACAGTATACAATAGCCAAGGTAAAACACACAGTGCAAAGTAAACATAAGAAAACATTTGAAATAAAAATTTTCCTTGACCATAAAATATTTACAACACAGATTCTCTGGTATAGAAGAGCGGACAACGGGGAGGCGGGTGGGTCAGTGAGGAATCCACAGGCAGATATTGTATCTACCAGAAAAAGCGTTACCGAAGGTAAGTAACTTGTTCTTCTGATAGATACATCTGCCGTGTGGATTCCTCACCTTGTGAATAGAGTCCCACAGCAGTCCCCACTCCCGGAGGAGGGTGTCCACTCTTCTAGACCAGGAAATCCTGGAGAACAGAGCGTGCAAAGTGACCGTCCCTCCTCACTTCGGAATCCAAGCAGTAATGCTTCGCGAACGTGTGGAGGGAAGACCAAGTTGCCGCCCTACAAATGTCCTCTACAGGAACACCTCTAGCCAAAGCAGAGGTTGAAGATTTAGCTCTTGTAGAATGAGCCCTTATACCCTCTGGAGGTTCCTTACCGGCCAAAGAGTAGCAGATCTTTATACAGAGGACGATCCATCTTGACAAAGTTCTTTTATGGACCGCTCTTCCTCTCTTGCAGCCAGCAAACCCAATGAAGAGCTGGTCATCCAACCGACAGTCTTTAGATCTGTCCAGATAAACGGACACCGTCCTTTTGGGGTCCAGACGGTGTAGTCTCTCCTCCTCGGAAGGGTGAGGGGGAGGATAAAAGGTAGAGAGGGTAATGGATTGACCAAGGTGGAAAGGAGACACCACCTTAGGCAGAAAAATAGCCCTGGTCCTAAGAACCATTCGATCAGCATGAAAGGGCAAGAAAGGGGGCTTGGAACTAAGAGCTTGAAGCTCACTTACCCTCCTTGCCGAGGTTATTGCAACGAGGAAAACGGTCTTAAGAGTCAAAAGCCTCATAGGACATTTATGAAGAGGCTCAAAGGGAGCACCCATCAAAAAGGTCAAAACAAGATTTAAGTCCCACTGAGGCACAATAAAAGGAGTAGGAGGGAACTTATTTGTGAGGCCCTTCAAAAACCTTAAAACTACAGGAGATTTCATCATCATCATAAAAACTTTTATTCAGTTGCATCATAGCGAAACCATAAAAAGTACAGCAATGGAATATTTACAATAAATAAAAAATGTCAGTATCTTATACAGTTAAAAACTATTGTCATAAAAAACCACAGTTAAAAATAATTCATTGAGAATATTGAACAGAAAATCAAATATACAAGGACTCATAATTTACAGCGGATTTTTAGACATGATTTTAAAAAACAAGCTATGCATTTGGCAATGTATTGGGAATCCAGAAACTGCAGGGCCAAGGAGGCGGGGCGACATGTTCTCAAGCCCATTTTTCGAAGTAAAGGGATGATCCAGCGCTTACGAGGGAGCTTGTAGAATCTGCAGAACAATGTTACATGCATTGTAGACTGGGATGATATACCATCACAAGGACATTTCAACAAAATTTGTGACCAGTCCTGTTCTTTAGGAAAAGTAACTAAACGGAAAAAAGTATTAAATCGGAACCTAGTCAAAACATATTTTTCGTAATTTGTGAGGTAGAATGTTAAATATGGTTGGATGCCCAGGGCAGTCTGTACCGATACGATTTGTGCATTTGAGGGTTTGCTTACTTCTTGGGAAAGACGAAGTTCTCTGAGATGGGTTAAACATAGTTTTTTCAAGTCTTTCCTAGAGATATCTGGCATTTTAGTAGGTTCTAAGAAGTAAGTTATACAATTCAGGTCCTTGAGGAAGTTAGAGACATACCGAAGCCATGGGATTTTATTCCAGTTTGCCAGATCCAAGCAGTCGGATATCAAGGAACGGGTTAGATGGCATTGTTGTTTGGCCCAGATACGGTGCCACAACAAGATCGGCTGGCATCTGATGGTATCTGTCAAGTAGTCAATGCCCAACTCGATGTGGCAACCGTATATTGGAGCACTTTGGGGTAATGCCAATAGATATTTCAGGAACCCGTTCTGAACCGTCTGCAAGGTTTCGGCAGGAGCGTAACCCCAAACCCCTGCGCCGTAGGTTGCTACGCTGTGGCATTTTGCGTGATAGATTTTTAGCAACTCTACTGGGGCAGGTTTACCCAGTTTCCTCGAAAAGGAAACTAGAGCTGAGGTTGCTCTCTGGAAGAGTAGCTTTTTACTTATCATGAATTGTCTCCAGGATAATCTGTCGTCCACTAAGATTCCTAAATAGGGGTATTCCCTGGTGCGTTCCAGTCTAACTTGATCAATAAGAACTGGTTTAGAATTCTTCGCCCTGGGGCCGATATGCATGACAAAGGTTTTGTTTTTATTTACTTTTAGGCCTAAAGAAAGCATAAATTGACAGTATTTATTTAACTGTCTTTGTAACTGGTTTAGAGTTCTGGCAGTGGTTGATGGATGGAAGGTCCTGACTCCCTTCAAGCATGGCCACTTCCAACCCGTTGGTATATAGGTTGAATAGGAAGGGAGCCAGGACGCAGCCCTGTCTAACACCTTTTTTGACGGGAAATGATGGAGATAATTCACCGTCAATACCATATCTGACACATGCAGTGGCGTCTGAGTAGAGCTCACGGAGAAATTGGATGAGAGGGGGATCTACCCCCAATTCTCCGAGAATGGACCACAACTTTGAGTGAATAACGCAGTCGAATGCTGCGCTAAGGTCAACATAGACTAAATACAGGTTACCACCTTTAGCCCCCACGTATTTACCAATCAGAAGGGCGAGGTTCAATGCCTGCTCGACATACCAAGTCCCTCCTGGAAGCCATACTGGAGGTCTGTCAAGATGTTATTTGTAGACGCCCAGTCCTGGAGACGTTCCAGGATCAGCCGACCAGCGACTTTCCCCAAGGAGTCCAGGAGGGAGATGGGCCTGTAACATGCTGGATTGTTACGTTCGCCCTTCTTGAAAATTGGGAGCAAGATGGAAGTGGACCATGAGTCTATAAGGCCTATTTTCGTGACTGCTGCCATAACCTGGGTGACCAAAGTTCCAAACTATGTAGAAATATATCTAGAGGAACCCCGTCCGGACCGGGGGCCTTACCGGTTTTAGAAGATGACAACGCATTGATGACCTCCTTGTGGTCAAAGAGAAGATCAATGGGAAGTATCTGGTCCCCTGGCCGGTTACCTGCCACGTGAACCTCATTGATGGTGTCCTCAGCGGGACCACCAAATATTTTTGAATAGTGGGCCACCCACTCGTCAGCTGTCACTGCCACGTCAAGATGTTGGGAAGATGGAACATCTACCAGGAAAGGAGATTTTATTGTACGCCAGAACAGAGAGCTGTCGTTGCGTTGGCAGCTCTCATGTAATTGGGCCCATAAGTTCTTCTTTATTTCAGCTCTACGGTTGTGCTGTGCTATTTTATAGGCCTTTCTAAGTTTGGTGATGTCTGCGCGATCTCTTACTTGGTTATGTAGTGCTCTTTTTAAGTCAATTAGGGCTTTACGACAGGTTGAATCAAACCAGCCTGTGGTGTCCGATTTTCTAGATTTTTGGTTACGAGTCAGTTCAGCCCATATAGTTCTAGCTATGATCAGCTGAGGTGAGGAGTCTAGTGCTAAGCAGTTGTTCATCCATGGGAGGGCTCTGGAAACCACTTTACTGGTAATGGCTGCTGGGTCGATTTTAGACCATTTTACAGAGAAGCCATTTACTTTGTCCATGGACAGCGTTTGTTGGTTCAATAAACTAGTCCTAATTTGATGGGGTAAAGCCTTTTTAATTAACAGGCTAACGTTATTAGGAAAGTGGTCGCTACTGATATCTGAGCCTGTTTTAAAAGTTTTCAGTTGTCCCTTTATTGTCTGAGAGCATAGAATATAGTCGATAACACTTGATAGACCCATTCCATGAAATGTTGGCAGGAAATCAGCAGGTGGGTCCACAATGTTATTCGCATATTCCAGCTCTAGTGAGAATAGACACTCACTTAGGCAGTTACCTAGCTTTGTATGTGAGAAATGAGTCAGGGAGCATCCATTTTCATCTTGGAGACCACAGATATCTTTCATATGGTTGCTACATAATGAAGCATTAAAGTCCCCCCCAAAATCACATAGGAAATAATAGAAATGTGTTTGTTCCGCTGTTCAATCAGGAAAAAAGTAATTTCGGATAACATTTTTACACATTCAGTTAACTGAAGATTGTTATAAAAATTAACCAAGAAATACACCATACATTTATTGAAAGTGACCTTTAGGATTTGAAAATTTTCGCCAGACTGAAGAACTATGATGTCCATAGGAGGTACATTATTTGCAATGTATACTACGAGACCTCCCTTAGGTCTGCCAAGGGTTTTGGAGCTAGCTGGGACATGGTATGTTTTATAGCCTAGAATGTGTAGTGGATCAATGGCCCAGCTTTCCTGCAGGCATATTATTTGGTGTACACTAACTGTGTCTAACCATGGTTTGTGATTTATCTTGGAGCGGAGCCCCGCAACGTTCCAAAATAAAACGAAAAGGGGCCAAGTAAGGATTGTCGGGTCACTAGTTTCAGAAAAAGAGATGGGAGCTAGTGGACCCGACAATTGATTTAGATCTAACTCCGGGACAATAGGATGTAATTTAGAGGATACATCGACTGTAACAGAGTTCACTTGGGGTGAGCCTACTTCTGCATTCGTTACTGGAGCTACCTTCCCCACGATACAAGATGACTCATTTATTTCGATGATAGAGAGTGGGGACTCTATTACGTCAGTGATTATTTTTGAGGGAGAGTTAGATGGTTTTGATTTTGGTACCCTCATCTTATCAGAGCTTATTTTTAAGAAGGAGGATCTCAAAAAGCTTGATGGTGGTTGAAGGGGTTGTAGGGGTTTAGGCCCTAAAAGCATTTGACCCCTAGTTCCCTGACCAGTACGCGATGGTGGTCAATCGACCATTTCTAGACAGTTAAATCTGTTTGCGACTGGTATCCCTCTCCAGCCTACAGTAGGGCCAGGATCTCTACCACTGTACCCTGACCAGTCGACCCAGTCCCTTCTCCTGTCCCAGTTTCCTACTTGGGTCCAGTTCCATTCTGGGCCTTCATTGTAGCAGGGTGTTGGGGGGTAGAAGTAGGAGAGTCTTTTTGTATCAATCCCATCATTCGTTACTGGCGTACCCCAGGAGCAAATGTGCTCAACAGTATGTGGGTCATCAAAGTTAACTATAACACAGTCTCCCGGGATTCTTTTCGGCTCCTTACCTAACCATGGGACCCTGCGGACCATTGAAACTCGGCTGGCAGAGTACGGTGGTAACGGTCTGTTGGTGAATAACCAGTGCAGTACCTTGTTTCTTAAAGACCAGTCTGGTTCCTCCACATTAATACTCAGCTCGGGAACCCCTGTCAAAATCACCACATAGGGGCTTGCTTCAGGTGGTAAGTGTATTGGATGCCCGCCCCTCCCCCTGGACTTGATGTTAGTATTTTGTGCTTCTGGTAGCTTAACTTGATTGGGCTTTGGAATAATAGCGGGGGCTGGTGTTTTTGCTGTCACAGGGACCTTCTTCACCCCTACTGGAGGGGGTTAGGTATTACAGTTGTCGCTTCAGTAGCGACTTTTCTGACTTGTGCCCCCGCCTTGGGGGTTTTGTTGTTCACTATTTGCCCCCCTTTTTGTACCGGTCCTGCCCCCTTGGAGATATTTGAAGTTGTATTCAGAGCTGCTACCTGCTTTTCGATCTTTATGAGGGCCTGTTCGATAGGTTGCATATAGGTTTTAACTAGTTCCCCTAATCTAATTAGTAGTTGGTTATTTATCCCGCAGACTTTGCATCCTCCACCCATGTTACTGCTTACACTGATGTTCGCTGGGTTCGAGGAGAGGTTAATAATCTCTGTTGCTGTAGTGCTTAGTACTCCCTGTGTTGGACTAACTTGACCAGCGACCTGAGTAGTAGGTATATCTGGGTGGTGGATATGTTTCTTGGGATGTTTAGCTTCGAGTGATTTCTTTTGATTCTTTTGTTTGGGAACCGCGCCCTCCCTCACTCCTCTATTAGGGGCTGTCTTGGGGTCTTCCCGGTTCGGGCCCGCGAAAAGAACGGGGGTCTTTTCCAACATCATGAATAATTGCGAGTCCGAAAACTGTAGGGAAGCCGACAGATCAACCCTACTTGGCAGAGTGTGAGTATCTACGTGTACTTCCAATAGGGGCCCATTTTCCCGTGGGTGCGTGGGTGTCTTGGCTGCAGCTAGGGAACCCAGAGAAGACCGTTTGGCCTTGGCTAAATCCTGCGATACCCTTCGTTCAAGCAGGATTATGCCCTGGTCAATGGCCTCATTGGCCCTAGTTATGTATTGGTCAATAGGGCCAGTTATATGTGTTGCACCCTGAGCGGTTTTACTCCTACTGCCTCTAGTAGTCATGGTATTTAGCGAATAACAGTAACAAAACAATGAGGAGGGAGATGGGGTGAAGTAGCTATGCAGTATGGAAAGGAAGATGTATGTTACAGGGCAAACGTAAATGGGGTAGCCCAGTCCAGTCTTACCCGGTCTTTAACGGGCTTAAATGGGCCCGCCCTTGGCCCGGGCTTCGCCCGGCGTCCCGCGAGGCGTGGTTGGCGCAGGTTATATGCGCCTCCTGGCGCGTGTCCCGGTGTCACTGGCCGCTTGGGCTGCTGGGAGATGTAGTTCCCGCTCTCCACTCGGCGGCACCACTCGTCAGCTGGGAATTGCGAGTGGGCGGCGGGAGGCAGGCAGGATGAACTAGCGGCTGTGTCTCACCCAAGCAGTAAGTTCATTAGTCTGTGTGGCAATTCTACTTCGCTGCGTTCTTGGTTTGGAAAAGAGTCTCCCCGCTCAGTAGGGGCTGGCACAGGTTATATGCGCCTCCTGGCGCGTGTCCCGGTGTCACTGGCCGCTTGGGCTGCTGGGAGATGTAGTTCCCGCTCTCCACTCGGCGGCACCACTCGTCAGCTGGGAATTGAGAGTGGGCGGCGGGAGGCAGGCAGGATGAACTAGCGGCTGTGTCTCACCCAAGCAGTAAGTTTATTAGTCTGTGTGGCAATTCTACTTCGCTGCTTCCTTGGTTTGGAAAGGAGTCTACAGGAGATTTAAAAAGAGATGGCTGGTCAGGCAAGCAGAGAAATGCAGACAGCGCTGAAAGATAGCCCTTCACTGTGGCAACAGCAAGACCCTGCTGTGCCAAAAAAAGGGCAAACTGGAGAACATTAGACAAATGGGCTCTCAAAGGGTCTATAGATCTCTCCCCACACCAAGCGACAAATTTTGACCATCTATAAGAATAGATGGACTTAGTGGAGTCACGCCTGGCTGACAAAATGACATCCACCACGTAAGGCGGGAGAGTAAAAGAAATCAGGTAGCCCCGTTCAATCTCCAGGCATGAAGGTGTAATGTCTGGAGGTGGGGGTGTAGAACATTCCCCTCCATCTGAGAGAGGAGGTCTGCCCTGAGAGGGAGACGGAGCGGCGGGTAAGAGGAGAGGTGGAGAAGATCCGTGTACCACACCCTTCTTGGCCAACCCGGCGCGACCAATATTGTGAGAAGTTGGCCTGATATATGATGCTCACTAGTTGTAGTGATCACCTTGTATCAGTCCAAACAACCCTTATGGTGATTGGTTGTAAGTTAACCTTATAGACCAGCTATCCTAATGGTAGCATGGACAAAGCAGTCTTAGGCTAAACTATTTTGGCATGAGAAGCCAGCTGTTTTACCACAATATAACCCCTTGAATACCAGATGAAAGGACACCACACAGGTTGTTATGAAAATAAACAATATATTTATTAATAACAACACCTTTGAACTCTTTATGAGATCAGAGGGCTAAGCACATGACAATACTAAGAAGGAAATACGAGTTAGCACAATATTTACACGTGTGCCTTAGGGGCACGACAAACCATATACTAGAAACAATGGAATGCGAGGAAGGAAAGTACTGTAAGGAGATCCAGAGGCTGGAGGATCGCTGGGACTACGCTACGAACTAGGTAAGTAAGGAGCAGGAGGCCCACGGTACTCAGGTGCAGAGTGGAAACTCTCACGCGGGATGCGTACCAACGTCTATGGATACTACAGTTTACAAAGTTACGGATTCCGGACGAACCCGCTGGATGGAGGGAAAACAACAGTGGACCTGGACACTAGGATAGTGAACACTGACTTCAGCACCTAGAAGCTTTAGTTACCTAACCCACAGGCTGCGGGTGCATAGGGCTGAAGTGGTGTCGGGTTCGCTGCGTTGATCCCGGTGATGCCTGAAACAAAGAGTTGCTGGCAGGCAGCCAGATGGAGGAGTCCGGTGGTTCCAAGGATGGAACTAGGAAGGAGAGGTCCTAAAAGGGAAGGGAACAGAGTCTCGGTCACTAGCCAGTGACGGTGCTGGAACCAGGAGGGAACCAGATGCTGTCGCCGTGTTCAGGTGAAGGAAGGGTCGCTTCTCTCTGTAGCTGCGCGGACCAGGAGCGGTTCTTCACGACCAGGCTGGAGGCACGAGCTGTCCCACGTAGTCTGCTGCTGATGGCGGTGTTGGATCGTCGATCTGGTCAACAGGCCTTGGCCAGTGCAAGCCACGCGGTGGAACAAAGATGGCGTCTGGTGCGGACCAGGAGGGTCCGGGGTGCTTCTCTTTCACAAGGAAGCAAGGGCCAGTCTGGGGGACCAGACCAGCAGTGTTGAAATCTTCGGGTCGTCGTCTCAGAGGTCACGAGCCAGCCGGCAAGTGACCAGACAACAGGAAAAGCAGCAACCAGGCAAAAGGGCCCCATGCAGATCTCGTGGAGGCTGGGGGGCTGATCTTTGATGCAGGAGCTGTGTCGGTGTGGGGGCTTCTCAGACCCCGGTGCACTCACTCGAGGATCCCTCGGTGGTCGTGCTAGAAGCGCTGTGCAGGTTTCTTCAAGGTGGCCGTCTCCACGTTACTCGTCGGACCGACGGATCCCAGCTGTGCTGTGGATGTGGATAGAGGTCAGAGGGGTCTGGAGGTCCGGATCTTGTTGAGCTGGGTCGTCGGGTTCCAGGAAGGAAGGACTTGCAGCAAACTGCACAGGAGCTTGATGGTGCCTGCGAAGCAGGATGGTCACTCCCTGACCATAGGGGAGATTCTTCAGTCTTCTGATGTTCAGGAGGTCGAAGGTCAAGAGTTTCTTCGTGGAAGTTGTCAAGATTAATCTAACTGGGAATGGGACCAGCTCCTACCTTTATTCCGCTAAAGGGGGCTGCACTACGACTAGGTCCCTCCCCTGGGTGGGACCAGGAAGGGGGGTGGTTACACCCCCTATCCTTTGTCCGGTTTCCCGCCAGAGCTGGGGCTGGAGTGACCCAGCAACTGGTTGGAACCGGTGTATGCACAGGGCACCTTGTGTGCCCCAGGCATGTCTCATTCCTTTCAGCCTTGGCCTACCTAATACACAAAATTCTGTCTGGGGTGGTACTAGCACCTCCCAAGGCAGGAAACCCTTTGTCTGAGCCTCCCTAGCTGGAAGGACTCCCAGCAGCAGGAGGTCAGACTTGTGTCTGTGGTGGCAGCATCCATCTTGTGATTCTGAGGATCGAGTTAACTTTAACCGGGGTTCACAGTTACCTACATGTCGTGTCCCTCTAGAAGGGTGGAATGCTACCCCTGTCGCCAGAATTGGCGAGGGGGTAGTATTCCAATTCGTATGACACCTTACTTGACATGTTTTGATAATGTTATACCAGAGTTAGCATTTAACCGCGAGGATTATAATTTTATTTATTTATTTATTTTATTGAATTTGTATTGCGCACAGCTACCCGCAATGGGTTTCCCGGCGCCAGGGACAGACTGAAGAGAGAAATCAGACAGGCGCAAAAGAGATCACAAAGGAGAGAAATCAAAACAGAAAGGTCTTCAACTTTTTACGAAAAGACAGAAGATTAGTTTCTGTTTTTAACGCCAGCGGGAGAGCATTCCACATCTTAGGCCCAAGATATGCGAATGAGCGACCTCCCATTTTTGCCAGTCGGACTCTTGGAATCAAAAAATTGCCGTTGTTGGATGATCTTAAAAGACGGCCAGGTAAATAAGGCTGGGCAAGGTTATGCAGATAGATAGGGGCAGAACCCTGACGAATCTTGAACAAAAAGCACAGTGTTTTGAAAGTCACACGATCTGAAATTCTCAGCCAGTGCAGGTCACGCCAGGCTTGCATTGCGGACGTTCTCCGTGGAACATTACGCAAGAGGCGAGCAGCTGAATTCTGTACCACTTGGAGTTTATGAATTGTTGCTTTATCCGCTCCAAGATAAAGCACGTTGCCATAGTCAATGCGAGACATCACAAGGGCCTGTACGACGGTTCTTCGGGTGGACTCAGGCAGCATCCATAGGATCTTCTGCAGCCATCGTAAGGTGTCAAAACAGACTGCGGCGACCTTGGTCACCTGCTGCCTCATCGAAAGTTTGTCGTCAAGCAGGACTCCGAGGTTACGAGCGACAGGCACAGGGGTAGGCAGAGGACCCATATCGCATGGCCAATGTCTAGAGCCCCACAGATCTTTATGCTTGCCTAATATAATAACCTCCGCCTTCTCGCCGTTTAGCTTCAGCAGATGGTCTTGCATCCAGGCTGCAACGCGAGATAAGCCAACTTTAAGGGCAGAAGCTTCCTGAGCCCTGCTGCTAGAAAGGGAAAACACGATCTGCGTGTCGTCTGCATATGAATATATGGACAGACCGGCGTCCTCTACGATGGAAGCAAGGGGTCTGATGTAAATATTAAACAACAATGGGCTTAATATAGACCCTTGAGGGACGCCGTAAGCTGAAAAATGAATCGCAGATTCAGCCTTGTTTGAGAAAACCTGAAAGGTGCGCTCATTAAGAAATGAGGCTACCCAGGCAAGCGCAGATCCATCAACACCAAGGGAGCGGAGGGACTCCAAAAGAATGGAATGGGACACGGTATCGAAAGCAGTGCTTAAATCAAGAAGAATAAGCGCAAAGGTCTCACCGCAATCGATACCGTGTCGGAGTCGCTCAGTCACCCCAAGGAGTGCGGATTCGGTGGAATAATTAGCGCGAAAACCTGACTGGGATGGGTGGAGATATCCCACGTTTTCAACAAACTCATTAAGCTGGGTGTTAACGTGGCGTTCCAATATTTTGGAGCAAGCTGGCAGCAGGGATATAGGCCTGAAGTTGGCAAGGTTTGTGATGTCAGCACCAGATTTTTTGAGCAGAGGAACTACCATGGCATGTTTCCAATCCTGTGCCACCCGAGATTCAGTAAGAGAGATGTTTAATAGCCTCATTAAGAATCTCCGTGGTTCAAGGTCTAGTTGTTTTAGTATCTTCATAGGAACTGGGTCCCGAGGGGAGCCAGACCTGATACTATTTAGACAGGACAGGAAAGAGGAGTCATCAAATGGTAACCAATTGTGAATGAATACAGTGGGAGAGAAGAAAACACTGCAGGGAGAGCCAAATTGGGGGGACTCAATTGGCAATGGAAGGGAGGCCAGAGATTGATGGATACCCTCAACCTTGGATATAAAAAAATCCGCAATGGCATTACATTGTGTGCCATTCAAAGCCGGCACAGAGGGGATAGTGTCTGCTCCTGTAAGTTTCTTTACCGTGGCGAAAAGAGTCAGAGGACAATTTTGCGCTTGAGTAATAGTAGAAGCGATGTAAGTGGCCTTGGCACGTTTGCAATTTGCATGATAGGCTTTCAACTCATCTTTATAAGTCCCCTTGCAAGAGGCCGAATATGAAATCCTCCACTTCCTCTCCAGGGCTTTGCATTTGGCACGTTGAATTTTCAACTCGTCAGAAAACCAAGGTGCAGGGGGGCGTAGGGATCTGTACTTGCTACTAGAGCGAGGAGCAAGAGCAGTCACGGCATCTGTCAGCCAGCAAGAAATAGGAATGTTCAGATCCTGGTCTGTCTTGACAGAAGCCGGAATCGACTCAGTCAAATGCAAATTAAAAGCAACCATGTCGAGCCTATCCCATCGATAGGACGATTTAATTTCCTCCACATGAACACTGGCCGAAAAAAGACCAGGAGGTAGCATAAAGTGTATCGCGTAGTGATCAGACCAATGTAACGGACGCGCCGATTGAGTACAATCAAACGGAAGAGTGAAAATAATAGGGTCCAAGAGGTGGCCTGCGATATGGGTAGCCCCTGAATTACAAAGTTTGAGATTAAAAACCTCAAAATCAGATAACAAAGATTTGTTCAGGGGGTTATTAACGTCTTCCAAGTGGATATTTAAATCACCAAGAATAGTGAAATTGTTTGATTTCAGTAGTGTTGCTGAAAGGCAATCAACAAGTGAGGGAATCCACGAAGCTGCATTCCCGGGCGGCCGATAAATTAGAAGATCGGAAAGCGTCAATCGGGGATTAATCCTTAATTTAAATAATGCTGCCTCACTACCTGGAAGGTGTACATGTTCCAGTTTACATTGATAAATAGATTTAAAAATGATTGCGATTCCTCCACCACCTTTACCGGAGGGTCTATCCTGATGCAACACAACATAATTAGGAGGGATAGCTGTGGCAATATCCGGACCCGAGCTAGCATGTAGCCAGGTCTCGGTCAGAAACAATGCTTCAGGAGATTCATCATTTATGAAATCATAGATGTGTAATTTGTTCTTGGGAAGCGATCTACAGTTTAAGCTCGAAAAATGAAGAGGAGAAAGAGAAGAAATACAGCCCTTGGTAGGCTTCCTTTTCCCCCGGTGATGCTTTAAATTTAGTTGCGTCTTAGAAAGCTGCATTTTACCAGTGGTAAAACCACAACCAGCACATGTGAAGTAATGGGAGGGCAGAGTACATAAAGTACAAGAAGTGGAGGTGGGGGATCGCAGTGAATGTAATGCCGTAGATGTATAGTGTACGCGGCCTTCCCGAGGTAACGTACCAGAGAGCATGTTGGCAAATAAGGGAAGAGCCCGTCCTGCAGCCCGTCCTCAGCGCGGACGGGCGCAGACGGGCAGGACTCTGGCACGACTCTGGCCACGCGAGGACACGCCCGCTGCGCGAACCCGCTGCGCTAAGTGAGGAGCTTAAAATAGGCGTCCCTCGCCGGCACCTGCGCACTGAAGCGTGTGTAGGGAGTGTCTCCAGCACAAACCCCCACCCCGCTCTAAGATGGCGGCACCAGAGATTCCACCCACAGATCCCGGACCCGCCAAGCGGCGGTGAAAAACGATTAAAATGCAGGTAAGGGGGCTAAAACCAGGGTATAACAAAGCAAGACAAAGTAAATACAAAACGGTTTTTTTTAAAAACGAATTCCAGGCCTGTGCGCGAAGCGCTCCTGCAGCAAATGCGCTATCTGACTGAGAGAAGCAGCATTTGGGACTCGCCTAAAATAGGCGTCCCTCGCCGGCACCTGCGCACTGAAGCGCGCGTAGGGAGTGTCTCCAGCACAAACCCCCACCCCGCTCTAAGATGGCGGCACCAGAGATTCCACCCACAGATCCCGGACCCGCCAAGCGGCGGTGAAAAACGATTAAAATGCAGGTAAGGGGGCTAAAACCAGGGTATAACAAAGCAAGACAAAGTAAATACAAAACGGGTTTTTTTAAAAACGAATTCCAGGCCTGTGCGCGAAGCGCTCCTGCAGCAAATGCGCTATCTGACTGAGAGAAGCAGCATTTGGGACTCGCCTAAAATAGGCGCCCCTCGCCGGCACCTGCGCACTGAAGCGCGCGTAGGGAGTGTCTCCAGCACAAACCCCCACCCCGCTCTAAGATGGTGGCACCAGAGATTCCACCCACAGATCCCGGACCCTCCAAGCGGCGGTGAAAAACTATTAAAATGCAGGTAAGGGGGCTAAAACCAGGGTATAACAAAGCAAGACAAAGTAAATACAAAACGGGTTTTTTTAAAAACGAATTCCAGGCCTGTGCGCGAAGCGCTCCTGCAGCAAATGCGCTATCTGACTGAGAGAAGAGGGGTCCCAGACAGCCAGACACTTATTCATACATTGATATGTTATTCAAAAAGAAAAAACTTTTAACATATAAGTCAGTGGTTACGTTGAATTTATTTCACAATGTAACCCATAGAATCAATAAATGGTTCAAGCAAATAGCGAAAAATTCATTTGCAATTCATAAGCATTTGCGTGCCCACATAGAAAAGGGGGTAGGAAGTGAGGTGAGGGATAAAAGTGAAAGTAGTGACAAAATTGCTTCAATACTCAATTGTACATCATTGAATAAAGGTTCCTTAACATATACATATACACCGGTCTCCTAATTTTGGAGCCACGTACAAAGGAGCGTATCACAATCCAAAGTCAGAGAAACAGTATCTCCTATATAGGGCTGTATGATTCATATATAACCAAAGGAGTACATATCATGGAAAAACGTCTACGTTTCGACCCTGAGCGGTAGGTTGAATGGCCCTTACAGGCGGGTCTTCATCAGGACATTGGAGAGGTGGGCAGACCTCCTAGGGTGAAGAGAAAATAAAATAAAAATACTTAATAAGGTGGTAATTCCCGACTACCTCTGCGTGTGTGGTCCGCAGGGCAAAACATTAAAAATACAGTGGTCTTAGGAGGACTATCAAAAATGCAACAGCTATTACCTTAAGAAAAGGGAGGTTCGAAACAGTGGCCTTCACCATAGGTCGTTACCACCGCCAAGTATTCTAAACGAAAAAAAGGGGGGGGCGAACCCCAGGATTTATTACCAGGCATTACAAGAAGATTCAATCAGGGCATGGGGGGGAGGGGGGGGGGGAAGAGGTTTAATCATACCTTCAGTCCCTTGTAAATCGTCACGTGCGATGTCAAATAGGGTTAATCCGAATCACTAGAGACAATAAGTATAAAAACTCAGTAAGAAACCCGTGGCCTCAGTAGGCATTCACACAAATTAGTCCAATTGACATTAAGTGTTGAAATACCCAAGGCGGATGCGTTAGTTTACCTGTTCAATATAAATTTCAGAGGTGGTCTCTAAGCGGTCAATTGCGAAGGACTCGTGTTTCCAAACTTATTCGGCGTTACTAGAAAAAAATGAATGAGAGCGTGGCCTCAGTACTCAGTCACACAGATTGGAAAAAAACCAAATCAATATCATAATAAAGGGCTCAGATTGAAGGGGTTCGTTTACCTAGTCGGTCAAAATCATGGCGTGGTCTCGAGGCACTCACTTCAAACGACTCGCGTAACCAGGAAGTGGCTGCGAGGGGGCGTGATTACGTTTATAACGTCGAGTGCCGACACAGTAGAGGGACTGTGTAGTTGCTAGGCACTGAAGGACGCTAAAGAAAAATCCGCGATGACTCGGTCGCAGAGTGTATCAACCCGTACTGATTACGAGCAGAGAGACTTGAAACGGAATGAACAAAATATTAAAAAACTTTATTACTGAGAAAGGCTGGAAAAGGTTAAAAGGTTAAAGAACCACAGATTTGCAAGAGACTTCTAGAGAGAGGGGAGCGCTCATCCAATGGTGTACATGAGCTCATCCCAAACACGGGGCTTCTATTTACAATTACACATAGGTACCTGAGTCTACACGCTATGTGTGTTGGAGGCACAGACCACAAATATGCATAGATATGGTGCAAATCATGGAAAACAGTTAATGATAACATACCAGATGCATGCATGTACCTACCACGCAGGGTGGTAAAAATACAATTGCGATTAGATAAATACAAATACAGAAGAGGGGCAATATTCAAGGGGTATTAACAGGCTAATCATAAAATCGCTAATTGCGCGAAACTGCTATCAGATTCGTTCAGGCCGTTTCGTACTGAATCAAAGGTGTGCATCCATTTTAGTTCTCTCAGGTTTAGTATTGGAGCAATATTACCACCTCTGGGTCCCAATTTCACCTGTTCCAAAACGACCCATCTCAGGCTTTCCGGTACATGATTGTTTTTGAGACAGTGTTCCACAAGGGGAGCCCCTTCCACCGCACATCGTATTCTACTGCAATGTTGTAGGAAGCGCGATTTCATGCGCTGTTGTGTTTGGCCCACGTATATCAAATTGCATGGACAGATGATGCAATATATTACATCCTCCGTGTTGCAATTCGTGTGTGATTTGAGTTTCACACGGTGGTGCTTGAAGGTGAACTCCTTGGTTTGGATGGTTGCTGGGCAGGCCTTGCAATTGCCACACTTGAAATGTCCCAAGATAGGAGGGAGGTTCCAGAGGGACGTGATGGTCGGATTAGGTGTGGTACCCAACAGTGAGCATACCACATGATCACGTATATTCTTCCCTTTCCTGAATGAGTGTAGAGGTAGATCTTGGCAACCCAGGTCATTAGTTATCATTGGCCAATGGCTGTTGACCACCTTTTTAATCTCATTGCTCTTCGTGGAAAAAGTTGTAACACAAATGAGTTTTTGATCATTGTTACTCGTACGTTCATTGGATTGGAGTAGCATCTCTCGTGGGTTAAACCATGCTCTCTTACGAGCCTTTTTAGTAAGTCTTTTGGGGTAGCCTCGTTCGATCAACCGATCCATCAATTTCTGTGACTCCTCCATATAATTTTCCTTCCTGCTGCAGTTGCGTCGGATTCTGAGAAATTGCCCAAAGGGCAAGTTGTCCCTCAGGCTCCTCGGGTGGTGGCTCGTATACTGCAGCAAGGAGTTTCGTTCTGTTGGTTTTCGAAACAGATTGGTATGCAGTGCACCCTCTTCTGCAATTATTTCCAGGTCGAGAAAATTGACCTTGTGTTTGTCGAATTCGATCGTGAATTGTATGTCGCATGATCTGTTGTTGAGCCAACTGAAGAAATGGTTTAAGTCGTCATCATTGCCAGACCAAATGAGGAGAATGTCGTCTATATATCTCATCCATAATTTAATTCCTGACCGGAAGGGATTGATATCATTCAAGACGAAAGTAGTTTCAAACGCGGACATGAAGATAATCGCAAGGTCCGGAGCATAGGCTGCCCCCATCGCCACACCCTTGGTCTGCAAATAGAACGAATTTTGGAAAACAAAGAAGTTGCGCATCATCGCTATCTTGAGTAATAGGACAATAAATCTAGTAGGGACCTGTACAGGAGCTGCCCGTTTATCCAATGCTCGAGCAGCCACAGCAAGTGCTTCGTCCTGCGGGATACTCGTGTACAAGGACACGATGTCGCACGTGGCCAGTAGTTCCTTACTGTGGTCAAAAAGGCGTCCGTCAACAATGTTAATAGTGTGTGTGGTGTCCCGCAGGTAGGTTTCCGTCTGTTCAGCCAGTGGTTTTAAAAAGAAGTCTATGTACCGGCAAAGTGGTTCCAATATTGATCCACACCCTGACACTATCGGTCGTCCTGGCGGATTTTGTAGGTCTTTGTGGACTTTGGGCAAGGTGTAGATAGTTGGTATCCTAGGGTTACTTTGATTAAGATACTGGTACTCTTGTTCTGACAGGAAACCCTCATCTCTCCCTTCCTTGGTGACTCTTTGTATTTCAGCAGCCAAATCCTTGGAAGGATCGCCCGGTAGTTTCTTATAACTAATCCCGTCTGATAGTTGTCTCATGATTTCATCTCTGTAGTTGCATACATTCTGGACAATGATGGCCCCGCCCTTGTCTGCTGGTTTGACTATGATGTCCTTATTGTCCCTGATGGATGATAGAGCCATACGTTCAGCTTTGCTGATGTTAAATTTGATATACCTGGGCTCTTTCAGGATTCGATTGACATCCCGGAGAACCAGGCTCTCATAAGCCAAAATAGTGCTGGTCATTGCATAGGTAGGAGGCACAAAAGTAGATGGTATTCGAAGGCCAGTTGTTGTTCCTGTGATCATATGCGGTTTGTCCTTAAAAAAGTATCTCAGTCGGATTTTTCTGAAGAAATTATGGAGTTCCCTGATGGTATTGAACTCATTGGGTAGAGAGGTTGGCACGAAAGACAATCCCCTACTCAGTACTTTTACCTCTTCGTTGTTGAGATTCTGTGACGAAATATTTATAACAGGGTTGCTGGGCTGCCTTACCACCTGTAGGTCTTCCGGCGGGTGGATCTCTCTCCATGGTCCTCCTGTTGGAAGTGGACCTGCTTGGTGCCGCGTCCTCTGTCGTTGTTCCAAGTAGGGTCCACCATTTGTTGGCCTCTGCCGGTACCCCTGGCCCAGTTGTTGCCCCGTCCTCGTGGGGGTCTCCATCCTCCCCGTCCTAAAAAAGGTTGGGGGTAGGTAGGCCCGTACGTATCCTGATAACCGTAGGTGCCACTCGGATCAGACTGAGCGGAATCCTCACCAGAGCTATAGGAGGAATCCGAGAACGTCGAATAATTTCATCTACCCCTATAGCCACCACGGCCACGATTGGTGAAACGTCCTTGGGGGTCTTGGCGGTAGTAGTCCTCTTGGAGGTACGGGTATGTCTTCTTTTTGTCGTATAGACGAATGTCCCTAGCCAGCTTTTCTAGCTTCTTTTTAATAGTTACAGTCTCAAAATCTTGGAGTGTTGCAACCAATTTGGATAGGGCGTCTTTGGAGTTCGTGAGTGTCGTATCCCCATTAATTTCGGCTTTAAGCTCCAGAATCTCTTTGGTCAATGCTTGAATTTGTTCCGCTGCCGTCTCTATACCTAGCACCATCCAATGTCTGGAGCAGTTATTGGCAACGCAACTGAACCCTTCACGAAACTTGGGGACGTCCACGAATATTGCCGGTTCTACCTTCACTTGTAGGCCTGTTGGAATGATATTGGACTGTAGACATTGAGCCAAGAAATGTCCGTGTAGTTTTGTTCTGATTAGCTTCTTTTCAAGCCGTTCCAGTTTACTAATTTTGTCATTCAAAGAAAAATCAATCTGCGGTATACTGGGTGATAAAAAGGTATTAGCTGGATCATTGAGAAGCTGTTGTATGTAGTCCTCAGAAAAAGACAAAATGTCCTTGTCTACCATTCTGTGTTAGCATAAAAATAGCCAAAATATTTACAGTGATATATTTAGAAAAAAGAGGGAAGGGGGACCTCGCAAGCAGCGCTTGCACGAAGTACGTTAGCACAAAACAGGGTCAAACCCATATAGTCATCGGGACCTGGGTAGTACGTTATTATGAAGAAGAGGGGTCCCAGACAGCCAGACACTTATTCATACATTGATATGTTATTCAAAAAGAAAAAACTTTTAACATATAAGTCAGTGGTTACGTTGAATTTATTTCACAATGTAACCCATAGAATCAATAAATGGTTCAAGCAAATAGCGAAAAATTCATTTGCAATTCATAAGCATTTGCGTGCCCACATAGAAAAGGGGGTAGGAAGTGAGGTGAGGGATAAAAGTGAAAGTAGTGACAAAATTGCTTCAATACTCAATTGTACATCATTGAATAAAGGTTCCTTAACATATACATATACACCGGTCTCCTAATTTTGGAGCCACGTACAAAGGAGCGTATCACAATCCAAAGTCAGAGAAACAGTATCTCCTATATAGGGCTGTATGATTCATATATAACCAAAGGAGACGTTTTTCCATGATATGTACTCCTTTGGTTATATATGAATCATACAGCCCTATATAGGAGATACTGTTTCTCTGTCTTTGGATTGTGATACGCTCCTTTGTACGTGGCTCCAAAATTAGGAGACCGGTGTATATGTATATGTTAAGGAACCTTTATTCAATGATGTACAATTGAGTATTGAAGCCTTTTCTATGTGGGCACGCAAATGCTTATGAATTGCAAATGAATTTTTCGCTATTTGCTTGAACCATTTATTGATTCTATGGGTTACATTGTGAAATAAATTCAACGTAACCACTGACTTATATGTTAAAAGTTTTTTCTTTTTGAATAACATATCAATGTATGAATAAGTGTCTGGCTGTCTGGGACCCCTCTTCTTCATAATAACGTACTACCCAGGTCCCGATGACTATATGGGTTTGACCCTGTTTTGTGCTAACGTACTTCGTGCAAGCGCTGCTTGCGAGGTCCCCCTTCCCTCTTTTTTCTAAATATATCACTGTAAATATTTTGGCTATTTTTATGCTAACACAGAATGGTAGACAAGGACATTTTGTCTTTTTCTGAGGACTACATACAACAGCTTCTCAATGATCCAGCTAATACCTTTTTATCACCCAGTATACCGCAGATTGATTTTTCTTTGAATGACAAAATTAGTAAACTGGAACGGCTTGAAAAGAAGCTAATCAGAACAAAACTACACGGACATTTCTTGGCTCAATGTCTACAGTCCAATATCATTCCAACAGGCCTACAAGTGAAGGTAGAACCGGCAATATTCGTGGACGTCCCCAAGTTTCGTGAAGGGTTCAGTTGCGTTGCCAATAACTGCTCCAGACATTGGATGGTGCTAGGTATAGAGACGGCAGCGGAACAAATTCAAGCATTGACCAAAGAGATTCTGGAGCTTAAAGCCGAAATTAATGGGGATACGACACTCACGAACTCCAAAGACGCCCTATCCAAATTGGTTGCAACACTCCAAGATTTTGAGACTGTAACTATTAAAAAGAAGCTAGAAAAGCTGGCTAGGGACATTCGTCTATACGACAAAAAGAAGACATACCCGTACCTCCAAGAGGACTACTACCGCCAAGACCCCCAAGGACGTTTCACCAATCGTGGCCGTGGTGGCTATAGGGGTAGACGAAATTATTCGACGTTCTCGGATTCCTCCTATAGCTCTGGTGAGGATTCCGCTCAGTCTGATCCGAGTGGCACCTACGGTTATCAGGATACGTACGGGCCTACCTACCCCCAACCTTTTTTAGGACGGGGAGGATGGAGACCCCCACGAGGACGGGGCAACAACTGGGCCAGGGGTACCGGCAGAGGCCAACAAATGGTGGACCCTACTTGGAACAACGACAGAGGACGCGGCACCAAGCAGGTCCACTTCCAACAGGAGGACCATGGAGAGAGATCCACCCGCCGGAAGACCTACAGGTGGTAAGGCAGCCCAGCAACCCTGTTATAAATATTTCGTCACAGAATCTCAACAACGAAGAGGTAAAAGTACTGAGTAGGGGATTGTCTTTCGTGCCAACCTCTCTACCCAATGAGTTCAATACCATCAGGGAACTCCATAATTTCTTCAGAAAAATCCGACTGAGATACTTTTTTAAGGACAAACCGCATATGATCACAGGAACAACAACTGGCCTTCGAATACCATCTACTTTTGTGCCTCCTACCTATGCAATGACCAGCACTATTTTGGCTTATGAGAGCCTGGTTCTCCGGGATGTCAATCGAATCCTGAAAGAGCCCAGGTATATCAAATTTAACATCAGCAAAGCTGAACGTATGGCTCTATCATCCATCAGGGACAATAAGGACATCATAGTCAAACCAGCAGACAAGGGCGGGGCCATCATTGTCCAGAATGTATGCAACTACAGAGATGAAATCATGAGACAACTATCAGACGGGATTAGTTATAAGAAACTACCGGGCGATCCTTCCAAGGATTTGGCTGCTGAAATACAAAGAGTCACCAAGGAAGGGAGAGATGAGGGTTTCCTGTCAGAACAAGAGTACCAGTATCTTAATCAAAGTAACCCTAGGATACCAACTATCTACACCTTGCCCAAAGTCCACAAAGACCTACAAAATCCGCCAGGACGACCGATAGTGTCAGGGTGTGGATCAATATTGGAACCACTTTGCCGGTACATAGACTTCTTTTTAAAACCACTGGCTGAACAGACGGAAACCTACCTGCGGGACACCACACACACTATTAACATTGTTGACGGACGCCTTTTTGACCACAGTAAGGAACTACTGGCCACGTGCGACATCGTGTCCTTGTACACGAGTATCCCGCAGGACGAAGCACTTGCTGTGGCTGCTCGAGCATTGGATAAACGGGCAGCTCCTGTACAGGTCCCTACTAGATTTATTGTCCTATTACTCAAGATAGCGATGATGCGCAACTTCTTTGTTTTCCAAAATTCGTTCTATTTGCAGACCAAGGGTGTGGCGATGGGGGCAGCCTATGCTCCGGACCTTGCGATTATCTTCATGTCCGCGTTTGAAACTACTTTCGTCTTGAATGATATCAATCCCTTCCGGTCAGGAATTAAATTATGGATGAGATATATAGACGACATTCTCCTCATTTGGTCTGGCAATGATGACGACTTAAACCATTTCTTCAGTTGGCTCAACAACAGATCATGCGACATACAATTCACGATCGAATTCGACAAACACAAGGTCAATTTTCTCGACCTGGAAATAATTGCAGAAGAGGGTGCACTGCATACCAATCTGTTTCGAAAACCAACAGAACGAAACTCCTTGCTGCAGTATACGAGCCACCACCCGAGGAGCCTGAGGGACAACTTGCCCTTTGGGCAATTTTTCAGAATCCGACGCAACTGCAGCAGGAAGGAAAATTATATGGAGGAGTCACAGAAATTGATGGATCGGTTGATCGAACGAGGCTACCCCAAAAGACTTACTAAAAAGGCTCGTAAGAGAGCATGGTTTAACCCACGAGAGATGCTACTCCAATCCAATGAACGTACGAGTAACAATGATCAAAAACTCATTTGTGTTACAACTTTTTCCACGAAGAGCAATGAGATTAAAAAGGTGGTCAACAGCCATTGGCCAATGATAACTAATGACCTGGGTTGCCAAGATCTACCTCTACACTCATTCAGGAAAGGGAAGAATATACGTGATCATGTGGTATGCTCACTGTTGGGTACCACACCTAATCCGACCATCACGTCCCTCTGGAACCTCCCTCCTATCTTGGGACATTTCAAGTGTGGCAATAGCAAGGCCTGCCCAGCAACCATCCAAACCAAGGAGTTCACCTTCAAGCACCACCGTGTGAAACTCAAATCACACACGAATTGCAACACGGAGGATGTAATATATTGCATCATCTGTCCATGCAATTTGATATACGTGGGCCAAACACAACAGCGCATGAAATCGCGCTTCCTACAACATTGCAGTAGAATACGATGTGCGGTGGAAGGGGCTCCCCTTGTGGAACACTGTCTCAAAAACAATCATGTACCGGAAAGCCTGAGATGGGTCATTTTGGAACAGGTGAAATTGGGACCCAGAGGTGGTAATATTGCTCCAATACTAAACCTGAGAGAACTAAAATGGATGCACACCTTTGATTCAGTACGAAACGGCCTGAACGAATCTGATAGCAGTTTCGCGCAATTAGCGATTTTATGATTAGCCTGTTAATACCCCTTGAATATTGCCCCTCTTCTGTATTTGTATTTATCTAATCGCAATTGCATTTTTACCACCCTGCGTGGTAGGTACATGCATGCATCTGGTATGTTATCATTAACTGTTTTCCATGATTTGCACCATATCTATGCATATTTGTGGTCTGTGCCTCCAACACACATAGCGTGTAGACTCAGGTACTTATGTGTAATTGTAAATAGAAGCCCCGTGTTTGGGATGAGCTCATGTACACCATTGGATGAGCGCTCCCCTCTCTCTAGAAGTCTCTTGCAAATCTGTGGTTCTTTAACCTTTTAACCTTTTCCAGCCTTTCTCAGTAATAAAGTTTTTTAATATTTTGTTCATTCCGTTTCAAGTCTCTCTGCTCGTAATCAGTACGGGTTGATACACTCTGCGACCGAGTCATCGCGGATTTTTCTTTAGCGTCCTTCAGTGCCTAGCAACTACACAGTCCCTCTACTGTGTCGGCACTCGACGTTATAAACGTAACCACGCCCCCTCGCAGCCACTTCCTGGTTACGCGAGTCGTTTGGAGTGAGTGCCTCGAGACCACGCCATGATTTTGACCGACTAGGTAAACGAACCCCTTCAATCTGAGCCCTTTATTATGATATTGATTTGGTTTTTTTCCAATCTGTGTGACTGAGTACTGAGGCCACGCTCTCATTCATTTTTTTCTAGTAACGCCGAATAAGTTTGGAAACACGAGTCCTTCGCAATTGACCGCTTAGAGACCACCTCTGAAATTTATATTGAACAGGTAAACTAACGCATCCGCCTTGGGTATTTCAACACTTAATGTCAATTGGACTAATTTGTGTGAATGCCTACTGAGGCCACGGGTTTCTTACTGAGTTTTTATACTTATTGTCTCTAGTGATTCGGATTAACCCTATTTGACATCGCACGTGACGATTTACAAGGGACTGAAGGTATGATTAAACCTCTTCCCCCCCCCCCCCCCCCTCCCCCCCATGCCCTGATTGAATCTTCTTGTAATGCCTGGTAATAAATCCTGGGGTTCGCCCCCCCCTTTTTTTCGTTTAGAATACTTGGCGGTGGTAACGACCTATGGTGAAGGCCACTGTTTCGAACCTCCCTTTTCTTAAGGTAATAGCTGTTGCATTTTTGATAGTCCTCCTAAGACCACTGTATTTTTAATGTTTTGCCCTGCGGACCACACACGCAGAGGTAGTCGGGAATTACCACCTTATTAAGTATTTTTATTTTATTTTCTCTTCACCCTAGGAGGTCTGCCCACCTCTCCAATGTCCTGATGAAGACCCGCCTGTAAGGGCCATTCAACCTACCGCTCAGGGTCGAAACGTAGACGTTTTTCCATGATATGTACTCCTTTGGTTATATATGAATCATACAGCCCTATATAGGAGATACTGTTTCTCTGACTTTGGATTGTGATACGCTCCTTTGTACGTGGCTCCAAAATTAGGAGACCGGTGTATATGTATATGTTAAGGAACCTTTATTCAATGATGTACAATTGAGTATTGAAGCAATTTTGTCACTACTTTCACTTTTATCCCTCACCTCACTTCCTACCCCCTTTTCTATGTGGGCACGCAAATGCTTATGAATTGCAAATGAATTTTTCGCTATTTGCTTGAACCATTTATTGATTCTATGGGTTACATTGTGAAATAAATTCAACGTAACCACTGACTTATATGTTAAAAGTTTTTTCTTTTTGAATAACATATCAATGTATGAATAAGTGTCTGGCTGTCTGGGACCCCTCTTCTTCATAATAACGTACTACCCAGGTCCCGATGACTATATGGGTTTGACCCTGTTTTGTGCTAACATCTGACTGAGAGAAGCAGCATTTGGGACTCGCCTAAAATTGGCGTCCCTCGCCGGCACCTGCGCACTGAAGCACGCGTAGGGAGTGTCTCCAGCACAAACCCCCACCCCGCTCTAAGATGGCGGCACCAGAGATTCCACCCACAGATCCCGGACCCGCCAAGCGGCGGTGAAAAACGATTAAAAAGCAGGTAAGGGGGCTAAAACCAGGGTATAACAAAGCAAGACAAAGTAAATACAAAACGGGTTTTTTTAAAAACGAATTCCAGGCCTGTGCGCGAAGCGCTCCTGCAGCAAATGCGCTATCTGACTGCACTTAAGAGTATATGGTATAGCGTTATCATGGAACAGCTATTAGGACTTGGCTCCGCAAGCTGCAAACGGGCTCAGCTCATGCCAGAGACCCATCTCACATAATTCCAAGCACTCTGCCTTCAGGATTGATAAGGCCTTCCATAGGAGTGACTGATAGGAATATATGTGTCCATTTTAGGTTTAGATATAGGGAACTATATCTAAAGCAAAGGGTGATTACACCACCTTGCCCCAGCTGTCGTGCAGCCAGTTGTGTCTGTTTTGGATGGCCAGCCAGGGGTGGCATAATACATGCTGCAGCCCCTGGTAGGCCCTGGGTACACCTATGCCCTGGATACCTAAGGTATACTGTACAGGGACTGATAAGGTGGCCCAGTACCAATTGGTAAATGCACCTAGGGTACATGGTTGTAATGTTAGAGAGAGAACAGCTAGGCTGTGGGTCTGATTAGCAGGCCCACAGCCAGGGAAAGTCGTAAACCAGTGAAGCAAAAATCTGGGGTGGCCATGGGATTGCAGACCCCACTCTCCTACATAGCCCCCCGCCCCCAAACTTAGGGACATTAAACTAACCTTGACCAGGTGAGTCTTCTTGTTCTAAGTGGAAGTACCTGGAGAGGCCATCTGCATTACCATGGTCAGTCCCTGGTCGGTGCTCCACTGTAAAGTCCATCCCCTGTAGGGAAATGGACCACCTAAGAAGTTTGGGGTTTTCACCCTTCATTTGATTTAGCCATAAGAGGGGCTTATGGTCGGTCTGAATCTTGAACTGAGTGCCAAACAAGTATGGTCTCAACTTCTTCAGGGCCCAAACCACAGCAAAGGCCTCCCTCTCAATAGCTGACCAACGTTTCTCTCTAGGGGTCAGCCTTCTACTTATAAAAGCAATGGGCTGGTCATGACCATCAATATTCAGCTGAGATAGAACAGCTTCCACACCCAACTCAGAAGCATCTGTTTGGACAATGAAAGGTTTGGAGTAGTCTGGACTCTTGAGAATAGGTGCAGTGCACATGGCCTGCTTTAGGTCATCGAATGCCTTCTGACAGCTAACTGTCCACTGAACTTTCTTTGGCATTTTCTTACTTGTCAGGTCATTGAGTGGAGTCACAATGGTTCCATAATTTCTGACAAATTTCCTATAGTAACCAGACAGGCCCAAGAAAGCTCTGACCTGTGTCTGGGTGGTTGGAGGAGCCCAGTCCTTTATGGCCTGTATCTTGCTCTCCAGAGGTTGAACTTGGCCTCCACCTACAAGGTGGCCCAAGTATACAACTTGACTCTGCCCTATCTGGCACTTAGTAGTCTTGATAGTGAGGCCTGCCTTTTGCAGGGCCTCTAAAACTTTCCTTAGGTGGATCAGGTGATCCTCCCAGGTGGAGCTAAAGACAGCAATATCATCTAGATATGCTGCACAAAAGTCATCCAACCCAGTGAGAACTTGGTTCACCAACCTTTGAAAAGTGGCAGGTGCATTCTTCAAACCAAAGGGCATCACCACAAACTGGTAATGACCTCCAGGGGTCGAAAATGCTGTTTTGGCCTTGGCATCCTCAGCTAACCTGATTTGCCAATAACCAGCTGTTAGGTCAAATGTACTCAAGAAAGTTGCAGAAGCCACCTTGTCTATCAGTTCATCTGCCCTAGGTATTGGATGGGCATCTGTCTTAGTGACAGCATTGAGACCCCTGTAGTCTACACAAAACCTCATCTCTCTCTTACCATCCTGGGTGTGAGGTTTAGGTACTAGAACTACAGGACTAGCCCAAGGGCTCTCTGAGGGTTCAATGACTCCCAATTCCAACATCTTTTGTACTTCTTGCTTTATGCAGTCCCTGACGTGGTCAGGTTGCCTGTAGATTTTACTCTTTATAGGCAGACTGTCTCCAGTGTCCACCTCATGGGTGCACCAGTTTGTCTGACTGGGGGTCAGAGAGAACATTTGTCTAAAGGATTGAAGAACCTGTTTACAATCCTCTTGTTGATGCTCAGAAAGGCTGCCAGAAAAGACAACACCATCTACTGACCCATCATCAGGGTTCTGAGTGAGCAGGTCTGGGAGAGGGTCACTCTCTTCCTCCTGCCCCTCATCTGTGGCCATGAGCAAGCTCATGTCCTCCCTGTTGACAAATGCCTTGAGCCTGTTCACATGAAGTACTCTGTGAGGGCTCCTGGGAGTTCCCAAGTCTACCAGATAGGTGACTTCTCTCTTTTGTTCAATAATGGTATGGGGTCCAGACCATTTGTCTTGGAGAGCTGCTGGGGCCACTGGCTCCAACACCCATACCTTCTGTCCTGGGTGATACACAGTCAGGACAGCCTTTTGGTCATGCCAAGCTTTTTGGAGTTCTTGGCTGGCCTCCAGGTTTTTAGATGCCTTCTCCATGTACTCTGCCATCCGGGAGCCGAGACCAAGTACATAGTCCACAATATCCTGTTTAGGCTTTTTGAGAGGTAACTCCCATCCTTCCTTCACAAGACATAGGGGTCCTCTTACAGGATGCCCAAACAGAATCTCAAAAGGGCTGTAGCCAACCCCCTTCTGTGGGACCTCTCTGTAAGCAAACAGAAGGCAGGGTAAAAGGATGTCCCATCTTTGCCTAAGCTTTTCAGGTAACCCTTTTATCATCCCTTTTAGGGTCTTGTTGAATCTCTCCACAAGCCCATTGCACTGTGGATGATAGGGTGTGGTAAATTTGTAATTTGCTCCACACTCCTTCCACATAGCAGTCAAGTATCCTGACATGAAGTTTGCACCCCTGTCAGAGACAACCTCCTTAGGAAACCCCACTCGGGAGAAAACTCCAAGTAGGGCCCTGGCCACAACAGGAGCTGTAGTGGTCCTAAGGGGAATAGCTTCTGGATACCTGGTGGCATGATCCACTACCACCAGTATAAATCTGTGCCCAGATGCTGTTGGGGGGTCCATTGGTCCAACAATGTCTAGCCCCACTCTTTCAAAGGGCACTCCCACCACAGGTAGTGGTATAATTGGGGCCTTTGTGGTGCCACCTGATTTGCCACTGGCTTGGCAGGTGACACATGAACGACAAAATTCTTTGGTGTCCTCAGACATATGGAGCCAGTGAAAGTGTGGGACAAGCCTGTCCCAAGTCTTGTTCTGGCCTAAGTGACCTGCAAGGGGAATTTCATGGGCCAAGGTGAGAAGGAAACCTCTCAGAGACAAGGGGATGACCAGCCTCCTGGTAGCACCAGGCTTGGGGTCTCTTGCCTCAGAGTAAAGGAGTCCATCATCCCAGTACACTTTATGGGTACCTGTGGCATTCCCTGCAGCCTCAGCAGCAGCCTGCTGTCTGAGGGGTTCAAGAGAGGAACAGTCTAACTGCGCCTGCCTCAAGTCTGCCCTGGAAGGTCCCCCTGTCCCAAGAAACTCAACCTGTTCAGGTTCAAGCTCCTCTTCTAGGACAGTTCCTTCTGGGGTCTCTAGGTCAGTCTCATGTGAGAGCTGATCCTCCACCTGAGGCAGGGGGGAAGGCACTGCCTTAACCCTACTGCTCTTTCCCTTGGAGAGTGTCTCGTCCATTGTTCCAGGATCCAGCACTTGTTCAGCTGGGCATTTCTTGGCCTGTGACCTAGTCACAGCAAGGACATGTGCTGACAATCCTAACATTTCCACATGAGTCCTATACTCCACATCTGACCATAAGGAGGATTCCAAATCATTGCCCAAAAGACAGTCCACTGGGAGGTCTGAACTAACAACAACCCTTTTGAGGCCATTTACCCCTCCCCAGGAGAAATTAACAAGTGCCATACTATGGGAGGTAGTGGCATTGCTAGCATTGGTCACCAGGTAGTCTGAACCTAGTATTACCTGTTCAGGGTCCACAAAGTTTGGTGTCACCATGGTGACACTGGCACAAGTGTCCCTGTAGGCCTGAGCCATCTTTCCATTGATTAAAGGCGTTTGCCTGTACTTGCCCAGAGTACTGGGACTTATTATAGGGGTCATATCCATGTCCCCAGTACAAACAAGAACAGCCTGAGTAGGTGTCCTGACTAAGTCAGAACCCGCCTCAGTTCCCAGGGTTAACCCCACTATAGCCTTGGGAGGATTACTACCACTACTAACTGTACTAGGGGGTGCAGATGCCTTAGGGGCAGTAGTGGTAGGAACTGGGCCTTTCTTGGTGCACTCACTAAACCAGTGAGTGTTACTTTTACAGTATTGGCACCATGGTTTCCTCTGACCATTATTCTTCTTCTTTTGGGAATTCTGGGACCCACCCTCTTTAGATTGTTGGGGCCCTGTTGAAGACTTCTGGTCATTTTGCTTATTCTCATTACCCTTTGGGTCTGCTTTCTTCTGGCCACCACCCTGGTTCTGGTTCTGCTGCTTGACCCTTGTCCTGACCCATCTGTCTGCCTTCTTTCCCAATTCTTGGGGAGAGGTCAGATCTGAGTCAATAAGGTGCTGATGCAACAACTGATTTTGACAATTACTTAAGATTTGTTCTCTCATAATTAGATTGTACAATCCTGTGTAATCAGTAACTTTACTTCCCAGTAACCAGCCTTCAAAAGCCTTAGTGGCACAATCAACAAAGTCAGCCCAATCCCGAGACTGAATTTTCTGGGTGTCTCTGAACAGCAACCTGTACTGCTCAGTTGTTAAGCCAAACCCATCAACCAGTGTATTCTTCAGGACTTGGTAATTGTTAGCATCCTCAGCTCTAGTAGTGAGGAGCTTATCTCTACCTTTACCTTCAAAGGAGAGCCACAATATAGCTGCCCACTGACTCCTGGGGATGCACTGGGCAGTGCAGGCCCTCTCCAAAGCAGTCATCCATTTGTGGATGTCATCCCCTTGTTTAAAGGGGGGCACTATTTTACTCAGGTGTCTAGTATCAAAACTCCTGTCTTTATCTTTAGGGATAATGCTGCCACCAGTGGGGACTACCCCACTCAACTGTTGCTCTCTAGCAAAGGCAAGCTTCTCCTTGGCAAGGGCAAGTTCTTCCCTCTGGATCCTCAGATTAGCCTGTTTCATCCTTGCTTCATGCTCTCTCCTCTGAGGGGAAGTCATTCTCCTCTGGGGAGAAGTCATTCTCCTCTGGGAAGAGGCATGAGAGTGCACAGATCTATTGGAGTCCCTAGAATGAGACCTATCTCTTCTAACTCCAACGTTAGGCCTGCTTAGGGTCAGTACTGGGGGTCCCCCAGATCCTTCCCTATGTAGGTCTAAGTTGGCCCTAGTAAGTCTGCTGACTAGCTCAGGACCTTTGTCTGCCTCATCCCCAGAAAGATCCTCTTCATCCTCCTCCTCCTCTACTTCCTCAGTTTCAGGGAGGTCAGGATCACCAAGGGTACCTTCTAAGGCTGGCATGCTCCCATCTGTATGAGAAGCTTTCTAGCATCATATGTCTTTAAGAGACCTAACAGAAAAGGAGTGGTAGGGTTAGAACCCTGTTTCAATTTCCTGGAGGTACACAATTGTCTCATCTCCTGGAAACTGAGAGCTGCATATCTGGAAAGGACCTGTGGAGGGTCACTAACCACTAGGGGAGTCTCTGAAGATTCTCCATGGGTAGACATGCTTTCTAGTGAGGTGTAAGTGATGCACCTACCTACACTATGGGTTTTCCTACTGATCCCTTGATAAGAGTTGTAGTCAGGGTGTGCTAGGCCCTTTCTACTACAACAGCTGGTTCAGTAGAACTCAAGACTATTTCTAAGCTTGTTATATGTACCTATGGTACCTTATGTGATCTTTCAAATGATATCTCAAGATTATATTTGGGAAAAACAACAGCAAGCTCAAATCCCACCGCTGCCACCAATGTGAGAAGTTGGCCTGATATATGATGCTCACTAGTTGTAGTGATCACTTTGTATCAGTCCAAACAACCCTTATGGTGATTGGTTGTAAGTCAACCTTATAGACCAGCTATCCTAATGGTAGCATGGACAAAGCAGTCTTAGGCTAAACTCTTTTGGCATGTGAAGCCAGCTGTTTTACCACAATATAACCCCTTGAATACCAGATGAAAGGACACCACACAGGTTATTATGAAAATAAAGAATATATTTATTAATAACAACACCTCTGAACTCTTTATGAGATCAGAGGGCTAAGCACATGACAATACAAGAAGGAAATACGAGTTAGCACAATATTTACACGTGTGCCTTAGGGGCACGACAAACCATATACTAGAAACAATGGAATGCGAGGAAGGAAAGTACTGTAAGGAGATCCAGAGGCTGGAGGATCGCTGGGACTACGCTACGAAGTAGGTAAGTAAGGAGCAGGAGGCCCACGGGACTCACGTGCAGAGTGGAAACTCTCAAGCGGGATGCATACCAACGTCTATGGATACTACAGTTTACAAAGTTACGGATTCCGGACGAACCCGGCTGGATGGAGGGAAAACAACAGTGGACCTGGACACTAGGATAGTGAACACTGACTTCAGCACCTAGAAGCTTTAGTTACCTAACCCACAGACTGCGGGTGCATAGGGCTGAAGTGGTGTCGGGTTCGCTGCGTTGATCCCGGTGATGCCTGAAACAAAGAGTTGCTGGCAGGCAGCCAGATGGAGGAGTCCGGTGGTTCCAAGGATGGAACTAGGAAGGAGAGGTCCTGAAAGGAAAGGGGACAGACTCTCGGTCACTAGCCAGTGACGGTGCTGGAACCAGGAGGGAACCAGATGCTGTTACCGCGTTCAGGTGAAGGAAGGGTCGCTTCTCTCTGTAGCTGCGCGGACCAGGAACGGTTCTTCACGACCAGGCTGGAGGCACGAGCTGTCCCACGTAGTCTGCTGCTGATGGCGGTGTTGGATCGTCGATCTGGTCAACAGGCCTTGGCCAGTGCAAGCCACGCGGTGGAACAAAGATGGCGTCTGGTGCAGACCAGGAGGGTCCGGGGTGCTTCTCTTTCACAAGGAAGCAAGGGCCAGTCTGGGGGACCAGACCAGCAGTGTTGAAATCTTCGGGTCGTCGTCTCAGAGGTCACGAGCCAGCCGGCAAGTGACCAGACAACAGGAAAAGCAGCAACCAGGCAAAAGGGCCCCACGCAGATCTCGTGGAGGCTGGGGGGCGGATCTTTGATGCAGGAGCTGTGTCGGTGTGGGGGCTTCTCAGACCCCGGTGCACTCACTCGAGGATCCCTCGGTGGTCGTGCTGGAAGCGCTGTGCAGGTTTCTTCAAGGTGGCCGTCTCCACGTTACTCGTCGCACCCACGGATGCCAGCTGTGCTGTGGATGTGGATAGAGGTCAGAGGGGTCTGGAGGTCCGGATCTTGTTGAGCTGGGTCGTCGGGTTCCAGGAAGGAAGGACTTGCAGCAAACCGTACAGGAGCTTGATGGTGCCTGCGAAGCAGGATGGTCACTCCCTGGCCATAGGGGAGATTCTTCAGTCTTCTGATGTTCAGGAGGTCGAAGGTCAAGAGTTTCTTTGTGGAAGTTGTCAAGATTAATCTAACTGGGAATGGGACCAGCTCCTACCTTTATTCCGCTAAAGGGGGCTGCACTACGACTAGGTCCCTCCCCTGGGTGGGACCAGGAAGGGCGGTGGTTACACCCCCTATCCTTTGTCCGGTTTCCCGCCAGAGCTGGGGCTGGAGTGACCCAGCAACTGGTTGGAACCGGTGTATGCACAGGGCACCTTGTGTGCCCCAGGCATGTCTCATTCCTTTCAGCCTTGGCCTACCTAATACACAAAATCCTGTCTGGGGTGGTACTAGCACCTCCCAAGGCAGGAAACCCTTTGTCTGAGCCTCCCTCGCTGGAAGGACTCCCAGCAGCAGGAGGTCAGACTTGTGTCTGTGGTGGCAGCATCCATCTTGTGATGCTGAGGCTCGAGTTAACTTTAACCGGGGTTCACAGTTACCTACATGTCGTGTCTCTCTAGAAGGGTGGAATGCTACCCCCGTCGCCAGAATTGGCGAGGGGGTAGTATTCCAATTCGTATGACACCTTACTCGACATTTTTTGATAATGTTATACCAGAGTTAGCATTTAACCGCGAGGATTATAATGCACTTAAGAGTATATGGTATAGCGTTATCATGGAACAGCTATTAGGACTTGGCTCCGCAAGCTGCAAACAGGCTCAGCTCATGCCAGAGACCCATCTCACATAATTCCAAGCACTCTGCCTTCAGGATTGATAAGGTCTTCCATAGGAGTGACTGATAGGAATATATGTGTCCATTTTAGGTTTAGATATAGGGAACTATATCTAAAGCAAAGGGAGATTACACCACCTTGCCCCAGCTGTCGTGCAGCCAGTTGTGTCTGTTTTGGATGGCCAACCAGGGGTGGCATAATACATGCTGCAGCCCCTGGTAGGCCCTGGGTACACCTATGCCCTGGATACCTAAGGTATACTGTACAGGGACTGATAAGGTGGCCCAGTACCAATTGGTAAATGCACCTAGGGTACATGGTTGTAATTTTAGAGAGAGAACAGCTAGGCTGTGGGTCTGATTAGCAGGCCCACAGCCAGGGAAAGTCGTAAACCAGTGAAGCAAAAAGCAAAAATCTGGGGTGGCCATGGGATTGCAGATCCCACTCTCCTACAAATATGACTTGGGCCCGGTCTTGGCCAATCTTCCTCAGAACCCGAGGAATCAAAGGTATGGGAGGAAACGCGTAAAGGAGTTGATTTCCCCAACTTAACTGAAACGCGTCCCCCAAGGCTCCTTGCATCGGATACTGGAGACTGCAGAACGACGGGCAGTGAGCATTCCCGCGAGTGGCAAACAGATCCACCCGAGGAGTTCCCCACATCCGAAAGATGTCGAGAACAACCTCCGGATGGAGCCTCCACTGGTGGTCGGCCGAGAACTGACGACTCAGACTGTCTGCTCGCACGTTCAGAACCCCGGCCAGATGATTTGCCATCAGACAAATCTGATGGTCCTGAACCCAAGACCAGAGCCGCAGAGTCTCTCTGCAGAGACACTGCGACCCTACTCCTCCCTGCTTGTTGATGTACCACATCGCGGTCGTGTTGTCCGTCAGGACTTGCACTGACCAACCTCAAAGGGAAGGGAGGAAGGCCTTGAGCGCCAATCGTATCGCCCGCAATTGTAGAAGGTTGATGTGAAGCAACCTTTCCTCTGGAGACCAAAGACCCTTGACCTCCAGATCCCCCAGATGAGCACCCCACCCTAGAGTGGATGCATCCGCTATCACCGTGGCCACCGATGGAGATAGATGGAAAGGCTTCCCTTGTGACAGATTGCCTTCCACGCCCCACCAAGATACATCCCCTGCAGCCTCTCTGGAGATCCTCACTGACTCCATGAGATCTCCTTGGTGTTGAAACCACTGCCTGCGGTGGCACCACTGGAGCGCCCTCATATGCCAGCGTGCATGGTTGACCAGCAGAATGCATGAAGCCATCAGACCGAGCAGACGAAGGACCTTCAGGACTGGAACGACCGCTCCATTGAAAAATAAAGGAATCATTTCCTGTATGTCGCGAATCCTTTGAGGAGGAGGGAATGCACGACACACAGTAGTGTTCAGTACCGCACCTATGAACAGGTTGCGCTGGGAGGGCACCAGGTGAGACTTGGGTACATTTATTGAAAAACCCAAACGGTATAACAACTGAGTTGTATCCTGCAGATGCTGGAGCACTCTCACCGACGACTCCGCTTTGATCAGCCAGTCGTCCAAATAGGGGAATACCGGAATCCCCGACTTCCTGAGATGTGCTGCCACCACCGCATCACCTTGGTGAAGACTCGAGGCGCAGTAGTAAGACCAAATGGAAGGACCGCAAACTGGTAGTGCTGCGATCCCACCGTAAAATGGAGATACTTTCTGTGCGACTTCAGGATTGGGATGTGGAAATACGCATCCTGCAAGTCGAGCGACACCATCCAGTCTTCTTCCAGCAGCGCTTGAAGAACCTGTGCAAGGGTGAGCATCTTGAATTTCTCCTGTTTCAGATAGAGATTCAAGATCCTGAGATCCAGGATTGGACAAAGTCTGCCATCCTTCTTGGGGATCAGGAAATACCGGGAGTAGCATCCCTGACCCCATTCCTGCTCTGGGACCACCTCTATCGCACCCTTTCTTAACAAAGTCTGTACCTCCTCCTGCAGAAGCAACAGATGTTCCTCCGTGCAAAAACCTTGGCAAGGAGGAAAATTGGGAGGAAATTCCCGAAAGGGAAGGGCATACCCATTTTCTACGAGATTGAGAACCCAAAGATCTGATGTAACCGATTCCCAATCCCGTAGAAAGTAGGTAAGCCCCCACTGGACCCACATGATCCTGAATGGCGGATCTAGGGCTGCTTTTCTGTGGCTGGGGGTTGGAGGAGGAGGAGGAGGAAGAGGTTTGACGTCCTCGAAGACGACCCCTTTGCTTTCCCCTGTATGACCTGTTGTAGGAAGGTTGACCCCTGACTATGGTTGCCCCCAACTTTTTGCCTGGTGTTTTGCTGGTTTTCTGACTTAGTTGACCTGGGGCCCTGCTATTCAGGACCCCAGGCCTACTGCTCTCTCTGTAAAATGGATTCCATGTACCTTAGGTACATATCTAAATTGGATACTGAGTCACCTTACCAGTCCCTGTACAGTGTACCTTAGGTACCCAGGGCATAGGTGTACCCAGGGCCTACCAGGGGCTGCAGCATGTATTATGCCACCCCTGGCTGGCCATCCAAATCTGACACAACTGGCTGCTTGACAGCTGGGGCAAGGTGGTGTAATCACCCTTTGCTTTAGATATAGTATACCTATATCTAACCCTAAAATGGACACACAGATCTCCTATCAGTCACTCCTATGGCAGGCCTTAACAATCCTGAAGGCAGAGTGCTTGGAATCGTGTGAGATGGTGCTCTAGCATGAGCTGAGCCTGTCTGCGGCTTTCGGGATCCATCCCTTAGCCGTTTCCATGATATCGCATACCATATACTCTTAAGTGCATTATAATCCTCGCGGTTATGTGCCAACTCTGGTATCGCTTTATCAAAACATGTCGAGTAAGGTGTCATACGAATTGGAATACTAACCCCTCGCCAATTCTGGCGACGGGGTTAGCATTCCACCCTTCTAGAGGGACACGACATGCCTGTAACCTATAACCCGGTTAAAAGTCAGACAGAGCCTTAGCATCCACAAAATGGATGCTGCCACCGAGACACAAGTCTGCCCTCCTGCTGCTGGGAGTCCTCCCAGAGCAGGAGATAAGGACAAAGGGTTTCCTGCCAGGGGCGGTGCCAGCACCGTCCCAGACAGGGTTTTGTGTATTGTAAGTAGGCAGGGCTTTAGAGGAAGGTGACTGCAAGTAGCACCCCGGTGCTCACTGTGCATAGGCCGGCTTGAACCAGTTCCAGGGTCACTCCAGACCCTGTGCTGGGGAAAAGCCCGCCAAGGAAGTGGGTGTAACCACCCCCCTCCTAGTCCCACCCATAGGGCAGGACTTAGTCGCGTGCCAGCCCCTTTTTACAGGATAAAGGTAGAGACTGGCCCCCTTCCAAATCAGATCATCTTTGAATCCTGAAACTACTTTCTGCGAAAGGAACTCAAGACTTCTTCCTAAGATTTCTCCCTTGTGACTAAGGAGTAGTCACCCTGCATCCGCAGGCACCATCTAAGAACACTGCGGTCTGCTGCACGTCCTTCCTCCGGAATCCGACTGCCCAGCTCGACGAGACCCGGCTTCCCTGGCACCTCTGACCTCTACCCACCTCTACAGCACAGCTGAGAACCGTGGGTGCGACGAGACCTCGAGGGACCGGCCATTGCCAAGACTGCACGACTTCTGCACAGCAAGCCCACCGAGTAATTTCCTGGTGAGTGCTTTGGGGTCCGAGAAGCCCCCACCCTGAGCAGCTCCAGCACCGAAGAGCAGCCCCCCAGCATCTCCACGATCTGCGTGGGGCCCTTCTGCTTTGTACTGCTCACTGCGTTGTTTGGCTACTAGCCCGTTGGCTTGTGGCCTTCCCGACGACGCCCGACGACATTTCTGCTGCTGGTCTGGTTGCTCCAGACTGGCCCTTGCTCCCTCCCAGAAGAGGAGCACCCTGGACCCTCCTGGTCCACTCAAGACGCCATTTTGAGTCCACCGCGTGGGCTTGAATTAGCCAAGGCTTGTTGCCCAATCCTGGGTAACTTCGACGCCAACGACTTCATCCTTCGTGGGACAGCTCGCACCTCCATCCTGGTCGCCGACAACGCCTCCTGGTCCGAGAGACTGCAGAGCCCAGCAGCGCCCACTCACCTGACTGCGGTGACTTCGCCCGGTGCCATCCTGGTGCCCACTTAATCACTGGCTAGTGATTCAAGAACTTGGTCCCCTCTGCTTTCAGGTTTTCTTCTTCCTTGATCCAGGCTTGGATCCATCGAACTTTCCTTCACTGGTCGCCTGCCAGCAACTTCTTCCTTCCAGGCTCCTGGTCCGGCAACGAGATCCCCGACGTCTTTTCAGACCTATGCAGCTGCAGCCCCTGGGCTAGGTAACTTCGGCACTCCGGTGTCCCAGCATAGCCTCACTATCCAAGGGTCAGGATCCACTGTCGTTTTCTCCCTACCAGGTCGGGTTCGCCCGTGAACACTAACTTTGTGAATTCTAGCTTCCATAGACTTTGTCCCGCATCCCGCGTGAGAGTGCACACTCTGCACCCGAGTCCCCTGGGCCTCCTAGTAGTAATCTAACGATTCCCTAGTCCAGTCCTAGCGATTCCAAAGCCTATTAGAACTGTTACTTACCTGCTAGTAATTCGCATTCCACTTTTAGCGTATATGGTTTTTCGTGCCCCCTCGGGCATTTGTGTAACGTGCTAACTTAAAAGTATTTTCGTAAGAGTTTTGTTGTGTGCTTAGCACCCTGTCCTCATAAAGAGTACAGGGTTGTTGTGATTCTAATAAATACATTGTTTATTTTCATAACACTTGTGTGGTGTCCTTTCACTGGGTGTTCAAGGGGTAATGTGATGGTAAAACAGCTGGCTTAACACGCCCTCTAGAGTCTTAGCCTTAGACTGCTCGTATCCATGCTACTAGGATAGCTGGTCTATAAGGTTGACTTACAACCAATCATCAATAAGGGTTGTTTGGACTGATATATAGTGATCACTAGAATAGTGAGCACTGCACATCAGGCCAACTTCTCACATTGGTGAGCAGCGGTTGGGATTTGAGCTTGCTGTTGTTTTACCACACATGCCCTAAGAATATCTTGTGAAAGATCACATAAGTACTAAAGGTACATATAACTTAGCTTAGAATACTCTGAGTTCTACTGAACCAGCTGTTGTAGCTCCTAGGGCCTAGCACACCCTAAACTACAACTCTAGCAAGGGATCAGTAGGCAAACATATAGTGTAGGTAAGTGCACCACTTACACCTCACTAGAAAAGCATGTCGACTCAGGGGGACTCTACTGAGACTCCCCTGGTCAGTGTTGACCCTCCACAGGTCACTTCAAGATATGCAGCTCTCAATTTTCAGGAGATGAGGCAACTCTGTGTCTCCAGGAAACTGAAGCAGGGGTCTAACCCCACCATTCCCTTTCTGATAGGTCTCTTAGAGACATATGATGCCAGAAAGCTCTCTCAGTTACATGAGAGCATGCCAGCCTTAGAGGGAACCTCTGGGGATCCAGACCTCCCCAACACTGATTCAGCAGTTGAGGAGGAAGATCAGGAGGTACTCTCTGGGGATGAGGTAGACAAAGGTCTTGAGGTAGTCAGAAGGCTAACCAGGACCAACTTAGACTTACTTGGGCTAGGATCTGGGGGACCCCCAGTACTAACCCGAAGTGGGCCTAACCTTGGAGTTAGGAGAGATAGATCTCTTTCTAGGGACTCCAATAGATCTCTGCACTCTAATGCCTCTTCTCAGGGGAGAAGGAATCCTCCACAGAGGAGATTTACTTCCCCTCAGAGAAGGGAGCATGAGGCTAGGATGAGACAAGCTGAACTGAGGATTGAAAGGGAAGAAATTGCCCTGGCCAAAGAGAAGCTTGCCCTGGCAAGAGAGCAGCAGATGAGTGGGCTAGCTCCCACTGGTGGCAGCAATCTCCCAAGAGATAGAGAGAAGGGTTTAGATACTAAACACCTGACTAAAATAGTGCCCCCCTTTAAGCAAGGGGATGACATCCAGAAATGGATGGCTGCTCTGGAGAGGGCCTGCACTGTGCAGTGCATTCCCCAGAGTCAGTGGGCAGCTATACTGTGGCTCTCCTTTGATGGCAAAGGTAGAGATAAGCTCCTCACTACTAGAGTTGAGGATGCTAACAATTACCAGGTCCTGAAAAATGCACTGGTTGATGGGTTTGGTTTAACCACTGAGCAGTACAGGTTGCTGTTCAGAGACACCCAGAAAACTCAGTCTCAGGACTGGTCAGACTTTGTTGATTGTGCCACTAAGGCTTTGGAAGGCTGGCTACTGGGTAGTAAGGTTACTGATTTCAAGGGATTGTATAATCTAATTATGAGAGAGCAAGTCTTAAATAATTGTCAGAACCAGTTATTACACCAGCACCTGGTAGACTCTGATCTGACCTCTCCACAAGAATTGGGTAAGAGGGCAGACAAATGGGTCAGAACCAGGATTAGGCCCAAGAACCAAGGTGGTGACCAGAAAAAGGAATCAACCAAGCCTCAAGAGAAGGGTGGGAATAAATCTCCAGATCAAACCACATCAGGGCCCCAAAAATCCTCTGAGGGGGGTGGGTCCCAGAATCCTTCCAACAACCAGAAGAAACCTTATTGTTATCCCTGTAAACAGGTGGGTCATTTAAAAACTGACAGCAGTTGCCCAAAGAATAACAATAAGGAAAACATACCCCCAAGTAACATTCCCAAACCTCCTGTTACTACTAGTAGTAATCCCCCAGGTGGTGGGAGTGCCCCCAAGAATTTGGGTGCATTTACTTTGGGAGTTCCTGGGGACTCTGGCCTAACCAGGTCCCCTGACTTAGATACTCTTGTCTGTGAGACTGGCATGGGGTTTGCCAACTTCACAACTTGTCCCAACACTTTGGGCAAGTACAGACAGGAGCCCCTCATCAATGGTATAAAAGTTGAGGCCTATAGAGATACAGGGGCTAGCATCACTATGGTGACTGAGAGTCTAGTCCCCTCAAGGCAACTTTTACCTGGTGCCACATACCAGGTGACCAATATTGATGGAGTACAGAGAGATCATCCCATGGCAGTGGTCAATCTCAGCTGGGGAGGTGTCACTGGCCACAAGAGAGTGGCAGTGTCACCAAACTTGCCTGTAGATTGCCTACTGGGGAATGATTTAGAGCTCTCAGCCTGGGCTGAAGTAGAGCAAGAGACCCATTCTAGAATGGTGAACACCCATGGTAAGGTTAGTGGGGCAGTGGTAGCCACAGCCCCAGTCCAAGATGTCCTCCCTGAACAGGTCAGGAGGGTTGTGCCAGTCACAACCCCATCTCAGACAACTTCCTTCCCAGAACAGGTTGTCAAGGCTGTCATGGTAACAGCCCACACCCAAACTGAGCCCCCTCCTGAAAAGGTTGGGAGAGTTGTGATGGCCACAGCTCAAACTCAGACAGATGACAGTGTTGTGAAGCCTGAAACTATGGATCACTCCACTCAGACAGAGAGTATTGAGGAGGAAGAGAAATCTCCCTCCCACCAGACTTTAGGAAAGGATCAGCCTCCTCAGGGAACTGATCTGACCCCTTGTGAAGAAACTGCCACAGAGGTAGTCAGGCCTAGCCTGGCAGAACCCCTGATGTCAGTGGACCCTTCCAAGGTGGGACCCAGTCTGGAGCAGGTAACCTGCCCCTCTCTACCCTGCCTCAGTCAGCCCAGGGCTGTAGAGGTCAGGGAGGCCAGTGTTGGACCCCAAGGGGCCCCCTGTCCAAAAGAATTTCCCAATCAGCAGATTAAGGGCACTGAAGCTAGTAGACCTAGCCAAGTGAAAATAAGACACACTCCTGAGGGATCCCCCTTAAAATTAGTTAGGGACCTCCCACAGATGGACACTGTTGGGCACAGCCAAACTTGGGACCTGAGGGCCCCAGACCTGAACTGTCCCTCCAGTAAGCCAAACAGAGGGACCCAACCTCCAGCTGTAGGTAGCCAGAGGTTGACCCTGAGAGCCCAAAACAACTCAGTCTTGGAAAGAAAGGCCTATATGGTGGAAAATGATTGGAGGAAGCTGAGCCCAAAATTAGTGGAGCCTCACTTCAGTACTCCATTTCAGCACCAGCCTTTTTCTTTGACAAAACACACCACAGGTAGAGATTCCCTATGGTGGAGACCCTCAGACACCCTTAGGGTGAGGGATTGCTTAGTGGACCATGACATAGGGGGTAACCATGCCAGTGCTGGTACTTCCTTAAATGGCCACTTAGGCAATATAGGCTTACCTGGACAAGGATAGCCTTATCTCCTTTCGTTTGGGGGGGGGTTATGTAGGAAGGTTGACCCCTGACTATGGTTGCCCCCAACTTTTTGCCTGGTGTTTTGCTGGTTTTCTGACTTAGTTGACCTGGGGCCCTGCTATTCAGGACCCCAGGCCTACTGCTCTCTCTGTAAAATGGATTCCATGTACCTTAGGTACATATCTAAATTGGATACTGAGTCACCTTACCAGTCCCTGTACAGTGTACCTTAGGTACCCAGGGCATAGGTGTACCCAGGGCCTACCAGGGGCTGCAGCATGTATTATGCCACCCCTGGCTGGCCATCCAAATCTGACACAACTGGCTGCTTGACAGCTGGGGCAAGGTGGTGTAATCACCCTTTGCTTTAGATATAGTATACCTATATCTAACCCTAAAATGGACACACAGATCTCCTATCAGTCACTCCTATGGCAGGCCTTAACAATCCTGAAGGCAGAGTGCTTGGAATCGTGTGAGATGGTGCTCTAGCATGAGCTGAGCCTGTCTGCGGCTTTCGGGATCCATCCCTTAGCCGTTTCCATGATATCGCATACCATATACTCTTAAGTGCATTATAATCCTCGCGGTTATGTGCCAACTCTGGTATCGCTTTATCAAAACATGTCGAGTAAGGTGTCATACGAATTGGAATACTAACCCCTCGCCAATTCTGGCGACGGGGTTAGCATTCCACCCTTCTAGAGGGACACGACATGCCTGTAACCTATAACCCGGTTAAAAGTCAGACAGAGCCTTAGCATCCACAAAATGGATGCTGCCACCGAGACACAAGTCTGCCCTCCTGCTGCTGGGAGTCCTCCCAGAGCAGGAGATAAGGACAAAGGGTTTCCTGCCAGGGGCGGTGCCAGCACCGTCCCAGACAGGGTTTTGTGTATTGTAAGTAGGCAGGGCTTTAGAGGAAGGTGACTGCAAGTAGCACCCCGGTGCTCACTGTGCATAGGCCGGCTTGAACCAGTTCCAGGGTCACTCCAGACCCTGTGCTGGGGAAAAGCCCGCCAAGGAAGTGGGTGTAACCACCCCCCTCCTAGTCCCACCCATAGGGCAGGACTTAGTCGCGTGCCAGCCCCTTTTTACAGGATAAAGGTAGAGACTGGCCCCCTTCCAAATCAGATCATCTTTGAATCCTGAAACTACTTTCTGCGAAAGGAACTCAAGACTTCTTCCTAAGATTTCTCCCTTGTGACTAAGGAGTAGTCACCCTGCATCCGCAGGCACCATCTAAGAACACTGCGGTCTGCTGCACGTCCTTCCTCCGGAATCCGACTGCCCAGCTCGACGAGACCCGGCTTCCCTGGCACCTCTGACCTCTACCCACCTCTACAGCACAGCTGAGAACCGTGGGTGCGACGAGACCTCGAGGGACCGGCCATTGCCAAGACTGCACGACTTCTGCACAGCAAGCCCACCGAGTAATTTCCTGGTGAGTGCTTTGGGGTCCGAGAAGCCCCCACCCTGAGCAGCTCCAGCACCGAAGAGCAGCCCCCCAGCATCTCCACGATCTGCGTGGGGCCCTTCTGCTTTGTACTGCTCACCGCGTTGTTTGGCTACTAGCCCGTTGGCTTGTGGCCTTCCCGACGACGCCCGACGACATTTCTGCTGCTGGTCTGGTTGCTCCAGACTGGCCCTTGCTCCCTCCCAGAAGAGGAGCACCCTGGACCCTCCTGGTCCACTCAAGACGCCATTTTGAGTCCACCGCGTGGGCTTGAATTAGCCAAGGCTTGTTGCCCAATCCTGGGTAACTTCGACGCCAACGACTTCATCCTTCGTGGGACAGCTCGCACCTCCATCCTGGTCGCCGACAACGCCTCCTGGTCCGAGAGACTGCAGAGCCCAGCAGCGCCCACTCACCTGACTGCGGTGACTTCGCCCGGTGCCATCCTGGTGCCCACTTAATCACTGGCTAGTGATTCAAGAACTTGGTCCCCTCTGCTTTCAGGTTTTCTTCTTCCTTGATCCAGGCTTGGATCCATCGAACTTTCCTTCACTGGTCGCCTGCCAGCAACTTCTTCCTTCCAGGCTCCTGGTCCGGCAACGAGATCCCCGACGTCTTTTCAGACCTATGCAGCTGCAGCCCCTGGGCTAGGTAACTTCGGCACTCCGGTGTCCCAGCATAGCCTCACTATCCAAGGGTCAGGATCCACTGTCGTTTTCTCCCTACCAGGTCGGGTTCGCCCGTGAACACTAACTTTGTGAATTCTAGCTTCCATAGACTTTGTCCCGCATCCCGCGTGAGAGTGCACACTCTGCACCCGAGTCCCCTGGGCCTCCTAGTAGTAATCTAACGATTCCCTAGTCCAGTCCTAGCGATTCCAAAGCCTATTAGAACTGTTACTTACCTGCTAGTAATTCGCATTCCACTTTTAGCGTATATGGTTTTTCGTGCCCCCTCGGGCATTTGTGTAACGTGCTAACTTAAAAGTATTTTCGTAAGAGTTTTGTTGTGTGCTTAGCACCCTGTCCTCATAAAGAGTACAGGGTTGTTGTGATTCTAATAAATACATTGTTTATTTTCATAACACTTGTGTGGTGTCCTTTCACTGGGTGTTCAAGGGGTAATGTGATGGTAAAACAGCTGGCTTAACACGCCCTCTAGAGTCTTAGCCTTAGACTGCTCGTATCCATGCTACTAGGATAGCTGGTCTATAAGGTTGACTTACAACCAATCATCAATAAGGGTTGTTTGGACTGATATATAGTGATCACTAGAATAGTGAGCACTGCACATCAGGCCAACTTCTCACACCTGTACAAGGTGTTCTGCTGCTGCTGCTGTTGTTGCTGCTGCTGACCTTGTCTAAAGTTCCGAAAAGAAGAGCGTCCAAACCCTCTGAACTTTTTGGTCGAAGCACCTCTAATTTGAAGGCCCAAAGATCTGGCAGTAGCTCTGCTATCTTTACACCTTTCGAGGGCTGTATCTGCTTTCTTGCCAAATAGTCCTTCTCCGTCAAAAGGCAGATCCAAAAGCGCTGCCTGAACATCAGCAGAAAAGTCCTCGGACTTTAGCCAAGCCGATCTTCGTGTAGCAACTGCAGTACCCATAATCCGAGCCACAGAGTCAGCCGTGTCAAGACCGCTCTGAATTACTTGACATGCCGCTGCTTGGGTGTCAGACAACACCTCCTCGAAATCACTCCTGTTCTCCTCAGGGATCTTAGGAGCCAAAGCACGCATTGAGTCCATAAGTGCGTTCACATATCTCCCCATGAGACAAGTGGCATTTGTAGACTTCAAGGCCATACTAGCAGATGAGAAAGTTTTCTTGGCCACCTGATCTTGTTTCTCAGCCTCCTTGTCCCCAGGAACTTGGGGAAAAACACTTATAGACTTCTTAGAACACGCAGCCTGAATCACTAGGCTCTCTGGAGAAGGGTGAGATGTTAAGAAAGCAGGGTCATCTGGAGCTACCCTATATCTTCTAGCCACACTCTTGGATACAGCAGGAGCAGAGAGCGGCTTCTTCCACACCTCCATAATAGGCTCAATTAATGCCTCATTAAATGGAAGTAAAGGCTCCACAGCCGAACTCGTAAAGTGAAGAACTTCTGCTAGAAGGTTTGATTTAAATTCAACTGTTGGTAATGTTAAATTTAAAAGACCCGCAGCCTTCCTCATTACCACATGATATGCCTGGACATCCTTTGAAGGCGTATCATGTCCTGAGGGCAATTCCCACTCCGGGGAAAAATCCAGGCCACTAGCATCAGCCAGCTCTTCCAAACAATCTTCTCCCAGCTCACCCTCTTCTAAGTCAGGGCGAGAGTCGGCATAACTTTGTTCCTCCAAGAGACGTTGAGCTTCTCTTCTGGACCTCTCCTTTACGAGTCTCGGCACCGGATCCATCAACGACTCCGACGGAGTCGGAAACCAACGTCGGTACCGACTTCAATGGCCCAGATGTATGCTCCTGATGTCTACTCGGAGCAGGTGACGTCGGCATTGGAGTCGTCGACTTCGGACGAGTCGGTGACGACGTCGGCGGGGCCGGAAACTGCCACGGCGTCGATGGGGCTGGCATAAACGGCATGAATGGAGCCGGGGCATATGAATGAGGAACCCCCAAATTAAATGCAAGAGGACCCATGGGACCCGAAGGTGCACCAGAGGGGTACCACGCCCTTGAGAACACATCATACATAGCGTTTAAGAACGCTGAAGGGGCCTGGCCCGGTGCTGGAAAAGGTGGTTGAACACCCTCAGGCTGACCTCGAGGTGGGATCGAATCCGGCTCAACAAAATGCGCAGATTCTTCAACCTCCACAGGGACTACCTCTTCCTCCTCTCGAGCCGGTGAAGGCGCCGGAGATGAATTGGACGCCGGAGCCGGAGAGGGAACCTGCGACCTCGAAGGCGAAGCCTCACCTTCCTGATCCGGAGTCTCCTGCGGCGGGACTACCTTCGAACGAACCCTCCTGGGCGACCTCGACCTCGAGTCCAATTTCTCACCCGAGTGACATCGAGACTCATGTCTCCTCTTCCTGTGCTTCTTCCTTGACCTTGAAGCATGGTCCGAAGATGACTTCGTGGACGAACCCTCACGAGATCGGGACCCCGACTTCGACCTCGACTTATTCTTCCTCGAGCGAGATCTTGAAGTCTTCTTACCCTTGTCGGCTTTAAGTTTTGCCACAAGTAGCTTGGTTTCCCTTTCCCGCAGGGCCTTCGGATTCATCTTACGACATGATGAACACCCATCCACGTCGTGATCGGAGCTTAAGCACCAAATACAGTCCTCGTGTGGATCCGTGATGGACATCATTTTTCCGCACTCCCTGCAGGGCTTGAAACCGGTCTTCTTCGACATTTTATCGAAACAAAGAAGCAGGAAACACAGAGAAACGAATCAAAGTAACAGTATAGCTACTGAGATTCCCGAAACCGTTAGCGTCGACGACGCGGAAAAAAGGGAACTGATGTCATCACGCCGGCGTGGGCCTATTATGGGCGTCGGTGACGTCAGCGGAGTCGCGAGCGATGCCGTGCCTCTATGACGTCCTTGTCCACGTCGGCGCGAAGCTACGAAGAGAATTTCCGAATGTTGCCGACGCAAGGGGGATATTCACAAGGTGAGGAATCCACACGGCAGAGGTATCTATCAGAAAGGATTTCTGTTCCCACTACCCATACCTGCCGGGTCGGAATTATCACCGGCGTTTGGAACCCCTGACTACTTAACCACTGAAAGCCCTGAAGAGTCACGGGTATAGCACCCGCATGAAGAAACACGCGTCGGCAGGTTATTTGCTTTGATATTATCCTTCCTATCAGGAGGGCTGGATGTATTTCTTTTTGAAAATCAAAGTTTCCGATTTGTCTACCTTGTTTCATTGAATACGGTTATTTGTTCTTACCATGAGTATGATGACCACATCTTAATCTTTACGTATGCACGGGACTTTTTGTTCTAATCATTGAGTGAGCCCCTGTCACTCCTACAGAGGTTTTAGGGTCTCCTTTGACCTGTAGCTCTGTCATGTAACTAATAATTTGAATCAATCACTTACCGCTACCAGCGCCGGCGCCAATCTTCCTGCACACTCAGAAACCCTACACAGAACCCTCAGCTTTTTTTTTTTTTAAACACAGCCTCACCAGCGACTTCCCTTCCTAAACACCTTTCTACCAGTGGCAGCTGTGGCCCCTTGCATGCCTCCATGCAGGGCCCGCAGCAGCCATTCTAGTTTGCTCAAGCCCAGCCTCTCTTCCTTCACAGGGTCAGCCACTTACGACCTTCTAAACCCTGTGGGCCTACTGCAAATGGACCACCAGCCTGGAAACAGGATTGGGGACCTGCTACTGCGTCCTGTTGCTTGGCTCAGCATCTTGGAACCATGATTGGGGTCCGGCTGCTGCACTGCAATGTTCAGCATGTCTCCCTGGTTGCGCCTCTGTTCCTGCTTTGCTAACAGCTTGCATTAGCGATTGACTCCTGAGTGGAAGGTCCAGCATGGAACTCACCTACACCGAAGACACTACAGTGAATTACCAGCATAGACTTTAAAGACCTCGGGCCAGATGTAGGAGCCAAAATACCGGTCGGTAACAGCCAAATTCGGCCGTTACCGACCGGTATTTGGGTTTTCAGATGTAGGGGCATATATTTTACCGATTCGGTAAATTTACCGATTCTGTAAAATACTGAATCGGTATTTTTACCGATTCGGTATATCCAAATGTAGGTGGCACTCCTGAGAGTGCCACAGGCCTTACAGATTCGGTATTTTACCACCCAATCCAATACAGAATCTGTAATACCTACATCTCCCCCCTTCATATTTACCGACTCTTAAATACCGAATCGGTAAAATTCGGTATTTAAGAGTCGGTAAATATGAATTACCTACATCGGGCCCCAGGTTGTGTAACTTGTTGCAGTGCTTAATTTGTGCACAGGGTTGCAGATGGGTGGGCACCTGCTCATTTTCGGAGACCAGGGCTTATTTTACATTTCTGACTTTGACCGAGAGCATGAGAGAAAAAGGCAGGAAAAAATGAGAAAGGAGGAGGAAGAGGAAGATAGGTAAACAGTGACAAAGTGAGGAAGAATGGATGAAGTCAGATAAAGTGCAGTGTGGTAAAAACAGAGTCATGGTGTGGAATCATAGGCACCAACCCATCATAAACAGCGCCAATGACTAGCCCCTACGAATTTTAACAAATTAAGCATTGAAGCAAAATGACAAGCTTCCTGTTACGTTTCAGCTGTTTTTTCCTCTGGCTTTCCTCTTAATACAGCAGTTTGGTTATTCAAAATCCAAAGGCTGCTTCAATATAACATGCAACTGCAGAAAACACGGAGGTACAGTAGTCTGGGCCAAGAGGCTGGTGAAGCTTTAGGAACTGGTATAAATGAATGGTTATTCTAGATTACGCTGGGCACATCTGATGGCCAAGTGTGAAAGTCTTCTAGAAACTATCTAGGGAAAGGATTATCTTTCACTGGAAAGGATGCTGAGAGAATACTTTCAAGATAGTTTACAGTTATACATTCAAAAGTAGAATCTCTTTTCGGGATGCATGCTATTATACTAGGTACCACTAGTGAATACAAAATTGGTCTCTAGAATTGTGGTGCACCCTATCGTGGAAAATTGATGTGCTCAAATTGGCTTAAGCCGCATCCTTATCTCATCACTCAGATGCCCATATTTGCAAAACAGTGTTTTAAGTGCACACTTGACAATCCTTAGTGATTAGCAGATTTGCACAAATTCAAAAGTAGATGTGCAACTCGTTCCTTACTGTTCCAGAGTCTCATGAACCCAGTCAAATGACGCCATATTCCTTCTATGAATAAACCCTAATGGAAACTACAGACACTGCCTTTTCAATCTTCAGGAAATTATATCCTCCAGTGCATGAAATGTCAGATATTCATCTGAGTGTACAACCCTCTTCCCTAGTCCCACTACAGAATCAACATTCAGATCCCCTCCTATGTGGGATTCCCTTTGGAAAATGGCAAAAGAGAAAGGCTTTGTTTTACTTTTTTACTTTCTTCTACTAGCAGATATGAACTTATCTGACGGATACTGAATGCACTGCTGACAATAATAAGGGGACTTTTGCAGCAGTGTTATCCAAAACACTTAGATATAGCTGTACAGCGATTACCTAATCAACATATGGGGAGTTGTGAGATCTTTGGATTGATGAAATCTAGAGTTCTCTTATCTTGTCGCCAACTGCTCTTACCCCAAGCATGTTTTCAACATGCCTCTAGCAGGCCACAAAATAGTTACTGCTCCTAAGAAATGGAGAAGTGAAAGGTAAAAAAATATGGATTCTAAGACTCTGTACCTTATTCGTTGTATTGAACTTAACTTTTCAAGACATTCTTTTTCCCTAGTAACCCTCCAAATTTCCAGCTATCATGCTTCCTTGCATACCAGGTGATATACTTGTGATAAACAGTGGAGAGAGCCACTTCTGAGGCGTTATCCTGAACCATGAAAAGGAAGTGTGCGATTTTGTGAGGACTCTGGTCCAAACACTGGCTGTGTTGATGGCTTTTGTTAGGCCATTTATCATTGAAGTTAAAGTTTCTGGAAGATAACCAAAAAATGCTTGCAGTAACCATGTATATAATGTAAACATCAATACTCAAGCATTGCAACCAGAAAAACAAAGAAAATGAACGATGGAAGGAGGCTAATATTGGTGGATTATAAGAAAACACAAAGCAGTATGCCAGGGAAAACTGTGGCATTTGTATAAATTAGAGAACAATCTCTATAATCATTTATCAATTGGCAAGATATCTTTTGATTAAGAGTGACTACCGTATTCTAAAAATTCATTAGTAAGCTTAAGATGCAAAATAGAGAGTTCCCCACATAGGGTGAGATTCATTGCCATAAAACATGGACGTCTTTCAAAAATATGCCACCTGTTAAAATCCAAAAACTTACGGCTACATTTTATGCTTTCAAAGGAACAGAAATATCATCAAATGGCTGCTTTGCATATGTTGCTTTTTATTGCCAAGATATTGATTGCACATTTCCATAAATAAACATGGCTGCATTTTCCCCAGGCTTCAATGCCTTAGCAAAACTTCATTGATAAAAAGATAGTGTAAACTGATTATGACTTGTAGGCTGCCCAGTTGAGCATAATCACATATCCAGTAGTACTGAAACTCATTGTTCAATTCCATTTCTGCGATCAGTGTTTCTTTCTGAATAATGTTCATAAGTTAAATAAATGATGTGGTCATGCTGCTGTCACACGAAACCCATAAAAGAATGACATCAAGACACCATAAATGTATTTTTAAATTGGTGGCAATTATTTTTACCTTCAATATTATTACTTGAATTATTTTTGTACAAACGAAATGTAGCCCTGATTCCTTTATGAGCACTAACCATAGTTTGTTTTAGTGAATATGAAAAAAACAATGTAGAGCATCACTTGCGGTTGTTAAGGCCCCCCCATCCAAAAGCGGTAACCTTCCAAGTCGAAGACAATTAACCAATGTCAATGTCTATTGTACATTAACCTGCATTATTGAGCTGGGTTAATCACCAGGCAAGACTTCCAAATAATTTCAAATGCTGGTAAATTCCACTTTCCATTTATAATAGCATTGTTTTAAGTCTAAATTGTGATACGCTCCTTGAAAAGTACATTGTAAAGATTGTAAAAAATATGTATCATAACATTTAGTAAGTAGAGAACATGGTGTCCTGAAAGTTGGCTGAGAACATGGTGTCCTGAAAGTTGGCTGATGAAAAATGCAATCCTCTAATAACAAGAGATCCATTGACTACCGCGACATTAGAAAACAATTTGCAGGAGGAAGTTATAAAATTTTGTGAGAGTGAGAGTGTGTGTGAGTGAGTGAGTGTGAGTGAGTGAGTGAGTGTGTGTGTGTTTGTTTTCTCCCAGAATTAACATTTTCTACGTGAATTACTTCTTCAAAATGAAGTAAAACATTAGGCCAGACACCAGAAAAGGTCTCAATACAAGTCAATGGAAGAGCAATTTGATTAGCTAAAGACCCAACTGGAGCCCAGTGATGGAAGGAGGGAGCTGTGGAAATGTTCGAAGAAACAAAATGGCTGTAGGCTTGTTTAACAATATTCCTCAAGCGCCACAACTCTGACTGAACACACTGTAGCCTATTGAACTACAAGTTTATCAAACTTTTTAATATGTTTTACATTTTTCTGGCCATGAAAAAGCCCCCAGATGTGCTGTAAGCTTAGTCACTGCAGAAGCGGGAACCACAGACTGGCGGGGACGGCAGCTTCCTCTCAGAGTGCTTATGACATTGTGTGTAGTATATGTCAGGTGCCTTCTGTCAAGAACTTCTCTGTGAGCACACTGGGACACTGTAAACACACACAAATTAATCAATGATAGCACAAAGGTAAACATCAAAAATACTGACCGCCAAAGGTGGGCATTCTGGACGCCCCTACTGGAGGTATGAGCATGTCATAGTAAAAGGACAAAAATTTATATTTTCTGTTATGATGTAGACTTCCCTCTCATGGGGAACTGTCATAAATGTTTCATTGTGTTAAACAATGGCCAATGTACGGATCCAATCCCTGCTAACTGTAGTAGGATTTGAAGAGAAAGCAATGTCCCCATTAGCTTTAGAATCCTATATGTAGGTCATAAATGCTCATGTATGAAGCCTCTTGCATGGTCATCGAAGAAGCAGATCCTTCCAACTCAAAGTAGGCGGCATTTGACAGTTCTTGTTCGGCTTTTAATATTGTATGGCACTGTATCCACAGAGTACACATTTTTAAGTGCAAACAAAAATTGCTTTATTCTATTGCAGGGTTGCTTCAGGCCACCAGGGTGCTTCCATGATGTGTTATGTTTTTCGTCAGGTGGTAATGCCTCCTAAAAATGAAAAAAATTATGAAATAAAGATGACACCGGTTCCAACGTTAAAAAGATTAAAGTGCACTCAACAGTCTTCAATGATCCTGATTCTGTTATGAATGAATGGACAAACAGAACAATTAATTAAATGCTTTTAGCACATTTTTTTGCCAACTAAATTGCTTCAAATCGCTTTCAGTGCACTTAGTAGAAGTGAAAGAGTCATCTTCCAGTTTTAGGAGCTGCATGAGGGAAAGGAACTTCTACTATGTAGTTGCTGGAAGTGGCAGCTTGCGATCATAACTGCTGAGGCTTTGAGTACTAGCTTACTGGACGGGAAACTAACCCAACAAGGTTTTCTTTACTCTACTCAAATATTCAGGTGGAAAAAAGTGGATTATGTTATTTAATTAACTGAAAAATGCAAAGCGACTCCACACCACACCACACTCAAAAGATAATGCAACAGACTTTAAATGTATGGGTTTATAGATAATTCGAATTAAGGTAGCTTATCCTGGTTAGCAAACAGATATACCTTAGCATAACTCCTGAAAAAGGCACAGCTTCAAGTGTGACCATGAGCCAACTGTGTGCATGAAAGGATGTCTTTGAGTGTGCTAGGGTGTTTAGAAATGAACTGTGATCAAACTCTGATATGAAGTCCTGGTGGGTTGCTGTGGGTGGTGAAGATCTGCCTATGTGTGAAGCTGGACAGCAGCTGCCAGTAGAAGTCACTGACCTACAGCGAAGAGCCATGCCCAGATAACTGAAAAAACCTGTGGAGGACAGCGTGACGGACTGAGGCTGTCTAAGAGCCACAAGGTTACCGCAGCCAGCTGCCCAGTGAAGACATTGAGCATGACAGTCTCTGTGCCCCAGAGAAGCCTCATCAACAACGCCAGACGGTACAAGGCCAAGCCTGGGCAAATGTAATCCTCCTTGTGTCAGTTGGGTTCCTGTACCAACCTCCTATGTCTGGTGAAATCTTGTCTTTGACCCCTGTCCTGGGGTGCCCAGCCACCAGCAGAAGGTCAGCTTGAATCCTGATCTGCTTCAATCATCATTCTATTCCACGCGTTTCTGGTTATTTCATAGTCTGAACCTCCAGTCTGTATTGAAAGTTGAGTCCTGTTTTAACTGTCCACTGGACCTTATGGTGAGTGTTGTGGGTGCTGCTGGACTTGTGGATACCATTGCCACTGGAAAATCGCAGAATCGCTACTGCGACTTTGCTACTCTATCCCACTGACCATCACATGATACTGAGGATGGACTGGTACCATGGTCAGCCGCTGCCCCCAACACTTAGCCCAATGGTTACCATACTCCAGTGGGCTGAGCTGCCAGCACTAGACGCTGGTGACAGACACTGAATCACTATCACAGGGCACAAAAAACAAGCCCCCAGAGGTACTGTTCTACTAAACAGGATTTGGGTGGAGAAGTTGTGTTCGGCAATTCTTGGGACTTATTAGGAGGTGTACTAGCTACATTCCAAAGTGCATAACAAAACTCACATACATGCGAAATCATAGCTTTTGGAATTATCAAAACACATACCTTATCCTCTGGCTTCTTTGAGGATACTCTAATTCAGTGCGTGGACACTTCCAAGTAGATCTGACGATGCATCAAACCTTCTCACACAGACTAACATGGACCACAGACCTCAATATTCATCAGACATTTCGCACTTAGTGTGCGGGAGCTTAAAATTATTTAGTATGAGATCTCAGGCCTACAAAGCACCAGGCACGTACGATGTTCATTGTTTATCCTAATTTTATGTTTAGATTAAAACTCTTATGAGCAATTAAAATTCTTCTCTTTTTAAAGGAAAAAAACCAGTGGCAGCTGGTGAACTTTAAAAGTGGTGGGGTGTAATCCTTGGCTCAAATTCTAAAGAGCTTTCTCTTGAAGGTTTCTCTCACACTTTCTTGCACTGTCTCACTCATTCACACTCATTCTACGCTGGCCCACTCTATCTTACTCAGTCCTACTTATTCTGAATTACCTAGTCTTACTGTGACCCAGTCTCACACTTAGTTACACTCACTGTCATTCTCTCTCACACGCTCACACAGTGACGTAGCTAGAGCTTCTGGCGCCCGGGGCTATCGCTCAGATTGCCGCCCATGGCAGGAAGCGAGGAGGGGGAAGGGGGGGGGTACGTATTTACTCTGAAATTTGTTTGCCAACCTACAGGATGTATACTTTACTCAATCAAATCTTACTCCCGGCCTTATCTCTGATGGTAATGGGCCAACTGCATTTCAACCACAGAATCTTTGGTTTATTTCTATTACTTTCCTTTAATATAGAACTAAAATGGATTCAGATATCACTGCTTCTGAAACTAGAGGCCCTTGGTCTGAGGTAGTTGGGATTGGAGCTCTGTGAAAAGAACTCTTGTGGGGTAATGTCCAGGAGCAGTTCTAAACACCAAAATGAGGAGGCTCACCGCTCACCAAAGATCCTTTCCTCTCCTTATTCTTTTTTTCTTAAACAAAACTTTATTGACTATTGCAAATCTAATCAAAAATAAAAAGCAAATAGGTTCACTTTAGGATACATACAGTGGGATGAACAGTGATACCAATATGGGCGAAACAAATACAATCACTTTTACATTTAACTAGAAGCACTGTACTCATAATCCTTTCCTCCCGTTTTTAGCTCTTACCTCAGGCTCTCGTCAGTCGTGTGTAGACTCCACAGTGGTGGCATGGCTCCTACCATATGGGTTGTCCTGCTGCAAATCGCCCAGCACTCCCCAGACTCGACTCCACTCACGACGAGAGCGTGTAGTGATGACGCGTGTCACTGCTGCATTTTCAGCGCGGCATGGGGGCTGGCCCAAAAATGTTGGCCAGGGCCGTTATTGGTAGCGCTTACGCGCGCTACAAGATTGACGGCCCTGGGACCCACAAAGACGGGACGTCGCGCACCGCACCACCACCACTAGCTAGGTGATGGGTGCGCTGCAGCATTTTGCAAGCAGGTGTGCTTGCACTTCAATTACATAATTTACAGCACGTCACTAGTGTTGGTGGCCGTGCGGCACTGGAAGCCCGTTGCGGGCGCCTTTATAATTTATTTGGGGACACTGACACTACAGTACCCAAATAAATTATAAAGACTGTCGCCACGGGCCAGTGAGAACACTGCTAATTTAGCTCCTTTTAGTCTACTATGGGAACATGCTTGGAGAAAGCGAAAATGATTGTCTTAAATATGTAAATTAAAAAAACTCCTACACATGTTGACGAACCGTTCATTATGGGAGTGTGTATTGGAGATTTAATGCCCGCTTGGATGCAAACCTCCTAAGCCTTCTCTAAGCACGGGCTCGCATGCCATCAATACACTGTCCAGAAGCTCTCCTGTTACAGCGCTATGTGAACTCCGCGGCCCCAGAGTGATTGGGTAGCCAGGCATACTGCCGCTATGTTGTCTTAAACTTCATCACTACCAGAGGCGATGTTTTTTTTTCTTCAGAGGACTCTGCCTCATGCCTGTGCAAGTAATTTTCACCCCACATTTTGTATTTTACATGCATAAGTATTTTTTGTATTACTACATGTGTGAGATAAAGCTATCATTTATTACAGTTATGCGCATGACTACTACATATAATGTTCCGTGCTGAAAGTACATCCGCCTGCAGTCTGTGTAAAGTTCCTGGTACTTAAGCTTAACCTATGACAGGTGATGCGCTAACTTGAGGATACAGCGGCCACATGAGAGCTGACGGGTGGAGGCTTCTCACAGCCACTGACACAGCTGCAGTCTGGTTACGGACGGGGTTATTATGAGTTCAATAGTCTATAATTACAGGATTGGATGTGCGTCACTCCACCTCAGCTTATAGCAATATTTATTTGGATAAGCACGAAACATAGTTGTGGTGGGATGTCGCTATCGTTGGTGCAGCAGGAGCAGTGCACCAGGGCCCTGTGCGGGTCTCCACATCACAATTATTACTTAATTGTACTTCCTGATTGGGATAGAAGCGGTCCACTACTATCATTTCTTAATTTTTTTTTAGTTTTATATAGCGCAAACTCGACCCGAAGGTATGAGTACGCTTTACATAGCACCAGTTACATGACAAACGGACACAGTCATGTTTATGTTCACAGGGAGCTTAAGTGATTTGCCCAGAATCACAAGATGTTAAGCGTCTCTGCTGAGGATCGCGACCCGCTTCGAGGGTGGCCACTCTAGCCGTCCTCCCCTCAGTGCCGTGCGGCCGCCGCCCTCAAAATAGTGCTGCCTTGGGCGGACCGCCCCCCCCACCTATGCCCCTGCGCTCACATTTATTCTCTCACATACCTGCCCTTACTGTCACTTATTCTCACACACTCTGACTCATTTATTCACTGACTCTCACTTTAACTCAGACAAAGTCATACAGCCATACTCACAGCGCTGGAATGGGGAAGGCACCTTCATGTACCTGTGTCAGCAATCAAACAATGTCACTAGCTGCCTCCGTTTAGTGCTGGACCTGAAGCAGGTCTTCATTTTATTTTTATTATGTCAAGAATGAATACTTATTCACTCTTGATACAATAAAAATTGACCACAAAACAAGAAGGGTGTAGTGTAGCCGTGGAGCCCATTAAGGAGATTCGCCATTGGTTCAGGGATGTCTATCTATCTATTAAATATTTATTTGATTTTCACTCTTCGTCATCTGTGGAATGGGTCAGAGTGAGCAAGAATGAGTGACAGTAAGGACCAGTATGTGTGAGAATGAGTCATAGTAAGACTGAGTAATTCAGAATGAGTGGCACTAAGTGAGACAGTGTGCGCCAGAGTAGAAAGAGATTGTGTGATTTAGTGAGAACTGAGTGAGACAATAAACTTAGTGTAAGAAAGTGTGAGAGAACCCTTCAAGAAAAAGGTATTTGTAATTCGAGACCAGGATTACGCCTCACCTCTTTTAAAGGTCACCAGCCGCCACTGAAACCAACTATCATTATACGTACGGTTCCAAGGAAAATACAACTAGGTGAGGATTATCATATGTAATTTAAACATTGTTGGTCTTTTATGTGGTCCTTTACAAACAAAAATACTCCCAAGCCATGCCCCAATGTTGTGGGTGCAAAATATTACCTTGGAAACTTGAAAGATGCAAAATCACTCAGACTAAAAAAGGAATGACTTCATAATGTGATTTATCGAATAGAAATCCTCGGATTACAAGGAAACTGAAATAACATGATAGTTGTATCTAAAGAGCACCCACGTTTGATTATAAAAACAAGGGGCCCGATTCACAAAACTAATCTGAGACAAAATCCTAACTTTACGACTTTGGGTATTCACAAAAGGCATTTAGTAGTCGTAAAGTTAGGATTTTGTCTCAGATTACTTTTGTGAATTGGGCCCAAGGACTCTACAAGCAGTAGCTGTACATGTAGCCACATGTTTGGTGATTAAACCCTGTATTACAGTAGGTAAATCTACAGTCACCATCTTGTATGTCCTAACAATAAGCAGCGAAAACAATGTGACTACTGTAGGTCTAATTTCTCTTCTAGAAGGTTGCTTCATTTGCAAAAATCCAATCGATATACATTAAACATCATTGAGTGTGTTCAGACCCATCAACCCCGCTACTGGAATAGGAGAGTCTACCGACCCAATCTGTAATACCAACTTTTAGCTAGATGAAAAGCTAAAGGATCTTGGGAAATAAATGTGAAACTGGCCTGAGGATGAAGGCATGCAGTAATATCTGTAAATAAGGAAATATACAATACAAATAGCCACCCTACTTGTGTTGTGAAATAACCACCACTAAAAAGATAAATATATGCATAAGAAGATCAAATGGCAAAGATTTCAGTGGTTGAAATAACTGGGCTTGAAGTGATTTAAGAACCAGCGATGGGTCATATGTAGGCAAAATCACTTCTGAGGTGGACTTAGACAAACGTTGTAGCAGAGGAGTCACCAATGGTTTCACGTCTGCAAGCAACCTCCAGGTTCTCAGAGCGTTGATACTGACACTCATAGGCCATTCTGGGTGAACACGGCTAGACCCTTTTGAAAATCTTTAAGTATTAAGTCAAGATTCTTCTGGTGGGCTAAACTAAACTAGGCACATCACTTTGGTGCTGTACCATGACTGAAAGGACACCCAATCCAGAGTGCATCTTTGTACTGGTTCTGCATTAGTTGTGTGCCAAAATATCAACCTCAGAAATATTGCCCCACTCATAAACAGACTCCAAAATATTGAGAATGTTCGGAACCAATGGTGCACGTACAAAGAAACATGAAGGATCACTGTGGGGAGTTTTTTTTTATATGATCACAAAAGTACTTGCGGTGAATTTGAACCATACCTATGTGATCTATACTGTTGCTTGTTATTGATTGGGACTTCAATGCACATCGATATTGTGAAATCATTATAAGTGCTGGTCTATATTTAAAACTCAAAAGCTTGAAACCACATTCTGTGGGACTAGTCAAATTCTCTACTTCTATTCATTCAAGCTCCATAATGAGAGAAATGCCCCAAGCAGCCGCATGCTCCTTAAGCTACCGCATTCAAGACGGGAACAGCCCTAATATTCAAGGAGGTGAGGAGGTTCTACGCCATATTTCTCAGAAATAAACAACTAGCTCATGAGAACAGAATGACACCTTTAACCACATTTCCCCAGGCTCTCTCAAGTTTCACATTCACCCTAGGATGAACCCGATAGGAGCAAAATGTATAGAGCATGTCTTACATGGAAAGCATTTGCGCCAGTTCGTCTTGGAATCTTGTGCAAAATCCTTCATAAAATCTAGTTGTGTATTCTGGCTAACAGGTTGATTACTGGTATTTTCGATTATCTGCATATCTCTAGGAACACCGTCTTGGAAAACCAGAAACCCCATGATGGATTCAACACTTGGCTGTCAGTATCTCAGCTTTGGAATCCCTTTACGTGAACCACGGACAAGATAGGACTGGCCTCTACCCACCGATTTATCTCAGTCATTAACCTGGCCAATAGACAGGGCCTATCTAGTAAGCCCCAGTGTCGGTTGACAAAAAACCTTTGTGACCATTTCGCACATTCACTCCATCACAGCAGTCCCACATAACTGCTTCATGCTCCTTCAATTTCGACATCATTCTGAACATATATTCTCCAACAGGCTTGCACTGTGCTGGGGGATACTAACTTCCCAGCCTTCTTTTTTTTATTTTCTTCGCATTTTTATAGAGCGAAATTGTATTGCTTTTCCTATTACTGTGATTAAAATTGTGCCATCATGATGCAAGGTAGACCTTGGATTGGTTGAAGACTGTGCAGGCAGCATCTGGCATGCAATTGCTTACCAGGAATAAGTCACTTGGGAAGATAATCACCAAAGTCAGCAGCATTCCCTGCTGCTCAGGGTATCACCTTGAATAGGGCACTCTTATCTGAAGCTGAGCACTAAGTAATGTTTTTTGCTGGGGAGATTGGCGCATCGCAACGTCAGACCAAATAGATGGAACCAATGGAGCAGCCACATAGCAGTGTGTTGATCGTAAGGAGCACCAAATCACTTGTGAGATATACACAAATCCACTAGAGGAACAGGCTGCTTCAGACATTTGATGCACTTTATACACCTTTGGGCTTTGTAGGTGCAGCGGACATCCCTTCTGTAGATTGTTTAATCAGAGCCCCATTGTAGATCCAACCTAATCTGAGATGATACTTGTGCACAATCCTTGCAAGATTTCGACCAGCTGGTACATTATTCCAAAAGACAATTCATCCAAGGTTTCATATGTGCTGGAATTCACTGCAACAGGAATACTGTTGTCACCATGAACCTTTGCACTTTGACCCAAATCTTCTGGAATGATGGACAGGGTATGAGCCAGACTTCTATATTAGAAGGAACTTGTACCCCCTACACAAGCATAGTCTCCAGTTAAGTCACCATCTTTGTGAACAATTATGGCACTGTTTTGATGAGAACAGGCAACACAACAAGTTCACATTTCTCATCTAGTACAGTGAATCAGAGATATTTCTGCTAAAGGGGCAAATTATACATGGTGATAGGCATAATGACTTAAAGTCACATTAGCTGATCCATGGGTTGCATCAATTGCAGTTTCATTAGTAATGTTGCCATGTGGGGCCATTTACCTTGCACTCACTTATTGATGCGCTCCAGGTCCAGAACAAATCAAAACTTGACAAACACTTTATCCACTATGAATATTATGGAGAAGATCCTGCATGCTCTACCGTGGAACCTCAGTCACTAATCTTGTCCTTCAGAGCTCACAATACACTCCGGCAAAGCTATGTTCCTATTCGTATATCTGGGAGTGCAGCACCCAAAAGGGATGATGGGAAAAGGCCACTCCAAAAAATGTTCATTGACAATAATCATGCATCTTTTATTAACAATCTCCAGGCTGGTAAAAAGCCGAAATTCTTACGATCGAAAGAGTATCTACACACATCTGCACCCATCTCGGAATAATCATAACAGTTGTGGTTGCCATGACGAGCCTCACTCCTGGATGCTTGAAATAATATTTTTTTTGATACCTGATATAAGGATGACTCGTGATTGTGTAAAACTCAATGACTTCCTGTAGGAAGGTTGGATCCTTCTAGCATTGTTACCCCCACTTTTTCCCTGGTGCCAGTGTGTTTTCGACTTTATCTGCAGGGATCCTGCTAATCAGGACTCCAGCAACTGTGCTTTCTTCCCAAAATTGACATGGTAACTACTTTGGTATCTCCACACTTTGCTACTGGTGTACCCTTGTAAGTCCCTAATATATTGCACTTAGGACATAGGTACACCATGGGTCTTCCATGGGCTGCAGCATGTATTATGCCACCCATGAGAGTCCACTTAAACTGTGACTAGAGGCTGCCATTGCAGCCTGTGTGAATTGGTGCTTGCACGTCTCACAACAGATATGTTTTCTTATGTCAGCTCACGCAACAAGTTGCTGGCGCCACTCACACTGTGGGGCACCTCCTGGATCCAGTTTTTTCCCAATCTTAATTCTTTGAAGGTACCTACTCCTCTTCCTATGAAGTAGATGGATCATTCTGTGATCTCTCTGTCTATTTGCCTAGTAGGCCAGAACCAGTCTTCCCGCTCAGTTCTTAGTTTCAAAAGTCCTTGGCACAAGCTTGACCTCCAAAAATGTGAAGACTTTCTACAGACATGGTGCCCGTTGCTGGAACCCAATGTGCAAGATACAAACAAAAAAATTCAGGACTGGCTCTCCTCTGGGTTAGATATTTTGTCCCCGTTAGATCAGCACAGGGCAGGAAAAAGCAGGCTGCACCCTGGCTCACATACTCTCCGATATTGGCAAAAAGGAACAATAAGGTCCTGAAATATTCTTGGAGGCAATCATATGAAAAGTATTATATAGCGCTGCCATTAAGTTATACCACAAATTGATTAAGAGATTCAAAGCTGAATACTTTGCCAACGTAATAAAGAATAGCAATAATCCAGCAAAAGTAATCCTCTCTCTCCTTAACAGTCTAAATAAACCTGTACTTGCTGTGGAGCATATGGAAGTCTCAAATGACCACTGTGAGAAGTTGGCAAGATATTTTATCAATAAAGTAGAAAATATCAACTTTAGCTTAGTCCCTAAGATCATTGACTCCTGTCCAGTCGCTCTAATAGGCACTATCTTGCATTGTCTACCCCCGATAACCCTGCCAGAGTTGCATACGTTGTAGAAGAAAGTTAAATGAGGCTCCCCTGCAGACCCTCTTGCTTTTGAAACTTTGGGACTGCCTCTCTCTACCCTGTCTCAAACTTATTAACCTTTCACTGACTTCGGCATCTGTACCAATCTCCTGGAAGCATACCAGTTATTCCACTCCTGAAAAAAACCATTTTGGACACTTCCAAACCAGAAAATAAACGTCCTATTTCTCTTCTGCCGTTCCTTGCTAAAGTAACAGAGATCCATGTTAATGCTATCTTAACCAACTTTTTAGAAGAAAATCACTTTCTGGATATCTCCAATATTATGTTGTAGGTCACGGCATAGTACTGATTCAGCTCTTCTTGCAGTCACTGAGCAACTCCGCAGCGTCTTAGATGAAGGCAGTTTCTCTATACTGATTCTGCTCGACTTAAGAACCGCTTTTGATACTGTATATCACAACATCCTGCTTTAGTGCCTGCGAGAGATTGGGGTTGGCGGCTCTGCTCTTACTTGGCTCACCTCCTTCCTTGCCGACCACTCTTTTTCAGGTGGTGTCCCCGCCTTTTAGTTACAACTGGCACACTCTACACCACACTGCCCCCAGGGCTCCTCTCTGAGCACTATGCTGTTCCACATCTACATTCAATATGCCAAAAACAGAGAGTCCCCCAATAAAGCCAAAAGGGACTAGGTAGTTCAACAAACTAATAATAAGAGGATTCCTATTGTGCTAAGAAAGTATTTTCTTAATCAATCAATCGTCTAACAGAATGCACTGTGCCAGAGGTATATGAAAACAAGTTACTTACCTGTAACTTTGGTTCCCCAGTATTGGTAACTTTTATAGATTCCCATGCTTTGTATCATTGCCCCATTGTCGGAATGGGCGCCTCGGTAAACAAAAAATACCATAGCAGTAGGTACAAAAGAGAAAGGAAGGCCTAGGCCTCATCTTATTTTGTAGCATATCCACCTCTTTTTGTAAGAGACCAAAAAACTGCAACAACCAATCAGAGTAGCCTCACCCCATAGAACCTTCCTGAGAGAGCCTCAGAGCCTCAGATTTTCGTAGCCGTTTGTAACCGAACCACATTTGCAAGAGGCTGAGCTTTCCCAGGGGAGGAGGGTGGGCGCATGGGAATCTATGAAAGTTACCAATACTGGGGAACCAAAGTAACAGGTAAGTAACTTGTCTTTTTGCCCCAGTATTGGAACTTTCATAGATTCACATGCTTTGTATCAGAGTAGCTAGCAGTAAGCAATAAGAGCACATTTTCTTACAAGAGTATCAACACATCTTAGTAAACTGCTTTTCATAGGAAGCAACTATATCTTGTTATAACAAATAGGAAACATTATCTGATACAAAATGTGCAATCATAGGAAGGAGGGATAGTAGGGAAAGCTCACCTCTCATTGGAAAAGATTTCTCAGGACTGCTTGTCCGACTGCAGCTTCGCTTCTTGTGGAAGAGTCCAAGCAGTAATGCTCTGTGAACGTGTGGGTACTACTCCACGTAGCCGCTCTACAAATGTCTCTGATAGGGACCCCAGCGAAAAGAGCTGCAGAGGATGAGACTGATCTAGTTGAATGATCTCAAACATGTCTGTCTAGCGGCTTGCCCGCATCCTGGTGACAAAAGTGAATTGCACTGGAAATCTACCTTGAAATGCTCTGTTTTGAAAGAGGAAACCCCTTCCGTGGTGCACTGTACGCAACAAAGAGCTGTGAAGTCTTTCTGAAACTTCTTGTTCGTTCTAGATAAAAAACATCTCTGGACAACTAAGAAATGTAGAGATCTTTCTGCTGGAGACGATGGTCGAGGTAAAAAAGATTTCAGAACCACCGGTTCGTTCAAAAGGAAATCCGAAGGGACCTTCGGAATGAATTTTGGATTTGTTCTCAGGATTAGAGTGTCCTTCTTGAACTGCATAAATGGTTCCATAATAGTAAGAGCTTGGAGCTCACCTATCCATCTAGCCGACGCCAGGGCTAAGAGAAGAGCCACCTTCCATGAAAGGAACTTAAGATCCGCTCTGTGAATAGGCTCAAATGGGGATCTCATGAGATGACCCAGAACCAAATTGAGTTGCCAAACAGGAGGTGGAGGCCGGACTGGCGGAAAAACTCTGAAGAGACCCTTTAGGAATTGCTTGATAATCCTTGCAGACCAAAGAGAAGGACCTGAAGCTGTTCGTCTGAATCTGGAGATAGCTGCCAGGTGCCCTTTAATGGAGGAATGTGCCAAGCCTGACTTAGCCAAAGAAAGAATGTAAGGTAAAACCTGGTGAGGAGCAGAAGTGTACGGATGGAGATTCTCTTGCTGGCACCAACCCTCACATGCATCAATCTAGGATTTTGCATTTCTTAAATAGCGAAAATTAAGGAATCGCTATTTAGGAAATGCAAAATCCTATGCATCAAGAAATCCTAAAAGTTTTTAGGATTTCTTAATTTTCGGAAATTGCGATTCCTTAATTGCGAATCGCAATTAAGGAATGGCATTACATTGATTCCTACGGGCCTAGAGGCCCATAGGAATCAATGCCGTTTTGCATTTTTATTGTTTGCACTCGCAATTTGTTGATGCATTGCAAGGGTGCAGAGGGGGGTCCAAAGGACCCCCCCCCTGCACCCCTGAAATGTATTTTCAAGTGCACGTTTCACACACACATGTCCTAAGGACATGTGTGTCTGTAACATGCATGTTTAAAAAATGCATTTTTTTGCTTTTTTTTAAATTTTCGCAAATTAACACGAGGGTCAACCTTGTGTTAATTTGCACCTCCTATTTTAGAATTCGCATTTTTAAAAAAAATCATGCATTGCATTTAAGGAATCGCACACATGCGATTCCTTAAATGCAAACGCATTTTTTAGAAGTGCAAAAAATTCCTAAAAGTTTCATGCATAGCAAAAAGTGATTTTGGAATCGCAAACGGTGAATTTTCCGATTCGCACCGTTTGCGATTCCAAAAACCTTTGATGCATGTGGGGGCATGTGCAGAAACGTTTCCATTTGGCACGATAAGTCTTATTTGTACTTGGAGCCCGGGATTGAGACAGTATGTCCTTACACTCCAAAGTGATTTTCAAATCATGGAATTCTCGGTGCTCAGGAGCCACGCTGTCAATTGGAGTGAGCACGGGTCTGGATGTAGCACTTGGCCCTGATATGCAGAAATTTTAGGAAGATACCCCTATATTGAAATACAGGGACGGGGGTAAGTTTGAATACAAGATGAAAGGCCCTGCGGTTTGGTCCCTTGGATCCTTATAAAGGTATGAGAGAGAAGGAATTGGTATCTACCCTCTAGGTGTTCTATCCATTCCTTTTGAATATTTAAACTGTACGTGTTCTATAAAGGCAACAGGACCTTAAGGTCAAATATTTCCAACTAGGGCTTACAATCCCAGATCAAAAACCTTTTTCAAAGAAGGGGATATTGTTTTTTAGAAGTTCGAAAAGCATGTTTATTTGAAACCTCCCTATGGGTTACAATCTATAAACAGAATATATTAAAAACATCATAAACCATACACAATTAAAAAAGCATACACAATCAAAAAAGCAACTGAATTAAAGAGCAATCACAAAGGACAGTCGACGCGGCGTTTCGGTGTGTGGGAATCTTATCACCTTCATCAGGACAAAATTATTCGACGATGTACAATCTAGAAGTAGAAACAATTGTTTAGATGCCTATATCGTACAGTGCACAGTAATCATTTTCTAATGGTTACTAAGACTTATTCTATGGTCAATAAAACCACATTCTATGATAGGCAGAGGTGATAATACATCCATTCCTTTTCTCTCAATCTAGACACTCGTAGGTTTACTCTCAGTGTCTATCTCTTTTACCTTACTCTTTAATTAGCTCGATAGACCTTAAGACTTCTGGTTTAGTCTAAAACTATGGTCATGAATACCTTGTGGGATGGAAATCCTCAGTTCAACCCTCTTCTTTTTATTGGGGGGGATTAGTCAATTAATTTCTTCAGATTTTCTTGAAACACGTTATAATTTGTGCCTTGTAGAGACAAAGATCTACAGTTAGGGACTATTATCATTCAGTCTCTTCGGTCCGTATCTAGAGTGTCAGGGTTTTAATTACCTTCAGAGATGGATTTATTTATTCTCTTCGGACCGTTGGAACCACCACGAAATTATGTAGATACTTCTATATAGGTGGAGGGTGCTCTTTATTCAATGAGAGTACCTAGTGGGAATAAACCATATATCTATTGTCTTGTATAGACATTGTCTTATAAACATTCTTTCTCTTTTTAACGCCTCTACTCACCCCTTGTTTGATGCAGGGTCAGTACGAGTGTAGAAAAATGAAATAAAAACAGCTGCATCTCCTGGAATAAGAATACGGAAATGCCATCAGAGATTTGTCTTCCTCATTTTACTCTTCTGTTTGGTGATATCAGTATCATCGGTATCTAATTTTCACTTACAGTATATATTTTTAAAATTTTAGCTGCTTTTCTAGCGTTAGTTGAGTGTATGTCTTAGTTTTACATTCTCAAAAGCAGATTTGCCGCTATATTAGTACCTGGATTAATTTAACTTAATAAAGTTCCAAGAATTGCTTAATACTAAATTACATCGGATGACTATCAGATTTTATTTAAGCTAAAGACACTCGGCCCTACTGCGATGGGCGTCTAAGTGTTTTCAGTAGTTCGGCATATATTAGATGCCGATAAACATAGTCCTCGCGTTTCCTCAGATTTATGGTTAGGCGTGTGGCGGTCTGAACGTACCTTTTAGTGAAAACGCGGCCTCCCTGTTCCAACGTCCCGGGGTTTGTGTCCGTGATAGTGGCCCCATATTTCTGCCGCAGTAAAATACTGACAACTCCCGTTATGACCCGGAAGTCTAAACACGGGTTTCCGTAATAAATATTTTATAATGTCGAATTTAATTATAGTAGATAGTTTGGATAGGTATATTATCTTGTAGTATTACGGTCCTACTTTGTGGCCTTTTATCCCCTATTTTCGTGAACGCTAACTAAACAGTTTTTAGCGATTTGACCCGGAAGTGATCGGAAGCATTCTCCGGTCAGTTCGCAATTAAATGTTCTGCTTTTTTCTTCCGTTTCGATATCTTAAGCCTCATTTTTTTGAATTTATTATTTCCGTTACTTATCGTAAAAGTACATATAAAGCACCTCATTTTCCACAATGTATCGAGTGTTTTTGTAATGTGTAATACATAGTGGCCATTTTGAGAAGGTCCTATTGCTATGAGGAAGTTGCTGTCGGCCATGTTGGACTAGTATGCTGGTTTGCTTTATGTGATATTCTGGGCTAATTGGGCCATCTTTTCATTTCCTACGCCTATATGGACAATTCTCACAATGGGCATTTTTTCTTTATCCTGTTTCTTATCAAACCGCATTTCTTAATTCATAAATCACTGTATGTTATAGCTATTTGTGCACATCGTATATTCGAAAATCAGACACCGGTACGCAGATGAAAAGATATATATACATCCAGGTCTAACAATCATTTAACAGTGTCTTATCTATGCAATACAGGACAAGTATGAGATCACAGACATATCCATATTTGTGCTTGTATGCAATATTTTTGTATTTAAACAGATATGATCAATACAACACCGTACATCAAGGTTTAGCATCAGTTAACATTTTGTCATTTTTATACTTTGTCATTTTTATACAGTGCGGCGTTTTAACTATAATAAATATATTATGATGATGTCAGTTCAAAATATAAGTCTTTCCCATTCCTCTTTATTGTTTAATCCAGTTATATACGTATTGAAAAGAGACATGAAAAATTGCTCTCTCTTTTTTCTATTAATTTGTGAGTTTCCCCCTCTGATACTGTGTTGGATTACCTCAATTCCGCACTATTTGAGATCTTCAATTTTGTGGTTATGGCTTATCCAGTGGTCTACAAGGGGGGCTGTTGTTTTTTTGGTCCTGATTGCTGATTTGTGTTCAGTAATTCTTGTTCGTATCTCCCTCGATGTTTCACCTATGTAGCCTTTCTGACACGGACACACTACCAGGTAGATGAGATCTTTACTTCTGCAGTTTATGGAGCTTTTAATTTTATGATTAACACCATTGTGACTCACTTCTTTTACTTTCATTAAATTGTCACAATTGGTGCACAAACAGCATAAGTTTCCTGTCGGTAGTGGTGCATTATTAATGGAGTTTTGTTTGTGACTTTTCTCTTCCCTGTAAGTATGTACAAGGCTGATTCTGATGGTCTTGTTTCTCCTAAAGCTGAACATGGGTTTAGGGATTTTTGTGCCATTTCGATCACTTAGCAGGGACCAATTTCTATTGATTATATTTTTTACCTTATTGTTGGCACAGCTGTAATTTGTGACGAAGATAAGTCTATCTTTTGATTTATCTTTGGTGGTAGTTTTAGGTGAAAATAGGCTATCTCGGTCATAATATTTCGCCCTCTTGTACGCTTTCCTAACTATGTTTTTAGGGTAGCCTCTGTTGAGTAATTTATTGGACAATTCATCCGCGGATTTATTGAAATCCCTGATGTCTGAACAGTTGCGTCGGATTCTCAGATATTGTCCGAAGGGAATATTATCTTTTTGACTGTGGGGATGATTGCTTTTATAATGAAGCAAGGTGTTACGGTCGGACGGTTTAGTGTATAGTTCGACCGCTAATTTCCCTTCGGTATGTTTAATTTTAATGTCTAAGAATTCAATGCTGTCTTTTTTGTAGTTTGAGGTAAATTTTAGATTGACGTCGCCCATATTGAGCCACTCAATAAATTGGGTGAGATCATCGACTGTCCCAGTCCATATAAAAAAGACATCGTCGATAAATCTCGACCAGCATGAGATATTTTCAAAAAATGGCGACACATCGTTAAAAATATGTTTATCCTCGAAGTCGGCCACATATAGGCAGGCCAGACTGGGAGCACAGGTGGCTCCCATGCTCGTGCCCTTGATCTGCCTATAGTAGCCGTCCCTGAATAGAAAGATGTTATTTTTCAGTATGATTTCAACACATTCTATAATGAACGTTGCATGTTCAGACAGATCTCCCTCTCCAGTGTTTAAAAGGCCCTCCAACATCGTGATAGTTGCATCCTGTGGGATATTTGTATAGAGGGCCTCTATATCTAATGTGACTAGCCATTGATTATTGATGTTATATGTGCGATCCTCTATCTTCTCTATCATGCTGGTGGTGTTTCTTATATATGCTTTTTGAGTGGTTACTAAGGGTTGTAGAAACTTGTCTACATATATACTGAGGGGTTCTGTGGCCGAATTTATGCTGGACACTATGGGCCTCATGGGTGGGTCCATTAGATTTTTATGGACTTTAGGGGTCTCATTTTTTAAAAACTTATAGGAAGATTATTAGATCATGCCAAAGAGGACGAAATTATCTGTACTGATGAATATAAGTTTTTAAAAAATGAGACCCCTATCATTTCAGCAATATACGGACTCCCTAAAGTCCATAAAAATCTACAGGACCCACCCATGAGGCCCATAGTGTCCAGCATAAATTCGGCCACAGAACCCCTCAGTATATATGTAGACAAGTTTCTACAACCCTTAGTAACCACTCAAAAAGCATATATAAGAGACACCACCAGCATGATAGAGAAGATAGAGGATCGTACATATAAAACCAATAATCAATGGCTAGTCACATTAGATATAGAGGCCCTCTATACAAATATCCCACAGGATGCAACTATCACGATGTTGGAGGGCCTTTTAAACACTGGAGAGGGAGATCTGTCTGAACATGCAACGTTCATCATAGAATGTGTTGAAATCATACTGAAAAATAACATCTTTCTATTCAGGGACGGCTACTATAGGCAGATCAAGGGCACGAGCATGGGAGCCACCTGTGCTCCCAGTCTGGCCTGCCTATATGTGGCCGACTTCGAGGATAAACATATTTTTAACGATGTGTCGCCATTTTTTAAAAATATCTCATGCTGGTCGAGATTTATCGACAATGTCTTTTTTATATGGACTGGGACAGTCGATGATCTCACCCAATTTATTGAGTGGCTCAATATGGGCGACGTCAATCTAAAATTTACCTCAAACTACAAAAAAGACAGCATTGAATTCTTAGACATTAAAATTAAACATACCGAAGGGAAATTAGCGGTCGAACTATACACTAAACCGTCCGACCGTAACACCTTGCTTCATTATAAAAGCAATCATCCCCACAGTGATAAAGATAATATTCCCTTCGGACAATATCTGAGAATCCGACGCAACTGTTCAGACATCAGGGATTTCAATAAATACGCGGATGAATTGTCCAATAAATTACTCATCAGAGGCTACCCTAAAAACATAGTTAGGAAAGCGTACAAGAGGGCGAAATATTATGACCGAGATAGCCTATTTTCACCTAAAACTACCACCAAAGATAAATCAAAAGATAGACTTATCTTCGTCACAAATTACAGCTGTGCCAACAATAAGGTAAAAAATATAATCAATAGAAATTGGTCCCTGCTAAGTGATCGAAATGGCACAAAAATCCCTAAACCCATGTTCAGCTTTAGGAGAAACAAGACCATCAGAAACAGCCTTGTACATACTTACAGGGAAGAGAAAAGTCACAAAACAAAACTCCATTAATAATGCACCACTACCGACAGGAAACTTCGCATGTTGTTTGTGCACCAATTGTGACAATTTAATGAAAGTAAAAGAAGTGAGTCACAATGGTGTTAATGATAAAATTAAAAGCTTCATAAACTGCAGAAGTAAAGATCTCCTCTACCTGGTAGTGTGTCCGTGTCAGAAAGGTTACATAGGTGAAACATCGAGGGAGATACGAACAAGAATTACTGAACACAAATCAGCAATCAGGACCAAAAAAACAACAGCCCCCCTTGTAGACTACTGGATAAGCCATAACCACAAAATTGAAGATCTCAAATGGTTCGGAATTGAGGTAATCCAACACAGTATCAGAGGGGGAAACTCACAAATTAAAAGAAAAAGGGAGAGAAATTTTTCATGTCTCTCTTTAATACGTATAGAACTGGATTAACAATAAAGAGGAATGGGAAAGACTTATAATTTGAACTGACATCATCATAATATATTTATTATACTTAAAACGCCGCACTGTATAAAAATGACAAAGTATAAAAATGACAAAATGTTAACTGATGCTATACCTTGATGTACGGTGTTGTATTGATCATATCTGTTTAAATACAAAAATATTGCATACAAGCACAAATATGGATATGTCTGTGATCTCATACTTGTCCTGTATTGCATAGATACGACACTGTTAAATGATTGTTAGACCTGGATGTATATATATCTTTTCATCTGCGTACCGGTGTCTGATTTTCGAATATACGATGTGCACAAATAGTTATACCATACAGTGACTTATGAATTAAGAAATGCGGTTTGATAAGAAACAGGATAAAGAAAAAATGCCCATTGTGGGAATTGTCCATATAGGCTTAGGAAATTTAAAGATGGCCCAATTAGCCCAGAATATCACATAAAGCAAACCAGCATACTAGTCTAACATGGCCGACAGCAACTTCCTCATAGCAATAGGACCTTCTCAAAATGGCCACTATGTATTACACATTACAAAAACACTCAATACATTGTGGAAAATGAGGTGCTTTATATGTACCTTTACGATAAGTAACGGAAATAATAAATTCAAAAAAATGAGGCTTAAAATATCGAAACGGAAGAAAAAAGCAGAACATTTAATTGCGAACTGACCGGAGAATGCTTCCGATCACTTCCGGGTCAAATCGCTAACAACTGTTTAGTTAGCGTTCACGAAAATAGGGGATAAAAGGCCACAAAGTAGGACCGTAATACTACAAGATAATATACCTATCCAAACTATCTACTATAATTAAATTCGACATTATAAAATATTTATTACGGAAACCCGTGTTTAGACTTCCGGGTCATAACGGGAGTTGTCAGTATTTAACTGCGGCAGAAATACGGGGCCACTATCACGGACACAGAACCCCGGGACGTTGGAACAGGGAGGCCGCATTTCAACTAAAAGGTACGTTCAGACCGCCACACACCTAACCATAAATCTGAGGAAACGCGGGGACTATGTTTATCGGCATCTAATATATGCCGAACTACTGAAAACACTTAGACGCCCATCGCAATAGGGCCGAGTGTCTTTAGCTTAAATAAAATCTGATAGTCATCCGATGTAATTTAGTATTAAGCAATTCTTGTAACTTTATTAAGTTAAATTAATCCAGGTACTAATATAGCGGCAAATCTGCTTTTGAGAATGTAAAACTAAGACATACACTCAACTAACGCTAGAAAAGCAGCTAAAATTTTAAAAATATATACTGTAAGTAAAAATTAGATACCGATGATACTGATATCACCAAACAGAAGAGCAAAATGAGGAAGACAAATCTCTGATGGCATTTCCGTATTCTTATTCCAGGAGATGCAGCTGTTTTTATTTAATTTTTCTACACTCGTACTGACCCTGCATCAAACAAGGGGTGAGTAGAGGCGTTAAAAAGAGAAAGAATGTTTAAAAGACAATGTCTATACAAGACAATAGCTATATGGTTTATTCCCACTAGGTACTCTCATTGAATAAAGAGCACCCTCCACCTATATAGAAGTATCTACATAATTTCGTGGTGGTTCCAACGGTCCGAAGAGAATAAATAAATCCATCTCTGAAGGTAATTAAAACCCTGACACTCTAGATACGGACCCAAGAGACTGAATGATAATAGTCCCTAACTGTAGATCTTTGTCTCTACAAGGCACAAATTATAACGTGTTTCAAGAAAACAGAAGAAAATCTGAAGAAATTAATTGACTAATCCCCCCCAATAAAAAGAAGAGGGTTGAACTGAGGATTTCCATCCCACAAGGTATTCATGACCATAGTTTTAGACTAAACCAGAAGTCTTAAGGTCTATCGAGCTAAATAAAGAGTAAGGTAAAAGAGATAAACACTGAGAGTAAACCTACGAGTGTCTAGATTGAGAGAAAAGGAATGGATGTATTATCACCTCTGCCTATCATAGAATGCGGTTTTATTGACCATAGAATAAGTCTTAGTAACCATTAGAAAATGATTACTGTGCACTGTACGATATAGGCATCTAAACAATTGTTTCTACTTCTAGATTGTACATCGTCGAATAATTTTGTACTGATGAAGGTGATAAGATTCCCACACACCGAAACGCCGCGTCGACTGTCCTTTGTGATTGCTTTTTAATTCAGTTGCTTTTTTAATTGTGTATGCTTTTTTAATTGTGTATGGTTTATGATGTTTTTAATATATTCTGTTTATAGATTGTAACCCATAGGGAGGTTTCAAATAAACATGCTTTTCGAACTTCTAAAAAAACAATATCCCCTTCTTTGAAAAAGATTTTTGATCTGGGATTGTAAGCCCTAGTTGGAAATAATTGACCTTAAGGTCCTGTTGCCTTTATATTGCCTTTATAGAACACGCACTTGGCCCTGAGACATTGTCAATAGAGACTGGATGGGTAGTAGGTGAATTGGCTGATCTTGAGAGAGAAGGAGAAGCTCCGTGAACCAGAACTGGCAAGGCCACGCTGGTACGATCAAAATCAATCTGCACGGTTCTGATTTGAGTTTCCTGATTAGCCTCGGAATCAGGGGTATTGGAGGAAATGCGTAAACAAATGCGCCTGACCAGCCTATCGAAAGAGCATTCCCCAGAGAATTGCTATGGTGATCCCTGCTTGCGTAGGATTGGCATTTTCTGTTTTCTGGACTCGCAAACAGGTCTATGGTCGGAGTGGCCCAACAGTCGAATACCTCATCGAGAGTGTTTTGATCCAACTCCCACTCATGACATATTGATTTTAGACGGCTCAATGCGTCCGCTGTCATGTTGAGCGTACCTGGAAGGTGTTCTGCCGAAAGAGAAACCCGGTGGAGAATTGCCCAGTTCCATATTCTTTGGGCTTCCCTTGAAAGAAGTCGAGATCTTGTTCCGCCCTGCTTGTTTATATAGTGCATGGCCGCCGTGTTGGCTGCATGGACTAGCACCGTGGAATTCCGAATTCTTGGAAGGAAAGCTTGCAAAGCTAGTTGAATGGCCTTGAGTTCCAGAAGATTGATGTGGGAAGTGCGCTGCTCGGGCGTCCAATGACCGCTCACTTGAAGATCCTGCAATACTGCCCTCCAGCCTTCCAGAGAGGTGTCCGTGGTTATAACAATGGGAGATGGAGCAATTTTGAGGGTGAGACCTTTTGAGATATTGTCTTTCACCGTCCACCAGTATGCCGCTTTCCTCATTAATGGTGTCACTGATATTCTGTCGTCGAATGTGCCTTCTGCCTGGCACCATTGTTTGTCTAGCTGCTCATGCAGCGGACGCATCCGAAGTCTGCAGTGCGGAATTAAGGGTATGCAATATGAAATCGATCCTAGGAGTGACTTGTACAGACGGACCGATAGAGACCGTTCCTTTTGTAGGAGACGAGCCAAAAAAATATGTTTTTTCTGCCTTTCTTCCGAAGGGAATGCCTTGCAGCAACTTGTATCGAGAATGGAGCCTAGGAACCTGGCTGACCTGGCTGGTTGAAGAACAGATTTGTCCCTGTTGAGTCATAGACCTAGCTGATTGAAAAGTCGAATGCAGCTGTCGAATGCTGTGGAAGCTCTTTGAAAGGATGGAGCTTTCACTAACCAATCGTCTAGGTAGGGAAAAACCTCCAGAGATTGCTTTCTGAGAAACGCCGCCACTGGGGCTAAAACCTTTGTGAATATCCGTGGGGCGGATCTGAGCCCGAAAGGAAGGACTTTGAATTGAAAGTGGCTCTTGGCTACTGTGAAGCGTAAGCATCGTCTGTGAGCTGGATGGATCGGTACATGGAAATATGCGTAATCCAGATCCAGAGTTGCCATGTAGTCCCCTGGATTGAGAAGACGTAAAATATCCTGAAGAGATATCATTATGAATGACAGCTTTATGAGATAGGTGTTGAGCTCCCTTAGGTCTAATATTGGACGCCACTTCTCCTCCGTCTTGCGAACTAGGAAAAACCTGGAATAGAATCCCTGCCCTTTCTGAGACTGAGGTACAGGTTCTATCGCCCCCCCTTGATGAATAGTTGATGGCCTTCAAGATGTAGAATTCGTAGATGTTTTGATTCCATGGCGCAAGGAGCTCTTGAAGGTGGGAGTTGCTGAAATTCCAATGTGTGACCAAACCGAATGATATTTAGGACCCACCGATTTGATGTTATGATCATCCAGCTGCGTAGACAATGAGAAATCCTGCCCTCCACTGATGTTATCGGAGGGGGAGGAACAGTAGACAGAGCCAAGAGGCCGCTATTGCCGTTTGGATGAATCTCTCCCCTGGCGACCCTGCCGACCTCTTGCTGGCTGGCGAGAGAAAGATGCTGATTGGCCCTGTTTCTGAGAGTATTGTGGCTTGTAGGTTTGTGACGATTGAGAATATGAGGAGTAGCGCTGCTGGTATCCTCCTCTGTAGCTGGAAAAATTCTTGCCTTTTGCCTCTCAGAAAGGTACCTTACGATATTGCAGAGTGCCTAAGGACTTGGCCGTCTCAGTATCCTTTTTGATATCTTGTAAGGCGTCATCTATATGCTTTCCAAAAAGCCACCAAAAGAAACCAGGTAGCCCAAAGCCAACCTTGTCTTCTTAGGACAGCCGAATCTGCCAAGGCACGAAAAGCAGTTGTGGCGATGTCCATGGCGAGTCAATTATTTCTGAAGAAGATCGCTCCCCTTCCCCTAAAATCTTCCTTGAATCCGCCTTAGCGCTCTCCGGTAGCTGATCCACAAACTGAGACATATCGCACCACATTTGGTGATCATATCGTCCTAAAATTGCAAGTGCATTGGAGGCACGAACCAGGAGACTTGACATTGAAGAGAATCTTCTACCCACATTGTCAAGGCGTCTACCCTCCTTATCCGGTGGAGAAGCCAGAGGGGCCGATGGGTTCTTCGATTTCCTTTGTGCCACCTGGGAGATCAGAGTCCGACCTCGGTTGGCCAACCAGGCAAGCGGGACTACCATCAGCGGCCTTGTACTTCTTCTCCAGCCGCGGTAGAACTGGAATAACAGTAGCTGGAGATTGCATGACTTTCACACCCTCAGACCACACATGCTCTATGATGGGAATAGAGTGGATGGATTTCTTGAATGGTTCTTTGAAATCATAGAGTAAACAGTCCGATTGAACCATTGGTACCAGAAGGCCAAACCTTTTAGAAGCTCTTTCCATGCGGTTATGGAAACCTCCAATGTCTGCTGGAGGGGATCCTACCAGATCCGGTGAAGGAGAGGGTGGATCTGGAATATTGTAATCGTCCAACTCTCTATTTGGATCTGGGACCTCTGTCACATCCTGTCCATCGTCAGAGGAATTGTTGCCATTATCTCTATACGCCTGACCTGTGGTGATAGCCTGTCTCTCTTCTGCAGGTTCTTGTTCCCTTGGTTGAAGAGCAGCAGCCGATGAAGAAGGTGGCGGTGGTTGAGGAGGCGGCTTTATGACTTCGGAGGATTGGGAAGGAAATCTTCTCCTATAGTCCATTAACATAATTTGCAGGAAATTTATCAAAGAGGAGGGCATAAAGACCATACCCTGCTGAGGTTGCTCCTGCATTCGCTCCCTAGGGGGAGGCTGTTGCTGTTGTTCATAATAGTCATCCGAATCTGAGTCCTGGTATTTTAGCTGGAGTTGAGATGGGCTGTAAGCATCCCCATATGGACCATCATCATCATCCTCTGAATAGTCCTCCTCTAGAAGTAAGGCTGGAGGAAAAGGCGTTACTCTTCCCGGCGATGTCATGTCCAGTGTAATCTGGCGTCTTTTTATCGAAATTTTAAGTTTTTGTACCGTCGAAGGGGTAACCGTCGAAGGGATCGTCGTCAACGTCGCTGGTGATGGAGTCGTCGATGAGAGCACCGTCGTCGGAGATAGAGTCATCGTTAACGGAGAAATCGTCGACGAGCTTGTCGTAAATATCAAAGAAGAAATCTTCATCGCCATCGTCGCCTTCGTAGTGGTCGACACCACCAAATCATACCGTCATCATCGTCGATGTTGAGGATACCAATCTCGTCGACGACAAAGAGAATGAAACTCCGGCCGTCGACAAAGTCATCGTCGAGACTGCTGTCGTCGACGAGGTAGAAATAGGCGTTTGATGGATTCTAGCCGTCGACGCACCTGAGGATGCCACCGTCGACGAGCGGGTCTTCTTCTCAGATTTCGGTTCCTGAGGCAGGGAAATAGGCTTTTTGAAACCTTTTGCTTTCCCAGGTGGTGGAGAGAGAACAGAAGGCCCTTGAGATCCCTTCTGAGTAGAAACCACCTCAGACGCCGATCCCTCTTTCTCCTTTGCACCTCAGTGAGGAGATTTTCGGGGACTAGACCTATCAGAGGTCTTTTGAGAGGCCTTAGAAGGTGGTTCAGCTGATGTGGAAGGGGAAGACCTACCCCTCTTTTTAGATCTTCTTGAAGAGGAAGCTGAAGAAGAATCCTCGATGTTGCTGGAAACCACCTCCTTCCTAGACTTCATCTTCTGCAGCCAGGTCAGAAGTCTTCCTTCTCTATCCCTCAATGTTTTAGTGGAGAAGGTCCTGCAGATCTTGCAATCAGTGGCTTTGTGGTCTGGGTACAAGCAGTAAAAACAATCTTTATGCTGGTCTTCCACATAAAGCCTCTTTTTTGAGAGGGTAGCACAAGCCTTGAACAAGGCCTTCTTATCTTTATCAGACATTTTGAAGAAAAAAGTTGAAATTCAAGTTGTAGAAAGAAAACTGAGCAGAGCTCAGAGGAGACTCTCTTAGCACAACGTGCGGTAGAAAATCTGAGGCTCTCTCAGGAGGGTTCTATGAGGTGAGGCTACTCTGATTGGTTGTTGCATTTTTTTGGTCTCTTTTACAAAAAGAGGTGGATATGCTACAAAATGAGATGAGGCCTAGGCCTTTCTTTCTCTTTTGTACCTACTGCTATGGTATTTTTTGTTTACCGAGGCTCCCATTCCGACGACGGGGGAATGATACAAAGCACGGGAATCTATGAAAGTTCCAATACTGGGGCAACAACAAATATATTCATCTAAAACATGCATCATTCTCTTTCCTGTTATCTATTAAAAGGACTTTATTATAAATCTCTATATCAATACATTAATAAAATAATTATTTTGTGTTGGATTCATGAACATTTTTCAATATCTTTCAATACAACACACACATACAAAATACCAATACAAGCCAAATCCTTGTATAAATACAAGCATATAAAAACATTAAACAAAATTCTTCATGTGCCTATTGTAATTCAACAAATGTCTAATGTTTAATTACAATAAGCACATGAAAAAAATATGGGGAAGGTAGAACAATAGGTTTCCTGTCACAGGGAGGTTTGACCACCTCCCAGACAGGACTTAGTGTATTGGGCTCTGTCCCCTGTGCTTGTAGGTTCTTCACTTCAAGAATGCTCCCTTGAATTCCACCGGACTCCTTCACAGTCTTCTCCAGAGGCATCTTCTTTAAAGTCGTCTATTGTTGTATATGGCAGGTTCCGACGTCACTTCACCCCTATGCACCCGGCTTCCTTGGTGCAGATAACCTGGTTTCCAGGGCATCCACGGGTGGGGTGGCTCTCCAACCTTCTGTCTTCCAAAGGGTTTCTTCGGGGTCCTCTGGGAAGGGTCCTTCCTCTTCAAAACTGCAGCTGTGATTTCCCCATTGACTTCTATTGGTCATGTGGTTGTACTGCCACTCTGCACACCGCCTCCGTGGGGTTCCTGGGTACTTACTTTGGGTGGTTCCTTGTGTCCCTGGCTCCTCTGGACCTTCAGGTCCAAGTCTCGTCTTGCGTTGCAGTTCACATTCCACTTTCTTAGCATATGGTTTGGTCTCCCCCATGAGACCACTATATTTTGTGCTACTTACCTAATTGATTTTGAAGTATTCTTGTGTATGGTGTTGATATCTCTGGGTAGGAGATACACCAATGTTATAGTGATAGTGGGTTATAATAAACTGACTTTTTTTGGCTAAACACTGTGGTTTCTTTTCATCTAACATACACTACAGATTAAGTTGGTAAAACAAGCTTCTTTATACTCCTTCAAGATAAGCATGAAGGCTGATATCCAGCTTTCTATGGTTATCAAAGACTACTACAATCACCATAAAGGTTGCCTGGATTAGTGCAAGGCGCACCATTTGAATAAGTGTGCACCAAATACTAAGCCAGCCTCCTACACTTCCTTAATATTCTGTAAAACCGTGACGTGTAGGGATACTGTCTTATCGAGCCGGAGTATGACTAGGACTAAAAGGTTGTAGTGTATCCTTTCTTGTCAAATGCTGACTTTACCTTTCATCAAGCTTTGGGCCAAATAATTGCTGCTATTAGAACAATAAATGCAGTGAGGCGTCTTTTGTAGGGTAGAGGTACGAAATATCGACTCACCACAATATTGTTGCAAAAATATCAAGGGCTACAATATGGACAGGTTATATACATATATCTACACACACACACACACTATAAATATATATATATGTATATATATATATATATATATATATACATACTCACACACATACACTAATATATATATATATATGTAGTGAACAAGGTGAAACGCGTCTGGTCGTTTTTTTGGAATAAAAACCTTTGATTTCCAGCCACGGAGTCGGTGCCAGTTCTTTCTAAACCAACCAGGATTGGATCCATATATATATATATATATAAATATATATACACCCTTTCAGGCTTAGAGTGGCGCTTATATTATACAAAAAAGAGGGAGAGAACTGAGTGGTTCCCAAGTTTAGGTGGAAGCAGTTCCTGTACACAGCCCCCTACAACACCAGCGACACTCTGAATCAGTTCACCTCAAATGTCTGTTTTTCTAGTAAAGTTTTTAAGCATTGGATTAGCACAGTGCCATCCATGCAGAGCTCTAAAATGAAAAAAGACTGGTGTCGCTGGTGTTATAGCATGCTCTACACAGGAGCTGCTCTCTACTTAAACTAGGGAACTACCCAGAGTTCAGCTATTATATTTATAGTAAGTATAGTTGCTAAAACACGTTTTCCTCATGCAATTTCCCATAGGGATTATAGACACGACTACAGCCCGAATCGCTGAATGGAAGTCGTCCTCTGGGCCAGGTACATTGATGACATTTTTTGTATCTGGAAGGGAGATCAGTTGGAGGCAGATGCCTTCCTCCAAACACTAAATGTGAATAGCTTTAATCTTCAATTCACCAGTGAGAGCGGCAAACAAAAAATCATTTTCCTAGATCTTGAAATCTACATAGAGAAAGGTGTTATACACAGCAAACTCCACAGGAAAACAACGGCTGGTAACAGCCTGTTACTCTCACAAAGTTGTCATCCTAGAAATTTGGTTGCTAGCATTCCATTTGGCGAGCTTTTGCGCGCCAAACGGAATTGCAGTTCAATCAAGGATTATCAGGAAGAGGAAGAAATAATGTGCAACAGATTCAGAGACAGAGGGTACAAGGAAGAGACTATCTTAGCAGCAGTAGACAAAGTAAAGATTCTCAATAGAGATGAACTTCTGGAGAAACCAAAGGAGAATAAGGAAACAGATAACAAACTCAGATTTGTTACAACTTATCACAACCAGGCATGGGAGGTCAGAAAAAGTTTAAACAAATTTTGGGAAATATTGAGAACGGATGAAGACCTAAAAGAGTATGTAGGCCCTTATCCTTCGGTCACTTTCAGACGCTGTAAATCATTAAAAGACAATCTCACAAGCAGTTCCATAAAAGAAAGGAAACGAAAGAACCAGGTTGAAGGTTTTTTCACTTGTATGAGATGTAAAGCCTGCAAGTTTAGTCAGAACTGTAAGACCATAAAAATAAGAAAGGACAAACCAGCTTTTAAAATTGCAAAACATTTTTCCTGTGATACCGAATTTGCTGTGTATGCTCTGAAATGCACTTGTGATCTTTATTACATAGGGAGCACCACCAAAAAAGTTAAACTACGTATCCTGGAGCATCTCAGAGCAATTTCTCACAATGACAGGCAGTACCCAGTAGCTCGCCACTTCCATCAACTTCATAACCAGAACCCCAATCTCCTCAAATATTGCGTGTTGGATGCAGTGCCCCCAAGAGAAAGAGGGGGAAACCGCACTATTGAGTTGAGGAAACTTGAGTCTAAGATGATCATAAGATTCAATACCATGATGCCCACAGGGTTAAATTATGACGAAGAACTAGCAATACATTTAAGATGAGATGCTACAGAACATTATTTTTTTGTTTCCGTACCTTAGCATAAATTTACCCTTTAGATGACTTTTTAACTGATTGTTTTTAATTCACTAAGAGAGAGTTCCATGGTATTAAAGCAGAAACCTATTGTTACTTCCTTTACAGAAAGAACGTCATGAATTCTTTGAAGATCCGAAGATTGAATTATGTTTTTTGCTCACTTGAGCGGGACTTTATTTATCTGTATTCATGAATTGTCAACCTTAGATACCATTTATATCAGCGTAATGCAATGGATCATGTTTTTGCTCACTGGAGCAGAACTTTATTTGTTACAATATTGGAATGTCAATGTTTGACTCTTCTCAAGCAGCGTATCAGAATAAGATCATTATTTAGCCCACCAGGGATTAATTGTGTAAATACCAACTAGGATTTAAATATATTTCAGTATTATTATCTGTTAATACGCTGTTGTTTCAGTACATTTAATTCTTTTAATTTGGGAGACACTTCATTGGTAAAAATGTTAGTCACGGAAGTCTTTTGTTGGTTTCTATGAATTCAAACCGGAACGAGTCTCTGTTTCTTTAAATGGATACATTGTATCAGTGAAAACCTTACCCGTGATCAAGCTGTGATTTTAACAGCGAAACGCGTTGGGCACCCGTTGCTGGTAATCGAATAAAGCGTTTATTCAATGAGGCCACGGCACCAGTGTGAATTTATTTTGCGTAACTGGACTGTCTTTCGATATTAGGGAGTGGCGTCCCTGCCGTTTTGGCCCGCCGCCATTTGAGGCTCCTTGTTTGCCGTACTGTGGATATATATATATATATCCTGAACTCCGTTTCCTCACAAGCTCACGCAGCTTCCTCTGCCAGCAAGTAGACACCGGACACGGACCTCGAGGTACTTAACAGGTTTATTACGCAGAAAGAGTCATACATACTCACACACATACACTAATATATATATATATGTAGTGAACAAGGTGAAACGCTTCTGGTCGTTTTTTTGGAATAAAAACCTTTGATTTCCATCCACGGAGTCAGTGCCAGTTCTTTCTAAACCAACCAGGATTGGATCCATATATATATATATATATATATATATAAAAAAATATATATACACCCTTTCAGGCTTCGAGTGGCGCTTATATTATACAAAAAAGAAGGAGAGAACTCTGAGTGGTTCCCAAGTTTAGGTGGAAGCAGTTCCAGTACACAGCCCCCTACAACACCAGCGACACTCTGAATCAGTTCACCTCAAATGTCTGTTTTTCTAGTAAAGTTTTTAAGCATTGGATTAGCACAGTGCCATCCATGCAGAGCTCTAAAATGAAAAAAGACTGGTGTCGCTGGTGTTATAGCATGCTCTACACAGGAGCTGCTCTCTACTTAAACTAGGGAACTACCCAGAGTTCAGCTATTATATTTATAGTAGGTATAGTTAGTACCTAGTTTCCATTGTTCCACAGGGACAGCTTTTTTGTTTTACTAATAACTTAGTTCCGTTTGACGAATCTTCACAGATTTTTCAAAACAAGTTTGCCAGTAACTTCAGCTGCTATCCGGAATGTTTTGTGATAATCTGTCAAGCGACGGCTGAGAACAAATGGGGGGAAGGGAGGAATGAATGCTACAACACGTTTTCCTCATGCAATTTCCCATAGGGATTATAGACACGACTACAGCCCGAATCGCTGAATGGAAATACACCAAATTTGGCAGAAGGCTAGATTTTGGTCCAGAAAGAGTGCTTTTTATAATTTGCTATAAATCTATGCCATAGTTGTGGAGTATTAGAAGTAAAAAGATTTATGTATATCTGGAGACTTAGATCCGCAGCGGATCCACTGCAGATCCAGGCGGATTTGAAGATCCACGTGCCAACAGCAATTCAGTTATTGGCCGGCCGCAACCTGAGAGGAAAGTTGCGCCGGCATGTTGTGCATCGGGACGTGGTTCCCAGGGGGGAACATTAAATGTAAAAGTGATAGAAGGGGTCAATGTACAGGTACTCTGACCATATGGGACTGATGGAGGGGTCTGTGAGGGACCCCTCATGGGCAAGAAATTGTCCAAAAATGGTTTATCCAGAGTGTGTGAGGATCTGTGGATCCACCTAGATCTGCCTGGATCCAGCGTGTGGATACGTTGATCCAGACTCCAATAAAAAAACACATACACTCACTCACAGACCAACCCACCTACTCACACACCCACCTATGCACCCACACAACCACACACACATCCACTTACATACCCATACAACCACTCCCACACACAGACCCATACAGCCACTCACACAACCATTCACAGACTCACATATCCACTCACAGACTCCCACAGCCACTCACAAACCAACACAACCAGAAACACACCTTACAGACACTCACAGACCCACAAAACCACTCACACAGCCACTCACACACACCCTCCCCCTCACACACCCACACTGTCACTCACACACCCTTATATAGCCACTCACACAACCACACACAGGCAGCGATACACTTATAGAAATTGCAATAGCATATGTTTGTATAAATGTGTTAATGTGTGCAATATAACCGGCAAACCCCTTATTTGTTAAAGGATTCGCGACAGATCCATAAAATTAATTTAAAAAAATGAAGACATGCATTTATAGAAAGACTGCATGAGTTGTATGTACAACTAGAAGTATAACTTCATTTTTAGTTTTAAAATATACAGTAAGAATAAATGTGTGAATAAAATAGAATTATAAATTTGTGAAAATGCATATTAGTAAATTGAATTTATGGGTCAAATTGTGGTACAAATTATTTTTAAAAAACTGAGAAATTCTCTAAAAAAACAAAGGTTACAGGGATGTTATAGTTAGGAAACAGCATTAAAAAACCCTAGAAAACCACTGAAATAACCATAGGTTACAGGGACGTTCTACTTAGGAAAAAGAATGTTTTTTTAAACGCATAAATTCACTGAAAAAAACATTGGTTACAGGAACTTATATTTATGTTCTGATTTTACACACGCAAAAGCATAGAAATTAAGCAGTCATATTTATCTCCAGTAACTATAACTTGTGCCCTAAGGTAACTATAACTTGCACCCTAGACATGCACTGCTAATTACTCCACTTATTACATCCATCATGATATTTTCTATCACATCGTTGATAATATCACTGTAACATTTGCAGTGAAATTATTGATGAGAAAAATGTGCATGGCGGGGGCACGAGCTATAGTTACTTTTGGGCAAGAGTTATAGTTACTTGAGATAACTATAACTACTGAATTTCAATGGTTTTGTGTGTGTAAAATCTGTAGCTTTTGTTTTTTTCAGTGAATTTCCAAGGTTTTTTTAATTCTATTTCCCAACTATAATGTCCCTCTAACCTTTGTTTTTTTCAGAGAATACATATATATATATTTCAGTGAATATATTCACTGAAAAAAACCAAAGGTTAAAGTAACATAATAATTAGGTGAATATGCCAGTGACAATATAAACATTTTGAACAAAAAAAAAAAGAAATTCACTAGTTATAGTTAGCAGAGCTAAGTATAACTTGCACCCATCCCATGCACTTCTTATGATCCCACATATTTACATATTACATCACTCATGACATATTCAATGACATCATTGATGACAAATCAAATGACAACATAGATGATATCATCCAATGAGTGTGCTCGTTTGTTTTGTAGTTTACATAAGCGGCGGGTAAGTACCATATTACGTTTCTACCTAATTTTGTACAGCCTGTGTCCAGCTAATGGGTGTAACTGTTTATAAAACACACATGCTTCTAATGCATCAGAGGTGTGTAGAGGTATTGAACGTGTTATAAACCTCTATATTGAAGAGAAACTCTGTGTGTAGGTGACAGCTGATGATTTGTTTTCATTATGTTCCACACAACATTTTTGGTACTATAGAAAGGTTTCAGCAGGGTAAAGATTCTACGTGCTACAAACAAAGTATTGTAAGCAGCCTTGAGCTATAAGACAGAATCGTTTCAGCATGACAATTTCTACTCAACACAAAAGACTGTTCCAACAGGTATTAAGCTATGCACATGTGCCTGTTTTACTCCAAAAGATGGTCTCTCTGTAAAGTTTTCACCACAGTTAGAAGACTGCAGGAAGTATAATCTTTAGCATCTTCAGAGGTTGTTTTTTTTTCCCGCATGCGCGCTAGCGGTTTTCCCGCTGTGCGCTGCGTTTTGCGAAAAGTCGCGTTAGATGACGAGCTCAGCTCGTCATCAGCGTACGAGCGCCGTAACTGATGACGAGCTGAGCTCGTCATCAGCATCGAAGGGGTTAAGTGAATAGGGTTTTTTTGTCAAGTATTGCTTAGAGTTTACACTGTTCTTTGTAGATACTTTCTAATACTCTGTAGTGTATTTCCCATGAGAGTTTCACTGTCTGCAAACAGTCTGGTACAGGGAAACTCCATAGAGTGAATACTGTTTACAGTACTCACTTCTCAACTTATATCAATTTCATTTCTTAATGTAGGTTTGGTGACTGTCAGGGGTTTGATACAGATAAAAGCTGTCCATAGTAGGATATTACGTTTGGAACAGATGTGCAGTATTTTTAGGAACTTTTCTTTCTCTGAACAGTTGATTAGAGATTGAACAGGGTATGCAATGATCGTTTCCCATATATCTGTGGTTGATTGGTAATGTGAACTATGCTACCCGTGAAGTATACGGCATAGGGTAAATGTGGCACATAACACATGCTTGCTACGCCTAAAGGAGGTGTTTCAGCGATGGAGTACTGTTAGCCAGCAGAGGAGACCGCTGTGTCGGAAGAGGTGTGCCCAAGTGCTTCATTTGTAAAAAAAAAGTAGGTGCCAGGGCCATTCTCAGGAGCCCACTGCTGCCTGCACTACCCATTGCCCTTGCCAACACTTGCAATGACAGTACCAACACAATTACTAGCCATCGCACTCCTACAAGTGTGACAATTCAGACTATTCCAAGCAACCCAAAGCTATAATATTGGTGTGTGCAACAAGTATTATTCTTTCTTAATGTATATTGACTTATTAAACACTTGTTGTGCTAATGTAATTAGACAGGCAGCGCCACCATGTGGTGGACTGCCATTAGAGCTGGTACTTACAATTAAGTGCTGGTGCCGAGCACAGGAAACCACCGGGTCAAATTAAGCCCTGGGTGCATCGCTTACGCAATGGAATACAGTCCGTCAATGCGGATGGCGGTTCAGCCAGCACATATCTACATATGGTGGGGTGGATACTGTCAACTCGACGGACTACTTGAAACTGTAGCTACGGAGGGAAAGCGGGAGTACCACCAAGATCTAATCGGGCCCTTTATCTTGAACTTATGAAAGTAATAATGATCAGCCCATGGGATATGAAGAAATGAGCTATCATGGCATAGGGTACACTGTAATAAAGAGTTATGACACCTACCTACTGCGTTGCCCTCCATTGTTGTTTGGCCCATGTGAGGACAGCAACTCTGGAAGAAACTTTAGAAGAACAGTGGTGTCTGCGATACAGGTAAAAATGAAAGATGGTACTGTGTATGGGCTCAGGTAACAGGCTCTGCCAAATGTACAAATGTTCAGCTGGTTGAAAAGGTCCTACTCACCTGTGCCAATTAACTGAACCATCAAATTTATGCTTTAATGTATAATGTGATAGTGTTTTTCTTATAAGAAGAACACCCGATAGCAGGAAACCAGAGTTTTAATAGTGGTACCAGCTATTGTGACTTGTTTATCCAAACGTTGATTCATTTGTATAACATGTGAAACCCAAGACAAAATCATACATCATTAAAAATAGTACTATACAGAGGAATAATATTAAGAAAGGACATAGAGTAGGAATCGAACAATTTGAGAGCGCTATAGTTCAAAATGATCCCCCGAGTTGCAGCAAAGTGGTTTGAACAATTAGCAGTAACCTAAATCCATCCAATATGAATTGGCAATACAATTGCAATACTAGACATGGACGTTGCACTACTGGGAACTGATGCTGACTAATTAACCCAATCGATGCGTTTCCTGATGGAAACTGAAATCCTCGAGTCCCTTGGCTGACCTACAGTAACCCCTGTCTTGCCAATGAGGATCTGCTGGAGTGATCAAGTTGACCCAGCTTTCGAGTCAGACACACTTTGGATTGAATTATAGTTTTGGTAATAAACCCCTGTATTAGCACATAAACACAAGAGGTAGCATGTTCCTACCTTAACTATTCACAATCCTCCAAGTGTCTTTCACTTAGACGTTCTTGCAAAGACCCAAGTGTATACCGCGCTACACAAATCAGCTTAATGTTGATGTTAGCAGGATGCCATACATTGGATTACTTAATTAACCGGTGCCATTGTTGCTTTTTAAAATCATGTGTAGGAATGAACTAAGGTATTTTCTATTATTACACCAGAACCAGTCCAACATCAGATTGCTAGGTTTACCAGTCACACTGGAGTCATCACAGAGGCTTTTGATCAGACTGAAATTATTGACTGATGTTATATAATGTTACACTCTCAGTACTCTTCAATATGGAGCAAAGTTACTGTTGACCTAGTAAGCTTACCTATCCACTTCCCCATTTAAATACACACTTTTGCAAAGCTTTCAGGCTTTAAAAGCTAGTCTGATGGGCAAACCTATGTATGGCTTGGTCGATGGCTCCTAAATTATTTCACACTGCTATAAAGAACAAGACGAAAGCAACCATAAGGTCTACATGCAGTAAATCTAAAGGACTCAAAAAGTAAAGGCAGTGTGGCAGATCCAGTAGGGCGACCAAATGGGCTGACATTTTGTATGTGATTAGAACAAAAATGTAGGACAGCCTGAGACCAACGGAATGATTATGGATGAGACATCGTAACAGACTTGAAAACATCTCCTCCAAGAGTTTGAATTGTAACTCAAAATTCAAGGAAAAACCCAATTATTTTGTGATGTTAAAGAGATCAAAGTTGTTGGCATTATCCAAGTGGCTGGTTTAAAGACTATTTATGAATGTCCAGTGCTGGCAGATACTGTGAGTTTGTTAGTAATTTTGTTATTTTATCAGTGTTAGGTGCAACCCTCCCACACACACTCACAGGGGGCACCAGTCCCTGTCTAGCTTCTGTTTGGTGGATTCTATAAACAACTGAAAACAGAACAGCAGTGAACACCTTTGACACTGCACTCAAATAAGTCAAAAGGAAGTCTCTTCAGCTGATGCTTGACCTCTCCCTCTACAGTCCATGAAACTGTCAGTAGGGGTAGTGGTCTGGGATGTGAACATGTGTGTTCAAGTAGTCATCCAAGCTTAGCAAATATATTTGCTCCATGCCACACGGTTGACTGACCTCAGACCAGAGAGAGCATATTCATTTTCATAAGGGAGAGAAACAGATTACAATTACACAGCCCCAGAGTGAGATGGCGCTCATGCTATTGTTCATATGGCACTATAATGAAAGTATAACAAAAAATCAAAATAACTTACTTTTTAAGCATTAATAGAGGGTGATCTAGGCTTAGGGTTGCCATGGAGTTGAGAGTGTCTAGAGGGTCTGGCACAAAAGTTGTTTTACACTGTTGCAAAACCTTGTCTGTTGATGGACACAAATCACTTCTTTTACTTGTAAGACAGACATCTGTAACCTTGTCCTGCAACTCTGGTCGTACATAGGATGGGCAGAGCAAGAGTGGCTGGCACGATGCTAGAAATTTGCTGATGAGGTACTCTGTCATGAACAGCTTCTGCTCCATTGTCTTATTGCCATCTCTCAGTCATTACAGACAGATCTACCTATCGGTCTAGCGCACCCAAAAGTGAAGAATATTTCCACAAGTAAAAGTGTACCTTGTTATAACAGCATTGGTGAGAGGACATGCTCTCTCACCTAACAGACCTTTTCACCTATCAGACCTTACTTTGGGTTTCCAAGGTCATAGAACCATGGCTAGATGCAAAGGAGGATGGCCTTTTTCCTCTTATAATCATTACTGTCAGTACCACTGACTCCAGTGGTAGTTTTACAGCCAGATATGTGGTATCATATTTTTGAGTTGTAGAGTTACAGATATTTAGCTTGAAGAAATGGAGGAAGGACCATAAATTAAGGCCCTCAAAATTTACATCATCAGAATCAAGACAAAGCTCTCCAGGTCCTATTCTTTACTGTGGTTAACTAGGCAATAGATAAGCTGTACACTGTCCTGAATCAAGTTCTGAAAAGGCCCATCCTGCATATGGTATTGAAATGATTTCCCTAGGATGCTTGTGGGAAGCATAGGGGAAGGTTGCATTTTTAGGGATTGCAATTGCCCCTCTTCTGTTTGCGGAAACCCCAGAACTGATGCGCCATCAGGGTATGAGAGTAATAGGGCTCAATCCTCGGATCAACTATCTCCAAGCCTGACTAGGATTCAGTTTGCCTGAAATTGGTCGGTCCAAGCAAAACAGGTGTCTGCATCTGAGGGAGCCCTGATTAAAAAATGGGATAAAAACTGATTTTTCAGTTGGGAACCCTGGTTTCTATGCCTTCCACAGCAGTAATGTGATGATACATTATAATGCAATGCAGCAATGAATTGTTTTATATTGTATTGAAAAATGAATGAAAAGATTTTCATGAAAAAAAAAGTTTTTGCAATAAGGGGAAATGGTTGGGACGAGGCATTAAGCAACAACTGGAACTAAAAGGACCTCTTTGCTCTCTAATTTTTTGAGAGGACAGAAACTTCCTTCCTTCTACAGGTGCTTCCGCTTTCAGAGCCTTGACGCCTTTGGGCATTTGTTTGCGCTCTACAAGTTGATCAGTCATTCATTCATGTTTGTCTTTTCCAGCTGAACTGTCAACCGAAAAGAATTCAGAAATTTGAAACTGCAGTCTTCTGACTGATACTACAGAATATTGGACTCTACCTTAACCACATTTTCTTTACCTATGGTTCATACTGAAGTCTTATGTCCAGTGTTTACTGCAGCATGTTTCTCAAGGATGTGCCTCTGCTGTAAATGATTGTTAAGGTCTTTATTGCAATTTCAGGAAAGAAGAGCAAGAACAGAGCAGACAGCAACAGCCCAAATAACTGCCACAGACTTTGTTAATGTAAATTACCTCATGCATATCTTGAAGCCTGAAAAGAGTGGAGAAAAACAATCAGCCTCTCAGAAAGATGGCAAAACTAAATAAGTTAAAAGGAGCTTTGATACTTGATCAATTTAGTGGGCTCAACCGGAAGATATTGCTGCACATGTGAATAAAGAGTCACTTATGCATTTGGCAGATTGTGTATTGCTTCTGTTCTGAAATGTTCCTAACCCACTACTAGGGTCTTCATTAGTGTTGAGCTATTCTCGACCTTTATCTTTCCAAAATGTATGATTACCAATACCAGGTGTCTGGTATTCCTGACAGAGGTGGGTCAGATGAAATTTTGAGATTTTTGGGAACAACATGTATGATTCATGCATGTTTTTCTCAACTATTTTGCCTGCAGATTGTTCCTCCTTGGAGCAGGTAAGATCTGTGAGTAAAATACCATGGGTCTGCGGTATTCCTGCAAAACATATCATTGTTATGGGACGAGTAACTTCCATTACCGGCCCAAACAGAAATAACAAGCCACTTATGATGATAGCCTAGGGGAGGGAAGAGTACTGTTAACTAGTAAAAGGGAAAAACGGGACACAGGAGTAATATCCAATGTTCCATTAAGTGTTCATTTCACGCTCCGAGATATGCTTGGGAACGATATGCTAGAACCTCCAGAGGTGGGTCCTTTTTCACTGGTACTGAAAACAGATTCCCCTTGCCGCCTAGTCTCAAAAATCTATTGCACGACAGAAGATTATCGCAAGAACTTTTAGATTAAAGCTAGACTGGAGTGGCAAGCTGACTCAGATGTAACGCTAGATGACGATAAATGGAGCTATTGCTGCAATGCCACGAGGAAGATATTGCTGAACGGTCAGCACAGACTCACTCACTTTAAGTTCCTGAACAGGGTATCTTATACTCCGGCTCGCTTATATCGATATGGCCTCGGAGAATCTGCGAGATGCGAGATGTAATATGGACCAGTCAGGATTCGTACATTTGACCTGGCTGTGCCCGGATATTGCTAAATTCTGGGCACTTATTTTCCAAAATCTGAGAGAGATCATAGGAGTACACTTGGCTGCTGAACCTAAGCTAGCCCAACCGGGTTACTCTAAACAAGTGAAGAAAGATATCCGTAGGTTGGTAGAGCAGGTGGCGGCTATGTGCTGGGCCCGTGGTCCTCCCCCTACCGTCATACAATGGTCTAGAGATATGCTGTTCTGTAACACACAAAGGGGGTATATAGCGAGTTACTTCCGCCGCAGAGCAGGCCCAAACATTTCTGGGGCTTATACCAGAGTTATTTAGCTGGTAAAGCCTAGCTCCTGTCTGATTCTGGTTCTCCCTTTGACAGGAGCAGACGCTTGGGGAGTTCTGCATTTGTGCGGAATGCGCACACACAAGCTTCCTGTATAGTTTATGATATGTTGAAAGTGGGATATATCCAGTCTGAAATGTTCAGTACTCATATTTGTCCCTTTGGGCGGTGGGCCTGTTCGCTAGGGAGTGCATATCGAAGGGGTTGGATAATTCCTGTTCAATTGATTCAATATTGTACTGGCAATATATTGCATGTATCTGTAGTATATAAGCGGATATCTACCACACCAATGAGGTACCATGTATGTACACTACTGCATATGTCTATTTTCTTTTATTGTCGCACTGTAATGCGTAATTATGTTTTTGTTTGTTTATGTTTCTTTTTGCAAAATCAATTAAAAGAAAAAAAAGGGTTCATTTCAAAGGATTTGATTTTTGTTTTTTAAAAGCTAGATTTCTGAGATAAACAGCAATTTTTTAATTACTCAGAGGAAATACCTCCCAGTGATGGAATATGGCATAAGTGATCAAATAATTTTAGAAAGTAGGTTTAACAAGTCGCCTTGTATTCTATCAAAGCTTTGCTCATGAAGGACTTACCGTCATCACCTTTACTATCTGGGGGGAGATCGAACCGCTTTTTCAAAGTTTGCAGCAGAGATTGAGTTCAATGTCTTGCGTCTTGTAAGATCACTCTTTGCACTGGGTATTGATGAACCACCACCTTCTAAAATTAGGAGGAAAAGTGTTTTAGAAACAGCAGTACCTGTAACCCAGATTCAGAGACATACATTATTCTGCTGACACAGATATTCATAAAGCCCACCATGGAAAAAGCTGGACGATGCTGGTGTGGCTGTTTTTCGCTCCAAATCTTCTTTAACTTTTAGCAGCATTCTTTCCTGCTCCAGTGCTTCTATGTATTTGGAATAGCTCCAGCTCATCTGAAAAATGTGATTACAGGGTTAGCTTTATTTTGGTTTCATTCCTTTATAGCCTGTGGTGATAAAGTAGTAATACTACAAAGTTAACAACTAGAAAAAGTACGCCTAACATAAAAGGAACACATTAAATACAAGTGGATTATTTTTTGGAACCACATTTTGTTAAATATGTTATTTTACAACCAACTACCTGGATCTACAGGTCTTCTGTGTTGTACAAAACATAGTTTGGTATCACTGAAATAACAGGAGGGCAGAGTTGAGCACGATTATGACTGTAACATCTAATAAGTATTGCCAGTCATATCTTCACAGTGTGAAGGATCAGAAGGATGGAACCAATTATCTAGGATTCAGAAAGGCTAGCCCGAGTATTAGGACCAGCCTTAAGGTGGTAGGGTGCGTTGGCTTGGCTCAGGTTCCTTTGAATCTTCTAATGCTGATAAAGGCAGATTGTGGGTCAAGTCCAACGCACAGGGTCAGCAGGATGAGACCAAGCAACCAGGAAATAGCAAGGTTAACCCAAGAAATTGCAACCAGTTTTAATGTGGTAGGGTATTGTTTGATCCCCCCCCCACCTGATAGGGCTCAGCATACTTTCATCTTCTAATTCTAATAAAGGCTGATTGTGAGTCATATCTTCACAAAGGGAAGGGTCAGCAGGGTGGGCCTAATTCCCTTGGATTCAGCACAGCTAACCTGAGACATTGTGACCAGCCTTAATGTGATAAGGCACGTTGGCTGAGCTCTGCATACTTTGCATCTTCTAATGCTGAAAAGGGCAGATTGCGGGTTATATGCCCGTAATGTGCAAGATGAACAGGATGGAACCAAGCACCCAGAAATCAGCAAGGTTAGCCAGAGACATAACAACCAGCCATGAAGTAGTATGGGGTAGTTTAATTTTCCCTGTAATATGCCTGTATGGCCCAAGATCAGGGCTCGTGAATGAACAAGGAAGGCAAAGGCTCTGCTCTCTCAGAGACCAAAACTGCAGTCTCCACTAGACTCAATCAATACACTCTGCTGGCTAGAGCCAGCATTTAGAGGAGTTGAATTAGGATTAGTCCAGACAGGATATTGTATCGTATTGTATTGTAATTGCATTTATATAGCGCTTACTACCCCTGACGAGGCTCCTAAGTCAGAAAAGAGCTGGGCTAAGATTTAGCAAACAGAGTACTACCAAATAAGTGCCATGCTGATGTCCTGGTCTAAATAATGGTCGAAATAATAGAAGCAGGATAAGTCTGTTTTCACTACATTGTTACTTTTTAACCTTGAAATGTAATTCACTGCTTAAAACTAAAGTGGAAGTTGTTCTGGGAAGAAATTCCAGGAGGATGCCACATAATGTAAAGAACAATGGTATTTGGGATCCACGAAAAGTATTGGGTGCGCATGTAAGGGTGATGACAGCAGGGTAACACAAGGCAAGCCGATTCACTCTTGCTCTGTTAAGGAAGCAACCTACCAAGCGCTCACAAGTGAATTGTGCTCATCTGCTTGTGAGAGCCGGAGAAGGGCTTGTGGCATGAACCACTGCTCAGATTTTGGTTTACTTTGTCCTGGCAGGAAGAGGTGGAATCTGGGTCTTTTAAAGTTTTTCAGATACACAAAAATTGATGGGAGAAAATCGTTCTTTTGCCCACCGTGCCACCTCAGTCTGGACTCTGCTCCATGCAAATCAGTCTAGACCCAGCTCCAAAAGGAAAAGTCCAGCCCGAACTGCTAGGCTAGGTTCTCCCTGAACCAGAACACAAATTACCCGGTTCAGGGAGGACCTGGCCTGGCAGTTTGAGTTGGACTGTTCCCATTGGAGCAGGGTCGAGACTGATTTGCATACAGCTGGGTCCAAAAATGAAGTGGCATGGTGTGCAAAATAACGATGGACTGGGATGCTACCCAGGGGATTATTAATGACTGAGATTAATTCAATCATTCCATCACTTTTTTTGTATCTTTTAAAGTTTATATAGTTTCTGTTCATGTTGCCAGCCTTGATTGCACTTCCACAGCTTTCCTCCTTCATGGGTTGCATTTGTTTAACAGTACACAATATTAAATAAGTAAGAATAAAATGGTGCATGGCTATCTCTTCTGTCACCTATTCCACTTCTCTCCTTTTTGCATCTTCTTCTTACTCATTCAGTAGCATCACTGCCTGGCTCATGTCGATGTATGGATTACTGGGCATCCTCTGATTACCACCCGTTTTTGGTGTATGAGCACACAGCATCCCACTGCCCCTTTGGCTAAACTGGTTGCTCCTTATTATAATTACAATTTGTGCATCTAGATTTCACATCCCACCACCAGATGAAAATAAGTTACTTACCTGTAACTGTAGTTCTCCAGTATTGGAAGCTTTCATAGATTCACATACCTGAATCATTCCCCGTCTCGACGACGGCGAATGATTCAGGCATGTGAATCTATGAAAGTTCCAATACTGGAGTAAGAAAACAAGTTACTTACCTGTAACTGTAGTTCTCCAGTATTGGAAGCTTTCATAGATTCACATGCCTGAATCATTCCCCTTCGTCGAGACAGGGAATGATTCAGGTATGTGAATCTATGAAAGCTCCAATACTGTATTAAGCTGTGTTCCAGAACACAATAGCCGCACCTCGGTGGTCATCACCCATAACACGACAACACTTCTCATAGAGGCTTAAAAAAACAACACTCTCCTAGCCAAACATCCTACATGGTGTTGCGTGCTACTTGTGCAGATACGTGCTTTATCTCCCCAAATTGTGGTTTGAAAGCACTGTACACATGCTACAATACAATACAACCAATGATCACATGAACAATGAAAGGTCGAAAGCAGGCATACACTTTCCAAAGGATATGTAGAAAAGGTCCTAAAGAAAGGTGAGAGAACACCTCAACCATAACAGAACTTGAGGCACCTGCGTGAGAGCCAGGATGCAGTGGAGGCCAGCCACATAAAGAGGTTTAGTGATCGCCCACACCTCTGGCCAACAGTTGTCCCATGAACTATATACTCTTCAAAGTGCAAGGCAAAACATGTGTTAAGCCAAAAATAGTTTTTACCTTAAGACAATAAATAATTATAGTGATGAATGACTGATTTATTTGGGTGATTATTTAGAATGAGCAGTCAATGATACAGACACTGCAATGCACTTCTGGAAGTTTTAAATTTACAGAAATACAAAGAAGTAGAACATCTTAGAAAATACAGCTAATCATGGTAACTTGAGGACATAATTCTACAATGCTCTTCTCATTTAGTCACAACATGAGTACAGAGAAATGTGGCCACATTACCCAATATAGCCTTCAGTATGAGCCACCCGACGAATCATGGATCATCAGGGATTTAAGATGTTTATGCTATACATTATTTGTATATTTGTGCCCATTAATAATCACATGTGACTGAATCTGAGCCCTTATGATGAATACGTCTTCTTCCTAGTCATTTTCCAACAGCAGGACCAATGTTGAATATTAAAGCAAAATTTTACATTTGGCTAGTAGTAGCACCCTCTCTTTGAAACTCCAAGTGAGGATCATCGTATTACTTCTTGAGACCAAACCAGCCAGCAAACCAATATCAAGCAGTTAGGGTGCACATAGTGGCAACAGCACTTTCTGGACACTCCCATCCAATACTCGGCAACAGGTGGACAAGCTATCCAAGTAACAGCATGCAATAACACAGTATCACACAGTCGGCCAGGGAACCCATTGAGATCAGATTGCAGGAGGCGCTGTAGCAGGTTGTAACAGTTTGTGTATTCCCAGCTAACTCAGATAGCAGGGGTTACAATGTTTTGTCATCAATTAGGTCACCCAGTGATGTTAGGGAGGAATTGTTCGACCATTGGCACAATTAGCAGAAAGAGATATGGGGATGGGGACAATAAAGACACAAGGTATATAATGTGAGGGATAAAGGTAATCCTTGTTTTGTTCCCTGAATGGTAGGACGACAAGCATTTACAATGCAATGGTCTCGCCCTTGTTAAAGTTAGAGCTATTGGCATTGCTCATGACGCACAAGTTACTAATTGTGTAACGATACATCTGTAAGAGACATTAGTTAGTGATAGATTCCTTACCTTAGAATATCCCCAGGCATCAGACTGGATCCGTAAATTTTTTGCGTAGCAGTACCCATGCGCGTCGGTAGGCGTAGCCCGCGGCTCCGCGTCCATCGTCGGCATCGTGGGCGCCGTGATGACGTCGTCGGAGTACTTAGACGCCGCTTCCGCGTGCTGACGTCAGTTCTTATACACTGCTTTTCCGCGCCAGGAACGCAGAGCCATGAAAGAAACCAACACTGGTGCCATGAAACTAGGGCCCTGAAAGGGGATGACCTTAACCCTAGATATCGGTTCGCACAACGGGGAGGATGGGTGGGTCGCTAAGGAATCTATCACTAACTAATGTCTCTAACAGATATATCGTTACACAAGTAGTAACTTGTGCATCTGAAAGAGACACGTTAGTGATAGATTCCTTATCTTAGAATAGATACCCTAGCAATACCAACCCCGGTGGTGGGTCTGCGAACCAATAATCACACCAAAAAGTCAAGGAAGACGGAACGGCCAAAGAAGCCATCCCTCCAGACTTGGCTGTCCAGGCAGTAGTGTCTTGCAAACGTGTGCAGCGAGGCCCACGTAGCTGCCTGACAAATGTCCTGCAAGGGGACTCCCCGGCTCAGGGCAGTAGTAGTCGCCGTGGCCCGAGTGGAGTGGGCCCTCAGCCCAACAGGAGGTTCCTTCTTAGCCAAGGAGTAACACGCCTGGATGCACAAGATGATCCACCGAGAGATGGTCCGCTTGTGCACCTCCCGTCCCTTCTTAGCACCCATGTAACCAACAAAGAGTTGGTCATCCACCCGGAACTGGCGTGTGCGATCTAGGTAGTAAGAGAGCGCACGTTTTGGGTCCAGGCGGTGGAGCCTCTCTTCCTCTTTCGAGGGATGCGGAGGCGGAAAGAAGGTGGGCAAGGTGATGGACTGCCCGATGTGGAAGGCCGTGACAACCTTGGGCAGGAAAGAGGGTCTTGTCCACAACACAACCTTGTCCGGATGGACAGAGGGGAAAGGAGGTGTGGAAGAAAGAGCCTGGACCTCACTCACTCTCCTGGCAGAGGTGATGGCAACCAGGAAAGCAGTCTTCAAAGTAAGAAGACGGAGAGGACAGTTATGGAGCGGCTCAAAGGGAGCACACATGAGATAATTAAGTACAAGGTTCAAGTCCCACTGAGGCATCACGAATGGAACAGGAGGGAACATGTGTGTGATGCCCTTCAAAAACCTATTTACAATTGGGGACTTGAACAAAGATGGCTGATCAGGTAGCCTTAAGAAGGCGGAAAGGGCAGAAAGGTAGCCCTTTAGAGTGCCCAGAGCAGAGCCCTGCTGGGCAAGAGAAAGAAGGAAGAGGAGAACCTCAGAAAGATGGGCAGAGAGTGGATCCACAGCCTTTGCTGTGCACCATGCCACAAATCTGTTCCACCTGCAGGCGTACACCGACTTCGTGGAGGGACGCCTGGCTGCCAGAATGACATTACAGACTTGAGGAGGCAAGTCAAATGGCCTCAACTATCGCCACTCAATCTCCAAGCTTGTAGGTGGAGACTGGACAGGTTTGGGTGGAGGACCGTTCCCAGCTGCTGCGACAGAAGGTCCTCCTGAAGAGGCAGACGAATCGGGGGATCGACAGACATGCTGAGTAGCTCTGGATACCAATATCTTCGTGCCCAGTCTGGAGCCACAAGGATAACCTGGGCCCGGTCGCATCTGATCTTCTTCAGCACTCTGGGCAGAAGTGGTATAGGCGGAAAAGCGTAAAATAGACCGCAACTCCAATCACGACGAAAAGCTTCTCCGAGCGAGCGCCGCCTTGGAAATTCCAACGCGCAGAACTGATGACATTGCGCGTTCTCTCCGGTGGCGAATAGATCTAACCAAGGCTCTCCCCATTGCTGAAAGAGGCCTTGCGCCACGTCTGAGTTCAGACGCCATTCGTGATCCATCATGCACCGACGGCTGAGCTCGTCTGCCCTGGCCTTCAGAGAACCTGCCAGGTGTTGAGCCACCAGGGTCACGCCCTGGCGTTCCAGCCATTGCCAGAGGCGCAGAGCCTCCTGGCAAAGGGTCCACGACCCCACCCCGCCCTGTTTGTTGCAGTACCACATGGCGGTGGTGTTGTCCGTGAACAACTGCACTACACTCCCCCGGACAGAGGGGAGGAATGCCTTCAGTGCTAGACGAATCGCCCGTAACTCCAACGGGTTGATGTGGAGCCGGGCCTCCGGCGGAGACCAGAGGCCTCTGATCTCCGCCTCTCCCATGTGGCCTCCCCAGCCCTGGAGGGACGCGTCCGTCACAACTACGTGCTCCGGTTGGGGAAGGGAGAGGGATCTGCCGCTGACCCAATCGCGGTCCGTGAGCCACCACTGCAGCTGTCTCGCAGTGCCCTCCGAGATCAGGACGTGGTCGGACAGGTTGCCCTGATGCTGGGCCCACTGAAACTTCAGGTCCCACTGCAGAGCCCGCATCCGCCACCTGGCGTGATGCACCAGTAGGATGCAGGAGGCCATCAGCCCCAGAAGCCGCAGCGTCAACCTGACCGAGACCCGGGATAACGGCTGAAAGATGGGAATCAGAGCCTGAATATCCCGGACCCGCTGTTCAGGTGGATAAATCCGAAACCGCGTCGAGTCTAGAACCGCTCCGATGAAGAGGAGCTTCTGAGAGGGGCACAGGTGTGACTTTGGCACATTGATGGAGAACCCCAGCTGGTGCAGGAGATCTGCCGTAGTCTGGAGGTGGCTGACGACTGTCTGGGGCGAGCCCGCCTTCAACAACCAGTCGTCGAGGTAGGGGAAGACTAAAACCCCTAACCTGCGCAGATGGGCTGCGACCACCGCCATCACCTTTGTGAACACCCGTGGGGCGCTGGTAAGTCCGAAGGGGAGCACGGTATACTGAAAGTGCTCGTGGCCAACCGTGAACCGCAGGTAGCGCCGGTGGGCCGGCAGGACGGGGATATGGAAATAAGCGTCCTGCAAGTCCAACGCTACCATCCAGTCTCCTGGGTCCAGGGCAGCTAAGACCTGAGCCAGTGTCAGCATTTTGAACTTCTCCTTCCGGAGGAAGCTGTTGACATTCCTGAGGTCCAAGATAGGGCGTAGGCCCCCTTTGCCCTTCTTGGGTACCAGAAAGTAGTGGGAGTAGCAACCACACCCTCTTTCTGGCCCAGTACCGCGCTCGATGGCCCCCTTGGCCAAGAGAGCCGTAACTTCCTCCTGCAGAAGCCGCAAATGATCCCCCGATACGCTGTGGTACTGCGGTGGCATGGTTGGAGGGGTCGCCTCAAAGGGGAGGGAGTAGCCCCTTCGGACGATTTGCAGCACCCACCTGTCCGACGTGACAGTGCGCCAGAAGAGGAGGTGATGGCGAACCCTGCCCCCCACTGGCGTCACATGGGCCTGAAAGCACAGACTAGGAGGGGTTTGAGGCGGATGCTGCGGGGGAAGGTGTGGACTGACCTCGCCGCTGTCCCCGACCGCCGCCACGGCGGTTTCTACGGCAGCCACCGCGTTGGGTATTACCCTGCGGAGCATGGCTGGCAGCACATGTGGGTACACCCCTTCCGTGGCCACAAAAGGAGTGAAAGGCAGCCGATTGCTGGCGCGGGGCCGAGAGGCCCAAGGACTTGGCCGTAGCCCTGGAGTCCTTAAAGCGCTCAAGCGCATGGTCTGCCTTGTCGCCAAAGAGGCGACCGCCATCAAACGGCATGTCCATCAGTGTGTTTTGGACATCGGCCGAAAAGTTGGCGGACCTCAACCAGGCGTGGCGCCTGACCGCCACGTCGTTGCCATCGCTCTACCTAGTGAGTCGGTGGTATCCAGCCCACACCGGATAGAATATTTGGCTGCATCCCGGCCCTCCACAAGGGCTTGGCCGAGTTTGGCCCATACCTCCAACGGACACTCTGGCAGCACTTCCGCAACTGTATCCCACAGAGAGTGGGTGTAGCGGCCCAGGAGGCATGTGGTGTTGGAAGACCGCACTCCCAGACTAAGGGATGAGAAGATCTTTTTACCATACTGCTCATACCTCTTGGATTCCCTGTCCGGCAGAGCCGACAGGAACGCGTTTTGGGAATTGGAGGCCTGGATGACCAAGCTCTCGGTGGAGGGGTGGGTGGACAGGAAACATGGGTCGCCCGGGGCTGGGCGGTGGCGTCTGGCCATGTTCCTATCTACGGGCGAACCCGTAGCGGGCCTGGACCAAGTGCCCAAAAGAACGTCGGTTAAGGCCTCGTTAAACGGCAGCAGATGCTCGGCTGAGCATGAATGCGGCTTAAGGGCCTCAGTGAGGAGGTTAGTCCTCACGGCCGCGTCAGGGAGTTCAAGGCCCAAGGCCTTGGCTGCCCTCATCAACACCACACTATAGGTTGCCCCCTCCTCCGTAGCCACGGTAGGAGGCGTGACAAAGCCAGTGTCAGGCGAAGTGTCTATACCACTGGCCTCCCCAAGTTCCTCTGCCCAGTCCTCTTGAGACTGGCATTCACGTGCCAGAGGGTCCTCAGACCCCTCCCAATCCTCCTCATCACCCATCTCCTGGTACTCAGGGTTAGGAAAAGATGGGGCCGGTTCATGGAAAACAAATTGTCCGAACGGCGTCTGAAGCGGCGCCGGAACCGCGTCGAGGGAGGCGTCGGGGACGGAGCCGCCCGAGGACGGCGCCGGTGGTGACACCTGAGCTACCGGAGCCGGGGAGGTCGTCAAATCTACCGGCGACGACCCGGATCCGGAACCGGATCCAGTGGGGCCCTGCGGCGCCGGCAGCGTCGGAGCCGAAGCACCCGACGGCGTCGGGACCGAAGCCCCCGACCCGCTAGGACCCCCACACGGGACCGCTGGGCCCGAAGGCGCCACGGAGCCCGTCGGAGGAGAGAGGGACCTCATGGCCACGAGGAACCGCTCGATCTCCTCCGGCGTCCCGTGAGGCCCAGGGTCCGAAGGGTATGAAGCCGGACGCGGTGCCTGCGACTCCAACGGAGCTGCATGGGCGGTGCCACCCGAACCCCCGGCCGCGTCGCGCGAGCATCGGGGGGAGTCGGAAGAGCGATGACGTCTCTTCGACTTCTTGTGCTTACCTGACGACATCGACTCTGAGGAGTGATGTCGACTCCCGGAGCTCCGATGGCTCCTCTCCCGCGACCGGTCCCTCGACCTCCGTCCGGATCAGGACCTCTCCTGGCACGGGGCTGACTGCCGGAGTTCGAGTCGCTTACGGGACCGCTCCCGTCTAGCCTTCGAAGTCAGGGCCCGGCAGTCGGAACAGGCCTTGTCGTCGTGGTCGACGCCGAGACAGTGGAGACACCGACGGTGAGGGTCCGTTACTGACATCAGCCGGTCGCAATCCTCACAGGGCTTAAAACCAGGCATCCTACCGGCACCGTTTCGGAGTCGAAGACTCGAAAAAGGACGATCAAAAAGATTTAGTCAAAAAGTGACTAAGGTACCACTTTTTTCCGGATCTGCGCTGCTGGCGCGGAAAAAGGAAGAACTGACGTCAGCACGCGGAGGCGGTGTCTAAGTACTCCGACGACATCATCACGGCGCCCACGACGACGGACGTGGAGCCGCAGACGACGCCTACCGACGCACAAGGGTACTGCTACGCAAAAAAATTCCGGATCCAGTCTGACGCCTGGGGATATTCTAAGGTAAGGAATCTAATACTAATGTGTCTCTTTCAGATATTAATTTACAATATAAAATTCATAAAAAATTAGACACAAATAAAAATATTTAAAAAATGTATTTACTTACAATTAAATTACTTCCCAAGCTATTCCCCTATAAACACACAACCCACTACAGAAAATAATGTAATAAAAGTAACATTTACCAATGAATCAATTACAATAAATTACAAATTATATTTTAATTAATTACCAATTATTAATTAATTAACAATTAATTCTAAATAAATACCAATAAATAAAATAATATTTAATTAATTATAATTAAATTACTTCCCACTCTATTCTCCTATACCCCACAAACCGCTACTGAAAACAATTTACTAATATTAACATATTTATCAATTAATCAACTAAAATTAATTACCAATTATATTTTAATTATTTACAAAGTAATAATTAATTCACAATTATTTCAAAAAAAATAAATAAAATAACATATTTAATTAATTATAATTAAATTACTTCCCACCCTATTACCCTATAAACCCACAACCCGCTACAGAAAATAAATTACTAAAATTAACATATTTATCAATTAATCAATTAAAATTAATTACCAATTATATTTTAATTACCAATTAATAATGAATTGACAATTAATTTTAAATAAATACCAATAAATAAAATAACATTTAATTAATTATAATTAAATTACTTCTCACCCTATTCCCCAATAAACCCACAACCCGCTACAGAAAATAAATTACTAAAATTAACATATTTATCAATTATTCAATTAAAATTAATTTCTAATTATATTTTAACTAATTACCAATTAATAATTAATTGACAATTAATAATTAATTGACAATTAATTTTAAATAAATACCAATAAATAAAATAACATTTAATTAATAATAATTAAATTACTTCCCACCCTATTCCTCTATAAACCCACAACCCGCTACAGAATTATATTACACAAAAATGAAAAATCAATAATCCCTTACTTTAAATTCGATATTTCTGTTGTCTATATTCTGTCTAGTCGATATGTCCACTCTATATTTTTGATTCGATATTATGTCCATTTTATTCGATATTAAAATGTTCTAGTCGATATTTTGGTAGTCTATATTCTGTCTAGTCGATATTATATCTATTCTATATTTTTTACTTGATATTATGTCTAGTCGATAATAAAAACTCGATATTTTGACTCTATACCGCCTCGCCTTTGTCCCCGACCGCCGCCACGGCGGTTTCCACGTCCGCCACCGCGCTGGATGGTAGTCTGCGGCACGTGGCTGGCAGAACGTGTGGGGGCGCCCCTTCCTTGGCCACGAAAGGGGCGAAATGCAGCCGTTTGCTGGCGCGGGGCTGAGAGGCCCAATGACTTGGCCGTAGCCCTGGAGTCCTTAAAGCGCTTAAGCGCATGGTCTGCCTAGTCGCCAAAGAGGCGACGGCCATCGAACGGCATGTCCATAAGGGTGTTTTGGACATCGGCCGAGAAATTGGCGGACCTCAACCAGGCGTGACGACGAATCGCCACCGTCGTTGCCATCGCTCTGCCAAGAGAGTCGGTAGTGTCCAGCCCACACCGTATGGAATACCGTGCCGCATCTCGGCCTTCCACAAGGGCCTGGCCGAGTTTAGCCCGTACCTCCAACGGGCATTCTGGCGGCACAGCCGCGACTGTGTCCCACAGAGAGTGGGTGTAGCGGCCCAAGAGGCACTCGGTATTGACTGACCGCAATCATAAACTCAGGGAAGAGAATACCTTTTTCCCGTAAGTCTCGTACCTCTTAGATTCCCAGTCGGGAGGAGCCGACGGGAATGAGGTCTGGGAATTGCAGGCCTGGATAACCAGGCTCTCAGGGGTGGGATGGGTAGACAAAGCAAGGGTCACCCGGAGCCGGGCGGTGGCGTCTGGCCACGTTCCTATCCACAGGCTGCCCTGTGGCGGGCCTGGACCAAGTGCCCAAAAGAACTTCTGACAAGGCCACATTAAATGGCAGCAGAGGCTCGGCCGAGCTTGACTGCGGTTTAAGGACCTCAGTGAGGAGGTTAGTCCTCACGGCCGTGACGGGGAGCTCAAGGCCCAGGGCCTTGGCCGCCCTCATCAGCACCACGCTAAAAGCAGCCCCCTCCTCCGTAGCCACGCTAGGAGGGGAGTGTAGGAGAGTAGGGTCTGCAATCCTATGATCACCCAGATTTTTGCTTTTTGCTGCACTGGTTTACGACTTTCCCTGGTTGTGGTCCTGCTAATCAGACCCACAGCCTAGCTGTTCTCTCTATCCAAATTGTACTCAGGTACTGAATTGGCACTGGGCCCTCTCTAAGTCCCTGTACCCAGGGCTGAGGTGCACCCAGAAGTCTCCCAGGGGCTGAAGCATGTATTATGCCACCCCTGGACTGACTAACTAAACTGACACAACTGGCTGCACGACAGCTGGGGCAAGGTGGTGTAATCACCCTTTGCTGTAGATATAGTATACCTATATCTAACCCTAAAATGGACACACAGATCTCCTATCAGTCACTCCTATGGCAGGCCTTAACAATCCTGAAGGCAGAGTGCTTGGAATCGTGTGAGATGGTGCTCTGGCATGAGCTGAGCCTGTCTGCGGCTTTCGGGATCCATCCCTTAGCCGTTTCCATGATATCGCATACCATATACTCTTAAGTGCATTATAATCCTCGCGGTTATATGCCAACTCTGGTATCGCTTTATCAAAACATGTCGAGTAAGGTGTCATACGAATTGGAATACTAACCCCTCGCCAATTCTGGCGACGGGGTTAGCATTCCACCCTTCTAGAGGGACACGACATGTATGTAACCTGTAACCCCGGTTAAAGTCAGACAGAGCCTTAGCATCCACAAAATGGATGCTGCCACCGAGACACAAGTCTGCCCTCCTGCTGCTGGGAGTCCTCCCAGAGCAGGAGGCAAGGTCAAAGGGTTTCCTGCCAGGGGCGGTGCCAGCACCGTCCCAGACAGGGTTTTGTGTATTCCAGGTAGGCAGGGCTACAGAGGAAGGTGACTGCAAGTGGCACCCCGGTGCTCACTGTGCATAGGCCGGCTGAAACCAGTTCCAGGGGCACTCCAGCCCCTGGCCTGGGGAAAGCCCGCCAAAGGAGAGGGGTGTAACCACCCCCCTCCTGGTCCCACCCCTAGGGCAGGACTTAGTCGCGTGCCAGCCCCCTTTTCCCAGATAAAGGTAGGAGCAGGCCCCCTTCCAAATTAGATCATCTTTGGAATCAAGACACGACTTTCTACGAAAGGACATCAAGATTTCTTCTTCAAGATTCTCCCTTGTGACTAAGGAGTAGTCACCCTGCATCCGCAGGCACCACCTTAAGAACACTGCGGTCTGCTGTAAGTCCTTCCTCCGGAATCCGACTGCCCAGCTCGACAAGACCCGGCTTCCCTGGCACCTCCGACCTCTACTCACCTCTACAGCCAAGCTGAGAACCGTGAGTGCGACGAGACCTCAAGGGACCGACTATTGCCAAGACTGCACAACTTCTTCACAGCAAGCCCGCCGAGTAATCTCCTGGCGAGTGCTTTGGGGTCCGAGAAGCCCCGACCCTGAGCAGCTCCAGCACCGAAGAGCAGCCCCCCCAGCATCTCCACGATCGGCGTGGGGCCCTTCTGCTTTTTGCTGCTCACCGCGTTGTTTGGCTACTAGCCCGCTGGCTTGTGGCCTTCTGAACGACGCCCGACGACATCACTGCTGCTGGTCTGGTTGCTCCAGACTGGCTCTTGCTCCCTTCCAGAAGAGGAGAACCCCGGACCCTCCTGGTCCACTCAAGACGCCATTTTGAGTCCACCGCGTGGGCTTGAATTAGCCAAGGCTTTGTTGCCCAATCCTGGGTACTTCGACGCCGACAGCTTCATCCATCGTGGGACAGCTCGCCTCTCCACCCTGGTCGCCGACAACGCCTCCTGGTCCGTGAGATCTGCAGAGCACAGCGTCGCCCACTCACCTAGTCGAGGTGACTACCATCCGGTGCCCTCCTGGTGCCCACTGACTACTGGCTAGTAGTCACGAACTTGGTCCCCTCTGCTTTCAGGTGTCATCCATCTTCCAGATCCAGGCTTGGATCAACTCGAACTCTCTTCACTGGTCGCCTGCCAGCATCTTTCTTCCAGGCTCCTGATTCGTCTACGAGGATTCCCGACGTCTTTTGAGACCTATGCAGCTGCAGCCCCTGGGCTAGGTAACTTCGGCATTTCGGTGCCCCAGCATAGCCTCACTATTCAAGGGTCAGGATCCACTGTCGTTTTCTTCCTACCAGGTCGGGTTCGCCCGTGAACACTAACTTTAACTTTACTAGCTATCATAGACTTTGTCCCGCATCCCGCGTGAGAGTGCACACTCTGCACCCGAGTCCCCTGGGCCTCCTAGAAGTAATCTAACGATTCTATAGTCAAGTCCTAGCGATTCCAAAGCCTATTAGTACTGTACTTACCTGCTAGTAATTTCGCAATCCACTTTCAGAGTATATGGTTTTTCGTGCCCCTCGGGCATTTGTATATACTGTGCTAACTTAAGTATTTTCGTAAGAGTTTTGTTGTGTGCCTAGCACCCTGTCCTCATAAAGAGTACAGGGCTGTTGTGATTCTAATAAATACACTGTTTATTTTCATAACACTTGTGTGGTGTCCTTTCACTGGGTGTTCAAGGGGTAATGTGATGGTAAAACAGCTGGCTTAACACGCCCTCTAGAGTCTTAGCCTTAGACTGCTCGTATCCATGCTACTAGGATAGCTGGTCTATAAGGTTGACTTACAACCAATCATCAATAAGGGTTGTTTGGACTGATATATAGTGATCACTAGAATAGTGAACACTGCACATCAGGCCAACTTCTCGCAGGGAGACAAAACCAGTGTTGGGCGAAGTGTCCAGACCACCGGCCTCCCCAAGCTCTCCTGTCCAGTCCGCAGAAGACTGACACTCACGTGCCAGAGGGACCTCAGACCCCTCCCAATCCTCCTCATCACCCACCGCCTGGTACTCAGGCTCAAAAGATGGGGTCGGGTCATAGAAATAAAAATCTCCCATCGGCGTCGAGAGCGGCGCCGAGCGGAATCGAGGGCAGGACCAGGGACGACGTCATCCTGGGACGGCGCCGGGTGCGACACCCGTGGAGCCGACGCCGGCGAGGTCGTAAGGTCGACCGGCGACGACCTGGATCCGGAACCGGACCCAGAGGGGCCCTGCGGCGTCGGGACCGAAGTCGCCGACGGAACCGGGGCCGAAGCACGCGACGGCGCCGGAGCGCCCGGCCCGCGTGGGGACCCAGTCGGAGCCGCTTGGCCCTAAGGCGCAGCGGAACCCGACGGAGAAGCGAGCGACCTCATGGCCATGAGGAAGTCTGCAATCTCCCCCGGCGTCGCGTCCTGCCCAGGGACCGGGGGGTGTAGAGCAGGCCGCGACACCTGCGGCTCCAGCGGAGCCGCGTGGGCGGTGTCGCCCGAACCCCCTGCCGCGTCGCGCGAGCGTCGGGGAGAGTCAGAAGAGCGATGATGCCTCTTTGACTTCTTGTGCCTCTTACCTGAGGACTTCGAGCCCGAAGACCGATGACGACTACCGGAACTGTGGTGGCTCCGGCCCCGCGACCGGTCCCTCGACCTCATTTCGGACCGGGACCTCGAGCGGCGCGGGGCAGACTGCCGAAGCTCGAGTCGCTTACGGGACCGCTCCCGTCTAGCTTTAGACGTCAGGGCCCGGCAGTCGAAGCAGGACTTGTCGTAGTGGTCCAGGCTTAAACAGTGCAGGCACCGACGATGGGGGTCGGTAACCGACATCAGTCGGTTGCACTCGGCGCAGGGCTTGAACCCGGGCATCCCTACCGGCACCGTCGGAGTCGAATGACTTCGAAAATGGATCAAAAGGATCCCAAAAGGTTAGTCAAAAAGTGACTAGGGTACAACTTTTTCCAGATCTGCGCTAGCTGGCGCGGAAAAAAGAAGAACTGACGTCAGCACGCGGAGGCGGCGTTAAAGTACTCCGACGACGTCATCACGGCGCCCACGACGACGGACGCGGAGCCGCGGACGACGCCTACCGACGCGCATGGGTACTGCTACGCAAAAAAAATCCGGATCCAGTCTGACGCCTGGGGATATTCTAAGGTAAGGAATCTATCACTAACGTGTCTCTTTCGGGTATTATTTTTGTTTTTAAAACATATAAATAAATGGCATTGTCATTTACAATGCCAATAGCTTAATCTGTCGCAAATGCGAGACCTATTGCATTTGCACCCACACACACAGAGCCACAGGCACCCACACCCAGAGCCACACGCACCGACACACAGAGCCAAACGCACCCACACACAGAGCCACACGCACTCACACACAGAGCCACAAGCACCCACACACAGAGCCACACGCACCCACACACACAGAGCCACACGCACCCACACACACAGCTACACGCACACAGACAGAGCCACACACTCACAGAGCCACACACTCACAGAGCCACACACAAACAGAGTCACACACACAGAACCACACACACAGAGCCACACACACACACAGAGCCACACACAGAGCACGATTATGTGCACAATTACAGGTGCAGTAGTAAGACAGTATGCTCCTGTGTGTAGTTATGACCACTCCAGGGCAAATATTTAACCTCCAGGCTCTGGTGTACTGGTAAGAGTGGAGATATGATTGGTGCAAGACACACCTAGGGGCAAGCATGACTCATGAACAATATTACAGAAACTTCTATTAGCACACACTATCGGCATAGTAATAAATAGTATACTCATGAGTTCTGGAAAGAGTGAGGTTGTAATGGATTCACATGCACATGCTACAGGCACAGTATGAAACACTGTGCTGTTGGGTTTTAGTAAGAACATAGTTGTGATGGTTGCATGACACTCCTAGGCACACAATACAGAACAGTGTTCAGACAGCAGGTTCATGAGGTCTTGTAAGACCATAGTTCTGGTGACTAGTGTGATAAGTTGGCCTGATATATGATGTTCACTAGTTCTAGTGACCACCTTGTATCAGTTCAAACAACCCTTATGGTGATTGGTTGTAAGTCAACCTTATAGACCAGCTATCCCCATGGTAGCATGGACAAAGCAGTCTTAGGCTAAACTCTTTTCGCATGTGAAGCCAGCTGTTTTACCACAATATAACACCTTGAATACCAAGTGAAAGGACACCACACAGGTTGTTATGAAAATAAACAGTATATTTATTCATAAAAACACCTCTGAACTCTTTATGAGGTCAGAGGGCTAAGCACATGACAATCTCTTACCAAAAATACTACAAGTCGCACAAAATTACAATGGTGCCCTAGGGGCACTACAAACCATATACTAAGTAAGCGGAATGTGAAAGTCGATAATCGGAATGGAGTTGTTCAGAGGCTGTAGGATTGATGGGACCACGCTATACTAACTTCAGGTAAGTAATAGGAGGCCCACGGAACGCGTGTGCAGAGTGTGAACTCACACGCGAGATGTGTAACAACGTCTATGGACAGTACAGTTCAAGTTAAAAGGTGAGTACGGACAATCCTGACTAGGTAGGACTAAAACGACTGTGGAACTGGACACTAGGACAGTTAAACTACCCTTGAGCACCGAAATGCTCTCGTTACCTCACCCACGGGCCGCGGGTGCATAGGTGTCAAAGTGCGTCGGGTTCTCGCGTTGAAGTCAATGGAGCCTGAAAGAAAAGATGCTGCAGGCGACCAGGAGGAAGATGTCCGGTGCAATCCAAGGGTGGATTGTTGAAGAAGGAGATCTGAAAGCAGAGGGGACAATGTTCACAGTCACTAGCCAGTGACTGGAGTGGAACCAGGAAGGAACCAGATGTCGTCGTTGCGATCAGGTGAAGAGTGGACGCTTGACTCTGCAGCCACGTGGACCAGGATGGAGGCACCAGCTGTCCCACGCAGGCTCTCACTGTCGGCGGTGTCGGATCTGGGATTGGACTCAACAGGCCTTGGCAAAGGCAACCCACGCGGTGAGTGAAGAAAGCGTCTTTTGCGGACTAGGAGAGTCCGGGGTGCCCCTCTTTTGGAAGGGAGCAAGGGCCAGTCTGGAGCAACCAGACCAGCAGTGAAGTTTCAAAGGTTCGTCGTCTAGGAGGCCACTAGCCAGCCGGCAAGTGACCAGACAACGCGTCGAGCAGCAACAAAGCAGAAGGGCCCCACGCAGATCTCGTGGATGCTGGAGGGCTGATCTTCGGTGCAGGGGCTGCTCGGGGCTGGGGCTTCTCAGTCCCCAAAGCACTTGGTCGAGTTTACCTCGGGAGTTGTGCTGGAAGCGAAGTGCAGGTTCGTTCAAGATGGCCGGTCCCACGTGTCTCGTCGCACCCACGGGTCTCAGCTTTGCTGCAGATGTGAGTTGAGGTCGGAGAGGTCTGGGAATCAGGGTCTCGTCGGGCTCTGAAGTCTGGATCCTCGAGGGAAGACGACAAAGTGAAGCCGCTGGACGCTTGATGGTGCCTGCAGTTGCAGGGTGGACACTCCTTGTCCACAAGGGAGATTCTTCAGTCTTCTGTGGAGCAGAACGTCGAAGGCCAGAGTTTCTTCTTGTTGAATAGTTCAGGATAATCTAATTTGGAATGGGACCAGCTCCTACCTTTATTCTCCTAAAGGGGGCTGCACTACTGACTAGGTCCCTCCCCTGGGTGGGACCAGGAAGGGGGTGGCTACACCCCCTATCCTTTGTCCGTTTCCCGCCAGAGCTGGGGCTGGGATGCCCCAGCAACTGGTTTGAACCGGTGTATGCACAGGGCACCTTGTGTGCCCCAGGCATGTCTCATTCCTTTCAGGCCTCCCTACCTCAATACAGAAAATCCTGTCTGGGGTGGTGCTAGCATCTCCCAAGGCAGGAAACCCTTTGTCCAAGCCATCCTCGCTGGAAGGACTCCCAGCAGCAGGAGGTCAGATTTGTGTCTGTGGTGGCAGCATCCATTTTGCGAGTTAACTTTAACCGGGGTTCACAGTTACATCCATGTCGTGTCCCTCTAGAAGGGTGGAATGCTACCCCCGTCGCCTGAATTGGCGAGGGGGTAGTATTCCAAATCGTATGACACCTTACTCGACATGTTTTGATAATGTTATACCAGAGTTAGCATTTAACCGCGAGGTTGATAATGCACTTAAGAGTATATGGTATAGCGTTATCATGGAACAGCTGTTAGGACTTGGTTCTGCAAGCTGCAAACGGGCTCAGCTCATGCCAGAGCACCATCTCACATAATTCCAAGCACTCTGCCTTCAGGATTGATAAGGCCTGCCATAGGAGTGACTGATAGGAATATATGTGTCCATTTTAGGGTTAGATATAGGTATACTATATCTACAGCAAAGGGTGATTACACCACCTTGCCCCGGCTGTCATGCAGCCAGTTGTGTCAGATTTAGATGGCCAGCCAGGGGTGGCATAGTACATGATTCAGCCCCTGGTAGGCCCTGGGTACACCTATGCCCTGGGTACAGGGACTGATAAGGTGGCCCAGTACCAATTGGTAAATGCACCTAAAGTACATGGATGTCAATTTAGAGAGAGAACAGCTAGGCTGAGGGTCTGATTAGCAGGCCCACAGCCAGGGAAAGTCGTAAACCAGTGAAGCAAAAAGCAAAAATCTGGGGTGACCATAGGATTGCAGACCCCACTCTCCTACAACTAGTTCTGGTGAATACATGTCACTCACAGTGGTAGTGGGCACACAGTACAAGCTCGGCATCACATTTTGATGGCACAGGACTCTCACAGGGCACAGAACAAGCTCAGTACTGAACTCCTTGCTCTTGGTGGCACCGGGATTCTTATGGGGCACATAATAAAAGCTCAGCATTGAACCCCTTATTCTTGTATTTAGGAAGGAGCGGGAGGTCCTACCTGCTTGTACTGCTACTCGTAGGTCCACTCGTGGTGCCCCTGCGCCCCCGGCGGGGGGGTGACAGTGTCCGGGCATGGTTCCTCCTCGTCGTCGTAGTCCTCCTCTTGCTCGGGGGCCAGGGAGTCCTGCCGGGCGGGCGGTGGCTGCACGATGAGGCCGGGCCTGCTGGGAGGCCCCGCGGCCCGGTAGTGGCTCAGCGCCAGGGCCAGCTGCTGCTGGAGCCGGGCCTCGAGTAGGCCGCGCTGCTCCCGCTCGCGCCGCTCCCGCTCGCGCCGCTCCCGCTCGCGCCGCTCCCGCTCGCGCCGCTCCGCCACCTGCTGCCGCTGCAGCGTCTCCATCACCGCCTCCAGCTTCAGGCCGCCTCCCAGCACGTATACCCCCACGCCGGGGGCCGACGAGCCCCCGCCGGTGGCGGACGACATCAGCAGCGGGCCGCCGGCCGGGCCGTGGGACGGGAAGGAGCCCAGGGGAGACTTGGTGGCCACGGCGTTGTCAACCATGCTGCCACCGCCTGTGCTCGCGGCTCCCCCGGCGCCCTTCTCCTGTGCCGCTGTCTGAGGGCCCGGGGGTCTGTGTGCCCAATCCTGCCCGGCTGGGGGGTCACTGGCTCTCCATGCCGCTCCGCTGCACCTGCAGTGCTGCTGGGGGTCCCGGGCAGTCCGTGAAGCCCCTCGCTCATGCGCAGTGCCCGGATCTCACTATCTCACCGAATAAATTAAATAAATAAATGCGTGGAGTGAGCATGGCCCGTAGGCCTCATTGCTCCTCGTGGTGACTGAAACGGGCCAACACAGAGGTAACGAACAAGTTACTTACCTTCGGTAACACTTTTTCTGGTAGATACAATATCTGCCTGTGGATTCCTCACCTTGTGAATATCCCCCTTGCGTCAGCAACATTCGGAAATTCTATTGTAGCTTCGCGCCGATGTGGACGTGGATGACGCCATAGAGGCACGGCATCGCACGCGACTCCGCTGACATCACTGACACCACAATAGGCCCACGCCGGCGTGATGACATCAGTTCCGCCCTTTTTTCCGTGCCTTCGAGGCACACGGATGGACCAATGAGAGTAGACATATACACAGTATACGCAGTACAAATATCAAGGTAACACACACAGTGTGAAGCAAATGCAAAAAAACATTTGAAATAAACAACTCCTTGACAATAAAATAAATACATTAGAGTGACTCTGGTATAGAAGAGTGGACAACGGGGAGGCGGGTGGGTCAGTGAGGAATCCACAGGCAGATACTGTATCTACCAGAAAAAGCGTTACCGAAGGTAAGTAACTTGTTCTTCTGATAGATACATCTGCCAGTGGATTCCTCACCTTGTGAATAGAGTCCCACAGCAGTCCCCACTCCCGGAGGAGGGTGTCCACTCTGCTACACCAAGAAATCCTGGAGGACAGAGCGCGCAAAGTGGCCGTCCCTCCTCAGCTCAGTGTCCAAGCAATAATGCTTTGCGAAAGTGTGGAGGGAGGCCCAAGTCGCCGCTCTACAAATGTCCTCAACTGGCACACCTCTTGAAAGTGCAGAAGTCAAAGACTTAGCTCTAGTAGAGTGAGCTCTTATACCCTCTGGAGGATCCTTACCGGCCAAAGAGTAGCAGATCTTTATACAGAGGATGATCCATCTTGAAAGAGTCCTATTATGTACCTCTCTTCCTTTCTTGCAGCCAGCAAACCCAACGAAGAGCTGGTCATCTATTCGATAGTCTGTAGTTCTATCAATATAAAAACTCACCGCCCTCTTGGGGTCCAGACGGTGTAGCCCCTCCTCCTCCTTGGAAGGGTGAGGGGGAGGATAAAAGGTAGGAAGGGTAATTGATTGACCTAGGTGGAAGGGAGACACCACCTTAGGGAGAAAAGCAGCCCTGGTCCTAAGAACCATTCGATCAGCATGAATGGTCAAGAACGGGGTCTTGGAACTAAGAGCTTGAAGCTCACTTACCCTCCTTGCCAAGGTGATCGCAACCAGGAAGACTGTCTTAAAAGACAAAAGCCTCATGGGACACTTGTGCAAGGGTTCGAAGGGAGAACCCATCAAGTAGGTTAATACAAAATTTTAAATCCCATTGAGGAACAATAAAAGGAGTTGGAGGGAACTTATTTGTGAGGCCCTTCAGAAATCTCAAACCCACAGGAGATTTGAAAAGAGACGGCTGGTCCGTCAAACAGAGAAATGCCGACAATGCCGAAAGATAGTTCTTCACCGTAGCAACAGCAAATCCTTGCTGCGCCAAAGCAAGATCAAACTGTAGTATATCAGATAAATGGGCCTTCAAAGGGTCAACAGATCTCTCCCCACACCAAGAGACAAATTTAGCCCATCTGTAAGAATAAATGGACTTAGTGGAGTCACGCCTAGCTGACAATATGCCATCCACCACATCATGAGGGAGAGAAAAAGAGTTCAGGTTGCCCCATTCAATTTCCAAGCATGAAGGTGCAATGTCTGGAGGTGGGGGTGTAGAACCTGTCCCTCCATTTGAGAGAGGAGATCTGCCCTGAAAGGGAGACGGAGTGGCGGGCGAGAGGAGAGGTGGAGAAGATCCGCGTACCACACCCTTCTTGGCCAATCCGGGGCGACCAATATAACTTGGGCCCGGTCTTGGCGAATATTCCTCAGAACCCGAGGAATCAAGGGTATGGGAGGAAAAGCGTAAAGGAGCTGTGAGTCCCAACTCAACTGAAACGCATCCCCCAATGCTCCCTGCATCGGAAACTGGAGGCTGCAGAATGATGGGCAGTGAGCCTTCTCGCGAGTGGCGAACAGGTCCACCCGAGGAGTCCCCCACGTCCGAAAGACGTGACAAACCACCTCCGGGTGAAGCCTCCACTCGTGGCCGGCCGAGAACTGCCGACTGAGACTGTCTGCTCGCACGTTCAGAACTCCGGCCAGATGATTTGCCATCAGACAAATCTGGTGGTCCTGAACCCAGGACCAGAGGCGCAGAGCCTCCCTGCAGAGACACTGCGACCCCACTCCTGCCTGCTTGTTGATATACCACATCGCGGACGTGTTGTCCGTCAGGACTTGCACTGACAGACCGCGAAGGGAAGGGAGGAAGGCCTTGAGTGCCAGACGTATCGCCCTCAATTCCAGAAGGTTGACCAAAGACCCTTGACCTCCAGATCCCCCAGATGAGCACCCCTCCCTAGAGTGGATGCATCCGTTATCACTGTGGCCACCGGAGGAGGTAGATGAAAAGGCTTTCCCTGAGACAGATTGCCTTCCACACCCCACCAAGACAGATCCGCCGAAGTTTCTCTGGAGATCCTGATCGACTCCCTGAGATCTCCGTTGTGTTGATACCACTGCCTGCGGAGGTACCACTGGAGCGCCCTCATGTGCCAGCGTGATTGGTTGACCAACAGAATGCAGGAAGCCATCAGACCGAGCAGGCGAAGGACCTTCAGGACTGGAACGACCGCTCCATTGTAGAATAAAGGAATCATTTCCTGTATGTCGCGAATCCTTTGAAGTGGAGGGAATGCACGACATACAGTTGTGTCCAGTACAGCACCTATGAACAGGTTGAGCTGGGAGGGCACCAGGTGAGACTTGGGTACATTTATAGAAAAACCCAACCGGTACAACAACTGAGTTGTCTCCTGCAGATGCTGGAGCACCTTCTCTGACGACTCTGCCTTGATCAGCCAGTCGTCCAAATAGGGGAATACTGGCATCCCCGACCTTCTGAGATGTGCTGCCACCACCGCCATCACCTTGGTGAAGACTCGAGGCGCAGTAGTAATTCCAAAAGGAAGTACCGCAAACTGATAGTGTTGAGATCCCACCGTAAAACGGAGATACTTCCTGTGCGACTTCAGGATTGGGATGTGGAAATACGCATCCTGCAAGTCGAGCGACACCATCCAGTCTTCTTCCAGCAGCGCTTGAAGAACCTGTGCAAGGGTGAGCATCTTGAATTTCTCTTGTTTCAGATAGAGATTCAAGATCCTGAGATCGAGGATTGGACGAAGCCTGCCATCCTTTTTGGGTATCAGAAAATACCGGGAGTAGCATCCCTGACCCCTTTCCTGCTCTGGGACCACCTCTATTGCACCCTTTCTTAACAGTGTCAGCACTTCCTCCTGTAGAAGTAACAGATGTTCCTCTGTGCAAAAACCTTGCCAAGGAGGGTAATTGGGAGGGAATGCCCGAAAGGGAAGGGCATACCCATTTTCTACGAGATTGAGAACCCAAAGATCTGATGTAACCGATTCCCAATCCCGTAGAAAGTAGGTAAGCCGACCCCCCACCGGACCCACATGATCCTGAATGGCGGATCTAGGGCTTCGTTTCTGTGGCTGGGGAGTTGGAGGAGGTAGAGGAGGTAGAGGAGGAAGATGCTTGACGACCTCGAGGCCGAGCCCTTTGATTTCCCCTATAAGACCTGTACAAGGGGTTCTGCTGCTGCTGCTGTTGCTGCTGACCTTGCCGATAGTTGCGAAAGGAAGAGCGTCCAAACCCTCTGAACATCTTGGCTGTAGAACCTCTGACTTGAAGCCCTAAAGATTTGGCAGTAGCCCTGCTGTCTTTAAATCTTTCTAAGGCTGTATCCGCCTTTTTGCCAAAGAGGCCAGATCCATCGAACGGCAGATCCAGCAAAGCAGCTTGGACATCTGCTGCAAAGTCCGAAGATTTCAGCCAAGCCGATCTCCTTGTGGCAACCGCAGTGCCCATGATACGTGCCACCGAGTCTGCAGTGTCCAGTCCACTTTGTATTACTTGACGTGCCGCTGCCTGTGCGTCTGATAACACCTCCTCAAAATCCTTCCTCCTGTCATCAGGAATCTTAGGAGCCAAGGAACGCATTGTATCCATAAGGGCACGCACATACCTCCCCATAAGGCAAGTGGCATTAGTTGACTTCAACGCCATACTCGCAGAGGAGAAGGTCTTTTTAGCCACCTGATCTTGTTTTTCGGCATCCTTATCTCCAGGCACCTGTGGAAACGCACTAACAGTCTTTTTGGAACAGGCTGCTTGTATAACCAGACTCTCAGGAGAAGGATGAGACGTCAGAAAAGAAGGGTCTTCAGGCGCAACCCTGTACCTTCTCGCCACACTCTTGGAAACCGCCGGTGCTGACAGTGGCTTTTTCCAAACCTCCATAATAGGCTCCGTTAAGGCCTCATTAAACGGAAGCAATGGTTCCACCACAGAGCTGGGTGAATGTAAAACTTCCGTTAGAAGATTGGACTTAAATTCCACTGTACGTAAAGTCAATTGCAGAAGTTCCGCTGCCTTCCTCATCACCACATGATAAGTCTGCACGTCCTTTGAAGGCGCATCAGAACCGGATGGTAACTCCCACTCTGGATAAAAATCCAGGCCACTAGCATCAGCTAGATCCTCAAAATAGTCATCCTCCATTTCACCTTCCTCCATATCAGGATGTGACTCCATATAGCTGCGCTCTTCCATAAGGCGCTGTGCCTCTCTCCTGGACCTCTCCTTAACACGCCTCGCAGCCGGATCCACCAACGACTCCGACGGAGCCGGAACCGACGTCGCTATCGAATCCGATGGTCCAGTGGGTTGCCCTAGAGGTCGATCTGGAGTGGGCAATGCCGGTACCGGCGTCGACGACCTCGGCGGAGCCGGGTATTTTGCCATGGCGGCGTCGGAGCCGGCATGAACGGCATGAAAGGAGCAGGAGCATAGGAGTGAGGAACTCCTAAATTGAAAGCCAGAGGACCCATGGGACCCGAAGGTGCGCCAGAGGGGTACCACGCCCTTGAAAAGACACCATACATAGCGTTTAAAAATGCTGATGGGTCCTGGCCTGGGGCTGGGAAGGGTGGCTGAAAACCGTCAGGCTGGTCTTGTGGAGGGTTCGGATTCGGCTCTTCGACAGGCGCAGAATCCACATCCACATTAACTTCTTCCTCATCTCGGGCCGGGGACGGCGCCGGAGACGGATTCGAAGCCCGAGTCGGCGACTGAGCTTGCGACTCCGAAGGCGAAGCCTCACCTTCCTGATCCGAGACATCCATCGTGACCACTTTGGAACGTACCTTCTTCGGTGACCTCAACCTCGAGCCCGACTCCTTACCGGAATGACGCCGGGACTCATGTCTCTTCTTATGTCTCCTCCTCGACTTCAAAGCATGGCCTGAAGCGGACTTCGAAGACGACTCCTCTCGAGACCTGGATCTTGACTTCGATCTCGACCTCCTCGAACGAGATCTCGAAGATTTTCTTCCCTTGTCACCCTTCAGCTTCGCCACCAGAAGTTTGGTATCTCTTTCCCGCAGGTCCTTCTGGTTCATCTTCCGACAAGATGAACATCCATCCACATCATGGTCAGAGCTTAAACACCATATGCAGTCCTCGTGCGGATCCGTGATGGACATCATTTTCCCGCACTCCCTGCAGGGCTTGAAGCCAGTCTTCTTTGTCGACATCGTGTTGAAACAAAGAAGCAGAAAAACGAAGATAAAGGCAACAAAGTCACTAAATAGTGACTGAGATTCCCCGAAACCGTTAGCGATGACGACGCGGAAAAAAGGGAACTGATGTCATCATGCCGGCGTGGGCATATTGTAGTGTCGGTGACGTCAGCGGAGTCGGGTGCGATGCCGTGCCTCTATGACGTCGTCCACGTCCTCGTCAGCGCGAAGCTACAAAAGAATTTCCGAATGTTGCTGACGCAAGGGGGATATTCACAAGGTGAGGAATCTACTGGCAGATGTATCTGTCAGAATGAAGGCTACACAACCAACTCTTGAATATTAGAGCGGCTTTACACGTCCAGAGGAGGTAGTCACGGCAATACCCACGAGACAAAGAACACTCCAAGAAATCCTTTGACATTACCACCTATTTAAGTTTGCAGGCCACGAACAAAATAGCGGACCACGCCATACACACTGCCACGTTTCTCCGTGGCAAGGCAGAAATGCCTCGGAGAAACGCAGCCTCATTTTGAGATTCGGGGCGTGTTTTTCTTTCTCTCCTCTTCCCATTGGCTGGAAGGTAAAATTCCAGCCAATGGGAAGAAGAGAGAAAGAAAAGAGAAAGAAAGTTAAAAACACACCCCCAAATCCCAAAAAGACGGGGCTTGAACCGAGTGACGCCCCTCTCCTCCAATGGCTGGCCTCCGTTTAGGAAGCCAGCCAATGAAGAAGAGGAGCGGGTTCAAGCGCCCACACTGTCGACATAAGATCTCTCCCTGCGACTGCGCAAGCGCAGCATACGCAGGTCTTGACCTAAAAAAAGACACAAAGCCATTATTAGGTACAGCCACATGTGGGCACTCATAAAAGATTCCATTCCAAGATTTTAAATGTGGACGAAAATCCATGGTTATCAAAACCTGTGAAGCTGTGATTGGGTGAAGGAGTAAACAGCTTTTTCCACATCCAGGCGGGGTAGAGTTGTAGAATTCTCTGGACTGCGTCTTTCAGCAAATACCCACCAAAAAGAAAGGAATTCAAACACAAGTACCAGTTCGGGAATGACCACTATCAATCTGTTAAACGTTACTGTGGCCACTATCTTCACATGTTAATTTGAAAACAATAGGTGTCTGTATGGTGAGCACGATTATGGGTCCTTATGAACGTCGGACGTGCCGTAAATGTGGCTTCCCTAAACAACTGAAACATGACCAAAACCTTGGTTTAAAGTGTCAAAAGATGTGGGAGTAAAAGGTCTCGTAATATAGCCTTATAGCCCGTTGTAGCTGGCTATACCGGCTATTAAAGGCCCGTGGAATCGCTAAAGGCCCGAGCCGAAGGCGAGGGACTTTAACGAGACAGAGGGACTTTAATAGCCGGTATAGCCCTGCTACGAAGGGCTATAAGGCTATAAGGCTATTAGAACATTCTGCCACTAGAGGGCAGAATGTTCTAACAAATTAAACAAAGGGTTCTCGAGCTTCGAGAAGCCTTTGTAAAACATTGGAATGTTGCTCTGCGGGCCTTTACCGGCCCGTAGAAGCAGGGAGCACTCCATTGTCTGCAATGGAGCTCCCAAAATTCCAATGTTCTAATACAATACAATACCACCTCCAGACCATGGTTTACTGGTGCTCATCCCTAAGACATATCCTTCAATGCTACCCGTGTATAAGAATCTGTAATATGTCCATCCAGTCCAATACACTCTTGTATGATTCGTTTTTCCAGTCTGTGCCTAAGTGAATCTGTCCATATACAACTTGTCCTCAGCAGGTATAAAAGTGTACAGCTGCTCACTGTACCCTCACAATTTGTTATTAACTTATTTTGTATCAACCGAGAAACTTCCTTATGAAATAATAATTCCTGTACTTGGGATGATCCTTTTTCGCTACTGATGAAAGCGGCCAATGTCCTGCTTAGTGTGTCTCACTCCTTTGTTCATAATTCTGCTTCCACAATCCATCAAGAGTAGCCACACACTGGCTCCTAAGGTCAATGGGATCGAATTCATTCACAGGAGAACTCCTCTAAACCTGTGGATTTGTACTCGCGCCAACAGGTTTTTTTTTTACATTGAATCTATGATAACACCCACTTCCACTGACATTCATATGATTTATATGTACAATATGGAAGTTTCTCATACTGATAAAAATTGCTCCGTGGGGCACAAATGGATGGTGAAGTTAAGTTTTATGTGTTCCCTCAATGTATGTCTAAAAGCCAAGTCTTTTAAGGCATAAGGTGCCATGTAGACAGTCTAGTGTGCCCCCTTGCATGAACTGAAGAAGCTTTTTATTTGCCCGTAAATGTCTAAGATGCCACTTTAAAAAGAGAAAATGATATTTCTGAGTTTGGAGAAAGGTGAGTTTGTAAAAGGGAAGATGAACTTAATAAAATTGATACCAAGATACAGCTCTCATACACAGAACAGATAATAGGCAATATGTGGCTATGCTCCCCATTACCCTTGATGCAAGGTACTACAGACATAAGGCAACATCTGTTAGCAATGTATCAATCAATCAGTGGATTTGTAGAGTGCTACTTGTCAACCCTGAGGATATTCAGGCGCAGGCAGGATCCAGTTGATTAGTCAAATAGCCAGGTCTTCAGGGACTTTCAGAACTCTGGAACAGATAGGAAGGTATGTAGATGAAAGAGTAGCTCATTGTATGTCTTCGCTGTTAGGTAGAAGAAGCGACCTCCTCATCTACTACCTCAGATGTGGGGAGTGAGGGTTAAAGAAAAAGACGCGGAGCAGAGGTGTCTGGTGGGCTAATGGAAGTTCAGGCACTGGTTTAAGTAGGCAGGTCCGCAGTTGTGTAGAGCCTTGTATGCATGGGTCAAGAGCTTGAACTGGCACCTTTTCTGTACAGGGAGTCAGTGGAGTTCCCTAAGGTGGGGATGAAGTGGGTTCATATGGAGCAAACCAACACCTGTTGAAATTATTAGTTAATGAACAGAAACTCTTATATTGTGCAATGAAGCAGCAGTTTGTCCTTGTGTTTCCTCTTTGTCTTGATACCTTCAGCAAGTTGGTCCAAAAAAAGATGTTGCTGGACCATTGCATCTCTAAATACTTTTCAAACCGGATATACAAACCCATGTAGAAATGATAAGTCACCCATCCCTATTGAGCAGTGCAGAAGCCTCAGCAGAGAACATTTTTCCAGCACCCTGCTGTTTTTTTGGACAACCTGTGTATCGACATGCTTGCAGCAGCCAAGAAAAGAAAATCAAAACCTACACCTACCAACAAATGAATCAAAAAGGGACTAATGGCGCCGAAACAAAATCTCCTCTTTTTTCCTCTTTTGTTTTAAGACCCAGGTGTTTATTTTGTGGGATGTGCTGAAAAACAGTAGTCACCACCCGATGCAAAAACTGCATACGTCAATTCTGACAGAAGATACGCTCCTTTGCAGGAAACACAGACAAGACTACCACAAGCCCATAAAAAGAGCCAAAAAAGATATACTAAAAACACCCCGTATTTCACAGCAGCATTGTATGCAAATCCATTGCCTTCTTGAGTCATGCAGCTTATTTACAGGGATCGCTGTTCTATTGCTTGTGCCTCGCAGTCTACATAGTGCTTTCTGACACATCTCCGGGGAAATACCAGGTGAATATCCAAATGTGTGCTGGCATGCAAATCCACTTTTGGTTGTACAACAACGCAGAAAAGCAGGCACACATCATAGCAAGTTTGGATTAAGTATTCAAACCAACATCCTAGTAAAGAGAGGGACTTATCAGACTCTGTCATTCCAATTGCCCCTATGTTTTGGAACACCTCCAAAAATACCAACGATTGGGAAATGGGGAATAACGTTGTTGCAGAGCTTTCCTTCATCCCATAATGAATGCTGCGGTACAGGTGTCAACATGCACTTCTTCTTTCTCCAAAAACATTCTTCCTTCTCTCTAAACAGATCAATGCGCAGCGATCACAAGTGGTTTTTTAAAATATGTTTTTATTGACGTCAACATGATACAAAGGAATTCCGTTACCAAATGGCATTCATGACTTGGTCAACTGACAGTGCTCATGCAATCGGATAAATATAGGCGCAAAATAAGGGTGACAAAGTATGCACAGGAGGACAAGAATGTCTGTCAAGGCACTCATTGACTAGTCTCGAGTGGAGTAACACTAAATGGAGAGAAAACTGTCCTGGAATATTGGTTGCTAAAATATGATCTCTCTAACCTGGATGAAAATAAAGATGTTGATTATGGTCTAACTTCTATCCAACGGTACTAGAAATTTGGAAAACTTAGCCTATAGACAGGGCTGCTGGAATTATGCGTTGCGAAATGGCAAATTATTCAGTGCACTATAGCACATTTTGTACAGTACTGTTTCATTATTTTGTCGTTTTTTAGGTCTCGCTATAGCCATTGCGTTAGCAATGCTTTGCGAGAGTATAGTAAAGGGCTCACAAAAATGCTCCCAAAGTCTGCAGGCGGATCGGACACAGTGCATGTGCGCCGGGCGCACACCATTTGTCCACCTGCAGCCTTGGGACGGACTTTTGCGGCTACTTTGATATTCCCAGCCACTTCAGGCGCGCGCTCCGCCTCTGCTGCCTTATGGACACGCATTCAGATTACCATGCTTCAGCACACACCCTCACCCCCATCCCCCTTATGCTCTGCCTCCCAGACACACACAGCCGCACCCATGTACTTCACAGCTCTTTACAAGAGAATTGACTTTGTAACTTTTTTTTTTACTCATTGTTAAAGCACCCACATCTCCACTCGACATATGCTCTCTCGCCAATGTCCCTCCCACCCTTCCTTTGATCTCCGTTTTTCTTTTTACTTTCGGCGCAAGTTCTCACAGGCTCCTCTCTGCCCCCTTCCTTTAATGGCCCTCCCCCTTCCCCAGCACAGAGCTCGCATTGCTTGTTTGTTTCACCAGCATCCTTTTCCCGTTCTTGTGGACTGCACTCATTTTGGGGGGCGTGGGGCGTGTACCTCTTTACTGAAGAATGCCTCCTGTTCCTCCGCCTGCAGCATGTTGTTTGCACCTCACTCATCCTGTAGGTAATGTTCCCCCCTTTTCTCTTACATGTGTCCTAGCCCACTCTCCATACTATAGCCCAAGCCATTGTTGCTGCTTATTTATCTTGTGCATCTAACAACCATTGACAAAGCCAATAGACACGACTTATTGTCAGTATGCTGCTACTCATTGTATCATATATCTGGATGCAATGACAGAAACAGCCAAAATACAAGTGGGGCAGACCACTAAGCTAAGCACAATTGTTGTTTTTTTTACACGTTATTTAAGCCACTCCCTTTGTTGCATTACCCACGCTGCTGGCATTATCCTTTCAATCCACTTTTTGCTGCTGTACTGTCCCTCACATTATAGCAAATTAAGGCTTTTTGTGGGACTGTTAGGGCAGGACGATGGTAGGTGGTTTGGCAAGTTATTTCACCCTTCACCCTCTCTCAACCCATTGTAACCTCCTTCAGCGCTGTGCACCCCTTCACATAGCTGACCATCGCTGCGTGCTCTCTTCAGAGAGGCAAGGTATTGGATGGGCGTGTCTCCTGTTAAGGGGCGTCATTCATTCCAGTTACCTTACACAAGGTCACATTCATTTTTATTGTCCCAGGAATATTAGCTTATTCGTCCAGAAGCACAAGTTACTACTTGTGTAACAATATATCTGTAAGAGACATTAGTTAGTATTAGATTCCTTACCTTAGAATATCCCCAGGCGTCAGACTGGATCCGGAATTTTTTGCGTAGCAGTACCCTTGCGCGTCGGTAGGCGTCGTCTGCGGCTCCGTGTCCGTCGTGGGCGCCGCGATGATGTCGTCGGAGTACTTAGACGCCGCCTCCGCGTGCTGACGTCAGTTCTTAGACACAGCTTCTCCGCGCCAGAAACGCAGAGCCATGTTAAAAAACCAACACTGGTGCCATTGAAACTAGGACCCTGAAAGGGGGTAACCCTAACCCTAGATATTGGTTCGCAGAACGGGGAGGATGGGTGGGTCGGTAAGGAATCTAATACTAACTAATGTCTCTTACAGATATATCGTTACACAAGTAGTAACTTGTGCATCTGAAAGAGACACGTTAGTATTAGATTCCTTACCTTAGAATAGATACCCCAGCAATACCAACCCCGGTGGTGGGTCTGCGAACCAATAATCACACCAGAAAGTCCTGGAGGACGGAACGGCCAAAGAAGCCATCCCTCCGGACTTGGCTGTCCAGGCAGTAGTGTCTTGCAAACGTGTGCAGCGATGCCCACGTAGCTGCCTGACAGATGTCTTGTAAGGGCACTCCCCTGCCCAAGGCAGTGGTAGTCGCCGTGGCTCGGGTGGAATGAGCCCGCAATCCAACAGGGGGCTCCTTCTTAGCCAAGGAGTAACATGCCTGGATGCACAAGATGATCCACCGGGAGATGGTCCTCTTGTGTACCGCTTTCCCCTTCTTAGCGCCCACGTAACCAACAAAGAGTTGTCATCCACCCGGAACTGGCGTGTGCGATCCAAGTAGAATGAGAGCGCACGTTTTGGGTCCAGACGGTGGAGCCGCTCTTCCTCTTTAGAGGGATGCGGTGGCAGAAAGAAGGTGGGCAAGGTGATAGACTGCCCGATGTGGAAGGCCGTGACAACCTTGGGCAGGAAAGAAGGCTTAGTACGCAACACCACTTTGTCCGGATGGACAGAAAGGAAAGGTGGAGTACAAGAAAGGGCCTGGAGCTCACTCACTCTCCTGGCAGAGGTGATGGCAACCAGGAAAGCAGTCTTCAAAGTAAGAAGGCGAAGAGACCAGTTGTGAAGTGGCTCAAAGGGAGCGCACATCAGAAACGTAAGAACCAGGTTCAAGTCCCACTGAGGCATCACAAACGGAACAGGAGGGAATGTGTGAGTGATGCCCTTTAGAAATCTATTTACAATAGGGGACTTGAACAAAGAAGGTTGATCAGGCAGCCTCAGAAAGGCTGAAAGGGCAGAAAGGTAGCCCTTGATAGTGCCCAGAGCAGAGCCCTGCTGGGCAAGAGAAAGAAGTTAGAGAAGAACCTCAGAAAGAGGGGCAGCAAGAGGATCCACAGCCTTTGCTGTGCACCATGCCACAAATCTGTTCCACCTGCAGGCGTATACCGACTTTGTGGAGGGACGCCTGACTGCCAGAATGACGTTACAGACTTCAGGAGGCAAGTCAAATGGCCTCAACTGTCGCCGCTCAATCTCCAAGCATGGAGGTGGAGACTGGACAGGTTCGGGTGGAGGACCGTCCCCTGCTGCTGCGACAGAAGGTCCTCCTGAAGAGGCAGACGAACCGGGGGATCGACTGACATACTGAGTAGCTCTGGATACCAGTACCTTCGAGCCCAGTCCGGAGCCACAAGGATGACTTGGGCCCGGTCGCGCTTGATCTTCTTCAGCACTCTGGGCAGAAGTGGTATAGGCGGAAAGGCGTACAGTAGACCGCAACTCCACTCGTGACGAAAAGCGCCTCTGAGCGAGTGCCGCCTTGGAAATTCCAACGCGCAGAACTGATGACATTGCGCGTTCTCTTCGGTGGCGAATAGATCTAACCAAGGCTCTCCCCATTGCTGAAAGAGGCCTTGCGCCACGTCCGAGTTCAGACGCCATTTGTGTTCCATCATGCACCGACGGCTGAGCTCGTCCGCCCTGGCGTTCAGAGAACCTGCCAGGTGTTGAGCCACCAGGGTCACTCCCTGGCGTTCCAGCCATTGCCAGAGGCGCAGAGCCTCCTGGCAAAGGGTCCACGACCCCACCCCGCCCTGTTTGTTGCAGTACCACATGGCGGTGGTGTTGTCCGTGAACACCTGCACTACACTCCCCCGGACAGAGGGGAGGAATGCTTTCAGTGCTAGACGAATCGCCCGTAACTCCAACAGGTTGATGTGGAGCCGGGCCTCCGCCGGAGACCAGAGGCCTCTGATCTCCGCCTCTCCCATGTGGCCTCCCCAGCCCTGGAGGGACGCATCCGTCACAACTACGTGCTCCGGTTGGGGAAGGGAGTGGGATTTGCCGCTGACCCAATCGCGGTCCGTGAGCCACCACTGCAGCTGTCTCGCAGTGCCCTCCGAGATCAGGACGTGGTCGGATATGTTGCCCTGATGCTGGGCCCATTGAAACTTCAGGTCCCACTGCAGAGCCCGCATCCGCCACCTGGCCTGATGCACCAGCAGGATGCAGGAGGCCATCAGGCCCAGAAGCCGCAGCGTCAACCTGACCGAGACCCGGGATAACGGCTGAAAGATGGGAATCAGAGCCTGAATATCCCGGACCCGCTGTTCGGGTGGATAAACCCGAAACCGCGCCGAGTCGAGAACCGCTCCGATGAAAAGGAGCTTCTGAGAGGGGTGACTTCGGCACATTGATGGAGAACCCCAGCCGGTGCAGGAGATCTGCTGTAGTCTGGAGGTGGCTGACGACTGTCTGGGGCGAGCCCGCCTTCAACAACCAGTCGTCGAGGTAGGGGAAGACTGAAACCCCTAACCTGCGCAGATGAGCTGCGACCACCGCCATCACCTTTGTGAACACCCGTGGGGCACTGGTAAGGCCGAAGGGGAGCACGGTATACTGAAAGTGCTCGTGGCCAACCGTGAACCGCAGGTAGCGCCGGTGGGCCGGCAGGACGGGATGTGGAAATAAGCGTCCTGCAAGTCCAACGCTACCATCCAGTCTCCTGGGTCCAGGGCAGCTAGGACCTGAGCCAGTGTCAGCATCTTGAACTTCTCCTTCCGGAGGAAGCCGTTGACGTTCCTTAGGTCCAAGATAGGGCGTAGGCCCCCTTTGCCCTTCTTGGGTACCAGAAAGTAGTGGGAGTAGCAACCACACCCTACTTCTGGCCAAGGAAAACGCTCGATGGCCCCCTTGGCCAAGAGGGTCGTAACTTCCTCCTGCAGAAGTCGCAAATGATCCCCCGATACACGGTGGTTCTGCGGTGGCATGGCTGGAGGAGTCGCCTCGAAGGGGAGGGAGTAGCCCCTTCGGACGATCTGCAGCACCCACCTGTCCGAAGTGACGGTGCGCCAGTGGAGGTGGTGATGGCGAACCCTGCCCCCCACTGGCGTCACATGGGCCTGAAAGCACGGACTAGGAGGGTTTTGAGGCGGATGCTGCGGGGGTAGGTGTGGACTGACCTCGCCGTTGTCCCCGACCGCCGGGACGGCGGTTCCCACGGCTGCCACCGCGTTGGGTATTACCCTGCGGAGCGTGGCTGGCAGCACGTGTGGGTACACCCCTTCCGTGGCCACGAAAGGAATGGAAGGCAGCCGACTGCTGGCCGGGGCCGAGAGGCCCAAGGACTTGGCCGTAGCCCTGGAGTCATTAAAGCGCTCGAGCGCATGGTCTGCCTTGTCGCCAATGAGGTGACAGCCATCAAACGGCATGTCCATCAAGGTGTTCTGGACATCGGCCGAAAAGTTGGCGGACCTCAACCAGGCGTGGCGTCTGACCGCCACCGTCATTGCCATCGCTCTACCCAGTGAGTCGGTGGTATCCAGCCCACACCGTATAGAATATTTGGCTGCATCCCGGCCCCCACAAGGGCTTGGCCGAGTTTGGCCCGTACCTCCAACGGACACTCTGGCAGCACTTCCGCGACCGTATCCCACAGAGAGTGGGTGTAGCGGCCCAAGAGGCATGCGGTGTTGGAAGATCGCAGTCCCAGACTAAGGGACGAGAAGATCTTTTTGCCGTACTGCTCGTACCTCTTGGATTCCCTGTCCGGCGGTGCCGACGGGAATGCGGTCTGGGAATTGGAGGCCTGGATGACCAGGCTCTCGGGGGTAGGGTGGGTGGACAGGAAACATGGGTCGCCCGGGGCGGTGGCGTCTGGCCATGTTCCTATCTACGGGCGAACCCGTAGCGGGCGTGGACAAAATGCCCGGAAGAACGTCGGTCAAGGCCTCATTAAAGGGCAGCAGAGGCTCGGCCGAGCTTGACTGCGGTTTAAGGACCTCAGTGAGGAGATTAGTCCTCACGGCCGCGACGGGGAGCTCAAGGCCCAAGGCCTTGGCAGCCCTCATCAACACCACACTGTAGGTTGCCCCCTCCTCCGAAGCCACGGTAGGAGGGGAGACAAAACCAGTGTCTGGAGAGGTGTCCAGGCCACTGGCCTCCCCAAGGTCTCCTGCCCAGTCCTCATGAGACTGACACTCTCTGGTCAGAGGGTCCTCAGACCCCTCCCAATCCCCTTCATCACCCATCTCCTGAAACTCAGGGTTCTCAACTAATGGGGCCTGCTCATAGAAGTGAAACTCCCCAAACGACGTCTGGAGCGGCGCCCATCGGGGCCGTCCCGACGTCGGAACACGAATGAAGGGGGCATCTGGGACGGCGCCGCCGGAGGCGACACCTGATGGTCCGACGCCGGGGAGGTCGTAAGGTCCACCGGCGACGATCCAGATCCCGAAGAAGGTCTAGCGGGAACCTGCGGCGCCGGGCCCGAAGCACCCGACGGCGTCGGGGCCGAAGCCCCCGACCCGCTAGAGGCCCCAGACGGGTCCGCTGGGCCCGAAGGAGCCGCGGAGCCCGTCGGAGGCGTTTCCTCATGGCCATGAGGAAGAGCTCGATCTCCTCCGGCATCGCGTTGAGCCCAGGGACCGGAGGGTGTGGAGCTGTACGCGGCGCCCGCGACTCCGACGGAGCCGCGTGGGTGGTGTCACCCGAACCCCCGGCCGCATCACGCGAGCGTCGGGGGGAGTCCGCAGAGCGATGACGCCTCTTGGACTTCTTGTGCTTCTTACCTGACGACGACTTCGACCCGGAGGAGTGCGGCCTACTCTCGGAGCTGTTGTGGCTCCGAGCCCGCGACCTGTCCCTCGACCTCCCACGGCGCGGGACCGACTGCCGGAGTTCGAGTCGCCTGCGGGACCACTCCCGCCTGGCTTTCGAAGAGAGGGCCCGGCAGTCGGAGCAGGCCTTGTCGTCGTGATCGACGCCTAGACAAGTTAAACACAGGTGGTGAGGATCCGTGACCGACATCAGGCGGTCGCATTCCTCGCAGTGCTTAAAGCCAGGCATCCCTACGGCACCAATCGGAGTCGAGAAATGATCAAAACGATCAAAAAAGTTAGTAAAAAATTGACTAGGGTTACTGCTTTTTCCAGATCTGCGCTTGCTGGCGCGGAAAAAAGAAGAACTGACGTCAGCACACGGAGGCGGCGTCTAAGTACTCCGACGACGTCATCACGGCGCCGACGACGGACGCAGAGCCGCAGACGACGCCTACCGACGCGCAAGGGTACTGCTACGCAAAAATTTCTGGATCCAGTCTGACGCCTGGGGATATTCTAAGGTAAGGAATCTAATACTAACGTGTCTCTTTCAGATCTATAGGATGTTGAGCTACTCTGTGACTCAAACCCGATTCCCAGTTCTAAAGTCAGCAGGTCTGGCCATTACACCGCATCAGTGCACGCTTTCACCGAGCACAAACACCACCGGCCGTCAGTGCACGCTTTCACCGGACACAAACACCACCAGCCGTTAGTGCACGCTCCCAACAGGCACACACCACCAGACGTCAGTGCGCGTTTTCACCAGGCACACACACACACCACCAGCCGTCAGTGCACGCTTTCACCAGGCACACACACACACACAACCAGCCGTCAGTGCACGCTTTCACCAGGCACACGCTTTCACCAGGCACACACACATCACCAGCCATCAGTGCACGCTTTCACCAGGCACAAACACACCACTAGCCGTCAGTGCAAGCTTTCACCAGGCACACACACACCCCCAGCCATCAGTGCATTCATCAGACACACACCACCAGCCGTCAGTGCACGCTTTCACCAGGCACACACACCGTCAGCCGTCAGTGCACACTTCCACCAGGCACACACACTACCAGCCATCAGTGCACAATTTCTACAGACACACACACCACCAGCCATCAGTGCACACATCAATTGTTAATGCATCCACAATTAAGTATTGTAACAATAGCAGTATGGCGCACTTTACTTTTAAACATATTCATTTAAAGCGCAGCATGCCACCATTGCTACAAAAATAAATAAATAAAAAATTTGCCTACAATTTATAGACTTTTGTTGCAATTGGTGTTGCAATATTTAGCAATGCCAATAGCTCAAACTTAATTAATGCGAGACCTATTGCTTGTCTACATTGTAACACTGTCTGGGCAAATATTTCACCTCCTTAGTACCGGTTTAACAACCAAATACAGCAGTAAACAATTAAAAGATAACCAGACAATCTTTGAGAAAGGCCTTCCAATGCATGGGAACATGTCACCACATTTTAGTAATCCTTGAACCAACTGAGCAAGAAACAAAAACTGTTTTTGTTCAAATTTGCAGATTATGCAGCAGATGGATTAAGTGGAAAATGTGGCTAACCCATAATTAGGCAGAAAACACTGCAAACACATAATTCCAGTGGCCCTGCCTATGGAGCTGATTATACATAAACTATTGTCAGATAAGAGCATCATTTGTGCTGTCCAGCAATTGGTCCTGGACGGTATAGCACAAATGAAATTCACATTTGAGTGGCTAACAAGGAGGTTGTCCTTGCATGCCCAACCAGACAGACAGAATATACATTTGTTTGCTTTATTGTGGAATGTCACTTCGAAAAGTGATGTGGGCTACAGATAAAGAGGACATTTTGTGAGAAGTTTATCACCAAAGCCCTCAATGAAATCTGCTGGACAGAGGTTTCTGTATTTATTTATTTATAATAGTCCAGCATCAGAAAGCATTTGTGCGGGAGAAAGGTCAAAAGCACTAAACTGTCTTTTTAAATCTCCAAACATGGAGTTGGAGGATGCTCAGGTCCGGATGCAGAATCCTGCCTTGCTGCTGCGACAGAACGTCCTTCCAAATAAGCCGCCTGATCGGAGGACACTTGCTCAGGCACAGGATTTGGATATCATAGTGTCCGTGCTGAGTATGGGGCCACTAGAATGACTTGGGCACGGTTGGTTCTCATCTTCAGAACTCTGGGCAGGAGAGGTATCAGCAGAAAGTCATATAGGAGTCCCAAGTTGCACTCTAAGTGAAGCACGTCTCCGAGTGAGAGACATCTTGGGAATTCCAATGTGCAAACGTGCTGCCTTTGCACTTTCCAAGGGTGGCAAAAAAGATTGAGCCAAGGCTCTCCCGATTTGCAGAAATGACTCTGCAGCACCTTTGTATGTAACTGCCATTCGTGATCCTCAAGTCGTCTATGGTTTAGTTCATCCACTCTGGCGTTTAGATGCCCAAAAGAAAGGAGGCAGTTATACACTCATTCCTAAAAACTGTCTCCATCTCACTCAAAAACATAGCCTGTAGAGAGGATGTGGCTGAAACAGCTACAGCGGTCGACCACGAAGCTGGGGAACTGGGTTAGAGTCTTGTCAAGGATGCTCAACATCCTGTGATTCTGGGCAAATCACTTAATCTCCCTGTGCCTAACAAAAATGAATGTGTCCATCTGTAATGCAACTGGTGCTCTTGTAAAGCGCTCTGATACCTTTGGGGCGAGTTCGCACTATGTAAAACTCCCCCAAAAATAACCAAGCTGATAGCATGTTTAGACATCTTACAGGCTCATCAAACCAGTTTTTTGCATGGAAGGATGGGTTGGGGCAATGTAGATAGAAAGACTTCTGATAATTCAAATCCTGACGAGAGACAGTGGAAAAGGTAGAGGCGATGGCACTCGCCACGGACAACCAGTTCAAGCACGTCTAAGGGCCTTTCATATAAGCTGTTTTAGATAATCACACTTTCAAAACCGATTCATAAAGCTTGCCTGGAACCTGTTCACACACCCTCATACAGAATGAAAGTAAATTAAACAAAATGTAAACAATGTCAAATCAGAAAAGGCACACAGCAAGGATGCCTGATGTCGCCCATGTTAGTTCCAATTTCATTGGAACCAGGGCTGGACAGGCTCTTCAGGCATTCTGGCCTCTGTCTGGGACCGTTTTTTTGTTCCATGCCTGTTTTTTCGTCCCATAGGACCTGATCTTTCATTGCACAGGCAGCAAGGGGCGCCTTCGTGGTACTCACAGCCCAAGACACCGAGGCTGGTGCGCTCAAACTGAATCAACGTTGGGGGAGAAGTGATGTCGCAACACATATGTTAACATTTTAATCCCAGTGTTCTAACAGAGGTTGCAGTTGTCTTCCTTGCTCCATAAGGCCTTACATCCCCTGTAGCTCATGAGTCATATGATCATGACAGACTTGTGATGCTGATTGGTTTGCTTTGGCTTGGGGACAGGCCCTGTGTTGCCGGTCTGTGAGCTTCTGCTTACTGGTCTCCTCCAATCAGCCCAGGCCCACACAGCGCTGGATTGGTTTTATGTGGCCCATTGGCAGGTTCAATATGGTCTGTTGGTGCATGGACTACATTTCTCATGATCTTCTCAAAGGCAGAGGGGTAGCAGGTGAGCTGCTTTGGAATTGCACTGTCCCAGTCATCTTCAGGCTCCCAACAGTGGCACTAAATGCAAAAATTATAGATGAGTCCCCGGGTGTAACTTCCCAGTAATTCCTTTATGTAAAAAAAGTAGATTGGAGTCCGTTGTTATACATCCATTTCCTCGTTAAAGTTTAAAAAAAAACATTTAAGGAAATTTGCTTAAAACATTGATTCACCATTTAACTCTCTCCCTGACACTTTTTTTTAAAGTCTATGGTTGACAGGAGTGTGGCCAGAGACAGTGTTGCATAAGAGAGCGTGGATTTCAGTACATACCGAATTTGCGAGACTCTGTTTTAGAGGTGGGCAAGCCGTTGAAAGCTCAAGCCAGGCTCGGGCCTGAAGCCTGACTCTAGCACAGCTCAAGGTCCTATTGGAACCTCAAGCTCAAAGCGAGCAAAGCTTTCATGTGGCTTCTGCCTGCCACCCTCTGCTGTACCCAGGAACTGGCATTAGGGCTAGAGTTGCCGACTTTGAATCTGGGTAGCAAGGTTCAAATCTTGGTGTCGGCTCATTACTCCCACACTTGGCCCACTCCAAATATTCACATACATTGACTTGTGTAAAAAGACATCTTGTATTTGTATTTGAGCTTGTAAAGCGCACTGCTACCCGTCCATAGGTTTCCTGGCGCTGTATAACTCTGAGGAACCCGTCCTGGCTTTCCCTGTGGGATGGTCCCTGCTGGGAGTCCCCAAGGTGGAGCCAGGCATCCCTGGAATTGATGAGGCCGTTGTGGAGATTAGACAAGCTAATGCCCAGAGTTGCCGAGTGGAACCCCTGATTAGAGTAAGCACCGAAGCGAGAATTATCGAGTCCGCTGACCCAAGTCCACGACCCTGCCGCGTCGGGAATTGAACCCTGGTCCCGGTCCGACGTCTGCCGCCTCTAACCAGTGAGCCACACTACTCCACATCAGGCATGAGCTGTTCTTTTGGGAATTCTTGGTTGCAGTTTTACTGCCATGTATGATTGGAAGTTGCAGGTCATTGTAGCCATAAATCCCTTTGCCTGGTCATAAATCACTTAGACAGGGTTATAAATAAGTTTGACACAGTGTCATAAATCCTTCTGACAGGGGCATAATTCTGACAGGGGCATAAAACAATCTGGCAGGTCATAAATCATACCCCGTCATAAATCAATTTGGTTTTGTCATACTCCTTCCATAATTCATAATAACCTTTACCTGTTGCTATGCAATCAACCATACATGTCAATTTTGTGGGCTAATACCGTTTTTTGCGTTGGACTTCTCAGACTGCGATGGGGGGTAGCCTCCCACAGGTGTTAGACTCAACTCACTACCTTGCCTGTCCATTTCTGCCCTGCCGTCAGGTGGGTCTGAGCTACGAGTGCCGTGCTCAGCGTACTACCCCTGCTAGACGACTTACCCTACCGTGAGGCATCCCTAGGTAGGTGAGAAAAACAACGTGACCCACACAAGGAAAATTATATACAGATTGTATTTTTTGCTAAATAATGCAACAATATTTTCCAGACATATAACATGAACGCTTTCCAGAGAGAAGTGAAGTCCGAGTCTTGAAAGTTGTATTGGAAGACTTTTTATTCATGAAAAATAGAAATTCAGAAAATTGCTAGCTGCCAAGGTAGGTGGCCTTTAACTGGCACACCGCCTTGCCGGTATGCCTCCTTTACTAACACTTGTTCCTCTTTATCGCCCACGCCGCCTGTGGGGCTCACATGACCAGACGGCTCCCCCCACGTTTCGGGTTTCGTTCTTCGTCATCTTTCTTTTTTTTGTGTAGGTGCAGCCCTCCATTGTCATGGCTGCTCACAGATTTACCCAGAAGACCTTAATGCCTTCATTTGAGAAGTGTACATCTCTTGCGTACAACTCCGGGCACCTAAGGTTGATAAGGCAGCGCCCGAAACTCTCCAAGCCATTTGCCTTGCAGAAATTGCTGACTGCGATGTAAGGTTTCCTCCTGGAGTATCCACTGCCCCATTTGACATGGTCCCTGCCATATTTGCCCGAGGATGATTTCTGACCACATGATGGTGGTACTGCCAAAAGACCTTGGAGCTTCTGTCAGCCCTGTCTGGATGTCGTGTAGGAGGTCCTTTCTCCTAATCTGTGCAATATCGTTGCTGCCCAGTTGTATTATTAGAATATCTGGGGATTGTGTAGGCATTGCTGTAGTTTAGTCAGGGTTTCCACCAGCTGCCCCCATTTCAACCCCGGGGTGCCCCACCATCTTATGTTGGTGGCCTCTGGCCGGCTTGTCTGTCCGATGATTCTGCAGGTCCACTGTGCCTCCAACTGATGGACAAATGAATGCCCGGCCACCCAAACTGTCCTGAGCCAGACCCCTGCCAAGGCAACAGTACCTGTCAATTTGCACGGCACAGGCATGGTTACGAACGTTGGGACCTCACGTAAGCTTTATATGCATTGGAGAGCCACCTGCCTACTGCTTTGACCCCTACCTGGCATCCCGTTTTGTGCAGCCGTCATTGCCACCCCTATCCTGAATGAGAGGGACCCAATTGACAAGGACGCTAGGCCCACCACCTTGAGGGCTTTGCGCATAATGCTGTGAATTGAAACTTGCTCGGAAGGTCCCCGTACTTATGCCTGAAGTGTGGTCCCTCTGTGGGTCGCGCTGCTATGTAGGAATATCAGCAGCACACTAAGCAGTACATGGGATCCTCTATGCAATGCAGCTGTAACTAGAACCCTTTGCCTTGTTAGTCTGTTTCTGATTGAAGTAGAAGCTCCACCTGCGTCAAGCCTGGCTTAACATCCATCGCTTGCAGGAATGCTGTGCCCGCCTCCCTCTTTTCTGGGGCCACAAGTTTGTTCACCCTGATTGGCCCAAAACATGCTGTGGTGAATGCTGCTTTGAACAAGGAGACCTCAAATGCATCTAGTGCCACCCACTCGAGGACATCTATGATCTGGGTCAGCTTTGTGAAGTCTATGGGTCATCTCGTGTCCTGTCTCTTCTCTTCCAGTTGCTTCCTGTATTTCATTGCTGTCCTTCTCTGTGATTAATTTTGAAAAGTGGGGCACTGCCGTTATGTGAGCCTGTGCCCATGATTTTAATTTTTTCTGTTGGTATGCCCATTCGATGAAGCGTTCCACAGCTCTAGCCATGGCTCCGGAGTCCCCAGGGTCTGTAGCCCTCCCACCTGCAACACTGTGCTTGCATAATTTTCATAACGCCTTGCTGGGTGTCAGTGCGTGCTCAATCAGACTTGACAAGTCTGTTCCACCAGCTCCCACAAAATCTCTGGGACAGGGATCATCTGCTGCTCTGGTGCTAGGTTCCTTAACTTGCTCATCTGGAAACGAGAGAGCGCATCTGCCAGTGAGTTCTCAATCCCAAGGACATACATTGCCTTTATGTCGAAGTTGCCCTCCAATTTGTAACTTCACCGTGTACCTCATTAGCCTCAGTACATTCGGGCAACTGGCTGCCCCATTGTTTATTCCATGCACCACCCTTTGAATGTCAGACCAGAGGGTGTTTCATGTCTCTCAACTTTTCCTTCCAGACTGTCAGTGCCACCCCTATGGGCAACAACTGAAGGAAGGTGATATTTTTTGTGACGCCCAACTTTTCCCACTCCTTGGGCCATGTACCTGCACACCACACCTTTCCTAATATTGCTCCAAAACCCTGGATACCTACTGCATCTGCATAGAGGGCTATTTGCCGGGCAGTCACCCATCCTTCGCTCCATATTCGGAGTCCATTGAACTCCTTCAGGAATGAGTGACATATGGGCAGGTCACATTTAACCCCTGCCCGACCCTAGCATGATGATGCTTCGCCTGCAATCTGGTAGTCAGCTAGGTCAGGCGTCTTACGAAAACTCGTCCGCTGGTATAACCATAGCTGCGAAGTTTAGCTTTCCCGTTAACATTTGCAGATGCCGAAGTGTAGCTTTTTTTTGCTGCACATATCCATTAGCTCCGTTCTCATTTTGCAGACCTTGTCCTCTGGTATCCTGGTGTGCCCGCTATGGAGTCTAACTCAATCCAAAGGAACACTAGCTTTGTTGCAATGTCCAGATCTGCGGTTAGCTATTGGAATGCCTTCAGTGTGCCCATGCACTCCCCTGTCCATGCCTGCCCCATGAACACAAAGTCATCAAGGTAGTGTAGATTGCCTCTCTCCGGGTGTGGCTGGTTGCGGGCCCATTCTAAAAATGTGCTGAACTGCTCGAAATACAAGCAAGACACTGAGCACCCCACTGACATACCTTTGTCAGGAAACATCTGACCCTCGCATTGGAAACCTAGGACGTGAAAGCTATTGGGGTGCACTGGGAGGAGCGGGAAAGCGGATTCAATGTCTGCCTTTGCCTTGAAGGACCCTTTTCCCGTTACCCTTGCCAAATTAACGGCATCCCCCACCTTTGACTACACCCCACTGAGCATGCCTCTGGGCTGATCAGTATGTTAATGGACGCTACTTCAGGGAAAGATAGATGGTTAATCATGGCTAAATTCACGTGTAACATGTCCTTTTGATAGCTTTACTGTATATTATAACTATCTATGTCTTTGTGCTCAATAGCTGTCATTTTGTCTTTCTTTCACGATAGCTGATGTGTACATGTATAAGCTATGTATAGCTGTTTCACCTATATCTTGGTTTGCTACATCTTTTCTACATTTGACTTGTAAAGCGCTCTGATACTCGCAAGGGTCTTGTTCGCGCTATATAAAACCCTCAAAATAAAAATAAATAAAATGGTGTATGAGTCTGAACTGGCTCACCTCTTTTTTTTTTTTAGCATCCCCTATTGTAAGGTCTATTATTAGTCCCCTTCCGTATTCAATTTAATGATTTGGACCTTATCATTCATGGATTAACGCTATGGCAGTGAAACCATTACTTTGTGTGTAATATGCATTGGTATCTCTCTCGCACAATGACCAATTGACTTGGTTGCCGGTACAACATATTTCTGGACTGCAGAGGGGGCAGCATACCTGGAAGCCATGCGCAGTGGTGGTGGGCTGTAATCAACCAATTCGAGTCCTGTTGGGGGTGGAATTATCCTTTTCTTGACACCCTCCCATGCCAGACCAACACATTGAGTGCACAGTGGGGGTTCAAGAGGGAGCGAAAGGGTTTCTAAGCAACATACTGTGCTGGTGAAAGACATATGAACTGGCAGTCAACACAAAGCCTCTGTTTGCCATCCACACGTCCCCAGAAGGTGCATTAACCCCTTGAGCAATTTATGGCAGGGGCCTTCAGGGCCACACAATAACAGCCATCGGGACCCGTACATTCCGGTATAAGCCACCATAGCGGCAAACAACAAGCTGTGGGGAGGCGATCCCACTCCCTCGCATGGGAAGAACAAGCGCACCAAGATTGGCGCAAACAAACCACCAGCCAATAGGGCCAAGGTAATGTTTTGAACCTCTCTATGGGTGGGACACCACTGCACCTCGGTAGGGGACAGGGGGAATAAAAGGATGGTGATGCTTCTGCAGAAAGTACTTTCGTGGAGCAGAGGCAGCGTTCAGGAAATTCAAGACCACAGAACCTTCATAATTCGACCTAGCATGTTATTTAGATTTAATATAGAGCACGACTCATCCATGGGCATCTCGGCCCTGCAGCCAATTTAACAAGTTTCAATAGGAAGATGATAAAAGGAATTAGAATAGGTAGGCTTTTAACAATTTCCAGAATTTACAATGGTTCACACAAATGCAAATGTGTAGTGGAAGCTTATTAAATGTAAGGGGGCAAGGTAAGAAAAAGCTCTACTCCAACATCTCGTTAAGAACGTGCGGGGGACACACAGTAGGGCCTTATCAGATGATCGTAAGCATCTGCTAGGTATGTATGGTTTGATTTTTTGTTGGAGATATCTGGATCCTTTGGCTCTTAACGCGTTATAAGTAATAGAGCAAAGCTTAAAAATGCACCTTTTTTCACTGTAAGCCAGTGCAGCTCCTTTAACATCAGGGCAGAGGAGGTACTTAGGGGACTTTGAAGATAAGCCTCGCTGCCATGTTTTAGAGCACCTGCAATTTGGCTACCTGTGTCTCAAAAGAGCACTGCCATAGTCTAATCTGCTTACTACTAGGGCTTGAACTAACGTTCTTCTGGTGGATATAAGACGGTATGGGAATAAGTTGTGCAGAAGACGCATGTTCTGATAGCATAGTCCGGAAGTGGTCAGAATGTGATCAATCTTTCGCTGTGAGAGCCTGGTCAATTTTCATCCCTTGGTTCTTAATGGATTGTTTAGGGATATGGGCCAGCTGGGAATGCCATGGACGACCCTGATCCCGAGCAACGTGGGCTGTTGGCAGAAGCTCCCTATCTAGGAGAGACCAATGCAGCTACAAGTCACTGCCATGGCTGGGTGAAGAGGAATGGAAGAGACTGGGGTGACCAGCAAGCCCAGCAGAGTACCGCTGCAAGTTTAGCAGTGACCCAGCTGGGTCAAGAACTGTTCCCCTGACGGCACTTAGCCCACTCCGCACCACGCCTGGAATCTAGTAAAAGGGCAGGTCTGAGCAGTAAGTGTTGGAAGACGGAGCACTGTCGAAGACCCCCCTCCCCACTTGAAAGGCACCCACCAGCCACCAGCAGAGGACTACGACAGTCCTTAGTGACGCAACTTTGTCTGGCGAGTGGGACAAGTTTCACGCCCCCCCAATCACTGCCGCTGCCTCTCCCAGGCTTCAATTGAACGAACCTATGAACTATGGGGCAGAATGACTGGTGTGTGTGTAGCAATCCCTGGACAGAGGCTCGTCACTGGGGCTACAGAAGTCGCAGACGTGACACTGGTGGCATCAACAACAATCGCTGAAGTAGCGCGGACAAAGGCAGCTCTCAGGAGCACACCCTTCAAACAAATATAACAAGGTAGGTGATATGTATACTCAATATTGCAACATTCACGGACTGGAGCAGAATCTGGCAAAGTCTAGGCTGGGGTCTGCTTTTCACTGTTTGAAGGCTGGATGTCATCAACCTGCCAGACAGGGCTTTGGGATGAAAAAACTGTGGGGGGGTCTCTCATAGGGTCGTGACCGATGTAATTAAGGGTGTGGCTTAAAAGACTTAAGCTAAAAAATCTGTACTTAGCATGGTGTGCTGGCCCACTGGTATTTTGCTGCTTGTGTCCATTCATCCAGATATATAACTAAAGTAACAGTACACCTACAACAAGCCAGGACTATTGGCTTTGTCAGTGGTTGTAAATTTCATATGATAAATAAGCAACAACTATGACTTCGTTGTATATAATACTGAAAATGCTTCCGTTCTTGTGGGCGAGTTTGTGGCTAAGGCTAGAGCTACCGAGTTTCCAGCTGAGAAAGCAGGTTCGAGCCTCACGTCGGCTCAACATCCTGTAATTCAGAACATGAATATGTCCTTGTGTAATGTAATTGGTGTTCATGTTTGCTCAAAGTTTGCGCCCTATACAACTGGAAAATAAGTTTCATTGACGTTACACCATATGCAGTGATGGGTGGTACTATTGCAGAGTTAAGCTTTTTTCCCCGCCCTGAAGATAAAAATGGAGAGCCCGGTAGGGACCCGTCTGGGCACCTGCTTTTAAGAAATGCCAGTGCTGAGCACCGGCAGGACCCGCCCCACTTAAAGCCTTCTGCCAGAAGCAGAAAGTGCTCTTGTGAACGCTATGCATTCGAAGCTCCGTTCCTTGCAAAAACATGATCCAAAGTGCTGATCAATCGCTAGGTGCTAGACAGAAGGCCACTGTTGAAATGTACCATCATTCACAATACAGTGCCTAGGCCCGTATGACTTTACATTCACAGGGGTGGGGAGCGTGTCTCTTAAAACAACCCAGTAGGCAGGCGCGGTGGGTCAATTGGGGCGTATCCCCCCATTCCGCAGCTCCCTCTGCGTCTCTGAACTTAAGTAAACTGAATCAGTTTACTTAAGTTCAAAGACGCCAAGGGAGAACTGACAATCATGTCAGTCAGCATGATGTCGGAACAACCACTCCCTTCAGAGACTTAAGGTGGTGGGCGGTCTGGCGTCATGTTGACTGACATGATTGTCAGACCAGCCAGGGACAGGCAGCAGCCCAACACAAGTGTGCATGAGTGGGGACAGAGGGCAAATTTTTCGCCCGTGCCCAGTCATGCGCACTTGTGTTTGTACTGGTTTGCGCATGCCCATTAGGAGCCTTTCGGTCTCCTAATGGGCAGACGGTAGGCGAAGATTAACCGTGCCTTAAGCCAATCCTGGTGCTACTAGCCGTGCCAGGATTGGCTCAGAGGGGCTGCCAGTCCATTCCAGTGCCGTTCATGGAGGCGCCAAGGGGAGCAGTGGTGGCGCGGACCGGCTGTGCGGTAAGTTTTTCTTTTTATATTTAATTCCCTAGCACCCACCCCCGCGTGACTCTCCCCCACCCCCCTACCCACGAGCCACGACTGCCAGTAGGACGTGGTTCTCACATACAGCTGAAGGGAAGGCGGTGTTCTGAAGTGAAAGTGGTTCCGCTGGGTTATGGCGCTGTATCGAAGCACAGTAAGGCTAACTGTGAACATTGCATATGGTATCTACCCTCTGAGCCAGGTTCTGAACTGGGATGGTGCAGTGAGCTAAAAAACGGTGATGGATCAAGCCCTGATCTGTTGACTGGGTAGGAGTGTTCTGATTAACTCAGATACTCTGTCCATCACCACCCCCTTTTTTGTAATTATTTTGGCCACCATGAGTGTGGAAGGGTATGCTCAGACATGAGTCCCTTGCTCATTGCACCATCAGGATTCAAGCAAGCCGGGCCGAAGACGGCTGTAATGCCAGAAACCGGTCCCCAGAAGCTTGTTTCCTTTGCAGTAAAGAATTGGCTTGGTAGTTTGGTCTGCCCTGTTCCCATGATGCACTGGGCCAGGGACAGACTAATTTGCATATAGCCAGGTTCTGAACTGGGATGGTGCAGTGAGCTAAAAAACGGTGATGGATCAAGCCCTGATCTGTTGACTGGGTAGGAGTGTTCTGATTAACTCAGATACTCTGTCCATCACCACCCCCTTTTTTGTAATTATTTTGGCCACCATGAGTGTGGAAGGGTATGCTCAGACATGAGTCCCTTGCTCATTGCACCATCAGGATTCAAGCAAGCCGGGCCGAAGACGGCTGTAATGCCAGAAACCGGTCCCCAGAAGCTTGTTTCCTTTGCAGTAAAGAATTGGCTTGGTAGTTTGGTCTGCTCTGTTCCCATGATGCACTGGGCCAGGGACAGACTAATTTGCATATAGCCAGGTTCTGAACTGGGATGGTGCAGTGAGCTAAAAAACGGTGATGGATCAAGCCCTGATCTGTTGACTGGGTAGGAGTGTTCTGATTAACTCAGATACTCTGTCCATCACCACCCCCTTTTTTGTAATTATTTTGGCCACCATGAGTGTGGAAGGGTATGCTCAGACATGAGTCCCTTGCTCATTGCACCATCAGGATTCAAGCAAGCCGGGCCGAAGACGGCTGTAATGCCAGAAACCGGTCCCCAGAAGCTTGTTTCCTTTGCAGTAAAGAATTAGCTTGGTAGTTTGGTCTGCCCTGTTCCCATGATGCACTGGGCCAGGGACAGACTAATTTGCATATAGCCAGGTTCTGAACTGGGATGGTGCAGTGAGCTAAAAAACGGTGATGGATCAAGCCCTGATCTGTTGACTGGGTAGGAGTGTTCTGATTTACTCAGATACTCTGTCCATCACCACCCCCTTTTTTGTAATTATTAAGGGGAGCAGTGGTGGCGCGGACCGGCTGTGCGGTAAGTTTTTCTTTTTATATTTAATTCCCTAGCACCCACCCCCGCGTGACTCTCCCCCACCCCCCTACCCACGAGCCACGACTGCCAGTAGGACGTGGTTCTCACATACAGCTGAAGGGAAGGCGGTGTTCTGAAGTGAAAGTGGTTCCGCTGGGTTATGGCGCTGTATCGAAGCACAGTAAGGCTAACTGTGAACATTGCATATGGTATCTACCCTCTGAGTCAGTTTTAAGCAATCCTTATATAAACAATTAAAAGGCAGCATTGCGGCAGCCTATCAGTGGCAAAGCAAAGAGCATGGCTGGAGTCTCATGGTCACCCATGCAGGATCGCAAAGGCCCCTTCCACAAGTGTTTACAATACAGTGACTGTTCTAAGGGCGGTGTCCATGGAGAGTATCGGAAGATTGCAGGGCGGGGGGAATACAGCCCTAATGAATCAAAGACAGGCATCAGGTGCACTGTCCAACAACATTTTTGAATCCTTAAGCATGTCATACATGCCAACATTTTAGAAGCAGAAGGTGGGTATTTAAAAGGAAGAAAAAAACAATCAGTAGTATACAATTTGCCCATTGACTTATATTTAAGCAGCGGCTATTCCAGGTGGAAGACGGCAAATGCATTTTTTGGCTTAAAAAAACTAGAGTCTCCCGCCTTTATAAGATCCATTGCCAAAGATGTCTGAAGTTCACCTCAAAGATCCACACCTCTCCCTGTCAGCAGTAAGTTCATGAGTTAGGCATGACCAGACGTACATGATTGAAGAGTTCAACCCAGCATCGGGGAGGTTTTCAGACACTATTGCAAGGAGGACGCAACAATTATCGGGGCTGAAGAGGTGTAGTTCCTTAACACACTACAGTGCTCATGCAGTCAGGGAAGGGAGCATGCTTCTCACAGGTGCACTACCTTTGGTCCCTCATAGATAGGTGGAGTCTGAGTATGTGCTCCTGGTGCTGAGGCAGGTGTGAATGTGGCCGAATGGGTGCCACTGTAAACTCATGTGTAGGGTATTTCGATGTTGTCTTTTGCATAACGTACTGCTTCCTTGCGTGAATTCCTGCTTGTCCCCCTTATTTATGCCTGATTTCAACAAGGATTAGGTCTTGGTGTGAAGCCAGGCCACCCCGTGTTGGCACAGAGCAGTTTTTGAAACAGAGCAAGTGGTGATGATGGGGCTAAGAAACTGTGGTGCTGGCAAAGTTGAATGACTCTGCTGCTAATGCCACTTTCATCTACTTTTCATCTCATGATTCTCAATTTGGCCTTAAGGACCACGATAGTATGGAATACTGCCTCTCAATGTTGCAGTACTTAGTTTACTATATTATATATCACTGTAGGAAAGTGCCGCTTTTTGCATGGTTACCACCCACTATTTGCCTGAGATCTGATGCAACCTGACTTGATGTACCCTGGGTTCCCTGCCAATCAGGTTCCCAGGGCCTGTGTTCTTTCCTAAGACTGTACCTTTGTATCCACAATTGGCACATCCCTGGTCACAAGTAAGCTCCTTTTAAAAGAGCACTGCGACCAAGGAAGGGCTCCAAGGGCTTTAGCACCCATTGTGCCACACTTAGAGGCCCTGCACCGTAACACAAACACACTGCCACTGCAGGTTGAGTCTTTTGGTGCAGATAAAAGGGAAGAGTCGACAGGGCATACATCCCTGTGTGTCTACAAAGAACCTTCAGGTCTAGAACAATAACAAAAAAGAAGAAAGACAACATCTAAGAGAAACCCCTGGGGATATTCCTTTATTAGGACGAAATCTCTCACCCACCAAAGGTTGCATGCATCATCATTGGGATTCTCCTCGTGACGGGAACATCTAGTCCCTACAACAGGCTACAACCCCTTCTCTGAGAGGGAGGAGCTCAGGGATGTTTCATTCCTAGTCTTGGATGTACTAAATCCAACAATGATGGACAAGAATCTAGGTGGGGTGAGGTGCGCAGCGTAAAAGAACAAAAATGATGAGGAGGTGAAGTAAAACTAGCTACCAGGTACGTAATACAACTTTATTAACTCGTCCTGGGGCCAGGATTAAGACAAAAGGCACTAGCAGGGGTAATGTGCAGGTATACATTACCCCTGCTAGTAAAACAAACTAATCCTTGGATTCCAGTGGTCGCACAAAGACTAACAGAAGACCTGATTCTTGCACATCAGTTCATATCCTGTGGTTTTGCATGGCTTTAAATACTTCTCTTCATTAGGTTGTCAGCTTTATAAAAAAAAAAAGTAAAACTCACTTGTGACAGGTAGTTACCATTTGACTCAAACAGAAGGTATTCTTGCTGTGCTGCCTTCAAAGCCCTGCACAAGGAGTGAAGAGTCTTTAGTTCTACACTGGGTTGTTGAAAACTTTAGCGATACAAAAGGGGATGATGGACGGAGCGTTTCAACAAATCAAACACTCACCCCCAGTCAACTGATCTGGGTTTAATCCATCACCATTCTTTAGTTCACTCAGCCACCCCAGTTCAGACATGGCTATATGCAAATCAGTCTGACCCTGTGCCTTATGGGAACAGTCCAGCCCGAACTGCCAAGCCATGTCTTCCCTGGACCGGAAACAAGCATCCTGGGACCGGTTTCGGATTCATAATCCTCATCAGCCAGGCTATCTTGAATCCAGTGGCCAAGTGAACAAGGGACTCACGTCTGAGCATACCCTGCCACACTTAGGGCGAACAAAGCGATACAAAAGGGGATGATGGACGGAGCGTTTCAACAAATCAAACACTCACCCCCAGTCAACTGATCTGGGTTTAATCCATCACCATTCTTTAGTTCACTCAGCCACCCCAGTTGAAAACTTTAACCATGAAGTCGGACACAGCACCACGCTTCCAAAGCAAGTTATTTTGTGCCTCTTTTTTTTTTAGGCCTGGGCAGGAAATTCCGTTCCGCTCACGGATTTTGGGTAATTTCGCGATCCGTGAAGAACGCGGAATTGCCCAAAATTTTGCGCTCTGCGACTTCGCAGAATTTTTTGCTTGTTCGCGCTTTCAAAATGCGTGTTTGTGAGATATTTCTCCCCGAGCACGCAAACAGCATTCGCGAACAGGAAAAAGAGAATTGCGAACGGGCGGAACAAGCAATTCCGCGTGTTCGCAGAACTTTTGCGTGCTCGCAGAGATTTTTTACTATTTTGCGGAGCTTTGTGTAGCGCGACTACGCTAATTCCACCCTTCCCTACTTTTTTCAGCCATCTGACTACTTGTAGTCAGGTTTTTTGTGGGTGTTCATGATTGTGCACGACTGAAACCTATGAAGCGGAGGTAGCGAATTTCACAGTGCTCGTCAGTAAGGGCATACTGGTGTTAAGACTACCCTGGCCTCATTTGGTAAGCGGCTTAATTTTTATTATTTTAGATGCACTAGATCAGGTTCTGTAGTGAGATTCCTCACATCAAACTGGGGCCTTATTGGTCTTCCTATGCTCTATTTCCCCCTCCTCCTTCCACCCCCCGCCTCCCCCAGGTATCCCCCGAGATAACGTTGACGCACAAGTTACTACTTGTGTAACAATATATCTGTAAGAGACATTAGTTAGTGATAGATTCCTTACCTTAGAATATCCCCAGGCGTCAGACTGGATCCGGACATTTTTTGCGTAGCAGTACCCTTGCGCGTCGGTAGGCGTCATCTGCGGCTCCACGTTCGTCGTCGGCGTCGTGGGCCCCGTGATGACGTCGTCGGAGTACTTCGACGCTGCCTCCGCGTGCTGACGTCAGTTCTTAGACACAGCTTTTCCGCGCCAGAAGCGCTGAGCCATGTTAAAAACCAACACTGGTGACATTGAAACTAGGGCCCTGAAAGGGGATAACCCTAACCCTAGATATCGGTTTGCAGAACGGGGAGGATGGGTGGGTCGGTAAGGAATCTATCACTAACTAATGTCTCTTACAGATATATCGTTACACAAGTAGTAACTTGTGCATCTGAAAGAGACACGTTAGTGATAGATTCCTTACCTTAGAATAGATACCCCAGCAATACCAACCCCGGTAGTGGGTCTGCGAACCAATAATCACACCAGAAAGTCCTGGAGGACAGAACAGCCAAAGAAGCCATCCCTCCGGACTTGGCTGTCCAGGCACTAGTGTCTTGCAAACGTGTGCAGTGAGGCCCACGTACCTACCTGACAGATGTCCTTTAAGGGCACTCCCCAGCCCAGGGCAGTTGAAGTCGCCGTGGCTCAGGTGGAATAAGCCCGCAATCCAACAGGGGGCTCCTTTTTAGCCAAGGAGTAACATGCCTGGATACATAAGATGATCCACCGGGAGATGGTCCTCTTGTGCACCGCTTTCCCCTTCTTAGCGCCCACGTAAGCAACAAAGAGTTGGTCATCCACCCGGAACTGGCGTGTGCGATCCAAATAGAATGAAAGCGCACGTTTTGGGTCCAGACGGTGGAGCCGCTCTTCCTCTTTAGAGGGATGCGGAGGCGGAGGAGGAAAGAAGGTGGGCAAGGTGATGGACTGCCCGATGTGGAAGGCCGTGACAACCTTGGGCAAGAAAGATGGCTTAGTAGGCAACACAACATTGTCCGGATGGACAGAAAGGAAAGGAGGAGTACATGAAAGGGCCTGGAGCTCACTCACTGTCCTGGCAGAGGTGATGGCAACCAGGAAAGCAGTCTTCAAAGTGAGAAAACGGAGAGGACAGTTGTGAAGAGGCTCAAAGGGAGCACACATCAGAAATGTAAGAACAAGGTTCAAGTCCCACTGAGGCATCACAAACGGAACAGGAGGGAACGTGTGTGTGATGCCCTTATGAAATCGATTTACAATAGGGGACTTGAACAAAGAAGGTTGATCAGGCAGCCTTAGAAAGGCTGAAAGGGCAGAAAGGTAGCCCTTGATAGCGCCCAGAGCACTGCTGGGCAAGAGAAAGAAGGAAGAGAAGAACCTCAGAGAGAGGGGCTGCAAGAGGATCCACAGCCTTTGCTGTGCACCATGCCACAAATGTGTTCCACCTGCAGGCGTATACCGACTTTGTGGCTGCCAGAATGACATTACAGACTTCAGGAGGCAAGTCAAATAGCCTCAACTGTCGCCGCTCAATTTCCAAGCATGGAGGTGGAGACTGTACAGTTTCGGGTGGAGAACTGTCCCCTGCTGCTGCGACAGAAGGTCCACCTGAAGAGGCAGACGAACCGGGGGATCGACTGACATACTGAGTAGCTCTGGATACCAGTACCTTCGTGCCCAGTCCGGAGCCACAAGGATGACTTGGGCCCAGTCGCCTTTGATCTCCTTCAGCACTCTGGGCAGAAGTGGTATAGGTGGAAAGGCGTACAACAGACCGCAACTCCCTCGCGACGAAAAGCGTCTCCGAGCGAGTGCCGCCTTGGAAATTCCAACGCGCAGAACTGATGACATTGCGCTTTCTCTTCGGTGGCGAATAGATCTAACCAAGGCTCTCCCCACTGCTGAAAGAGGCCTTGCGCCACGTCCGAGATCAGACGCAATTCGTGATCCATCATGCATCGCCGGCTGAGCTCGTCCGCCCTGGCGTTCAGAGGACCTGCCAGGTGTTGAGCCACCAGGGTCACGCCCTGGCATTCCAGCCACTGCCAGAGGCGCAGAGCCTCCTGGCAAAGGGTCCACGACCCCACCCCGCCCTGTTTGTTGCAGTACCACATGGCAGTGGTGTTGTCCGTGAACACCTACACTACACTCCCCCGGACAGAGGGGAGGAATGCCTTCAGTGCTAGACGAATCGCCCGCAACTCCAAAAGGTTGATATGGAGCCGGGCCTCCGCCGGAGACCAGAGGCCTCTGATCTCCGCCTCTCCCATGTGGCCTCCCCAGCCATGGAGGGACGCATCCGTCACAACTACGTGCTCCGGTTGGGGAAGGCAGAGGGATCTGCCGCTGACCCAATCGCGGTCCGTGAGTCACCACTGCAGCTGTCTCGAAGTGCCCTCTGAGATCAGGACGTGGTCGGACAGGTTGCCCTGATGCTGGGCCCACTGAAACTTCAGGTCCCACTGCAGAGCCCGCATCCGCCACCTGGCGTGATGCACCAGAAGGATGCAGGAGGCCATCAGCCCCAGAAGCCGCAGCGTCAACCTGACCGAGACCCGGGATAAAGGCTGAAAGAGTGGAATCAGAGCCTGAATATCCCGGACCCGCTGTTCGGGAGGATAAACCCGAAACTGCGCCGAGTCGAGAACTGCTCCGATGAAGAGGAGCTTCTAAAAGGGGCACAGGTGTGACTTCGGCACATTGAAGGGAAACCCCAGCTGGTGCCGGTCTGCCGTCGTCTGGAGGTGGCTGACGACTGTCTGGGGCGAGCCCGCCTTCAACAGCCAGTCGTCGAGGTAGGGGAAGAATGAAACCCCTAACCTGCGCAGATGAACTGCGACCACCGCCATCACCTTTGTGAACACCCGTGGGGCGCTGGTAAGGGCGAAGGGGAGCACGGTAAACTGAAAATGCTCGTGGCCAACCGTGAACCGCAGGTAGCGCCGATGGGCCGGCAGGACGGGGATGTGGAAATAAGCGTCCTGCAAGTCCAATGCTACCATCCAGTCTCCTGGGTCCAGGGCAGCTAAGACCTGAGCCAGTGTCAGCATTTTGAACTTTTCCTTCCGGAGGAAGCCGTAGACGTTCCTTAGGTCCAAGATAAGGCGTAGGCCCCCTATGCCCTTCTTGGGTACCAGAAAGTAGTGGGAGTGGCAACCACACCCTACTTCTGGCCCAGGAACGCGCTCGATGGCCCCCTTGGCCAAGAGGGCCGTAACTTTCTCCTGCAGAAGCCGCAAATGATCCCCCGATACGCAGTGGTTCTGCGGTGGCATGGCTGGAGGAGTTGCCTCGAAGGGGAGGGAGTAGCCCCTTCGGACGATTTGCAGCACCCACCTGTCCGATGTGACAGTGTGCCAGTGGAGGAGGTGATGGCGAACCCTGCCCCCACTGGCGTCACATGGGCCTGAAAGCACGCACTAGGAGGGTTTTGAGGCGGATGCTGCGGGGGAAGGTGTGGACTGACCTCGCCGTTGTCCCCGACCGCCGCCACGGCGGTTTCCACGGCCGCCACCCCTTTGGGTATTACCCTGCGGCGCGTGGCTGGCAGCACGTGTGGGTGCACCCCTTCCGTGGCCACGAAAGGAGTGAAAGGCAGCCGATTGCTGGCGCGGGCCGAGAGGCCCAAGGACTTGGCCGTAGCCCTGGAGTCCTTAAAGCGCTCAAGCGCATGGTCTGCCTTGTCGCCAAAAAGGCGATGGCCATCAAACGGCATGTCCATGAGTGTATTCTGGACATCGGCCGAGAAGTTGGCGGACCTCAACCAGGCGTGGCGACGAATCGCCACCGTCGTTGCCATCGCTCTACCCAGAGAGTCGGTGGTATCCAGTCCACACCGGATAGAATAACGTGCCGCATCTCGGCCTTCCACAAGGGCTTGGCCGAGTTTAGCCCGTACCTCCAACGGGCATTCTGGCAGCACGTCCGCGACCGTATCCCACAGAGAGTGGGAGTAGCAGCCCAAGAGGCATGCGGTGTTGGAAGACCGCAGTCCCAGACTAAGGGAGGAGAATACCTTTTTGCCGTATTGCTCATACCTCTTGGATTCCCTGTCAGGCGGAGCCGACGGGAATGCGGTCTAGGAATTGGAGGCCTGGATCACCAGGATCTCACGGGTGGGGTGGGTGGACAGGAAACAAGGGTCGCCCAGGGCCGGGCGGTGGCGTCTGGCCACGTTCATATCTACAGGAGAACCTGTAGCGGGCCTGGACCAAGTGCCCAAAAGAACGTCGGTTAAGGCCTCGTTAAACGGCAGCAGAGGCTCGGCTGAGCATGACTGCGGCTTGAGGACCTCAGTGAGGAGGTTAGTCCTCACGGCCGCGACGGTGAGCTCAAGGCCCAAGGCCTTGGCCGCCCTCATCAACACCACACTGTAGGTTGCCCCCTCCTCCGTAGCCACGGTAGGAGGTGAGACAAAGCCAGTGTCCGGCGAAGTGTCCAGACCACTGGCATCCCCAAGTCCACCTGTCCAGTCCTCCTGGGACTGACATTCACGTGTCAGAGGGTCCTCAGACCCCTCCCAATACTCCTCTCCACCCATCTCCTGGTACTTAGGGTTAGCAAATGATGGGGCCAGTTCATGGAAAGTGAACTCTCCGAACGGCGTCGAAAGCGGCGCCGTTCCGACGCCGGAACCAGGTTGAGGTAGGCATCGGGGACAGCGCCGCCCAAAGACGGCGCCGGGGGTGACACCTGAGGGAGTGGCGCCGGGGAGGTTGTTAAGACCACCGGCGCCGACCCGGATCCGGAACCGGATCCAGTGGGGGCCTGCGGCGCCGGGCCCGAAGGCGCCGGCGGCACCGGGGCCGAAGCACCCGACCCGTTAGGACCCCCAGACGGGTCCGCTGGGCCCGAAGGCGCCGCGGAGCCCGTCGGAGGAGTGAGGGACCTCATGGCCATGAGGAACCGCTCGATCTCCTCCGGCGTCGCGTACGGCCCAGGGACCGGAGGGTATGGGGCCGGATCAAAAAGTTTAGTCAAAAAAGACTAAGGTACCACTTTTTCCGGATCTGCGCTGCTGGCGCGGAAAAAAGAAGAACTGACGTCAGCACGCGGAGGCGGCGTCTAAGTACTCCGACGACGTCATCACGGCGCCCACAACACCGACGACGGACGCGGAGCCGCAGACGACGCCTACCGACGCGCAAGGGTACTGCTACGCAAAAAATTTCCGGATCCAGTCTGACACCTGGGGATATTCTAAGGTAAGGAATCTATCACTAACGTGTCTCTTTGAGATCCGTAGATTACTGATGCCTGTACAGACTAATGACTCTTGGCAGTTTATTAGTTTTAGTTGTATGTTCATTTCGTAGTAGCACGGAGAAAATCTCTTGTGTTCTTTTTCTTTCTCCTTATATGGCGGTTGCTTTCTTCCATGCACCTGTTGAATACCCTAGTTCGTGGCAAATTTATGTTTTTTGGAATTGAGTTAATCTAAGGTGGACAATGTTGATACTTGACCCGGTTACTCCCTATTACCTATAATACCATGGTGAAAGATTATTTTAGGTATTGAATCCAGAAGAGACAATTATATTGGAGACAACTTGTTATGGACGATAATCGAAGAGACCGCTACAGATTTTTGCCCAAGATAAACATACACATAGTCATGCAATGCCTTCCAGCTGAATGTATTTTGCTACATGTTAATCTTACTATGGTACAGCAATTGTGTTGAATATAATCCTATTATATATATATAAATGCCAATAAATAGATTTAAAAAAAAGACTACCCTGGCCTCTCTGTGGGGCACACATGCGGGTACATATGTGCACACTTTAATCACCATGTTACGTGAAAGTGTTTGAAGGCGGTACACGACTACATCTTTTGAAATACTGACAGCATCAAAGGCAAAGGGAATGCTGTGTTTACAGGTGAGAAGGGCATGGTACAGGGAAGGTGAAGCAAGGAAGGGCATCCAGAATGAATCCGAGTGAACAGACAGTGGTGAAGAAGAAGGAGATGACATGAGGCACACCGATGAAGCATTTCATACAGAATTAGGGAGAAAAATTGTTTACAGTTCCTAACACCAAAGTGGTGTGAAGGGGACACCGGGAGTGGTTGAGACGCCCTGGAGGACACCAACCTTCCTTGGATATGTTTCATTCCAAGTCTCCAATTTTCAGTAGTCTCACATTCTAAAGATTTATTTATTTTTATTTTATACAATTTGTAAAGTGCGCAAATACCTGTGGGTGTCTTGGCGCTATGGACGGCGAGCAAGAACAAAGACTATAGACTATTGGCTGAATACCCATGTTTTTGGCATTTTCCTGAAGGCAACTAGGGTCGGGCTAGACTTGATGTGGATTGGAAGAGAATTCTATAGATTGGCCGTGGCCACAGTGAATCGTCTATCACCCCATGAGGCTGCCTTAGTGCATGGAATCCTTATCAAGTTTGCTGCGGATGACCGTAACGCTCTGTTAGGGGTGTAAGCACCCAGAGCTTCCTTCAGGAACAAAGGTCCAGTATTGCGAGTCGCGAGTCGCTTTATAAGCGATGCAGAGGGCCTTGAATTTAATTTGGCTTCTTATCGGAAGCCAGTGATATTGTCGCAGCACTTTTGAGACGGATTTGTACTTGGGGGTTCCTGATAAGATTCTGGTGGCTGAATTTTGGACCAGATGTAATTTATTGAGGATTTTACTCTGTGCATTCATGAAGAGACCGTTACAGTAGTCAATTGTTGGCATAACTAAGGTGCTCACCAGGGTCTTTCCAGCAGCACTGAGTGGGAGGAATGGTAAGAGTTTTTTTTATCATTCTCAGTTTGTGGAATGATGATGACACAACAGAGTTGACATGAGGTATGAAGGACAGCTTGTCATCAAATATGATACCCAAGTTTCTGACCTTGGATACCGGGAGTGGAGGAGGTCCCAATTTGGTCGGCCACCAGGAGAGGGACCAGCCTGTGGATAATTTGCCAAAAATCATTACCTCTGTTTTTTCAGAGTTAAGTTTTAGGCAATTATTAGCCATCCATTTGCTGATGGCCAGCATGCCTTCCTGGAAATTGGCTGCATCCATCGTTGTGCACTGCAAGCACCAATTGTGTGTCATCAGCATAGGAAGTGAGACCCATCCCGTGTGCTTTGATGACTCTGGCCAAGTCTGACATATAGATATTAAATAGTGTCAGACTCAAAGATAATCCTTGCGGCACGCCGCTCGGGAGGGCGCGTTGTGGGGAGTTAAAAATGCCAAGACTCACTGATTGGGTGCGGTTGGTGAGAAAGGAGGTTAAAAGGGCTCTGGCTGTGTGTCTGATACCTATGTTTGTGATACGGTCCATCAGGGTGGCATGATCGACAATATCAAATGCCACTGACAAGTCCAAAAGTATCAGGACAGCGGCACCACCTAGATCCAGTATTGTCCTAATCTCCTCTGATGCCTTAATAAGGGCTGTCTCGGTTCCATGGCCCTTCCGGAAACCAAATTGCGTGTCATCCAATAGGTTGTTGTCTTCAATGTATTTGGATAGTTGGGTATTCATAACCTTTTCGAAGATTTTTGCTGGTAATGGAAGGCTAGCGATGGGTCTGTCATTTTTTTGTATCGGTTGGGTCAAGGTTGTAATTTTTAAGCAAAGGTTTGATGATGGCTTTTTTCCATATGAGCAGATAGATGCCTGTTTTAAACATCGCATTACATATTTTAGAGAGGCTGGGAGCTATAAGATCAGAGATAGGTTTTAGAATAGATGGTGGGCAGGGGTCGGTGGTGGATCCTGATTTGACGATGGAGATTAAGTTTGTAATGTGATGCGGGGAGATTTAATCAAATTCTGAGAAAGGGGGAGAGGGTTCAGAGATGTCATGATTCGAAAACTGATGGGTTGAGAGGAGAAGTTGATATATATGTCATTGACCTTTTCAAAGAAGTAGCTGGCAAGTGACTTGCATACGGATTGCGAGGGGCTATGGTGAAAATTCGGTGCTTGCCCCGATAGCTTGGCTACTACCCTGATATAGTTGTTTTTTAGAATCTTGAGTGGATTCTATTTGTCTAATGTATTATTTACTTTTCTCCTGCACAATGAGAAGTTTATATTTGATAAGTGCATCACAACACAATCATGGTTAATGCTCATTTATATGGTACAGCTAACAAGTACTGTCAAAGCAAAAAACAAAATTGCTTGTTTTAGACTTATGTTCGTTGTTGTGTGATATGTCTGGATGCACGAAGAGAAAAGTCACAGAGAGGCACCCAAATGCTGTTCTGGTAGCATGCTGTGTATAGCATGGGATGTTACTTCACGTTTTACTCCACACCTTTAATTGCATAGGCCACCCGTCTTGGAAAAAAGTCCTAGTTACTGCATTTTAGTCAGAGGCGTGTTCTATTTCTCAAACGTCACTGCCACTGTTTATTTGCTGTCTGCATAGAGGCCAAGGACTGAATGAGCATATTGACATATATGCAGTGAAGTACATGTCTAGAACAAATAAACATTTTATCGACTTGGGTTTTAGGTTGCCCATAGCATAGGACACCTCACAATACTGACGCGGATAGGTGATTTTAAAGACATACCCAAAAGAGATATAATTGATGGGGAGGGGGGAGGGCAAGACTGGGGGCATAAGGTTTTGTGTGACATTTCCTAACTGAAGATACAGTCAACCGAAGAATAGCAAAGTTTGTAATTAGGACAGGGATATGTTATATTTTCGATAAAGTGAGAACACAATAAATATGCTCTCATGCATTTCCCAAAATTACAAACCGTGCCAGGATTAACCAGAGTCGTGTGCATCAAAAAGTTCTACACTGCCATGATTTGCCAATGAGAAGCCCCATCTCTTCATTATGGGAACACTCCTGTGGGCGCCCAGGCCTCTCTTGTTTCCCTGTCCGACAACGGCTGGGACCATAAGCTGAGCTAATTCATAGGAGTGCTGAGGAAGAAGGGAATGTGGTCGAAGGCGTGTGCAATAGCAACTCCCTGTTTTCAATGATGGTTTAAATAAACAATACTGGTTTACATATCTAGTTCAGGCAGCCGAAACATCAGCGATATGAGAGAGTTACAAGCATGGTCTCGGGCTAGAAACTAAATGCAAATAAAATAGATTTTATGAAAAGACAAAAGGGATACTGAGGAGAGTTAACCAAATACAATGTGTGTAGGGTGTGTGAGGAGGAAACAACCAAGAATTACAAATACTACTGCAGGTACCTAGGCATTAACATAACACAAACACTCACAAAGACCTGCATACAGAAAGCTGCACACCATCAGAGATGCTATTGGGAAGCCGAAGAGGGGGGTTACTCTGCCACCTCACATTAAAAGGCAGAACAGACTCAATTGAGATACACCCACTACCCAGGTCACTGTACTTAAACTCCAGCCTTCTGCATACCTCTTTTAGATTAAGGCCTTCGGGAATGGGAATAGGGGATCCGAAAATATAAATGGAAAGGTAAGTGCCCAAGAGTATGCTGGGATATGCTGAAAAACAATACACTGGATTGAGGACTGGGTCTTCCCCAGGTTACTGAGATGTTTTGTGGCAGCACATTTTTACAATATATGCACAGAGTGATGTCTTCAGAGCCTCATATGGATAGAGATATTTTTTAACCATTCTGTCCTAAAACCCTACTTCTCCTGTGCTGACGAGAGCAAAGGAAGACCAGCTCATCAGTCCAAACATCAGTTGATGACAGAAGAACAAGTTACTTACCATCGGTAACGCTTTTTCTGGTGGATACAGTATCTGCCTGTGGATTCCTCACCATGTGAATATCCCCCTGCGTCAGCAACGTTCGGAAAATTCTTTTGTAGCACGCCGGCGTGGACGACGTCATAGGAGTACGGCATCGCGCGTGACCCCGACTGATGTCACTGACTCCTTATTAGGATTACGTTGGTGTGATGACATCAGTTTCGCCCTTTTTTCCGTGCCTTCGAGGAACCCGGACAGACCAATGACAGTAGATATATACATATACAATGTACACAGTACATAATATCCAAAATAACACACATAGTGTGTAGACAATGTATTTAAAACAAAATATATAAATATATAAATACATATAAATAATGTCATAAACTCAGGTATAGAAGAGTGGACAACGGGGAGGCGGGTGGGCATGTGAGGAATCCACAGGCAGATACTGTATCCACCAGAAAAAGCGTTACCGAAGGTAAGTGACTTGTTCTTCTGATGGATACATCTGCCAGTGTATTCCTCACCTTGTGAATAGAGTCCCACAGCAGTCCCCACTCCGGGAGGAGGGTGTCCACTCTCCTATACCAGAAAATCCTGGAGGACAGAACGTGCAAAGTGGCCATCCCTCCTCACTTCTGAATCTAAGCAGTAATGCTTCGCCAAAGTGTGGAGAGATGCCCAAGTCGCAGCTCTACAAATGTCCTCTACAGGTACACCCTTAGACAAAGCAGATGTAGAACACTTTGCTCTAGTGGAATGAGCTCTTATACCCTTTGGAGGGTCCTTACCCGCCAGGGAGTAGCAGATCTTGATGCATAGTATAATCCATCTTGAAAGTGTGCGCTTGTGCACAGCTCTTCTTTTTCTGCAGCCAGCAAATCCAACAAAGAGCTGGTCATCCACTCGATAGTCACTTGTCCTATCAAGATAAAAGCTCACCGCCCTCTTAGAGTCCAGGCGGTGAAGTCTCTCCTCCTCCTTGGAAGGGTGAGGGGGAGGATAGAAGGTAGGTAGGGTAATGGACTGTCCTAGATGGAAAGGAGTTACCACCTTAGGCAGAATAGCAGCCCTGGTCCTAAGAACCATTCGTTCAGCATGAATGGTCAAGAACGGGGGCTTTGAACTAAGAGCTTGAAGCTCACTTACCCTCCTTGCCGAGGTAATTGCAACCAGGAAGACCGTCTTAAAAAATAAAAGTCTCATGGGACACTTGTGCAAAGGTTCGAAAGGAGAACCCATCAGAAATGTAAGCACAAGATTCAAGTCCCATTGAGGCACAATAAAGGGAGTAGGAGGAAATGTATTTGTAAGACCCTTTAAAAACCTTAGAACCACAGGAGATTTAAATAAAGACGGCTGATCCGGCAGGGAGAGAAATGCCAACAAAGCCGAAAGATAACCTTTAACTGTAGCTACAGCAAAACCTTGCTGAGCCAGGAAAAGAGCAAATTTAAGTATGTCAGATAAACGAGCCCTCAAAGGGTCAATGGACTTCTCTTCACACCAAGTCAAAAATGTAGACCATCTGTATGAATAGATTGACTTGGTGGAGTCACGCCTGGCTGATAGAATGACATCCACCACATCATGTGGGAGAGAAAAGATATTCAGGTTGCCCCGTTCAATCTCCAGGCATGAAGGTGTAAGGTCTGGAGGTGGGGGTGTAGAACCTGCCCCTCCCTCTGAGAGAGGAGATTTGCCCTGAGAGGGAGACGGAGCGGCGGGCACGAGGAGAGGTGGAGAAGATCTGTGTACCACACCCTTCTTGGCCAATCCGGGGCGATCAAAATAACTTGGGCCCGGTCTTGGCGAATCTTCCTCAGAACCCGAGGAATCAAGGGTATGGGAGGAAACGCGTAAAGGAGTTTTGAGTCCCAACTCAACTGAAACGCGTCCCCCAAGGCTCCCTGCATCGGAAACTGGAGATTGCAGAATGACGGGCAGTGAGTATTCTCGTGAGTGGCGGACAGGTCCACCCGAGGAGTCCCCCACGTCCGAAAGACGTGACGAACCACCTCCGGATGAAGCCTCCACTCCTGATCGGCTGAGAACTGCCGACTGAGACTGTCTGCACGCACGTTCAGAGCCCCGGCCAGATGATTTGCCATCAGACAAATCCGATGGTCCTGAACCCAGGACCAGAGACGCAGAGCCTCTCTGCAGAGACACTGCGATCCTACTCCTCCCTGCTTGTTGACATACCACATCACGGTGGTGTTGTCCGTCAGGACCGGAACCGACTGACCGAGAAGAGAAGGGAGGAAGGCCTTGAGCGCCAGACGTATCGCCCACAATTCCAGAAGGTTGATGCGAAGTAACCTTTCCTCTGGAGACCAAAGACCTGTGATCTCCAGATCCCCCAGATGAGCACCCCACCCTAGAGTGGATGCATCCATTATTACTGTGGCAACCGACGGAGGAAGATAGAAGGGCCTTCCTTGAGACAGATTGCCCTCCACGCTCCACCAAGACAGATCCGCCGCAGCTTCTCTGGAGATCCTCACTGACTCCCTGAGATCTCTGTTGTACTGATACAACTGCCTGTGGAGGCACCACTGGAGTCCCCTCATGTGCCAGCGTGCATGGTTAACCAACAGAATGCAAGAAGCCATCAGACCGAGCAGACGGAGGATCTTCAGGACTGGAACGACCGCTCCATTGTAAAACAAAGGAATCATTTTCTGTATGTGGCGAATACTTTGTGGGGGAGGGAATGCCCGACATACAGTTGTATCCAGTACTGCACCAATGAACAGGTTGTGCTGGGAGGGCACCAGGTGAGACTTGGGTACATTTATAGAAAAACCCAACCGGTACAACAACTGAGTTGTCTCCTGCAGATGCTGGAGCACCTTCTCTGACGACTCTGCCTTGATCAGCCAGTCGTCCAAATAGGGAAATACTGGAATCCCTGACCTTCTGAGATGTGCTGCCACCACCGCCATCACCTTGGTGAAGACTCGAGGCGCAGTAGTAATTCCAAAACGAAGGACCGCAAACTGATAGTGTTGCGATCCCACCGTAAAATGGATATACTTCCTGTGCGACTTCAGGATTGGGATGTGAAAATACGCATCCTGCAAGTCGAGCGACACCATCCAGTCTTCTTCCAGCAGCGCCTGAAGAACCTGCGCAAGGGTGAGCATCTTGAACCTCTCCTGTTTCAGATAAAGATTCAAGATCCTGAGATCCAGAATTGGACGAAGTCTGCCATCCTTCTTGGGTATCAGAAAATACCGGGAGTCGCATCCCTGACCCATTTCCTGCTCTGGTACCACCTCTATCGCACCCTTTCTTAAAAGAGTCTGCACTTCCTCCTGCAGAAGCAAGAGGTGTTCCTCCGTGCAAAAACCTTGGCAAGGAGGGTAAGTGGGAGGAAACTCCCGAAAGGGAAGAGCATACCCATTTTCTACGAGATTGAGAACCCAAAGATCTGATGTAACCGATTCCCAACCCCGTAGAAAGTGGGTAAGCCGACCCCCTACCGGACCCACATGATCCTGAATGGCGGATCTAGGGCTGCTTTTCTGTGGCGGGGGGGTTGTAGGAGGTGGAGGAGGAAGAGGCTTGACGTCCTCTAGGATGAGCTCTTTGTTTTCCCCTGTACGACTTGTACAAGGGATTCTGCTGATGCTGCTGCTGCTGCTGACCTTGCCGATAGGAGCGAAAGGAAGAGCGTCCAAATCCTCTGAATCTTCTGGTAGAAGAACTCCTGGTCTAAAGCCCTAAAGATTTGGCAGTAGCCCTACTGTCCTTAAATCTTTCTAAGGCTGTGTGAGCTTTTTTACCAAAGAGTTCAGCGCCATCAAACGGCAGATCTATCAAAGCGGCCTGAACATCTGCTGAAAAATCTGAAGACTTCAGCCATGCTGATCTCCTTGAAGCAACCGCAGTACCCATGATGCGTGCCACCGAATCCGCAGTGTCCAGTCCACTTTGTATTACCTGACGAGCCGCTGACTGCGCATCCGTCAACACCTCTTCAAAATCCTTCCTGCTGTCAACAGGGATCTTAGGTGCCAGAAGACGGAGTGAATCCATGAGAGCATGTACATATCTCCCCATAAGGGAAGTGGCATTGGTTGACTTTAATGCCATACTCGCAGAAGAAAAGGTCTTTTTTGCAACTTGATCTTGCTTCTTGGCATCCTTATCCCCAGGCACTTGAGGAAATGCACTTACAGTCTTTTTGGAACAAGCTGCCTGGATTACCAAGCTTTCAGGTAAAGGATGTGAAGTCAGAAAAGCAGGGTCTTCAGGAGCGACCCTGTACCTTCTTGCCACACTCTTAAAAACAGCTGGTGCCGAAAGCGGCTTTTTCCAAACTTCCATAATAGCCTCTGTTAAAGCTTCATTAAAGGGGAGTAACGGTTTCACCACAGAACTGGGTGAATGCAGAGCCTCAGTCAGTAGATTGGACTTAAATTCTACTGTAGGAAGGGTCAAATTCAAAAGTTCCGCCGCCTTCCTCATAACCAAATGATAAGGCTGGACATCTTTCAAAGGGGCATCAGACGAACAAGTTACTTACCTTCGGTAACGCTTTTTCTGGTAGCTACAGTATCTGCCTGTGGATTCCTCACCTTGTGAATATCCCCCTTGCGTCAGCAACGTTCGGAATTTTTTCTTTGTAGCACGCCGGCGTGGACAACGTCATAGGAACGCGGCATCGCGCGCGACTCCGTCTGACGTCACCGACCCCTTATTAGGCCTACGTCGGCGTGATGACATCAGTTCCGCCCTTTATTCCCGTGCCTTCGAGGCACCCGGACGGACCAATGACAGGAAATATACATATATACAGTGTACACAGTACATACAAACCAAAATAGCACACATAGTGTGCAGCAAAGGCATCAAAAACCCAATAAATATACAAATAAATATACAAATAAGACCAGGTATAGCAGAGTGGACAACGGGGAGGCGGGCGGGTCAGTGAGGAATCCACAGGCAGATACTGTATCTACCAGAAAAAGTGTTACCGAAGGTAAGTAACTTGTTCTTCTGATAGATACATCTGCCTTGTGGATTCCTCACCTTGTGAATAGAGTCCCACAGCAGTCCCCACTCCCGGAGGAGGGTGTCCACTCTGCTACACCAGGAAATCTTGGAGGACAGAACGCGCAAAGTGGCCGTCCCTCCTCACCTCGGTATCTAAGCAGTAATGCTTCGCGAACGTGTGGAGGGAGGCCCAAGTCGCGGCTCTGCAAATGTCCTCAACAGGTACACCTCTAGACAATGCAGAAGTAGCAGACCTTGCTCTGGTAGAATGAGCTCTTATACCCTCAGGAGGGTCCTTACCCGCCAGGGAGTAGCAAATCTTGATGCACAGGATTATCCACCTGGAAAGTGTGCGATTGTGCACTGATCTGTCCTTCCGACAGCCAGCAAAGCCAACAAACAGCTGGTCGTCAATCCGGAAGTCTTTAGTTCTATCCAGATAAAAAGACACCGCCCTCTTAGGGTCCAAACGGTGCAGTCTCTCTTCCTCCTTAGAAGGGTGAGGGGGAGGAAAGAAGGTAGGAAGGGTAATGGATTGACCTAGATGGAAGGGAGTTACCACCTTAGGCAGAAAAGCAGCCCTGGGCCTAAGAACCATTCGTTCAGCATGAATGGTCAGGAATGGGGGCTTAGAACTAAGAGCTTGAAGCTCACACACCCTCCTTGCCGAGGTGATTGCTACTAAGAAGACCGTCTTGAAAGACAAAAGCCTCATGGGACACTTGTGTAAGGGTTCGAAGGGAGAACCCATCAAGAAAGTTAAGACAAGATTTAAGTCCCATTGAGGCACGATAAATGGAGAAGGAGGGAACTTATTTGTGAGGCCCTTCAGAAACCTCAAAACCACTGGAGATTTAAAAAGAGACGGCTGGCCCGGCAAGCAGAGAAATGCCGATAACGCCGAAAAGGTAACCTTTGACAGTGGCAACAGCAAATCCTTGCAGTGCCAAAGAGAGAGCAAACTGCAAAATATCAGACAAATGAGCCCTCAAAGGGTCAACAGCCTTCTCCCTACACCAAATAACAAATTTAGACCACCTGTACGAATAGATGGACTTCGTGGAGTCACGCCTGGCCGAAAGAATGACATCCACCACATCGTGAGGGAGAGAAAAAGAGTTCAGGTTGCCCCGTTCAATCTCCAGGCATGAAGGTGTAATGTCTGGAGGTGGGGGTGTAAAACCTGCCCCTCCATCTGAGAGAGGAGATCTACCCTGAGAGGGAGACAGAGCGGCGGGTGAGAGGAGAGGTGGAGTAGGTCCGTGTACCACACCCTTCTTGGCCTATCCGGGGCAACCAATATGACTTGGGCCAGGTCTTGGCAAATCTTCCTCAGAACCCGAGGAATCAAGGGTATGGGGGGAAACGCGTAAAGGAGTTGATTTCCCCAACTCAACTGAAACGCGTCCCCCAAAGCTCCTTGCATCGGATACTGGAGACTGCAGAATGACGGGCAGTGAGCATTCTCGTGAGTGGCGAACAGGTCCACCCGAGGAGTCCCCCACATCTGAAAGATGTCGTGAACAACCTCCGGGTGAAGCCTCCACTCGTGATCGGCAGAGAACTGCCGACTGAGAACGTCTGCACGAACGTTCAGAACTCCGGCCAGATGATTTGCCATCAGACAAATCTGATGGTCCTGAACCCAGGACCAGAGACGCAGAGCCTCTCTGCAGAGACACTGCGACCCTACCCCTCCCTGCTTGTTGATGTACCACATCGCAGTCATGTTGTCCGTCAGGACTTGAACCGACTGACCGCTAAGGGAAGGAAGGCATTGAGCGCCAAACGTATCGCCCGTAACTCTAGAAGGTTGATATGAAGCAACCTTTCCCCTGGAGACCAAAGACCTTTGACCTCCAGATCCCGCAGATGAGCACCCCACCCTAGAGTGGATGCATCCGTTATCACTGTGGCCACCGATGGAGGCAGCTGGAAAGGCTTTCCCTGAGAAAGATTGCTTTCCACACTCCACCAGGACAGATCCGCCGCAGTTTCTCTGGAGATCCTCACTGACTCCCTGAGATCTCCGTTGTGCTGATACCACTGCCTGAGGAGGCACCGCTGGAGTGCCCTCATGTGCCAGCGTGCATGGTTGACCAACAGAATGCAAGAAGCCATCAGACCAAGCAGACGAAGGACCTTCAGGACTGTAACAACCGCTCCATTGAAAAATAAAGGAATCATTTCCTGTATGTCGCGAATCCTTTGAGGTGGAGGGAATGCACGACATACAGTAGTGTCCAGTACCGCACCTATGAACAGGTTGCGCTGGGAGGGCACCAGGTGAGACTTGGGTACATTTATCGAAAAACCCAACCTGTGTAACAACTGAGTTGTCTCTTGCAAATGAAGGAGCACCTTCTCTGGTGACTCTGCTTTGATGAGCCAGTCGTCCAGATACGGAAATACAGGAATTCCCGACCTTCTGAGATGTGCCGCCACCACTGCCATCACCTTGGTGAAAACTCGAGGCGCAGTAGTAAGTCCAAACGGAAGGACCGCAAACTGGTAGTGTTGCGAACCCACCGTAAAACGGAGATACTTCCTGTGCGACTTCAGGATAGGGATGTGGAAATAAGCATCCTGCAAGTCGATCGACACCATCCAGTCTTCTTCCAACAGCGCTTGAAGAACCTGCGCAAGAGTGAGCATCTTGAACTTTTCTTGTTTCAGATACATGTTCAAGATCCTGAGATCCAGGATTGGCCGAAGCCTGCCATCCTTCTTGGGAATCAGAAAATACCGGGAGTAGCATCCCTGACCCCTCTCCTGCTCCGGAACAACCTCTATCGCACCCTTTCTGAACAACGCCAGGACTTCTTCCTGCAGGAGAAACAGGTGGTCCTCCGAACAATAACCTTGGCAAGGAGGGTAATTGGGAGGAAATTCCCGAAAGGGAAGGGCATACCCATTTTCTACGAGATTGAGAACCCAAAGATCTGATGTAACCGATTTCCAATCCCGTAGAAAATGAGTAAGCCGACCCCCTACCGGACCTGCATGATCCGGAATGGCGGATCTAGGGCTGCTTTGCTGCTGCAGGTGGGGAGTGGGTATTAGAGGAGGAAGTAGAGGAGGAAGAGGCTTGACGTCCACGTCCACGACCCTTCTGTCTACCTCTATAAGACTTGTACAGAGGGTTCTGTTGCTGCTGCTGTTGCTGGCTTTGCCTGAAAGGACGAAAGATCTACCAAAGCCTCTGAACTTTCTGGCGGCTGTACCTTTCGCTTGCAAACCCAAAGATCTAGCCGTCGCTCGACTATCTTTGAACCTCTCCAGAGCTGTATCTGCTTTCTTCCCAAAGAGACCAACCCCGCCAAAGGCAAATCCAAAAGAGTAGCCTGTACTTCAGTGGAAAACTCAGAGGACTTTAACCAAGCAGCTCTTCTGGTAGCTACTGAAGAACCCATTATTCTAGCCACAGAGTCTGCAGTGTCCATGCCACTCTGAATAACTTGGCGGGCTGCAGCCTGAGTGTCCAAAACAATCTCATTAAAGTTTTTCCTGTCTTCTTCTGGAAGTTTAGCAGATAATTGTTTGACCGAGTCCATTAAGGCATGTACATATCTGCCAAGCAAACAAGTAGCATTTGTTGATTTTAAGGCCATGCTACCTGAGGAGAAGACCTTCTTAGCGGCCTGATCCAACTTTTTGGAGTCTTTATCTCCAGGAACTTGAGGAAAGGAGCCAGCTGATCTATTAGCACAAGCAGCCTGAACTACCAGACTCTCTGGCGAAGGGTGAGATGACAAGAACTCAGGATCCCCAGGAGCCACCCTGTAGGAGAGTAGGGTCTGCAATCCTATGATCACCCAGATTTTTGCTTTTTGCTGCACTGGTTTACGACTTTCCCTGGCTGTGGGCCTGCTAATCAGACCCACAGCCTAGCTGTTCTCTCTATCCAAATTGTACTCAGGTACTGAATTGGCACTGGGCCCTCTCCAAGTCCCTGTACCCAGGGCTGAGGTGTACCCAGAAGTCTCCCAGGGGCTGAAGCATGTATTATGCCACCCCTGGGCTGACTAACTAAACTGACACAACTGGCTGCACGACAGCTGGGGCAAGGTGGTGTACTCACCCTTTGCTTTAGATATAGTATACCTATATCTAACCCTAAAATGGACACACAGATCTCCTATCAGTCACTCCTATGGCAGGCCTTAACAATCCTGAAGGCAGAGTGCTTGGAATCGTGTGAGGTGGTGCTCTGGCATGAGCTGAGCCTGTCTGCGGCTTTCGGGATCCATCCCTTAGCCGTTTCCATGATATCGCATACCATATACTCTTAAGTGCATTATAATCCTCGCGGTTATATGCCAACTCTGGTATCGCTTTATCAAAACATGTCGAGTAAGGTGTCATACGAATTGGAATACTAACCCCTCGCCAATTCTGGCGACGGGGTTAGCATTCCACCCTTCTAGAGGGACACGACATGTATGTAACCCCTAACCCCGGTTAAAGTCAGACATAGCCTCAGCTCCACAAAATGGATGCTGCCACCGAGACACAAGTCTGCCCTCCTGCTGCTGGGAGTCCTCCCAGAGCAGGAGGCAAGGACAAAGGGTTTCCTGCCAGGGGCGGTGCCAGCACCGTCCCAGGCAGGGTTTTGTGTATTCCAGGTAGGCAGGGCTACAGAGGAAGGTGACTGCAAGTGGCACCCTGGTGCTCACTGTGCATAGGCCGGCTGAAACCAGTTCCAGGGGCACTCCAGCCCCTGGCCTGGGGAAAGCCCGCCAAGGAAGTGGGTGTAACCACCCCCTACTGGTCCCACCCCTAGGGCAGGACTTAGTCGCGTGCCAGCCCCTTTTTCCCAGATAAAGGTAGAGACTGGCCCCCTTCCAAATCAGATCATCTTTGAATCCTGAAACTACTTTCCACGAAAGGAACTCAAGACTTCTTCCTAAGATTTCTCCCTTGTGACTAAGGAGTAGTCACCCTGCATCCGCAGGCACCATCTTAAGAACACTGCGGTCTGCTGCAAGTCTCTCCTCCGGATCAAGACTGCCCAGCTCGACGAGAACCGGCTTCCCTGGCACCTCTGACCTCTACCTACATCATCAGTCACACTGAGATTCGTCGGTGTGACGAGACCTCGAGGGACCGGCCATCTTCAAGACTGCACGACTTCTGCACAGCAAGCCCGCCGAGTAATTTCCTGGTGAGTGCTTTGGGGTCCGAGAAGCCCCGACCCTGAGCAGCTCCAGCACCGAAGTGCAGCCTCCCAGCATCTCCACGATCTGCGTGGGGCCCTTCTGCTTTTTGCTGCTCACCGCGTTGTTTGGCTACTAGCCCGCTGGCTTGTGGCCTTCTGAACGACGCCCGACGACATCACTGCTGCTAGTCTGGTTGCTCCAGACTGGCCCTTGCTTCCCTCCATCGGAGAAGTACCCTGGACCCTCCTGGTCCGGCTAAGACGCCATTTTAGGTCCACCGCGTGGGCCTTGCATTTGCCAAGACTTGTTGCCCAATCCTGGGTCCAGTGACGTCGACAGCAAGAACCTTCGTGGGACAGCTCGCACCTCCATCCTGGTCGCCGACAACGCCTCCTGGTCCGAGAGACTGCAGAGCCCAGCAGCGCCCACTCACCTGACTGCGGTGACTTCGCCCGGTGCCATCCTGGTGCCCACTTAATCACTGGCTAGTGATTCAAGAACTTGGTCCCCTCTGCTTTCAGGTTTTCTTCTTCCTTGATCCAGGCTTGGATCCATCGAACTTTTCTTCACTGGTCGCCTGCCAGCAACTTCCTTCTTCCAGGCTCCTGGTCCGGCAACGAGATTCCCGACGTCTTTTCAGACCTATGCAGCTGCAGCCCCTGGGCTAGGTAACTTCGGCACTTCGGTGTCCCAGCATAGCCTCACTATCCTAGGGTCAGGATCCACTGTCGTTTTCTCCCTACCAGGTCGGGTTCGCCCGTGAACACTAACTCTGCCTTTACTAGCTTCCATAGACTTTGTCCCGCATCCCGCGTGAGAGTGCACACTCTGCACCCGAGTCCCCTAGGTCTCCTAGAAGTAATCTAACGATTCCCTAGTCAAGTCCTAGCGATTCCAAAGCCTATTAGTACTGTACTTACCTGCTAGTAATTTCGCATTCCACTTTTAAAGTATATGGTTTTTCGTGCCCCTCGGGCATTTGTGTATAACGTGCTAACTTAAGTATTTTCATAAGAGTTTTGTTGTGTGCTTAGCACCCTGTCCTCATAAAGAGTACAGGGTTGTTGTGATTCTAATAAATACATTGTTTATTTTCATAACACTTGTGTGGTGTCCTTTCACTGGGTGTTCAAGGGGTAATGTGATGGTAAAACAGCTGGCTTAACACGCCCTCTAGAGTCTTAGCCTTAGACTGCTCGTATCCATGCTACTAGGATAGCTGGTCTATAAGGTTGACTTACAACCAATCATCAATAAGGGTTGTTTGGACTGATATATAGTGATCACTAGAATAGTGAACACTGCACATCAGGCCAACTTCTCACATTGGTGAGCAGCGGTTGGGATTTGAGCTTGCTGTTGTTCTACCACACATGCCCTAAGAATATCTTGTGAAAGATCACATAAGTACTAAAGGTACATATAACTTAGCTTAGAATACTCTGAGTTCTACTGAACCAGCTGTTGTAGCTCCTAGGGCCTAGCACACCCTAAACTACAACTCTAGCAAGGGATCAGTAGGCAAACATATAGTGTAGGTAAGTGCACCACTTACACCTCACTAGAAAAGCATGTCTACCCAGGGAGATTCTACTGAGACTCCCCTGGTCAGTGTTGACCCTCCACAGGTCACTTCAAGATATGCAGCTCTCAGTTTCCAGGAGATGAGACAGATCTGTGTCTCCAGAAAACTGAAGCAGGGGTCTAACCCCACCATTCCCTTTCTGATAGGTCTCCTAGAGACATATGATGCCAGAAAGCTTTCTCAGTTACATGAGAACATGCCAGCCTTAGAGGGAACCTCTGGGGATCCAGACCTCCCCAACACTGCTACTGCAGTTGAGGAGGAGGAGGATCAGGAGGAACTCTCTGGGGATGAGGTAGACAAAGGTCTTGAGGTAGTCAGAAGGCTAACCAGGACCAACTTAGACTTACTTGGGCTTGGATCTGGGGGACCCCCAGTACTAACCCGAAGTGGGCCTAACCTTGGAGTTAGGAGAGATAGATCTCTTTCTAGGGACTCCAATAGATCTCTGCACTCTAATGCCTCTTCTCAGGGGAGAAGGAATCCTCCACAGAGGAGATTTACTTCCCCTCAGAGAAGGGAGCATGAAGCTAGGATGAGACAAGCTGAACTGAGGATTGAAAGGGAAGAAATTGCCCTGGCCAAAGAGAAGCTTGCCCTGGCAAGAGAGCAGCAGATGAGTGGGTTAGCTCCCACTGGTGGCAGGAATCTCCCAAGAGATAGAGAGAAGGGTTTAGATACTAAACACCTGACTAAAATAGTGCCCCCCTTTAAGCAAGGGGATGATATCCAGAAATGGATGGCTGCTCTGGAGAGGGCCTGCACTGTGCAGTGCATTCCCCAGAGTCAGTGGGCAGCTATACTGTGGCTCTCCTTTGATGGTAAAGGTAGAGATAAGCTCCTCACTACAAGAGTAGAGGATGCTAACAATTACCAGGTCCTGAAGAATACACTGGTTGATGGGTTTGGTTTAACCACTGAGCAGTACAGGTTGCTGTTCAGAGACACCCAGAAAACTCAGTCTCAGGACTGGTCTGACTTTGTGGATTGTGCCACTAAGGCTTTGGAGGGCTGGTTGCTGGGTAGCAAGGTTACAGATTACACAGGATTGTATAATCTAATGATGAGAGAACAAATTTTAAACAATTGTCAGAACCAGTTGTTGCACCAGCACCTTGTTGATTCAGATCTGACCTCTCCCCAAGAATTGGGAAAGAAGGCAGACAAATGGGTCAGGACAAGGATCAAGCAGAACCAGAACCAGAACCAGGGTGGTCAGAAGAAAGCAGACCAGAAGGGTAATGTTAAGAATGAGCAAAATGACCAGAAGTCTTCACCAGGTCCCCAACAAACCAAAGAGGGTGGGGGTCAGGCTTCCCAGAAGAAGAAGACTCAAGAAGGCCAGTCGAAAAGGTGGTGCCAGTACTGTAAAAGTAAATCTCACTGGTTTAGTGAGTGCACCAAAAGAGGAGGACAAACTCCTGCCACTACAGCCCCTAAGGCAACTGCACCCCCTAGTACAGTCAGTAGTGGTAGTGTACCTCCCAAGGCATTAGTTGGGTTAACCTTGGGTACTGAGGGGTCTGACAACTTAGTTGGCACACTCACTCAGGCTGTCCTTGTCTGTACAGGGGATATGGATATGTCCCCTGAAATAAGTCCCAATACTTTGGGCAAATACAGGCAGACACCTTTGATAAATGGCAAAATGGCTCAGGCCTATAGGGACACTTGTGCCAGTGTCACCATGGTGACACCTAACTTTGTGGACCCTGGACAGATCATGCCAGGTACTGATTTCCTGGTGACCAATGCCAGCAATGTCACTACTAGTCATAGTGTGGCAATTGTGGCTTTCTCCTGGGGTGGAGTGAAGGGACAAAAGAAAGTTGTAGTCAGTTCAGACCTCCCAGTTGATTGTTTGTTGGGCAATGATTTGGAGTCATCACAATGGTCAGAAGTGGAGCAGAGGACTCACATGGAGATGTTAGGCTTGCCAGCACATGTGCTTGCTGTGACTAGGTCACAGGCCAGAAAATGCCCCACTGAACAGGTGCTGGATCCTGAAATGATGGACCAGACACCTTCCAAGAAGAAGAGCAGTAAGGGTAAGGCTTTGCCTTCCCCCTTGCCCCAGGTTGAGGATCAAGTCTCTGAGGAGGCTGATCTTAGAGAACTGAGGGAAACTGAGCCTAAAGAGCTTGAACTTGATCAAGTTGAGTTTCTGGGCTCAGGGGGACCCTCCATAGCAGACCTGGGGAAGGAACAGTTGAGCTGCCCTTCCCTTGAACCCCTCAGACAGCAGGCTGCTGCTGAGGCTGCAGGGAATGCCACAGGTGCCCACAGGGTATACTGGGAAGATGGACTCCTGTACTCTGAGTCAAGAGACCCCAAGCCTGGTGCAACCAGGAGGCTGGTCATCCCCTTGTCTCTGAGAGGTTTCCTTCTCACCTTGGCCCATGAGATTCCCCTTGCAGGTCACTTAGGTCAGACAAAGACTTGGGACAGGCTTGTCTCACACTTTCACTGGCCCCATATGAATGAGAATACCAAGGAGTTTTGTCGCTCCTGTGTCACTTGCCAAGCCAGTGGTAAGTCAGGTGGCACAACAAAGGCCCCCCTCATACCACTACCTGTGGTGGGGGTTCCCTTTGAAAGAGTGGGGATTGACATTGTTGGTCCAATGGAACCCCAGACAGCATCAGGGCACAAGTTTATACTGGTGGTGGTGGATCATGCCACCAGGTATCCTGAGGCTATTCCCCTTAGGACCACTACAGCACCTGTAGTGGCAAGAGCCCTAGTTGGAGTGTTCTCCAGAGTGGGTTTCCCTAAGGAGGTCGTTTCTGACAGAGGTACAAACTTCATGTCAGGATATCTGACTGCAATGTGGAAGGAGTGTGGTGTGAACTACAAGTTCACCACCCCCTACCACCCACAATGCAATGGGCTTGTTGAGAGATTCAACAGGACCCTGAAAGGGATGATTCATGGACTACCTGAAACTCTTAGGAGAAGATGGGATGTCCTGATCCCCTGCCTCTTGTTTGCTTACAGAGAGGTCCCACAGAAGGGGGTTGGCTACAGCCCTTTTGAGCTTCTGTATGGACATCCTGTAAGAGGACCCCTGTGTTTGGTGAAGGAAGGATGGGAGAGACCTCTCAAAAAGCCTGCAACCAACATAGTGGACTATGTACTTGGTCTCCGCTCCAGGATGGCTGAGTACATGGAAAAGGCATCTAAAAACCTTGAGGCCAGCCAGGAACTTCAAAAAGCTTGGCATGACCAAAAGGCTGTTCTGACTGTGTACCAGCCAGGACAGAAGGTGTGGGTGCTGGAACCAGTGGCCCCAGCAGCTCTGAAAGACAAATGGTCTGGGCCCCACACCATCATTGAGCAAAAGGGAGAGGTTACCTACTTGGTGGACCTTGGAACTCCCAGGAGCCCTCTCAGAGTGCTCCATGTTAACAGGCTCAAGGCATATGTTGACAGGAAGGACATGAGCTTGCTCATGGCCACAGATGAGGGACAGGAGGAAGAGAGTGACCCTCTCCCAGACCTGCTCACTCAGAATCCTGATGATGGATCAGTTGATGGTGTTGTCTTTTGTGGCAGCCTCACTGAACATCAGCAACAGGATTGCAGGCAAGTTCTGCAATCCTACAGACATATGTTCTCTCTGACACCCAGCCAAACTGATTGGTGTACCCATGATGTTGACACTTAAGACAGTCTGCCTGTCAAGAGTAAAATCTACAGACAGCCTGATCATGTTAGAGACTGCATCAAAACTGAAGTGCAGAAAATGTTGGAGCTAGGAGTCATTGAGCCCTTAGATAGCCCTTGGGCTAGCCCAGTAGTTCTAGTGCCAAAGCCTCACACCCAGGGTGGTAAGAAAGAGATGAGGTTTTGCGTAGACTACAGAGGCCTCAATGCAGTCACTAAGACTGATGCCCACCCAATACCAAGAGCAGATGAACTTATAGATAAATTGGCTTCTGCCAACTTCTTAAGTACATTTGATTTGACAGCTGGGTATTGGCAAATCAGGTTAGCTGAGGAGGCCAAACCCAAGACAGCATTTTCTACCCCTGGAGGGCATTATCAATTTGTGGTAATGCCTTTTGGACTGAAAAATGCACCTGCCACCTTCCAAAGGTTGGTGAATCAAGTCCTCACTGGGCTGGATGACTTCTGTGCAGCATATCTAGACGATATTGCTGTCTTTAGCTCCACCTGGGAGGATCACCTGGTCCACCTGAGGAAAGTGTTAGAGGCCCTGCAAAAGGCAGGCCTCACTATCAAGGTCACAAAGTGCCAGATAGGGCAGACACAGGTTGTATACCTGGGCCACCTTGTAGGTGGAGGCCAGGTTCAGCCACTGGAGAGTAAGATACAGGCCATCAAGGACTGGACTCCTCCAATCACCCAGACTCAGGTTCGAGCTTTCTTGGGCCTGACTGGGTACTATAGGAAGTTTGTCAGAAATTATGGGTCCATAGTGACCCCTCTTAATGACCTGACAAGCAAGAAGATGCCAAAGAAAGTTCAGTGGACAGCAAGCTGTCAGAAAGCATTCAATGACCTAAAGCAGGCCATGTGCACAGCACCTATCCTAAAGAGTCCAGATTACTCCAAGCCATTCATTGTCCAAACAGATGCTTCTGAGTTGGGTGTGGGGGCTGTTCTGTCTCAACTGAATTTTGATGGTAATGATCAGCCTATTGCTTTCATTAGTAGAAGGTTGACACCCAGAGAGAAAAATTGGTCAGCTATTGAGAGGGAGGCCTTTGCTGTGGTCTGGGCCCTGAAGAAGCTGAGGGCCTACTTGTTTGGCACTCACTTCACCATTCAGACAGACCATAAGCCCCTCTTGTGGCTAAATCAGATGAAGGGTGAAAACCCCAAACTGCTTAGGTGGTCCATTTCCCTACAGGGGATGGATTTTACAGTGGAGCATAGACCTGGTACTGATCACAGCAATGCTGATGGGCTCTCCAGGTATTTCCACTTAGAGCAAGAAGACTCACCTGGTCAAGGTTAGTTTATTGTCCCAAAGTTTGGGGGGGGGTCATGTAGGAGAGTAGGGTCTGCAATCCTATGATCACCCAGATTTTTGCTTTTTGCTGCACTGGTTTACGACTTTCCCTGGCTGTGGGCCTGCTAATCAGACCCACAGCCTAGCTGTTCTCTCTATCCAAATTGTACTCAGGTACTGAATTGGCACTGGGCCCTCTCCAAGTCCCTGTACCCAGGGCTGAGGTGTACCCAGAAGTCTCCCAGGGGCTGAAGCATGTATTATGCCACCCCTGGGCTGACTAACTAAACTGACACAACTGGCTGCACGACAGCTGGGGCAAGGTGGTGTACTCACCCTTTGCTTTAGATATAGTATACCTATATCTAACCCTAAAATGGACACACAGATCTCCTATCAGTCACTCCTATGGCAGGCCTTAACAATCCTGAAGGCAGAGTGCTTGGAATCGTGTGAGGTGGTGCTCTGGCATGAGCTGAGCCTGTCTGCGGCTTTCGGGATCCATCCCTTAGCCGTTTCCATGATATCGCATACCATATACTCTTAAGTGCATTATAATCCTCGCGGTTATATGCCAACTCTGGTATCGCTTTATCAAAACATGTCGAGTAAGGTGTCATACGAATTGGAATACTAACCCCTCGCCAATTCTGGCGACGGTGTTAGCATTCCACCCTTCTAGAGGGACACGACATGTATGTAACCCCTAACCCCGGTTAAAGTCAGACATAGCCTCAGCTCCACAAAATGGATGCTGCCACCGAGACACAAGTCTGCCCTCCTGCTGCTGGGAGTCCTCCCAGAGCAGGAGGCAAGGACAAAGGGTTTCCTGCCAGGGGCGGTGCCAGCACCGTCCCAGACAGGGTTTTGTGTATTCCAGGTAGGCAGGGCTACAGAGGAAGGTGACTGCAAGTGGCACCCTGGTGCTCACTGTGCATAGGCCGGCTGAAACCAGTTCCAGGGGCACTCCAGCCCCTGGCCTGGGGAAAGCCCGCCAAGGAAGTGGGTGTAACCACCCCCCTCCTGGTCCCACCCCTAGGGCAGGACTTAGTCGCGTGCCAGCCCCTTTTTCCCAGATAAAGGTAGAGACTGGCCCCCTTCCAAATCAGATCATCTTTGAATCCTGAAACTACTTTCCACGAAAGGAACTCAAGACTTCTTCCTAAGATTTCTCCCTTGTGACTAAGGAGTAGTCACCCTGCATCCGCAGGCACCATCTTAAGAACACTGCGGTCTGCTGCAAGTCTCTCCTCCGGATCAAGACTGCCCAGCTCGACGAGAACCGGCTTCCCTGGCACCTCTGACCTCTACCTACATCATCAGTCACGCTGGGATTCGTGGGTGTGACGAGACCTCGAGGGACCGGCCATCTTCAAGACTGCACGACTTCTGCACAGCAAGCCCGCCGAGTAATTTCCTGGTGAGTGCTTTGGGGTCCGAGAAGCCCCGACCCTGAGCAGCTCCAGCACCGAAGTGCAGCCTCCCAGCATCTCCACGATCTGCGTGGGGCCCTTCTGCTTTTTGCTGCTCACCGCGTTGTTTGGCTACTAGCCCGCTGGCTTGTGGCCTTCTGAACGACGCCCGACGACATCACTGCTGCTAGTCTGGTTGCTCCAGACTGGCCCTTGCTTCCCTCCATCGGAGAAGTACCCTGGACCCTCCTGGTCCGGCTAAGACGCCATTTTAGGTCCACCGCGTGGGCCTTGCATTTGCCAAGACTTGTTGCCCAATCCTGGGTCCAGCGACGTCGACAGCAAGAACCTTCGTGGGACAGCTCGCACCTCCATCCTGGTCGCCGACAACGCCTCCTGGTCCGAGAGACTGCAGAGCCCAGCAGCGCCCACTCACCTGACTGCGGTGACTTCGCCCGGTGCCATCCTGGTGCCCACTTAATCACTGGCTAGTGATTCAAGAACTTGGTCCCCTCTGCTTTCAGGTTTTCTTCTTCCTTGATCCAGGCTTGGATCCATCGAACTTTTCTTCACTGGTCGCCTGCCAGCAACTTCCTTCTTCCAGGCTCCTGGTCCGGCAACGAGATTCCCGACGTCTTTTCAGACCTATGCAGCTGCAGCCCCTGGGCTAGGTAACTTCGGTGTCCCAGCATAGCCTCACTATCCTAGGGTCAGGATCCACTGTCGTTTTCTCCCTACCAGGTCGGGTTCGCCCGTGAACACTAACTCTGCCTTTACTAGCTTCCATAGACTTTGTCCCGCATCCCGCGTGAGAGTGCACACTCTGCACCCGAGTCCCCTAGGTCTCCTAGAAGTAATCTAACGATTCCCTAGTCAAGTCCTATCGATTCCAAAGCCTATTAGTACTGTACTTACCTGCTAGTAATTTCGCATTCCACTTTTAAAGTATATGGTTTTTCGTGCCCCTCGGGCATTTGTGTATAACGTGCTAACTTAAGTATTTTCATAAGAGTTTTGTTGTGTGCTTAGCACCCTGTCCTCATAAAGAGTACAGGGTTGTTGTGATTCTAATAAATACATTGTTTATTTTCATAACACTTGTGTGGTGTCCTTTCACTGGGTGTTCAAGGGGTAATGTGATGGTAAAACAGCTGGCTTAACACGCCCTCTAGAGTCTTAGCCTTAGACTGCTCGTATCCATGCTACTAGGATAGCTGGTCTATAAGGTTGACTTACAACCAATCATCAATAAGGGTTGTTTGGACTGATATATAGTGATCACTAGAATAGTGAACACTGCACATCAGGCCAACTTCTCACACACCCTATATCGTCTCGCCACCGATCTAGATACTGCAGGTGCAGACAAAGGCTTTTTCCAAACTTCCAGAATTGGTTCGGTCAGAGCTTCAGTAAAAGGTAGAGTAGGCTCAATGATAGAAGAAGGTGAATATAAGACTTCTGTGAGGATATTAGGTTTGAACTCAACTGTTGGTAAAGTTAAGTTCAGTAAATCAGCAGCTTTTCTAATTACCATATGGTATGGTACCACATCTTTGGAGGGTGCATCTGAAACCACAGGTAACCCCCATTCCGGAGAAAGTTCAAGACTGCTAGCAGAATGAAGATCCTCAAAACAATCATCATGTTCCTGAAGTTCACCCTCCTCCACTTCAGGATCCACATACTCTTTCTCCTCCAGTAGACGTTGGGCTCTACGTCTCGACCACTCCATACGGATCGACGTCGATGGATCCGGCAACGACTTCGATGGAGTCGGAGCCGGCATCGACCGAGGAGCTGGAACAACAGGGGGTAGAGAAACAGGAACCGGCGTCGAGCCTCGATCCGAATTCCGAGATCGTTCCGGAGTCGGCGAAGCCGTGCGCGGAGTCGATGACCTCGGCGGCGCCGAACCGATCCAAGAAGGATAAGGAGTCAGCATGAAAGGTAGAAAAGGTGCCGGTGCATAAGCTTGGGGGACACCCAAGTTGAAAGACAAAGGACCCATAGGACCCGCAGGTGCTCCAGTGGGGTACATTGCCCTCGCATACACTCCATACATAGCATTTAGGAAATGCGATGGATCTTGACCAGGACCAGGAAAAGAAGGGTAAGAACCCATAGGATTAGTAGGAGGCTGTACTGGATTCGGCTCCTCTCGATCCTTTTGATTTTCCGGTTCATCCTCCGGAATCGGAGATTGAGGAACCTCCACGACGTCCTCATGCTTCGAAGAGTGATCCGAAGCCGGATTCGGATCCAGTTCCGGCTCCGGTGTATGCTCTCGAGATCTTACCGGAGTGGTACCACCAACAGGAGAAGGAGACACAAAGTCCTTGTGATGCTTTCGAGAAGATTTCTTCTTAGAGTCCGAAGACCCCGAATGATGGCGAGAACTATGCTTCTTCCTCTTATGTTTCTTCTTCGAGGAACCCGAAGCATGCCCAGAAGCTGACTTCGACGCCGACTCCGATCTGGCTCTCGACCTCGATCTCGATGACTTCGATCGCGACCTCGATCGTGACTTCGATCTTGACTTCGGTCTCGATCTGGAGTGTCTTGATCTTGATCTCGAAGATCTATCGGCTTCTTTACTTTTCATTTTGGCCAATAAAAGTTTTGCTTCTCGTTCACGTAGAGCCTTCGGATTCATTTTTGAACAGGATCGACAGCCCTTGACGTCGTGATCTGATCCCAAACACCATAAACAATCCTCGTGTGGATCAGTAATTGACATCATCCTGGCACACGAGCCGCACTGTTTGAATCCCGTTTTCTTCGACGACTTCTTCGACGAAGAAAAGAAACAGTAACAGACAAAAAGTAACAAAGTCTCTATCTGTAACTACAGAAGATCCCTGAAACCGTTAGCGTCGACGACGCGGAAAAAAGGGAACTGATGTCGTCACGCCGACGTAGGCCTAATAAGGGGTTGGTGACGTCAGACTGAGTCGCGCGTGATGCCGCGTTCCTATGACGTCGTCCACGCCGGCGTGCTACAAAGAAAAAATTCAGAACGTTGCTGACGCAAGGGGGATATTCACAAGGTGAGGAATCCACAGGCAGATGTATCTATCAGAAACGGAAGGTAACTCCCACTCGGGAGAAAACTCCAGGCCACTACCCTCCGCCAGACTATCAAAACAGTCATCCTCAAGCTCTCCTTCTTCCACTTCATCTTGAGCTTCTGTATACCTCTGTTCTTCCATGAGGCGCTGAGCCACCCTCCTTGACCTTTCCTTCACAAGCAACGCCACCGGATCCACCAACGACTCTGTGACGGGGAGGCGGGCCGTGGGGATGTGGATACTGATGTTTCCGTACACTGGTGGTCCGCTGTGCCGCTGACCCCCCTTTCTATCATCCCTGCACAGACTGAGGCAACCGAACAAGGGGACTGGTTCACGACGAACGTCAACAGTCTGTGGAACTACCCTTCGGTAAATGAACAGGGTCCCTTTAACCCAGGACTACAGGACGACGAGGCCCCGCCCCCTGAGAGCGAGGGAGAGCCAAAAGCCGGAAGAACGAGAGAGAAGACGGACGGCGTTTCCCTGGAGGCGGAAGGAGTATTGGAGTGGAGACGGAGAGCGGAGCAGTCGTGTGTCGGAGAAGAAGGGTACGAGGAGAGCCCAGCTGAGTACGTCAAGCCAGGAGGCCACCGATTTGGCGCTTCGCCCTGCCACGGTCCCACGGGAGGAGCGTGGCTGGACAAGGTACGGGGTAAAGTTGCGGGCTGGGTGGGACGGAGCGGCCAGTCGAACACCCGAGACCCAGTGTGAAATTGTATAGTCTGTGAACCCTCCCCCCCACACGAGCACTACGGACGTTTGTATATAATCGAGCACTTGGTTTCCCTCACACCCCGGGCCCCTGTAAGTCCGTCACGGACGCCCCAGTGACTGTTTCCTTTTTCTTTCCTTTCCTTTTCGGGATACCTCCGGACGGAGACTCGAGCCTGTGCCCCGGCGAGCTACAAGTTCCCCCCCCCCTCAAGACAGGAGAGAGCGGATCAGCTGTTTTACGCACCTGCTTCATTCTGGCTAGCTCAGGATTCACAAGAGGCGTCAGGACGGAACCCTCTGAATTGACTGAGAGTGACTACCAAACGAAGGAAAGCTTATCTCAAAATAAAACCTTCACTTAGAGCGCTATTTCCTGACTCTGTCTCTCTTGATACTGTTCCCCCTGCCTCTGACTCGCCATTCACTGCACCCCCTGATCCTGCCCCCTCACAGACTCCGACGGAGCCAGAACCGACGTCGGTATCGAATCCAATGGCATAGCCGCTTGGTCTCGAGGTCGATTCAGAGCAGAAGACGTCGGTATCGGCGACCTCGGCGGAGCCGGGTATTGCCATGGCGGTGTCTGAGCCGGCATGAATGGCATAAATGGAGCTGGAGCATAGGAGTGTGGAACTCCTAAATTGAAAGCCAGTGGACCCATGGGACTCGAAGGCGCACCAGAGGGGTACCAGGCCCTCGAAAACACACCATACATAGCGTTCAAAAACGCTGATGGGTCTTGGCCCGGGGCCGGAAATGGTGGCTGAAAACCCTCAGGCTGGCCTTGAGGAGGTTCCGAATTCGGTTCATCCACAGGCGCAGAATTCTCACCTTCCGGAACTTCCTCCTCATCCTCACGGGCCTGGGACGGCGCCGGAGATTGTACCGGAGACGGAGACGGAAACTGCGATTCCGAAGGCGAAGCCTCACCTTCCGGATCCAAGTCCTCCTCCGGTGGAACCACTTTCGAATGTACCTTCTTGGGTGACTTCGACCTCGAGTCCGAATCCCTACCGGAGTGACGTCGGGACTCATGTCTTCTTTTCTTATGCTTCTTCCTCGACTTCGAAGCATGATCTGATGATGATCTCGAAGGCGACTCCGCTCGAGGCCTTGATCTTGACGCCGATCTCGACCTCGCCCTTCTCGGACGAGACTTCGAAGACTTTTTACCCTTGTCACCTCTCAGCTTCGCCACCAGAAGTTTGGTCTCTCTCTCTCTCGCAGAGCCTTTGGGTTCATCTTCCGACATGATGAACATCCATCCACATCATGACCCGAGCTAAGACACCAGATGCAATCTTCGTGTGGGTCCGTGATGGACATCATTTTCCCACACTCTCTGCAAGGCTTAAAACCGGTCTCCTTTGATGACATCGTGAAGGAAACAAAGAAACAGAAAAGTGAAGAAAATAGCAACAAAGTTACTAAAAGGCTACAGAGATTCCCCGAAACCGTTAGCGTCGACGACGCGGAAAAAAGGGAACTGACATCATCACGCCGGCGTGGGCCTATTGTAGTGTCGGTGACGTCAGCGGAGTCGCGTGTGATGCCGTGCCTCTATGACGTCGTCCACAAGCTACAAAAGAATTTCCGAAAGTTGCTGACGCAAGGGGGATATTCACAAGGTGAGGAATCCACTAGCAGATGTATCTATCAGAAACATCATTTTGACTTCTGACCAGTTACCAGATTCACCAATTCTCCTTTGAAACAGTCAGACTCACATGAGGGCACATCATTTCTTACTATTCCCCATACACCATTTCATAGTGGGCTGTGATTAAATGAACTGCAGCGTAATAAGCGGTTACCTTGTTCGGCCCAGTCAGTATGCCGCTGGCAATGCTTCCGAAGTCATCAAAGATGTCTGACACAGTTGTTCTTCTGACTCTTCCGTGAACCTACCAAGAGAAAATAGGTCATTAGAGTCTGTGTCCTGCAAGGACGTGTAATAGGCTTAATGACGTTGTAGGAATTAGAAGAAAATATGAAAACAGTGTATAGGACGGAAAGTAAAAGTCTAGAAACGTATATAATGCGTCATCACTTGCGTCAAACGAAGTAGAAGCAAGCAAATAACTTGTGTGGCAATGAGGTGAGACAAATAAGGGACGATGTGAGTTCAGCAATGTAAGAAACACACGTTAGGGGTACTGTTACTGAAACTCAAGTTATGAATGGTTCCCATGGTGCGTCTATCTGTGCCACTTCTAGTGTCTGTTAAGGCCAGAGAGAGTAGGCCAGGAGCTGCTGATCAGGGTTATATTGCAGAAGATTGGGCAGGAAAGCTGTGTGCGTGTGCAAGGATACACACTGAGCGATTGTTTATTACGGCCCAGTCATGCAAGGAACGTTTACCAGAAACATGGACACAACCCCATCACGCTTTTTCAGGTAACTCAGTATAGTGGCGTATTCTATTTAAACTAAAACTAATACGTTACTTAGTTACGTTTGATTTAAAAATAATACAATGAGAATGTAACTTCCTGCTGATTGTTGAAAATCTTCCTAGGCGCCACACTTCATTGCGAACTTTTGAGTAGTAATGACAACCGAATGGCGCCAGGTGGCGCTCTAAGCTTTCAGCCGTGGAACAGTTCGAATCTGTGTGGTCTATAGTCGGTGATAGTGAACCAGCGCCAGCGGCCGAGCCCGACAATGTCAGATCCTTACATTTTTACTGCACTTCACAGAGGACTAAGAGAACAGGGTATGGCCTAGCCCAATCAAAATTCGAAAAATTACACACGTCATAACCAAAGTAATGAACACCTCTAGAGGGGGGATCAATCAATCAGGATTCTTATAGAACATGACTAGTAATCACCTGTTAGGGTCTCAAGGTGCGGGGGGGGGGGGCGGAGGGGGGGAGCTGCAGTTCAGTCGAAGAGCCAGGTCTTGAGGTTCTTGTCACCCCCAGGTTAAACTGAAAATATTCTGTAATTGCCTCCTGTAATAGTGTACAAAATGGTGCGTTCTCCAAGAGTATGGGATCTAATCTCCATGTAGGGGTAAAGGTAGGTTCAGGTGTAGGACGGATGTGCATCACCAGTGGATTATGGTCAGATATCGTACGCCCTAAGTACACTGTATGCTTAATAGTTGGGCCCAGTCCATTAGCGATTACAAACATATCTAATCTAGTGTGTAATTTATATATATGAGAGTAGTACGAATAATCTCGTTCACTACCATGTTGTAGTCTCCAGATATCTCCCATATCCCACCCCTCCAACTATTCCCGAAATCCCTTGGACACCTTGGCTACTGGAGTGTCATTGAGCGGGGATGTTGACCTGTCAAATGTAAGATCGGCTACAGAATTAATATCCCTCCAAGCAGGATACGGGAAGTGACAAAAAGAGAACGTTGTGCTGACAAATGATGGAGGAAGTGGACTTGTTCAGAATTCGGTGCATAGAAGCTTCCCAGAAGGAACATCTTGCCCAGGATTCTACCTTGTAACAGGACATATCTGCCTTCCGGGTCAACACGGACCGTACTTACGTCAGTGGGTGTACCTGCCCTTATTCATATTAGTGTGCCCCTTGAAAAGGCAGAGTATGTGGTGACATAAATCTGCCCCCGCCATTCCTGCGACATCGCTACTTGCACTCAACGACATGTGAGGAAACTGTGAATTTTATGCCTTTTGGCCATTGACCCCAATCCCCGTACATTCCAGGACATCGTTTTAACTTCTTGGTATACCTGCGGCATATCGTAAAACAATCAGCCCCATTCTACCCCCCTCCCAGCGCTCCCCCCCCCGCCCCCCCGCCATCTAGCACTTCTCTATGCAAAGACAACAACCTCCTAGAAACTGACACATTTCTCCAACAAGCAACACCCTCAGCCCAGGACGGCTTCGCAATGGCTGGCCGCCCAAACCTGAAAAAAGAAAGAACCATTAGTGAAAGATTGTGTCCACCTGTCAGGGGATATCTTGGTGGAGTTGTGCAAGGTAATAAACACTGCTCGCTTCGGCGCCCTGGGCCTGATCATCTTCTGACAGGGATAAAGATCCCTCCTGCTGTCGGTAGACCCAGCGTCTCTCCCGCGTAGTACACAGACGGTCCTATGTTTGAGACGCTGTAGTTAGTCTAAATAATGTCTTCAGCTGTCTGCGGGTCACATGATCCGGCAGTACTCTATCTCTATCAGCGACGTCTCGGACTCCACTGCACTCTGCTCTGAGGACTTCCTGGACGTATCCTTCTCCGGTAGGGTGACCAACTGGCATTGGTGCAAATTCACGGCGGTGAGTGTAAAAATTCAGGACGAGGGGTCAAAATTTAGGACACAAATTCAGGACAGGAGGTCAAAATTCAGGACAAAACTTCAGGACAATAGGTACGTTTTACAGACACATCAGAGGTCGCGCAATAGTATATATGTAAGCCCAGCCATTTCCAAACATATTCAACCATTTGCAAACCTATCCATCATGTATCCTTCCATCTATCATTTCACTCATCCATCCCTTCATCCATCCCCTCATCCATCCTTTCACTCATCCTCCATTATTCATCCATCCATCCACCCTTTCACCCTATCCATCTGTACACTTATCCATTCACTCTTCATCCCATCCATCCATTCAATCATCCATTCAGCCATTTACCCTTTCACCAATCCAGCCATCCTTTCACGTACTAATCCTTCCATCCATCCACACTTTTAGTCATCCATCCATCCTCCCTTTCTCTCTCCATCGACCCTTTCACTTAGCCATCCTTCCTTCCATCCACCTACTCATCCACTCATGAATCCATCCATTGACCCTATCACTCACCCATCATTTCACTCCTTCACACATCTATTCATCCTTTTGTCCATCTACCCTCCCTTTCACTCTCATCCATCCTTACATCCACCCTTTCACTCATACGTCCATTCATTCACCCTTGCACTTATCAATCCATCAATCCATCCATTATTTCACTCATCCACCTACCCACCCTTCATCCACCCAACCATCCACCCACCCACTCATCCATCCTTTCACCCACCCACCATCCAATCCACTGATACATCCTTTCACCCACCCACCATCCACCCACCCACTCATCCATCCATCCTTTCACCCACCCACTCATCATCCATCCATCCATCCTTTCACCCACCCATCATCCATCCGTCCTTCCCCTCATCATCCATCCATCCTTTCCCCTCATCATCCATCCATCCTTTTCCCTCATCATCATCCATCCATCCTTCTACCCACCCACTCATCATCCATCCATCCTTCCCCTCATCATCCATCCATCCTTCCCCTCATCATCCATCCATCCTTTCACCCACCCCCTCATCATCAATCCATTCCCTCATCATCCATCCATCCATCCTTTCACCCACCCCCTCATCATCCATCCATCCACCCTTCCCCTCATCATCCATCCATCCACCCTTCCCCTCATCATCCATCCTTTCACCCACCCCCTAATCATCCATCCATCCATCCATCCTTCCCCTCATCATCCATCCATCCTTCCCCTCATCATCCATCCATCCATCCTTCCCCTCATCATCCATCCTTCCCCTCATCATCCACCCATCCATCCATCCATCCATCCTTCCCCTTCATCCATCCATCCTTCCTTCCCCTCATCCATCCATCCATCCTTCCCCTCATCCATCCATCCTTCCCCTCATCCATCCATCCTTGCTTTCATCCATCATCCATCCTTCCCCTCACCCATCCATCCATCCATCCATCCATTTATACTTCCCCTCACCCATCCATCCATCCATCCTTCTCCTCATCCATCATCCTTCCCCTCATCCATCATCCAGCTACCCTTCCACCCATACATCAAGCTATTTACATTTTCTCTCCATCCTTCCCCTCACTCATCAATCCATCCATCCCCTCTCATTATCCATGTATTCAATCTTTCATTCATCCATTCACCCTTTCACTAATTCATCCAGCCATTCACCCATCCCTTCACTTACTTACTCGCCCACCTTTCCATATTAATTTTGAGCTGAGCCCTTTTGAGAAGAGGCCCATCAAGAACTTCACCCTCGCTGCAGGGGCCGTTCCAGGACTGGGACAGAAGCCACCCAGGGCGGAGACAGGATCCACCACAGGGGGGGGACAAGAGCCATCACAGGCGGGGGTGGACTGGAGCCACAGCATGGGGGGACAGGAGCCATCACAGGCGGGGGTGGACTGGAGCCACAACATGGGGGGACAGGAGCCATCACTGAGGGGAGGGCAGGAGCCATCACAGGAGAGGGAACAGGATCCACCAGGGTGGGCACAGGGGTGGGCATGCAGTATTCTAGTATCATCTTGGGCTCCTCGCCCTCTCCTGCACAAGACAACGAGAAGACAGGCTCTCTGTCCAAAATGCCATCCCCCACTGTGATGTACAGTACTTACAGGAGATACTCTAAGAGAACTGATTGAACTGATTGTCCTCCATACTTTGTTAATCAGTGTGGGTGCGATTGTGGCATTTCTTAATTGTATTACATTATAGACTGCATGTTTGAAGAAGGAGTAGTTTCTGTCCTGTAACTCCAGTTCTGTAGTAGGGGTATCTCTGTTATAGTCATAATCTAGTGAATAGTCCCGCCCATGTGCGAGGACCCCGGCAATCAAAAATAATCTCTTAAGTCGTCAGAAAATTGCAGAACTGCAAAGACACTTAAGAGAGAATTTAAAGACAATAATGCAGCCTATGTCCACAGGCTACACTGTCCAGTACTTCAACTAGAAAATTCCACCAAAAATCCACAAACAGCAAAGCCTGTCCAGATTTCCCTTGCTTTAACAGCAAAAACCCTCTGAAATGATAGAGAGGAAGGCATGGACAGACAAGCCCCTTAGGCTGCTATTATGTGGCTTAAATAGGATTCTGTGCCTTTAAGAGAACTTTCCAGAAACTTCTCCCAGTATCCCAGAATGCATAGCAGGTCCCTCTCACTTTCAGTTCTTTTTGAAGGCGTAACACGCCAGACCAGTAGCATTCCTTACATGAACATCTCTCTCCACCGGGGAGGCGGGAGGGCGCTTATGACTATAACAGAGATACCCCTACTACAGAACTGGAGTTACAGGACTGAAACTACTCCTTCTGTAGTAGGGGATCTCTGTGTATAGTCATAATCTAGTGAATAGAATGGCAAGCCCATCCCCACACCAAAACGGCGGTGGAGAAAAGAGAAATAACGCCACTATTGCGCGAACAGATTCCGCAGCGAAGCCTGCCCAACCTGAGCATCTGCCCTGGCATCAATGTCCAGGCAGTAATGTTTAGCAAAGGTATGGACCGACTTCCAAGTGGCCGCCTTGCAAATTTCTGCAATAGGAACATTACGGAGCAGAGCTGTTGTGGCAGCTTTGCCCCTGGTGGAATGAGCCTTAGGGGTACCCCCTAAGGTCTTATTTGCTTTTTGGTAACACAATTGAATGCAGGACACAATCCACCTAGAGATAGACTGCTTAGAGGTCGCAAGACCCGTACTGACCGATCCGTAATTAACAAACAATTGGTCAGACCTACGAATATCTTTGGTTTTATCCAGATAAAATTTCAATACCCTCCTAACATCCAGGGAATGTAACGACCTTTCCGCTGGAGATGAAGGATTCTGAAAAAACGTAGGCAAAGTTATGGTCTGGTTGACATGAAAATCAGAAATAACCTTGGGAAGAAATGTAGGGTGAGTACGCATAACAACCTTAGCAGCATGAAATACAGTATAAGGTTCCTGGCAACACAACGCCTGAATTTCACTCACCCTGCGGGCCGATGTAATGGCCACGAGGAACACCGCCTTCCAGGACAGGTGCTGCAACGAAGCCTTATGAATAGGTTCAAAAGGCTCCTTCATCAACCTGGACAGCACCACATTCAGTTCCCATGAAGGTGAAGGAAGCCTAACAGGAGGGAACACTTTCTTCAAGCCTTCCAAAAAATCTTTGATCACAGGGATCTGGAAGAAGGAAGTCTGCAAAGGGCATTTCCTGTAGGCAGTCAAAGCAGCAAGATGAACCTTAATAGAATGGACATTAAGGCCAGACTGCGCCAACTGTAGAAGATAAGGAAGGATGACATCTTCCTAACATGTCGTCGGGTCATAGTTCTTGGACTTGCACCAGATACAAAATCTCTTCCACTTGTACGCATAAGAAATCCTAGTGGAAGGTCTCTTAGACTCCTTCAGAATGTCCATACAATCTGCAGGGAGATTCAAATGGCCATATTGTACTATCTCAGGAGCCATGCTGCCAAACTCAAAGACGAGAGATTGGGGTGCAACATCCACCCCCCGAACTTTGTGAGAAGGTCCGGCCTGCACGGCAACCGCATGTGAGGAAGGAGAGACCGATGAAGCAGGTCCGTGAACCACCACTGCCTGGGCCATTCCGGGGCAATCAGTATCATCCGCGCCCTGGACTGGGACAGCTTGATGAGAACCATCGGAATCAGGGGAATGGGTGGAAAAGCGTACAGAAAGCTGTTCGACCAGTTGATCCACAACGCATTCCCCAGCGTCCCCGGCTGGTAGTACCTGGAGGCGAAGTCTCGGCATTTGCTGTTTTCGGCGGTGGCGCACAGATCTACGTCTGGAGTCCCCCACCTTGCGAAGACTTCTCCTAGCACTTCGTCGTTTATGACCCATTCGTGGTTTTCCTGAATCAGTCTGCTCAGTGCTTCTGCCTGAACATTCTGCACACCTGGCAGATGGGTAGCCGTTATCGTCAGTCCTCGGGCCAGAAGCCAGTGCCAGATCGCCTGCGCCTCCTGCGACAGGGTGCGTGATCTCGAGCCCCCCTGCTTGCTGAGGTAATACATCGTGGTCGTATTGTCCATCTGTACAAGCAGAGAGTTGGTCTGGAAGGACGGTTGAAAGGCCTTCAGTGCCAAGTGAACAGCTCTGAGTTCCAGGAAATTGATGTGGTATGTAGACTCCGTCGGGGACCACGTCCCCTGAATCTGCAGGTCTCCGGATTGTGCTCTCCAGCCCTGGAGAGACGCATCCGTCACTATAGTCTGAGTTGGAATGTCCTTGTGGAAGGGAACCCCTCTGAGGAGAGTCTCCGCCGAACACCACCACTTCAGAGACTGAAGAGCATGTAGAGATAGACGTATCTTGTCGTCCCAAGATCCTCTCCTCTGATCCCACTGATCCTCCAAGCACTCTTGCAATGGTCTCATGTGCAGTCGTGCATGGGGCGTTAGGAAGATACACGAGGCCATCGATCCCAGTAGAGAAGACACCGTTCTCATGGCGTGGATGGAGTGGTCATAAGAGCCTGAGCCTTCCGAAGCAGTGATAATCGTCGCTCCTCCGAAGGAGACACGCTTGCTGACAGCGTATCGATGGAGGCCCCCAAGTACTGAATGCACTGGACTGGAGTCGGTACAGACTTGGATATGTTGATGTGCAACCCCAGCTTGTTCAGTAGAACGCACGTCTTCCGGAAGTGTGCTTGAGCTTCCGTGAAGGAGGAGGCCTTGATCAACCAGTCGTCCAGATACGGGTAGACAAACACCTTGTTCTTCCTTAGGTGTGCGGCTACCACCGCCATGCATTTTGAGAATGTTCTCGGCGCAGACTTCAGTCCGAATGGCAGTACTGTGTATTGATAATGATTGGCGCCGACTTGGAACCGCAGGAACTTCCTGTGTTTGTGTGCAATGGGCACATGGAAGTATGCATCCTGGAGGTCTATGGCACACAACCAGTCTCCCCGTTGCAGCTGAGGATAAATCTGATGCAACGACAGCATGCAAAACTTTTCTCTGCGAATCCACTTGTTCGCTTGTCGCATATCCAGAATGGGCCTGAACTCGTTCTTGTCCTTTTTGCGAACCAGAAAGAACCGGGAGTACAGACCTCTTCCTCTTTGAGACAGAGGTACGTCTTCTATCGCCCTTTTCCTTAACAGGATATCTGCCTCCGCCTGGAGCTCGCGCAGTTGATACTGCGAGCTGACCGGAGGAATTGATGGAGGCGGGCTGGTGAACCGAAGACTGTATCCATTGCAAACAATATTCAGAACCCACTTGTCCTGAGTAATTTTTCTCCACTCTGCCAAAAAAGATTGAATGCTTCCCCCCCACCGGAGCGGGTAACAGTTGCAGGGGAAGTAAGCGCTCAGGGCCTAGACCCGGCCTGGCCTTTAGTCGCTGGAGCCGACTGTTGGCCGCCTCTGCCTCTCTGGCGCTTCTGGAACGGTCTTCTGAACTGCTGCTGTTGTTGTTGCTGCTGTTGTCCAGAAGACTGGCCACGTCCTCTGCCTTGACCACCGAACCGACGTTGGAACGGACGGTACGACTTCTTGATCTCCTTGGGTTTCTCCAAACCCACCGCTGTGAGTGTTTCGGCCTCCGCCTTCATGCGGGCCATTTCATCATCAGCGTGCTTCCCAAACAGGGTTTCGCCAGAGAATGGGAGATTGGCAACCCTTTGTTGAGCGTCCGGTTTCAGAGACGTGAGTCGGAGCCATGCATGCCTTCGCTGGTTAATCCCGTGGCAGAAACCATGCGCCGCCAGCAGGGAAGAGTCGGCTGCAGCACTGATGACCTGATTTGCCACCAACATCCCTTCATTCAGCACCTCTTGGAAGTCTTCCCGCCTGTCACGCGGCAGGTGTTCCACAAACTGTTGCAGGGATTCCCAGAGGGCTCTGTCATACCGACCCAACAAGGCAGTGGCACTAGCGGCCTTCATGGAAGTCGCGGAAGTCCCACAAACTCTTCTCCCAGACGAATCCAACCACCTCGATTCCTTATCTGGTGGAACTGTGGAGGACGGCGTGGTTGGCATGCTGTTTGCGCGCCACCGTCACAATCACCGAATCTGGAGGGGGCTCCACCCTTAGAAAGGCCGGGTCCGAGTCAGGAGCCCGGTACTTCTTCTGCAGCCTCGAGGGTGCTGCCTTAGTCACCGCTGGGGTGAGAAAAAGGTCCATGGCCGGTTCTTCCAGACCCGGCACCAGTGGCAGTAACGGCCGAGACAAATGCTTCTGGTGTAGCGTCTCGAAGATGACTGATGTCTTGGGAGTGGGCACCGTCAAAGTAATACCCAACTTTGCTGCACCACGTAACAGTACGTCCTGGAAGGACACCAGATCATCAATCGGTGAAACCCTCGTTTCTGGCGAATCCGACAAGGTCGGAGAATAGTCCCTGGTCCCTGACGACCTGGTCCGGGAGCGAGACCTGTGCCTCCTGTGGCGCCGTCTGGACCGTGTGGAAGACCTGTTGTGCGAACGTTCCCTCCTTCTTGAACGGGAGCGCGACCTCCCAGCACGTGGGCGCTCCACCGGTTTTCGGGGAGGCGTCTTCCGCGGACTATCCTGGGGCCTCGGTCGAGTCGTCCCCGTAGGAGGTGTAGGGAGTAGGGGTAGCAACACCGACCTCGGTGGCCGGACAGGAGGTACCTCCGGTAAAGGAGCGGGCCCATGAGGTGGGACCGGCGGCGGGGGTTGCCCCGCAGGGGGAAGCTGAGGAAGTGGAGGTAGCGGCGGATTAACAGAAGGAGCCTCCTTTGGTAGAGGTGGAGGAGTGGCAGGCCTAGGTGGTGTATATACCACCGAGTACACCGAGCCCGGTGACTTCTTCGGGGGAGGAGCCTGTGACCCAGATCCTCTAGAGCGCGAGCGACGCCTCCGACGTCCTTCCCCAGATCCAGCGTGACTTTTCGCGCCAGAATCCCTCCTGCGCCGCTTAGGCGAGGTGGAGATCCTCGGGGACGCTGATCTCTTCCTGCTCGACGTCGAGCGTCGTTTTTCAGGCGTGGAACGGCGATCCCTCGACTCCGGCGTCGAACGCCGTCTCCTCGACGTCGAGTGCTTCTTCCTCAACGACGACCGTCGTCCCCTCGACGACGAACGTCCAGACCTCGACGGCGAGCGTCGACTCTCCCTCCTCGTCGACCGTTTTCTCACAGTCCTCGACGTCGAGGATCCCCTCGACGGCGACCTGCTCAACGGCGACCGGCGGTGTCGCCTCGACGGCGAGCGCCGGTGCCTCCTTCCTCGACGGTGATGTCTCGGCGCCGACGACGAAGACACCGTCAGCGGTGACTTCGACGGCGGCCTACCCAGGCCTCTCGACGTTGATCTTTCACGCCGCCTCGACCCGGAGCCCCGGGGAGAAGGAGAACACACCGTCGTCATCCCTCTCGACGTCGTCGTCGATGCAATCCACGTCAACGGAGACCGGGACCGTTTGCTGGTCTTCCTGCCTCTGGGGAGCCCCCCAGAGGCCTCAGCAGGGGCAGAGGGAGCCTTCCCAGCCTGCCCAGACCCACCTGCAGCCTGCAGTCGCCTCTCTTCCAGGCCTTGGAGCCTAATTTTCAGCCTGTCCCCCAGGGTCCTTGTAGAAAAGGTCTGGCAGATCTCACAATCTTCAGGGACATGCTCTTCAGGGAGGCAGAGAATGCAGACGTCGTGTGGATCAGTCTTGGCCTTCTTCCTTCCACATGCTGGGCATTTGTCTAATAGAGCAGGCATTTTAGATCCCTAAAAGCCTGAACAAACACACAGAAGGGAAAGGAACACCAAGTAACAACTGAAAACACTTTTAAAGCCAAAAAGTGTACAAAACTCCAATAAACCCTTGAAAAAGGGAGAGCTAAATGCACCAGGGTCCTGTTAGCAGGAGCCGGAAAAAAGAACTGAAAGTGAGAGGGACCTGCTATGCATTCTGGGATACTGGGAGAAGTTTCTGGAAAGTTCTCTTAAAGGCACAGAATCCTATTTAAGCCACATAATGGCAGCCTATGGGGCTTGTCTGTCCATGCCTTCCTCTCTATCATTTCAGAGGGTTTTTGCTGTTAAAGCAAGGGAAATCTGGACAGGCTTTGCTGTTTGTGGATTTTTGGTGGAATTTTCTAGTTGAAGTACTGGACAGTATAGCCTGTGGACATAGGCTGCATTATTGTCTTTAAATTCTCTCTTAAGTGTCTTTGCAGTTCTGCAATTTTCTGACGACTTAAGAGATTATTTTTGATTGCCGGGGTCCTCGCACATGGGCGGGACTATTCACTAGATTATGACTATAACAGAGAACCCCTTCTACAGAACCGAGGTTTGCTTACAATCTAGTGACAGTAATGAAGCTCGGTGAAGAGAAGCACATGCTGCCTCGGTGTAGTCAGGGGTGTAATCTGGCCGAGTCTAGGATGTTTGGGGCCCTGGGTAGAAATGGAATGTGTGAGCCCAGCCTCTAACTAGCAGATACATGATGCATTCAGGGCTGTTTGCATGTGAATAGATGTCGCTGCTCCTGAACCTGCAGCCCCTCCCTCTCAGTCACCTTCGAAGCACCTCTTAACAGGTCATCAAGGGTTGGAGGTGTGAGGGTTGCCATCCCGCTGTGCCTCTACAATGCTGCGGAGTATCTGAGGAGCTTTGGTGCAGCATCGGAGTCAAGAAGGGAGGTAGGTGCAGGCTGTGCCGGCTTTAGGGTTGGGCAACCGGTACCCTGTTAAAATGACGGACAAATGGCATCCGTTAAAGAATCCTTCACGGACAACGGACAGACGGCCGAAATTACGGACTGTCCGTGAAATTTACGGACGGTTGGTCACCCTATTCTCCGGAGTGTCCGTCAATACCTCCGCCACAGCTTGCAGCACCGCCTTCGTCTCCTGGGCAGTCTGGGACGCCGTCGGATCTGTATCGGTCTCTGTCTGCACGAGCGTCTTATTTGTTTGCTCTGTGGTTTGGGTGGCCTTGGTCCTTGGGGTCCTGCCTGTACCTTAGAGCCATTCTTCCTGTAGGTTTCCAGCCATGACCAGACTTCTACCGGGGATTCATAAAAATGTGTGGTGTCATCCATCATGATTCGCAACTTTGCCGGAAACATCAAGGAGCACTTTATTGCCTCGGCTCGCAGGGCTTTCTTCGCCTCCAGAAAGGAAGAGCGTTGGGCCTGCACTCTAGCAGTGAAGTCTGGAAAAATAGACACCTTACAGTTATCAACGGGATAAGGGCCGTTGGCATGGGCTTGTTGTATCAAAATGTTGCGGTCTTTGTAGTGCAGCAGGCGCGCTACTACAGGTTGAGGCGGCCTCCCTGGAGCCGGCGGGCGCAAAGGAACTCTGTGCGCTCTCTTTGAAGCGAAGAAGGGAGACAGTAAACCTGGCGCCACCGTTGTTCTCAGTCAGTCCTATAAAAATGCCACCATATTCGAACTTTCTTTAGTTTCTGGCAGGCCCACCATGCGTATATTGTTGCGTCTATTATGCCCCTCAGCGTCCTCTGCCCTTCTCTCCAGGGTATCCACCCTGGCGGTCAAATTTTCCAACTTACTGGATCAGGTGGCATGATCTGGTTGTATTGTTTCAATCGCCTACTCCACTGGTTTCTTCCAATTCACTAGCTTGTGGTGCTCCGCCTGTAGGAGGCCCAGGCCAACAAACACTTCCCCAATATCCTGCTGCAGTGCTGTTTTTGTGTCAGCAATAGCCACAAGTATTTTATCCAAGTGCTTATGGAGGGCCCTATCCGTTTGGTCGGGCTCCTTAGTTCCCAGAACATTTTCGGGTAGATGGGCCTCCCCGTCCTCAGCAGGCGCATCACCCTGCTTCTGTCGAGATTTACCCATAATTAAGGGATGTTCAAAGTCTTAAAGGGAGAAAGTCTGCTACATTAAACTCCCCGGTAAGTAGTGGTACCAGGTCTCGCCTCAGACCTCAACGATCTCTAAGGCGTCGGCTGGCCAATTTCTCTAGGCAGGTGTTATCTTATCCTAGTCAATCTTGTCCGTTATAGTCCTCCCTGCAGTGTTTCCAACAAACCCTCCTGCTCCACTCGATGCACATCGCCAGTATCTGAGTTCCAACCAAGCCTTCTAGGACCAGGCACCCGTCAATCAAGGCCACCCACTCAGTTCCAAGTAAATGCTGTCCCCCGTCCCTCTGGGCCTCTAGGAGTCTTCCCCACAGCTAATGCACATTCCAGGCCTGCAGCTGTGGCTCTGCCAGTTTCTGAGCCAGGGGTCAACCATATATCCTCCCGCTGGGGCCCATGCAGTAGGTCCTCTGGGGGCCCATCCAGTTGGATCCCAATGCCTACCTTACAGGGCTGCACGACCGCGTAGACAGTTTCCTAGTCGGCTATCAGCTTGCTGCTGGAGTCGACCCAACTCATCCTGGAGTAGTTAGATCAATGCAGCAGGGGGCTACAGCTCTCCCCCTCCAACCCGATGCAGGCCAAACGGGGCTCCCTGCTGACCGCACCACCAGCTGCGCCTGTCGCCAACTGGGTCATCAGGGTTCCTCCCCAGCTCCTCACTCGATTCTCTCCAGGCAGACCAGCAACCCAGGCAGGGGCCCCACACCTCGTTGGCATCTCTGCTCCACACTGTGCTGTCGTGTCTCTCAGCACGGGGCGGCAGCGCCTCCCCAGCAGCCTGCGTCACACGCAGTTGGCAGTCACCAGGTCACCTAGAGCTTTCCGGTATCGCAGCTCCTCTCCCCGCTAAAACATCTAGTATTCAGCAATTAAGGAGTTCTAGCCGGTCCCGATGGCAGGTTATTGTAGCAGGATTTAATTTAGGCCGCAGTGGAGCTCTTCGCTCACGCAGCCATCATGGTTCGTGCCCAAGCCATGCCCCCCTCATGTTATAAAGGTTAATCATAGTTTTTATTGTAAGACTGGAGGCTACCATTATACAATACCCTTTATTGCTGCCCCACCATGCAGCCTTTTAAAAACAATACTACATCATAAACCATAGAATGTTCAAGACATATAAGCATTCAGTGCACATAGTCTTCATCCTTTTTTATTGGTTGCTCCTTAACAGATAAGTACGTACATTTTGCGTGTTCTTGTGTTTTGATTTCTAGGGATTTGTTGTAAGTTTTTGGGTTGTCTTTGAACCTGTCCAATTCATGGCTGGGTTGTAAGTTTTCAGAAATTAGTTTTTTTTATTTCAGAATTTCAGACTTGAAATTATTTTATGGAATAATTAACATTTTTTCCGGTGTTTTCCTGGTATTTTCTCTTTATTTGGAACATATTTTGACACTTTTGGGTGCATTTGTTTATTTGGTAAGTATTCTTGTAAGGTAAGGCATTTGAAAGAATTAAAGTTAGACACAGAAAAGATGGTTTTGATAGACACAGAAGTAGCACAGTTACTAGAGAAAGGGGCGTTGGTTCGTGTTCAGAACTTGGAAAGCTCAGTAGGTTTTGTAAGCACCCTTTTTTTGGTTAAGAAAAGGACAAGGGTTGGCGTCCAGTAATAAACTTAAGGGACTTGAATATTTTTTCTGGTTTACAGGCATTTCAAGATAGAGGGAATCCATATTTTGAGGGACATTTTGCAAACAAACAATTGGTTAGTAAAACTAGATCTCAAGGACGCATATTTCACGATCCCCATGGACAGAGACAGTCAGAAATATCTCCGCTTCAGCTGGAGAGATGTCTTGTACCAGTTCCTATGCCTTCCCTTTGGTCTGTCTTCAGCTCCTCTGTGTTTCACCAAGGTGCTACATCCAGTGGTAACCTTCCTGAGGGAAAGGGTTGTCCGGTTAATAATCTATTTGGACAATATTTTGCTCATGTCCCAGGACAGGGTGGAACTTTTAGAACACTTGACATTGACTATAGTAACTTTGGAGAGCCTTGGTTTCATAGTCACCACAGAAACGTTTGTTATGGTTCCCTCGCAGAATTTAGAATTCCTAGGCTTCAGGGACATACTCTTTTGTCCTAACTTATTCTTTTTTTTTGATTTAACATTCTATGGAGAAAAACAATTGCAGAGTTGTCATACAGTCAATCAGGTAGTACAAAGCAGAATCAAATTACATCAGGCATGTATAAGAAACAATCACCTAGGGATCATCACGCCGGCCCGATCAAACCTTATCCAGCGCCATGTCCACAGAGGGAGAGGTGCAGATCTCTCCTCTAAACACGTTCCAGTGTCCCCACTTTTTATCCCACTTCTTGGGGCACCCTCTGACCTTAAATACAGATTTCTCGGCTAACATGCACCTATCCATTTCGGCCACCCATCCCACCAGAAGAGGTCTCTGGAGGGCACCCCAGTGCATTGCTATTGCGCGCTTCACCAGCAGGAAGCCCAGAGCCGCCCACAGAAGCTCCACCTCCGTAAGGTCTTTGAGACCCCAAACATTTAAGATCCCCTCCCTAGGGGAGAGAGGGATGGGCTTTCCCACCGCCTCGGTCATTTTGCGAACTGACCTGTCCCAGAACTGTTGGATAACTGGACATTCCCATAGGACATGATAAAAGGAGCCAGGGAGGCCGCAGCTGCGGAGACACATCTCATCAGGACGTCTTCCCAGCTTGGCCCGGAGGGGGGCAGGCATACATGTTCTGTGTAGGATTTTTAATTGGATTAGTCTGAAACAGTGGTTTATTGCTGTTTCCCTGGGGGACATCAGAGCTGACTTCCAATCTTCGTCGTTTAAGTCACCCACGTCTCCCTCCCATTTATCCCGTAGGACCTGGAATGAGTTGGGCATATTGTTACACAGTTTGCGATAAGTGCAGGATATGGCTTTCGTCTGGAGTGGTTCTGATAGTAGTCTATCCTCTATGGGGGAGGCCTCTGGAAGGGAAGAGAGGTTTGGCACTGAGGTAGTGATAGCATGTGTTATTTGGAGGTACCTAAATGTCTCGGAGTGAGCCAGATCGTGCTTCTGTTGGAGTTCGGGAAAAGTCAACAATTTACCCTTGTGGATCAAGTCCCCAAGGGTAGAGATGCCTATCGTGTCCCACCTGTCAAACCCTTTCAGGTGACAGAGGGAGCCCAGTTTATGGGAGGCCCAGAGTGGGGTAGCCCGGGTGAATACGTCAGACCAGCCAAGGCTCTTAGTAGCCCGGTGCCAGATAGCAATGGTTTGTGTCATGGGTCCCACATAGCAGTTTCGGGGAAATTTGCCATAAAGAATGCCGAGATATCCTTCACGTCCTGTCTGAGTTTAAAACATTTCTTAAGCGCGCGTACACCTGACGGTTTCATGGCGCTGTGGTTCACTGAACCTCAGTTGGCGGGGGAGACCGGGGGGCATAAGGAGAATTATTGAGGAAATGCCTGTAGGAAGAGAAAGGTTTTTAATGCCTTTCGGAAAAGAGGATATTGGGTGGAGGATCTGAGGTGGAGCGGGAGAGAATTCCAGAAGGTGGGGGCGAGTGTGGAAAATTTAGAGCCACCCCATTTTTTTCGCCGAAAACGGGGAACAGTCAGCAGGTGTTGATCTTGAAACCAAGCGTTTTGACGGAGGGAGAGGGGAGAGGCGGGGGACCAAGGGAAGGGGACCAGAAGAGGGGAGACCAGGGACTGGCACAACCACCTGTCAAAACCAGTTCGGTTTTGTCTGGGTTTAATTTCAGGTGGTTGTGGTTCATCCAGTCCCGGATGAAGGTCATAGTGGTTTGAAAATTAGAAATAGAATCAGGGGTTGAAGATAGGGAAAAGATGAGCTGGAGGTCATCCGCATAGTTATATACGGAGACCTCCATTTGTTGAAGGGCAAAGATGAGGGTATCCCCCTAAATGATAGGCCGGGTTGGTAGGCGAGCCATGGAGCCAGGAGTTAGTGGCCACAAGTTGGGAGGCCCAATAATAGAGTCGCATGTTGGGCAGGGCGATACCCCCGTCGTACCATCCCCGAGTCAGTTTATGCAGAGCAATTCGAGGTGCCTTACCATCCCACAGGAGAAGTCGCAATTCACCATCTAGCGTATGGAAAAAGGAGTAGGCAATTGGGAATGGGCAATTTTGAAGGACATATAAAAAACGTGGGAGTGCCAGCATTTTGAAGATTGCCGCCCTGCCCGGAAGGGACAGGGGCAGCGTACGCCAGCCAACTTATTCTACCACAAACGAAAGTAAATAAGACAAAGAAAGAGATACAATTGCTTTTGTCAAAGGAGGAAATCCTTTTGAAAAATCTAGCAAGAGTGTTGGGAGTTTTGTCTTCTTCGATTCAAGCAATTTCTCCAGGCCCTTTGCATTACAGTGCCCTACAGATATTAAATGCATGTGGTTTTAAGGAGAGGTATAGGGCATGGGGCACTCTTTCTCTTGAGGCTCAGGAGGATCTGGAGTGGTGGTCAAGGAATATGGAGGCATGGAACAGTAAGGCTATTTTTGGAAATGTGTCAGATCAAATTCAGGAATCGGATGCCAGCAATCTAGGTTGGGGAGCAAGATTAAACAGTTTGGAAGCAGGCGGGAAGTAGTCAGAGGAGGAGAAAGTACTCTATATAAAATGTTTAGAGATGTTAGCAGCACTCAATGCCTTGATGAGTTTCAGGAAATTATTATCTGATGGAACACTACTGGATTTAATTTCCAATTGCTGTAATCCTTGAGCTATCTGGTATTCCAATCTACTCTCACATTTTGTATGCCTGGGATAAATTCTGCTCTCAACAACACTCTTCTGGTACCAACAGAAATACCGAATTTGTCTTGCAACTCCGCCAACCTCGGGCCACCCAGATGGTTTTTATAAGTTATATAAGTTAATGCTGTGAAGTTGTGCTTTCAGCAAGCAGAAATCTTTATTTTGGGCTACTCCCTATGGATTTTAATTCATGGTTTTCTTTTCAAGATCGAATGTGAAAAAGATAGTTTTTTTGCGCGGATTCACTATTTTTTGTTTCTCTATCCAGGAAAAATATTCCTGAATTAAGGACACTAAGGCCATCCTTAACAGTGGCCCAGAACTACTGGGGTTCCAGTTACTCCTGAGGGTCCACTAAGACATGAGGAACCACCTGGGGGTACCGATAATTCCAGCTCAGATTTCTGCGTTAATTCCACATTAATGCACATTCATATGGTGAAAACAGCCGAAACCTCCGGGTGGAATGTTAACAACTATGCAGTGTTCCTACAGATATAATTCCAGTGAGGCCTGTAGCTAATGTTATGCACCCATCAGAATTAAGTACCACTCGTAATGAGGAACTAAAATTGTCTCTACCAAGGAATGAAATTTCAGAGGACTGTAAAATTGACAGATGTGCTTTAAATGTTTTAATCCAATTCCAAACTGGATTTTTCCTTCTACTTTGTACGCAATTAATGTGATTTAATACATTGAGTCTATCTCTGAATTTATCAATTAGTACATTCCATCTTTAATTTTAAAAGTATTTGAAACCTTTATGCTTGATCATTTTACATGCTCAGCCTCGGCCAACAAAGTAACTAACGCCTTTTTGATGATTTCAAGTGAGCTGCATGTAAAGCTAAGGCTTATATAAAACTTAACTTCGGCATTAGACACAGTGCATTGGTATGAGTCTGAGACAGTGTCTTTTGAAGCAATATATAACCTCACGCAAGTGTTCCACGATTGATGTTTTTTGTAATGCAAGAAGATTACAATAAGTTATTATATTATGTATCACAGCTTTATTTATGAAGAATACTTTATGGCATACCTTTTGCAGACAGTAATTTTGCGCGATCATGAATATTGCTAGCCAAAATGCAGTGACTGAGTCTTGACAGGCATTATCATTATCTAAATAGAATATGATTTCAATCTAAAATAAACATAGGAAAATTTGGAAATTTGAGCAATAGATCCCAAATATTAGGGGTTTTGAGTGTGAGGACTTTGTTCCAAATCTTGGTAGACGTAAGAACCAAATCAAACATGAACCAGTCACAAAAGAAGATTTCATTTCACGTGGGGAAATTTGTAACACAAATGGGTGGATACAGAACTTCAATGGTAGTACATGCAAATCACAAAGCATAGATGTAAATTCACTTAGCTGGCTATGATGCATATCATACAGTACATTCTATAGTAGGTATTCAACAGCTAAGTACTAATCTTCAACAATGTCTGTAGGAATGGCAATTTGTTCTTTTTAATGGATGAACTTAACATGCTGGGCTATATGGTGGAATCTGCACATACCTCTGGTAAGCCAAAATATTGTGATGATATGTTCATCTCCAAATCAGTGAGGTTCTTTGATGCAAGAGATCCATCCTAATCAAGTACAGGAAACAAAGTACGGACACATTATTACATAATTTAGCTGATTTCCCCTCCCTATATAGCACACCACTATATAACAAAACCCTTTCCTCCCTTCCACAGACCCAGTTGTTGTGCCACTCATGGGATTCAACACATGATGCACAAGGCTGTCACTGGGCCCAGGATCTTAACAAACCTGTGAGGTGGTCAGTCTAAGTCACATTTTAAGGGACTTCCTAAATGTTTGTGAGGGAAAAAGCATTTGGTTTGTTATGAGAAGTCAAAGGATCTTAAATTACATGTACAAGGGTAGCACTCTACATGTCTGGAGGGACCTAATGGTTGCGCACACAAATCCACTAACGGAGTTTTTTCACCAATAGGTCAGGTAAGAGCAATTTCTCTAACCACAATGGAGATGCTGACCCACTAACTAAATACAGAACACAAATAAGGCAAGATTGTTTTAACTACCTGATACCTGATGTGTGCTCATTTATGATGAAATACAGATAAAATGAAAAACGGTACAGGACAGACATTCTCACCTCCTGTGCTCTAAATTTCCTCTTCTTCTTATCCTTATCTCTTTTTCTTTCCAAATCAGGCTTCTGATCAGTTAGGTTGCTTCGGAACTCACAAAATTCATGCCAGAATGAGAACAAAATGCTAAAAACCACCATCTAACCAAGGGACAATAATAATCAGTGTTAATGGGAACTTCAAAAGTCCTTTTTCATGCTTGTTCACTTATTTGGAAGAAAAAGTTACCTACTTGAAATTCTTGTTCTCCGGAATATCTTCATTGATGTTCATTGATGTTGTAAAGAGTAAAAATTACCACCCGAGCAAGATCACAAAGCACTTTAAAAATAAATCAAATCTCTTCTTATAATGATTGTATATGCCTAACTTTAGGCAACACTGACTGAATTTAATTTTTTTTCCTTAAAAAAAAAAGACAGTTGTAATTAAACATTCCACCAATTGCTAATCGATTATTTTCTGATTACTTTTTAGGGAAAAAAAGTAAGGAAAGAAAATAGAGCTTTAAAAAGAGCAGGGAGCTATTAAGGGAGTCAGCAGCTCCACTGGTGTCTCACTTTGTTTTGGTGGAACCTAACATCAAGTCATAGCTCCTTTTTGAAAAGAAACTGGAAACCTTAAATCTTATAAACGGTGAAGACACTAGGGAGCCTATTCACAAACTGCATTTTATAATACATTAGTAGTACTACAAAATTACTACAAACTTACTACACAAGGCTATTCACAAAACTATATGCAGAAATTCCGCCCCTCTTATCCTATTCGGTGCCCCAACTGTCTAGTCTCTGCACACGGTGCATTTTAGAAGAAACTGTGGCTGAAAAATGGTGAATACCAACTACACAATTAGAGGGGTTATGGAAGGACTAAGGAGGGGTTTAAGAGTAGGCACATTCCTATTCGCAAAATGCACTTCTAAAGTTACTACTGCAAAAAAGGACCCGAAACAGTCATACATGTACTGCAGCTCAGAGCTGGAGTAAGTCCTGCACCACATAGTGCCAACCTCTGGTACTGCAACACTGTTGGACGGGGAGGTAGAGACTTAAAATAAAACCCCATAAGAAATAAGGTTAATTTAAAATATTTACTTTGGTGAAAAATATAAATAAATTTGATTGTTAAAAAAAATGTTTTATTTAGATGTAACATTGTTTAATAACCTCTTTTACATTGAAAAATGTATGCAACATTTATTTTTATTAAACTATATTTACATTTTCAAGCAATGTATGATAAATTCTCAACGTATGCTCTTCCCCAGTTCCAGATAATGTTGGAGGCTGGGATTGTGCTCCCTGCGTATTGTCCCACCCCCTTTTTCCCCGTAAACTATAACCATTAAACTGTAACTCAAAGATGTACATGCTTCTTTATACATGATTGTACTGTCTATTGAGCTTGTTTAATAAAAAAGAGTTTTTAATAAAAAAGAATATATATATATTTACACTTATAATTAATTCTACACATCACAAATTGTTTTTAAATATGTAACAAAAAATAATACATAATTTTTACTTTTAGTGGGATTTTCTGTCAACAGTAGAAAAATGTTTTTATTCAATATATACATTTAAAAAAAATGTACATTAAGTTATTACTGCTGTAACTTTTATATTGTTGTAAAAATAATATAATATATAAAATCATTTATCATTAATATATACATTTAAATTATTTTTCAATTTTTTCATGTTTTATAAACATTTATATTTTTTCCTACATTTTAACCAGTGGAGTTCCACTGCCTACATGTGACACATTAATAATAGTAACTTTAAACTATTAACTTACTGTGAGCATAATGTTTAATTATTTTTAATAAATGAAATTAAAAAATAATATGAAAGATTTATTTAAAAAATCCTACCTAAACTAAAATATTTGTACTTACCAAAAATTACAAATGTCCAAAATTATATTTAGAACTAATGGAAGTTTATTTACATTTTTCTTAAAAAAATAAGGATACATTTATTTTAAATTAAAAAAGGTTATTAAAATATGTAATCATTAAAAAATATTTGTTTTTTAAAATAAATATCAATTTTGAACACTCATTTCTAAAAAGTCGAAATAAAGATTTTTTATTTAACATTATTTCTAATGGGATACTATTTGAAGATCCTGCCTTCATTATTTTCTATTAGGGTGTGTTGCAGTACCAGTGGTTGGCCAGGGGAAGTGCTGGTCTTACTACTACTCCTTTCTGTCTGTATTAACTTACTTATTCCAACTACCCCTCCTGGGGTATAGGCCATCAACCAGGACTCTCCAGCCATCTCTGTCCTGGGTTTTTCTTTCAATCTGATTCCATGTATAACCCATCTCCTTGCAGTCAGCCTTAAGGCCTCAGCACCAGGTGTTTCTTGGACTTCCTCTTTTTTCTTTTCCTTTGAGGGTTTCAGGTCAGGACTTGTCTAGTGGTGTTTGATGTGGGCTTGCGGAGGGAGTGACCTATCCAGCCCCAGCATCTTTTCATGACTTCTTAATGAGCAGGAAGTTGAAAGGTCTGCTGCCATAGGTTATTGTTGCTGAAGGTGCTTGTCCAGCAGATTTGGACGTTTTTCCGCAGACCGGTGTTGATGAATGTTTGGACTTTATAGGTGGTGGTCACTGTTGTCCTCCAAATTTCTTCTCCATTCAGAAGGACTAATTTTATGTTGGTGTTCAAAAGGTTGATCTTGGTTTTCAGTGTTAGGTGCTTGAAGCTCCAGGTGCTCTTTAGCTGAATAAAGGCAGCCATTGCTTTGCTGATTCTTGACTTGACGTCTGCGTCTTTGTCACCTTGCTTGTCTACGACACAGTCAAAGTAGTAAAATCCTCAACCCTTTCCAGTACATCGCCTACAAAAGTGTCTGCAGTTGTTCGGCCGTGTTAGCCATCAGAATCTTGGTTTTTCTCCTGTGGATGTTGAGTCCAAGTTGTGCTGATGTGGCTGCCATATTGTTGGTCCTCTCTTGCATTTACAGATGGGTATGAGAGAGTAGGGCCAGGTCATCTTCAAAGTCAAGGTAGACGAGCTGCTTCCAAGGTGTCCACTGGATTTAATTTCTTCTCCTTGATGTGGATATCTTCATGATCCAGTTTATGGCCAGAAGGAAGAGAAAAGGTGAGAGCAAACAACCCTGGCGGACTTCAGTCCTCCCTTGGAAGGCTCATGTGAGTAGTCCTCCATGGACTATCTTGCAGGTCATTCCCTCGTAATGGTTCCTGATACTTACGAGTTTATCTGGCGCACCACAGAGGCAGAAAATTTTCCAAAGGGTCTCTCTGTCCATGTTGTCAAATGCCTTCTCATAGTCCATGAAGTTGACCTAGAGGGGGGAATCCATTCCATTGACTGCTCAATGATGATGCACAGTGTTGCAATATGGTCTGTGCAGGATCTATCTGTGTGGAAGCCAGCGTTTTGCAACTAAGCATCAATTTGCTCCTTCATTTATTAAGGATGACTCTTTTGAACACATTGCCTGGAGTTGATAGAAGAGTTATCCCTTTGAGTTTGCACAGTTACTCGGGTAACTTTTCTTGGGGACCTTGATGAGATATCCTTCCTTCCAGTCTGATAGCACCTATTCCTCTTCCCAGATACTTTTATTAACTTACACTTATAAATGTGGCTAACCCACTTTCAAGGCGAGGAAACCTATAAGCTTATAACTGAATGTTGACCCTACGGCCACCACCAGTCTGCAAAGCCACATTCCAGGCCCATCCCAGGAATACTGGCGGCAACGGCAGGCCCTGCTTACCTCACTGACTGCCGCACTGTGAAGTTAGCATCTTCCCGCTCAGCCTCTATTACCACCTGAGGTGTGTCAGCCTAGACTCCTATATGAGACCACTGCACCACTCGGCACAGGCATGGGGTTATAATCCCCAGCCACTACAGGCACTGATGATGTCCTGTATCTTGAGGACATCAGCAATGCCTGGTGTCCTTCAGCTGAGATTAGATGGTGAAGGTCTGACTCACTCAGCTAAGGCCTATCCCCACCTAGCGGTACAAAAGGGGGTGGTGATGGACGGAGCATCTGAACCAATCAAACACTCACACCCAGTCAACAGATCTGGGTTTAATCCATCACCGATATCCATCACCATTCCTTAGCCCACTCTGCCACCCCAGTTCAGACATGGCCATATGCAAATCAGTCTGACCCTGTGCCTCATGGGAACAGTCCAGCCCGAACTGCCAAGCCATGCATATGGCCATGTCTGAACTGGGGTGGCAGAGTGGGCTAAAGAACGGTGATGGATTAAACCCAGATCTGTTGACTGGGTGTGAGTGTTTGATTGGTTCAGATGCTCCATCCATCACCACCCCCTTTTGTACCGCTTTGTTTGCCATAAGTTGGCAGGGTATGCTCAGACGTGAGTCCCTTGCTCACTTTGCCACTGGATTCAAGCAAGCCTGGCTGAAGACGGCTGAAGTGCCAGAAACCGGTCCTAGGAAGCTTGTTTCCGGTCCAGGGAAGGCATGGCTTGGCAGTTCGGGCTGGACTGTTCCCATGAGGCACAGGGTCAGACTGATTTGCATATGGCCATGTCTGAACTGGGGTGGCAGAGTGGGCTAAAGAACGGTGATGGATTAAACCCAGATCTGTTGACTGGGTGCGAGTGTTTGATTGGTTCAGATGCTCCGTCCATCACCACCCCCTTTTGTACCGCTATCCCACCTAGGCTAAACCTCTGCATGGGGAGGGAGGCATCCCACTTCACAGGTGTGATAAGACCATATGCAACCTGGAGTTCACTCCAAACACATTTGTCATGCCAGACTCATACGGGCCTGATGGTTATTTGGTGCCATTTCCTTCACTTCCTCCCTTTTATCTTAAGAGATTCAAATATCATGTATCAGCTTTTTGATTTGTGATCACAGCTGGTTTCTGTTTAACTGAAAAACGAGTATTGGCAAAGCAAACAAGCATGGCGCGGAGTTGTTGCGGAGTTTTATATAGCGCGAACCAGACCCGAACCGAATCAGGTATCAGAGCGCTTTACATATTTTCCAGTTACGTTACATGAGGACACACTATTGTAATTGGAGTAATTGGTCATTAAAGCTTGGCCTGAACCTGTGGATAAATTCTATTAAACCATTATAACCTACAAAGGAATAGAGGCCTTCATGTAAATTCAAATCTTGAAAAGGCTATGAATAGACATATTCACTGTAATATGATCAAAGCCTTACAGGACGCTTTCCTTTGTAGGAGACATTATACAACCTTATGTTTAGGGCCAGCAGTAGATGCTCTCTATACACCAGGGAGCTGTTTACAAAATGCATTTTATAGTACGTTTAGTAGGGCTACAACAGTATAAATACCATAATACAAACTGCTATTCACATACTTATGTGTGGAGGAATCCGCCTCAACTACCTTATGTGCAGGGATCGCCGCACACTTAACTAAACGTTTTAGTAGTAAATGTGGGCAGGACAGTGGTGAGTGGCTAGAAAATAGGGAACATTTACAAATACATGGGAGTGATTAAGGGAGGAGCTTAGGGAGGGTAGTGAAGGGACATGCACCTACCCACAAAGGAGTAAGCCCATTGCTAGTCGCAACCTACACGTGTATAAATACTACAACTAAAAAAAAAACCAAATATTAGTGATTTAACTCCAACTCAGAGTAGAGTAAATCCAGCACCACACATAGGTAACGCATTGTATTGCAACACCCACTCATAAAAAATAATGGAGGTAGGAACTTAAGTAAAACCCACTAGGTAATAATGTTAAATTAAATCAAAGTAGTTAAACTATTTAAAAAATTACAAATAAATATATTTTAATGTCAAAAGAATACCTATAAATACATATTTTATTTTTTAAGTATTTTAATAACTGTTGTAATTTTAAAAATTGGTTGGGCCGCCGTCACAAGTACGGCAGTCCTGAGGACTGTCACAATCGTAATTAGGCCCAAAGTCTCCACCAAGCATGGGGAACATCAAATATGGCCATAAAGTCACTACTTGTTCCCCTAGTCACCTATAGAGTGGCCGAGGTTGGTGCAGCGCAGCTACGAGTGGTGGGGGCTAACTGGGTGTGCGACCACTGGTAGTATTAGGGTGAGTGGCTTCTTTCATGCAGGCGAGCTGCTCCCGTTTGACAACCTGCAGCTGGGATTTGGATTACCAGGGGATCAGTTCTTGTTGCATAGGGCTGTGGTAGTGACAACCAAAAGCCATTGGGGTTGGCAGGATGGCTGAGCCCCTTACGCTGGTCGAAAATTCTGGAGAATATTCTGAAGGTGTCTAGGAATTCCAGGTTTAGATTAATTAACTTTTATTTCCTTCACAGGGTTTATCTTACCCCAGGCAGTGTAAACAGATACACCCGGACTGCCGGTGCGGCATGACCTAGAATGTGGTGAACTTGGGGCTGAGATGTATCATATGGCCTGGTCCTGTCCTACCCTTTTGGGATTCTGGGAAGCAGTGACGGAATGTGCCAATGAAGTTACTGATCATACTGTTTCCTGCTCACCCAGTGTTTACTGGGGTTGTTGCTGTGCCCTCCCAAATGTAAGAACACTAACAGATTCATTGATTTAGTTATAGTTCTTGCTAAACAAGATATTCTGATGGATTGGAAAAATGACGCGGATAACCTTTCAGGTGGGCTGGCTTTGAAAGTGATGTATTGCTCAGAAGGGCGCCATTCCAGTGATATGGCGCGTGCTTGGGAGAGCTTGGCTGACTGCATGAAGGAGCCCGCACTGGCCTCTCTGGCGAGCTGCCCATGGGGCATGGCATGGCAACTCTGGAAGATGGTGGGTTTGAGGAGAGCTAACCAGGTGGAAGGACTTGAGTTGGGTGGATGCCCCGCCCAGCCTGGGCAATCGATTGGGTTTTTGGCCAATGGCGTTTCTTAATGTCAGGACTTCATGGCTGTAGAGCAAATTTGAAGATGAATGGCTTAGTTTAGGGGGCTTTATGTTACATGTTTTGTTTACTCATTGGGGAATGGGCAGACATGAGGGAGACTGAGCTGCTGAAATGGAATTGGATGGGTCCTTGACTAAGTGAGTACTAGATTGTTATCTAGACTAGGAAGATATTTTCTAGGATCTCACTATAATCTGTTTTGCTTTATATATCTGAAACTAATAAAAAATGTTCTTGCAAAACGAAATCACTACTAGCAGTAACTTTACAGTTATATATTATGTTTTGGTGACTCCAACCCTATTTCAGGGGGTGGGGACACATAAGTCTACAATTTTGAGTAACTTGACACTAGTAAATAACGAACAGACATTAGTAGGAAAGTTACTCAAAAGTGTTACAGTAAATTTACTGGTAATAAATCTACCTGTGTAGATTTGCCTTTGCCAATAAACCCCCCCAAGTACTTAGTGCTTCAAAGATCCCTTGCTATGGTACACACAAGATGAATCCCATAGGGGACCTATGGACTGATTACTCTCCTCCCAGGTTAGATCAGAAACTGAGGAGGTAAGTAAGAGAAGCTACAGATGTCATTATGTAATTGGAACTTAGAGTCCATTTGACACAATAAAAAACATAATTGACTGATATTCCTTGTATTAAAAGGAAACTGTTGTCACGTGGTGTAAGCAAGTGATTGGCAACCCTGGCTACCTGCGTCTGAAATGTTTTGTAGCTAACGTGCCTTCACAAGCCTTTATGACTATTGTGAGAAGTTGGCCTGATATATGATGTTCACTAATTCTAGTGATCACCTTGTATCAGTCCAAACAACCCTTATGGTGATTGGTTGTAAAGTCAACCGTATAGACCAGCTATCCTAGTAGCGTGGACAAAAGCAGTCTTTTAGGCTAATCTCTTTTGGCATGTGAAGCCAGCTGTTTTACCATAGTATAACCCCTTGAATACCAAATGAAAGGACACCACACAGGTTGTTATGAAAATAAACAATCTATTTATTAATAACAACACCTCTGAACTCTTTATGAGATCAGAGGGCTAAGCACATGACAATACTAAAAAGGAAATACGAGTTCGCACAATATTTACACAAGTGCCTTAGGGGCACGACAAACCATATACTCAAATCAATGGAATGCGAGGATGAAAAATACTGTAAGGAGATCCAGAGGCTAGAGGATCGGTGGGACTACGCTACAAACTAGGTAAGTAAGGAGCAGGAGGCCCACGGGACTCACGTGCAGAGTGGGAACTCTCACACGGGATGCGTACCAACGTCTATGGATGCAACAGTTTACAAAGTTACGGATTCCGGACGAACCCGGCTGGATGGAGGGAAAACAACAGTGGACCTGGACACTAGGATAGTGGACACAGACTTCAGCACCTAGAAGCTTTAGTTACCTAACCCACAGGCTGCGGGTGCATAGGGCTGAAGTTACGTCGGGTTTGCTGTGTGGATCCCGGTGATGCCTGAAACAAGAAGTTGCTGGCAGGCAGCCAGATGGAGGAGTCCGGTGGTTCCAAGGATGGAACTAGGAAGAAGGAAGTCCTGAAAAGGAAGGGGACAGAGTCTTGGTCACTAGCCAGTGACGGTGCTGGAACCAGGAGGGGACCAGATGCTGTCGCCGCGTTCAGGTGAAGGAAGGGTCGCTTCTCTCTCTAGCTGCGCGGACCAGGAGCTGTTCTTCACGACCAGGAGCTGTTCTTCACGACCAGGCTGGAGGCACGAGCTGTCCCACGTAGTCTGCTGCTGTTGGCGGTGTCGGATCGTCGATCTGGACAACAGGCCTTGGCTAATGCAAGCCACGCGGTGAAACAAAGATGGCGTCTTGAGTGGACCAGGAGGGTCCAGGGTGCTCCTCTTTTACAAGGGAGCCAGGGCCAGTCTGGGGGACCAGACTAGCAGAGTTGAAATCTTCGGATCGTCGTCTTAGAGGGCACAAGCCAGCCGGCAAGTGACCAGACAACAGGAAGTGCAGCAACCAGGCAAAAGGGCCCCACGCAGATCACGGGGATGCTGGGGGGCTGGTCTTTGGTGCAGGTGCTGCGTCGGTGTGGGGCTTCTCAGTCCCCAATGCACTCACTTGAGGAACCCTCAGGGGTCGTGCAGGAAGCGCTGTGCAGGTTTCTTCAAGATGGCCGTCTCCACGTTGCTCGTCGCACCCACGGGTCCCAGCTGTGCTGTGGGTTTGGGGTGGAGGTCAGAGAGGTCTGGAGGTCCGGGGTCTTGTCGAGCTGGATCGTCGGATTCCGGGATGGAAGGACTCTGCAGCAAACCGCACAGGAGCTTGATGGTGCCTGCGAAGCAGGATGGTCACTCCCTGACCATAGGGGAGATTCTTCAGTCTTCTGATGTTCAGGAGGTCGAAGGTCAAGAGTTTCTTCGTGGAAGGTTGTCAAGATTAATCTAACTTGGAATGGGACCAGCTCCTACCTTTATCCGGCTAAAGGGGGCTGCACTACGACTAGGTCCCTCCCCTGGGTGGGACCAGGAAGGGGGGTGGTTACACCCCCTATCCTTTGTCCAGTTTCCCGCCAGAGCTGGGGCTGGAGTGCCCCAGCAACTGGTTGGAACCGGTGTATGCACAGGGCACCTTGTGTGCCCCAGGCATGTCTCATTCCTTTCAGCCTGAGCCTACCTAATACACAAAATCCTGTCTGGGGTGGTGCTAGCACCTCCCAAGGCAGGAAACCCTTTGTCCGAGCCTCCCTCGCTGGAAGGACTCCCAGCAGCAGGAGGTCAGACTTGTGTCTGTGGTGGCAGCATCCATTTTGTGATGCTGAGGCTTGAGTTAACTTTAACCGGGGTTTACAGTTACATACATGTCATGTCCCTCTAGAAGGGTGGAATGCTAACCCTGTCGCCAGAATTGGCGAGGGGTTAGTATTCCAATTCGTTCTGTCACCTTACTCGACATGTTTTGATAATGTTATACCAAAGTTAGCATTTAACCACGAGCATTATAATGCACTTAAGAGTATATGGTATAGCGTTATCATGGAACAGCTATTAGGACTTTGTTCCGCAAGCTGCAAACGGGCTCAGCTCATGCCAGAGCACCATCTCACATAATTCCAAGCACTCTGCCTTCAGGATTGATAAGGCCTGCCATAGGAGTGACTGATAGGAATATATGTGTCCATTTTAGGGTTAGATATAGGAATACTATATCTAACCCAAAAGCAAAGGGTGATTACACCACCTTGCCCCAGCTGTCGTGCAGCCAATTGTGTCTGTTTTGGATGGCCAGCCAGGGGTGGCATAATACATGCTGCAGCCCCTGGTAGGCCCTGAGTATACCTATGCCCTGGATACCTAAGGTATACTGTACAGGGACTGATAAGGTGACTCAGTATCCAATTAGATATGTACCTAGGGTACATGGAGTCCATTTTAACAGAGAGAGCAGGAAGCCTGGGGTCCTGAATAGCAGGATCCCAGGCCAACTAAGTCAGAAATCAGCAAAACACCAGGCAAAAAGTTGGGGGTAACCATAGTCAGATATCCACCTTCCTACAACTATAACATTGTAAGACTTTCAAGACAAAGATTCATGTTGCATAAAATATGTTCAGTTAAGGGAGCCTTATAAAAGCTGTTTGTTGTTGAAAAGAACTTCAAAGAGTTTGAGTGATTGTATGAAAATGAATTAAAATCCATAGGTCTAATCCACTTCGCATATGTTCCTGGAGCATGTAAATCAAACATTAAATTACAATCCCATGCATACATTAACTACAGCATATCTATTTCCTTTTCCAGTTTTTCTAGCACGGTCTTCTTTAGACCCGGCTCCTATATGAATGACATCCAATACACTGCAGTATGACCTTTTTCAGATTATGCCATGATGTTGTCCTCTTACCTGAGCTTCTCGAAACACATATGGCCCTAGGTCTCGCCTGTGCTCGAGGATCTTCTCTGCTTGTTCTTGTGAGATGTCTATTTGCAAGGCAGGGGGTATGCTTGAATTGATGAAGCAGTTGATTATGGTAGAGATCTTATTCTGGATAGTGGCATCGTCACAGTAAGAATGGCACAAATCCTGGTTAGATAAAAGAGAAGCAATCATAAAACATATTATTATGTGTGACCATATCACAAAACGTCTGTAGGTTTAGTTATTTGTTTTGCAAATATTTGCATCAGATGCTGTACACATGATCTTACCAAAATGAGAAAAATATAGCTAGCAGTGGTTTGGTGATATATACTCCGGTTTAACTCCAATGCATTAGAATTGGCTCCCATCCAACATCAGAGGCATTTTGGGTCCACTTCAACAGTCACAATGCAAAACCTATTCTTTCCTCTCCTTTTCATATTTGATTTTCTTGAGACTGAGGACTTAAAGCTCTATCTTACAGCAGTTTACTCTTCTAGACAACCCTTCATTTATTAGGCTAGATCTGGATAGGTTTTAAATATCGATGGGCATTAGTGGATACTAAAGCAAATATCACTTGTGAATACGCAGAAGCGAAAATTATGGATATGATGCGTAGGCTTCCAAAAGGTAACCACACTTTGCCAGTGAAACTAATTTTGACTAATTTCCCAGGAACATAGGGGATATGAGGTAGATTAAATCAGAACTGAAAAAACAAAAGAACAGATTAATGAAAGACAGACACATTCTCAGAAATGGGAAAAAGTGAAGGTTATTGTGCAATCTACTGGAAGGTAGAAAATACATTAAAAACTGTTTCCGCAGGTGAGTCACTTGATCTTGTTTTGGACATTTATTCCTGCAAGTTCATCATCTAGAAAGATTACCTTAAGTGTAACACTAAAGTAAATAAGGACAGAGCAACTCAGAAGAGCAACCAGCCAATTACATCACAAAATGGTTGTGTATAAGAACACCCAAAGCATTTGCTCGTTTCTTGAGTCACAGAAGTAATGCTTTTTGCATGTGGCACAGAATTAAAATGCCTTGATCCCAAGTTTGGGGATGAATTCCAGTCCATGCACAAATAGAAGTGTGCGCAAGATTTTGAATTCCAAATTGTGTGATGATTTTTGCATCCTTATTGTTTTCCACCAACACGTTTCTGCAAGTGAAGCCTCCTTAGATTTATTAGGGATAAATACAAAAACTGCAAAACATGCGGATTTCGGTGTTTTAAGCAATGCCCACTAGCCCACCGGGTCAGCTCATGCTATTGCTTCCACATCCTTGGTGGAGGATTGCATGTCATATTTAGACATGTCTGAAGGCTCACTTGTATTAAACTCCATGTATGGCGATGCATGTATGGCGATGCAGATTGTGAAGGCCTGAGTGAAGGACCCTGCCTTGTTGATGTAACAGAAGTCCATCTCGAAGCAGCAGCTTCATCATAAGACCTTGCAGAGGTTCTACACAGGAGGATTGGCCTTTGCCTGACCCACTTTAGATAATCTGAGCCTTGATCTTCACTAGATATTGAAACCGGAGGAGTAGAGGCAGAAAGGCATTCTGAAGCTAAGAGAGAGAGCCTTCTCGGAAGCATGCAAAAGCACTGACATTGCGCGTTCTCCACGGTTGTGAAAAAGATTGAAGCAGGATTCTCTGCATTGCAGGAAAATGCCATGCACCACTTAAGGGTGTAATTGCCATTTGTATTCTGCTAGACGTCGTCAACTGAGTTTCTTCACTCTGGCAATTAGAGATCCTGCCAGGTAATTCACAACCAGGGAAAAAAATAAAATAAAAATAAAGATGCTGTTGTGAGTTATCCAATTGCAGAGGTGCAGATCCTACTGCTAGTTGAAGTACCACATGGCGATGGTGTGTCTGTGAGAACCTATACCAGCCTCCCTTTATTGGAGGATAGGAAGGCCTTCATTGTCACACAAATCGCCTGCACCTCCATCAAACTGATGTGGAGGCGGGTTTCCATCGGAGACCAGAGTAATCTGAACCACCTCTTCCTCATGGCCTCACCAGGTCAAAATAGAAGCATTTGTCACTACCATCAGCTCTGGCTGGTGTAAGAAAAGGGGTCTGCCACTGGCGTGATTGTGGTCTAGCAGCTACCACGGTAGATCTTTTTCAGTCTACTACAAAACCGGGATGGTTTGTTCACCGGATGTGAATTCAATAGAGTCCATATAATCCCATCACCTAAGCGCTGACGTCAGCTTCTTCCGTGACAAATTTCTGTGACAAAATGCGGAGCCACTATAGAAACTGGCTATGGACACAGTGTGCCAAAAAGATAGATACATCTTTGAATTAACCGCTACAAGTGGTAATGTACTATAAAATAATTTCAAGAAACGGATCTTGTAGGCAAGAAGAAAACAGTTCACAGAACGGGGAGGATGGGTGGATCAGCAAGGAATATACGGCTAGAATATGTCTCTACTAGATAAGGCATTACCGAAGGTAAGTAACTTGTCCATCTGATAGATATGTAGCCGCAGATTCCTTACCTTAGAATTAGATACCATAGCAACACCACCCATGAAGGTGGCTCTGCAAACTGACCATACCAAAAATCCATACATTTAACCAACCAGTCTACTGAAAGACAGAAAAGACCAGTGGAGTGAGAAAATAAGGTGAGAAGGACAATATATCTCACCATAAGCAACATGGAATAACCACAGCCAATAATGGTAATGGTAGTGATGGGGAAGCATGGGGAAGTAGAACCCATGGGAACAGAAAAACATCCCAAAAGACACTAATCAATATGATTTGACATATTACTCAGACCCAAGATGGGAATTGGAACCATGAATAGCTGAAGCCCATAATCTCAGCGCCACTGGAACCATAACAGAGCAAAGCTCTGCGTACCAACATCAATTGAGACTATCTGGGGTGAAACACCGAGAAGAAATCTTGAACACCTATACAGCGGAGAAAGCATGAGGCGTGCTTCCACTACAAGTCTGTGAGGATAAACAAAAAAGTCTTGCCCTGGGAGAGAACTCCAGACAGCAGAACACCAGTAGAAACACCTAAGGGAGAACCACAGGGAGGTGGAAAAGGAAAGCAATGCATTCAAAACTATTTCAACAACTATCTCAAAAAGGCGAAACACAGGCCGTAGATAAATAATTAGCAAGAAAAACCAGCAAAGCATTAAGAAATTATGTTAGCCGATTAAATGCCTGAAAAAGGTGGTAAGGGCCACAGCCTGAAAGAAAGCAACAGGAAACAGAACCTCATGATAAAGAATACAAGGGTGAAATGGGCCTAAAATAGGCCAAGATGAGTAAAGGCCAACTATTGGGAGGCTGAGACTGTCGGAACAGTGAAGGCTATCAAACAAAGCAGAAGCCGATGAAAAAGTAAAAAAAAAACATTGTCCCATAGAGAAAAGATGCTGTATAAAGCATAAGGTCCAAAACTGTGAAACAATGTGGCCTAGCTGGCGAGCATGGCGGTCGTCTAGAGCCTGAGCTCCGGCCAGCCTGACAAAATCCTTTACTGTTATCCTGGCCCTGGGCATCAGAAGGGGTTCCCGGCTACAGCAACCGACAGCGCATACATTGAGCTACGATCGGTAGCAGTTTCACCTCAGAGGCGACACGGGAGACGGAGTTGCTGCCCGGCGACGCGGGGAGTCCCGATAGGTCCGGCGAGGCCTAGTCAGCAGGGGCCTCGATTTTGGGGTTGCCCGATCCGGACGCTGTTTCTTTGCCGACGCGGGGGAGACGTGTATCGCGGCGCCCCAGCCTGCGGCAGGTGGCGATCACCGGCGGATGGTATTGTGTGGCAGCCCCGACACGGGAGATCTGACTAGGCGGCGCAGCTGATCCTGAGGGGACCGGAGAGGCCTATACCGCCTGGACCTCGATTTTGGCGCTGCCCGGTCCGGGTGAATCTGCTGGTGCCGAGGTGGGAGAGTCTTGGTGCCCATTCTCTTGGGAGGGTCCGAGTGACTGGCGACCCCCCCTGGCGCCTCATTGCTCACTCGCCTACTGCGGCGGCGCCCCGCCAGGAGCGGCCGAGGTTAAAGAGGGCCGCCATTTTGAGTCCCCAGGCACAGGTGTATGTGGCGCTTGGGCCGGACAACAGCTGCAGAGGGCGGACGATGCTGGGCTGGAGTGGTGAGGGCGGCTGACCAGTCTTGCACGTCCCGGACAGGTGGATCCGGCCTGCGCGGTGTGGAGGAGACCCCCGTGGTGGTACAGGCGGGACTCCGGAGGGCCGAGAGGTGAGCTGCCCCGGCTGCCGTGGTGTGGGGTGAGTGCTCAGGGGCCACATCGGGCCCAGTGGGGAGGACTTGGGGTGCCTGGAGGAGACTGCGGGTGGTTGGGGGCCCCTGGTGGGGAGTTTGGGCCCGGCGTTGCACAGTCGCGACAAGACGGGGAGAGAGTGCCGGTGGCTTGGTGTGTGGCCCTTGCTCTTGGAAACCCACGGGGCTCCCTTGCTAGCTATATCTAGACGCCTACCTACTTAGCCCACAAAGGGAGCGGGATGCATACCTGCCTACAGGGATCCTGACCCTCGAGACACCCCAGAGGGTCATGACGCGAGGTGGAGCTGGAGGGGGCCAAGGCAAACAGGGGCCCATGGACAAGTATACAGAATCGGCGGGCTCGGGGGCTCTCAGTCTTCGGCGCCCGACAACGCAGCGCTCCTCAGTGCAATCACGCAGTCAAGGGACATGTTGGACGCCAAAATAGACGCTGTTGGGGCCGATGTGACCCTGCTGAGACGAGACTTGCGAAACGCTGTTGAACGAATCACTGGAGCGGAGACCCGCATCTCGGTGGTGGAGGATGATGTCATGGTCCTGAAAAAGAAGGTGGCGGCCATCGAAAAGATTCAGAAGGGCCTAGCAATGAGAGTGGAGGATGCGATAGGGCGCGTTCGAAGGAATAACCTTCGCTTTGTTGGATTTCCGGAGGGCTGCGAAGTGGACAAAGTAGAATCCTTCCTATCCAAGTGGCTGGAGGACTGGATCCCGGCAGATGCACTGTCTCGATGCTTTGTTATTGAAAGGGCCCACCGGGCGCTGGTGCAGAAACCTCCGGTGGGAGCGCGCCCGAGGCCGATCATAGCAAAATTCTTGAATTACTCAGATCGGGACACCATCCTGCGGCAGGCACGGCTCCAGGGCGCGCTCTCATATGAGAACTCAAACATCCTCATATTCCCAGACTACACGAAGATGGTGCAACAGCAGCGTAAGTCATTCCAGGCGGCCAAGGGCCGACTCCGGGACCTCAAGCTCCAATATGCCCTACTCTACCCGGTGCGGTTGCCGGTCATCTTTCAGTCCCGCACCCTGTTCTTTGACACTCCGGAGGAAGTCTTCTAGTGGACGGACGAAACGGTGAAGGTCCGCGTCAACGTTGCCAGGGATGGCGAATCGGACTCCTCCACCAGCAGCGCTACAAGGGGGGGCTTCAGACGCCAGAGCCGGCGTCGCAGAGGATCGCGCTCGGCCAGGGGCTCGCGCGCCAGCTCGGTTGCCCGGCAAGACGGCTCCACACAAGAACAGCAGACGGATGCCCCCTGACTGTGATGGGATCCAGGTCTTGATTATTTGCAGATACCATATGTAGATGCTCAGGTGCTCTGTTATGATGGGCTGGGACCTTGCCCCAGCTAGAAGGAGAGGGAGGGGGTGACAACCTAGTTTTTATGGGTTGCCACGAGGGGATTCATTGGAGGATGCGGTTCTGGGTTTCCCGTTGGAGATCAGACCGCGATCCGGCCGCGACAGGTGCTTCCATGTTTGGGAGGTACGGGGAGGGGGGTGGATGGGGAAAGTTGGGGGTTGGGACTGGGAGTTTGGGGAGTGGGGTTGAGCACGATTGGACACTGAATCCTGGAACGAGGGGGGGGGAGAAAGGTGAGGGGAGGGGGGCCAATTCCTCTACACAGTGTTGGTGCGCTTGTCTATCCTGATATGTGCTTGCCTCCTGGGTCCATCCCACGGCCTATTTGTGGATCTGCAACTGGATGGCGGTTGAGAGTCAGGACTAAAGGGCACCGGGGGCCTGCATGCGAGTGGTGACCTGGAATGTGCGGTGCTTGCTGGACAGAATCAAGAGAGGAGTGATGCTGCGGCTTGGGAAAAGGGAGGGAGCGGATGTTTTATTGCTGCAAGAGACGCACTTATTGGGCACCAAAGTGCTTAGTCTGAGAAGAAATGGGTATGACCAGGTCTATCATGCAGGGTTTACGCGGGGCTCCCGGGGAGTTGCCATCTTGGTGCATCGAAGGCTGTCCTTTGTTTATGACTCGCAGTGGACTGCCCCGCAGGGTAGATATTTATTTATTAAAGGTACGATAGGTGCTGAAGCGTGGGTGATTGGAAGTGTGTATGCTCCCCCTCTGCTGCAATGGGCGTTGATTCAACGGCTCTACATGGTGTGGTCTGAAATCCCTGAGAGTTTAGCGGTGATAGGGGGTGACTGGAATGATGTCATGCAGTGCCGGTTGGACAGGTACAGGCCAGGGGGTGGATCATGTGCCGATGCACCTACTAAGCTGAGCGAAGTGGCCCGAGGACTGGGATGGGTGGACACTTGGCGCTGCTTGCACACACATAGTCGGGAATATACCTATGTTTCGGCAGTGCATAAATCCTTTTCCAGGCTAGATTATGTGTTTGTTCCTCACGCCTTGGTACGGAGAGTGGAATCTGCGTCAATTTTAACCCGGGGGTTGTCGGACCACTCTCCAGTGGCGGTGACCCTCACACTGGAGACGGAGAGACGGCCATTCCGATGGCGCCTCTCAGCTTGGAATTTGCAGCAGGTAGACTACCAGGAGCATATGGGGGAGGCCATTGCCCATTATTGGGACGAGAACTTGGGCTCGGTGGCGGATGTCCAGATAGTTTGGGAGGCCCTCAAGCCCACTCTGCGTGGTGTGGACATCGCCTGGTGTTCTGCGGCCTGCAAGAAACGAAGGGAGGGATTGACTCAGGCTGCAGCGAAAGTTGAGGATCTAGAGTCCCGATGCGGCGCAACTAGCGATAGTGGAGGAGTGCAACAGCTGCTTCTCGCTCAACAGTCCTATGCCTCTCTATTACTTGATGAGGCGCCCTAGGTATGGCTGGCGACGAGGAGCAGGATCTATCAACGGGGAGATAAATCGAGTACAATGCTGCACAGGCTATGCCAGAACACATTTCACCCGCAGGTGCTGCCGAGCCTCACGGATGACACTGGGGCGCAGATTTCAGCCCTGAGGTCGCTGGCCGACATCTTCGCCAGATATTATGCAGCTCAATATGCCCGCGAGACTGTCTCTCTTTACATGATATTGACAAATTCCTTGCCGACCTCCCACCGCGGGCACTGCCTGAAGATGTGATGGACCGACTTGAATTGCTGCTGTCGGCCGAGGAACTTGGTACGGCTCTAGGGGAACTTAACACAGGCAAGGCCCCGGGACCTAACGGGTTCCCGAGCGAGTTCTTTAAGAAATACTATCTCCAATTGGGACCACACTACGGGAAAGCCCTGGAGGCTGCAAGAGAGAGCGGGCTTCTACCCACAGATTGGAGACACGCAGAAATTGTGGTATTCTGCAAGCCGGGTAGACTGTCTGACAAGCATGAGTCATATCGCCCGATATCTCTGTTGAATATCGAGGCCAAGATACTAGCCAAGGCCCTTGCGAATCGACTTCTCCCGTATATAACTGAACTGATTCACCCGGACCAGGCGGGGTTCATGCCCCATAGGGCAACACGGCACAATATTAGGCGCGCACATGTGGCTGTAGCTGCGATTGGCAGCGCCAAGATCCCGGCAGCGTTGCTCTTAGCGGATATTGACAGTGCTTTTGATTCCCTTAGCTGGACCTACCTCTTTGCTCTACTCTCACGGCTTAACCTTGGCCCGCATTTCCTATCGTATGTGAAGCTCCTATATACGGGCCTGACGGCCTCGGTGAGGGTAGCGGGTGCCACGTCAGTGGCCTTCCCACTCAGGCGGGGCACTAGGCAGGGCTGCCCCTTCTCGCCATACCTCTTTGCACTTGCCATAGAGCCGCTGGTGGCTTGGGTCAGGATGGATGCTCAAATACGAGGATTGGAGTGGGAGTCGGGGCCGTCTGATAGAATCGCCCTGTACGCGGACGATGTCCTGTTATTCCTCACGGATGTGAATAAATCGGGACCTAGAGCCCTGGAGATTATGAGGATCTTTGGGGAGGTGTCAGGACTGTTCTTAAACCTGCGGAAATCCACTATATGGACGCTGGGAGATCGACTAGAATTGGGACAGTGGGCATCGCCCCTGCAAATAGCAGTTGGAGGCCTTAAATACCTGGGGGTGTTTCTGACGGTCTCGCCTGACATCTCCTGGGAACGTAATGTGGTGCCGGTGTGGGACCGAGTTCAGTCTGAGATGAAATCCTGGGCCCGAATGCCGCTTAATATTTATGGTCGGTTGCCGATTTTCAAGATGGTCGCCCTCCCGAGACTTCTGTACCAACTACAGATTCACCCGTTCCCTATCTCGCCGCGCTGGTTCCAGCAGGTGAACTCATCGTTGGGCCGTTTTTTTTGGGCGGGAGGTGCGGTGCGCGTGGCCCTCCCTACCTGCTTTCTTTCCTCGTACTGCGGAGGGTTGGCAACATCAGATATCTTATCATACTACCAGGCGTCTCACCTCCTTATCCTGAACGGAGACAGAGGGGACCCGGCATACGCCCTTGAGCGGTACTGGATGGAACGGCACTCGCTTCACACTATCCTATTCTCGGCGCAATTGCGAAAGGGACTGCCATGTGTTACACAGGTGGTCTTTCGGATTTGGCGACAGGCACTGCGCCGCATGGGGTGGTGGGGTAAACTTACTGAGGAGATCCCGCTTTGGCGGAATGGCCAATTCCCGGCATTGGCGTCCCTGCAGGGCTTCCGGGAGTGGGATTCTATTGGAATCTCGAACCTGGGACACGTGATGCGGGGCACAACCCTTAAATCCTTTCAGGAACTTAGTCAGAAATATTGCATGCCCCGGACACAGTTCTTTAGGTACCTGCAGTTTCGTCATGCTATTACGCCCGCGTTGGAGGGCCTAGACTCTCTGCCCGAATTTAGTCCGTTAGAAGCCAAGGTGTTCATGGGAGAGCTAGAAGACAAAAAGATCTCACGTATCTATCAGACCCTAGTTATCCACTGTTCGTCATCATTGCAACATCTGCGGGAGGTTTGGGCCGGGGAGGTTGGAGACCTGGAGGAAGAAGATTGGCGGGAAGCTCTTGAGGCCCCAAGGGGAGCAGCTATTGCGGTACGCCTACGATTTATTCAATTCAAATACCTGCATAGGGCCTATTACACGAGAGAGAGACTGTGGAAGGCAGGGTTGATTGCGTCCCCTGAATGCCTGAGATGTGGTCAAGCGGTTGGCTCGTTCCTACACACGGTGTGGAGCTGTGACAGATTGAAGCAATGGTGGACTGGTGTTTGGGACTGCCTGTCGGAGGTGCTGGGCTGGGAACTTCCACGCACCCCCCGATTGGGGCTTCTTCATGTCCTAGATGGAGTGGGGGGCAATGTTTATAAGAGACATTTGCTGTTGTTGGGCCTTACAGTTGCGAAGAGGGACATAGCTAAAGCCTGGAAGGACCCTCGGGCTCCCAGAGTGTCAGTATGGAAGCAGGGCCTTGACTTTTGCATGGGACTGGAGCGGCCCGTATATGAAGCCAGAGGATGCCCCAAGAAGCACTACACAATATGGAAATGGGGGTGAACTACCAGGGAATCTGGCTGGAACCACCGGCGATACTTAGAGATAATGAGGGGCCAGAGTGATGTTGCCGAGGGGCGTTATGGCACACAGAGTTTTCAATATGTTATTATTGTATTTCTTGCTTTTAACAGGGTACGGAGACAAGGAGACACTGTGTGGGGGGGGACTTGGGGAGGGGTGGGAGTTACGGTAGGGGGAGAGGGGTGGATGGGGGTGGTGTAGGGGTTTGGGGCTATGTCTATATGTCTATGGATCGTAATTGATGACAAACTGACTTGATTGCAGTGCCTCCGGGGCTTGGAGTGCTGCGATTGTATGTTGATTCTTCAATAAAAAGAGTAAAAAAAAAAAACTGTGAACCAATAATGAAAAAGCAAATCAAAAGGAGAGGCAAGTAAAATAAAAATATATATATTCATTAGAGGAACGGAAGTTCCACAATAGAGAAGGGAAATCACTTGTAAGGTCTGAATGAAAGGAAAAGCAATTGCCAGGACCAAGTCCTGTGCATAATATGGCAAACAACGTGAAATGACGCAACTGCAGTAAAAAGAAGCGAAAATCAGCAAGTAGGAAAAAATCACCTAATGAAGAAAGGAACTCCAAAAGTGATACCAGTGGCAATAACAGATTCCTGAAAGCTATACAACACTGTATAGAACAACGAACAGAACCACCATTAAAAGAACAACCATCCTTACAGGAAAGGAAGCCCAAAGACGGAACCATTGGTTAGCAACAGTAGTAATACTCCATATACAGATGAACGAAGCCATTAACCTACAGAAGGAGAATGGCGAGAGAAGAGAAAAGGAAACACCTTGATACCATGTAAAATAGAGGCAGCAAGGAAAACTATGTTGCATATATGCACAAGACACAAGGCTGGTCGTAAAAAGTAAGAGAGATCGACTCTCATGCACGACCACACTAATAAAGAATGTGGACTAGACCAGCAATAAAGAAGATCAGCAGGAAGAAAACAGAATAGAGGGAGTAACACTCCGTAACCTACTGATGAAAGGCAACAAAGGTCCCCGAAAGAAAATGGGGACACAAGAGAAATGATGTCCCAATGGAAATCACTGGTTAGACCCAGAACATGGTTGCTGAGTAGAGACCCTACCAGACATTCCACAGCTTCAGTAGAAAATACTTGAACAAAGGGTGCTCCCTGAGAGATTCAGGAGAGACCAACGTTGTACCAGTAGTGGTATCTCAACAAACTGTACACAACCCTCCCCAAGGGGAAAACAAGCCACAGGATCCCATTAGAGATAGCAAATTAGTAAAAAGAATGGCAATATGCCTACCGCAAATGTCCCTAAGAGAAGGTAACATAGGTAATCGATCTAGTTCAAGAATCAAATATAATTAAAAAAAGATCTTTTGGGTACGGGGCCATCCGGCAGATATAACCGAAAACCCTATTCAATAGGTAGTAGACCCAAATAAGGTCACAAAGAAAGACAACCTGTTGTTGACAGTGTAAATACAAAGAAGAATAAGACCTGCAGAAACAGGAACACACTCCGGGTGACATGCTACATGGAGCTGACCCACATGGGGGCCCTCCAAAAGGCATAACAGAACACAGATTTGAGTCAGTGATACAACACTGATTAACAAGCTGATCATGACCAACTCAGTTGTACAATAACAATGACGGATGAGAGAAGGTAAACCGAGCTAAGTTTCTGCACTAATCCTACTGTCTCGAAAATGGGTCAAAGCAGCATCAGCAGGGGCAGCAAATAAATGGAGGCCATAAAAAGGCCCGTCAACTAAAGTGGATTGGACTGCCTCCAAAAGCCAGTGGTACAAAGCCATGCCCGTCAGCGCAACGCTACAGAAGATATCCAGCCATGGCACGACCAACCGAATTGGTGGTGTACATCCCACACCAAATAATTAATTTATTTGCCAGCTTCCCATCAGAAATCACCCGGGCCAGATCGTTCCGATTAGCATACGAATCCCATAAAGCATGAGAAAAACGTCAGACAACATAAGTTGTGTTAATGGAACGTAAAGCAGCTCTGGTGGAGAGAAAATATGCTTCCCACAAGAGTCCTGTCTCTGTCAAGTGGAGTATGAGCAGACAGACAATCCAATTCATGAGAAGATGTAGTGACCTGCACCACGAAGCGGCGGTGTGGTGGAGGAGACAATCCGGGTCAGTGGGGGCAGCGCGGTGCTTGTGGGCAGTAAAGCGGTACACAGGAGCACCAGTATCTGGCTTACACCAGGCCCCTAACAAAACATAATTCGGGACCTCACCAAAGGGCAATACCTGCTCCAAACCCGGATGAAGAACTCCAATGAGGGGGTCCAAAGACTTTGCCACAGAATGAAGAAACACATTTAAAACTACAGCCACCCTTTCCAATATGTCCACCAAAGAAGAGCTGTCCCCGTGGCCAGGCCAGGAGGAGAAAGGCTAGAAGCAGGGGAAGACTCTAACCCGCTTGCTTAACCCAAATCAGCAATCCAACTATCCACCATAGGGGGATCCCCACGCATTGGCTGCACAAGCTCAACCCCTTCCTCTTTTTCTTCCAAAAATTGTTCCACCGAACCCTCATGTATTAGCTCTGCACCAGTCGTCGATCCAGCGTCGTACCGATGTCGGGAGAAGACAGTAGAAAGGCCTCTGACGGCGCCATGGACAGAATGAGGAGAGAGGAGGTCAATGTCTCAGGAGCGAGCCAGAAAGGCCAAGCATCCGCGCTGAGTTGGAGTCAATCTGCGTCACAGAAGCAAGTCCGAAGCCAAGTCTGAGTCAATTGGCACCGCAGGTGTGAACCCCAAAGGGCTGTTCACTGGCATTGATGTGCGTAAGAGGCTAAGTGAAGCCAAGGGCAAACCCGCTGGCGTGAACTCGGTCAAAGCACCTGTCACTTTCATAGGGCTGAAGGAACTCCAGGAGAAGGTGAAGACCCATAGATGGCGTGGAGAGCACATTACTAATGTCTTATTTGGGTTAATATTGCCCAGCTCTAGGAAAGGCAGGAAGGCACAGGAGAGACTCCTGCATGGGGTCCTCCACTTGCGGGTGTTAGGAGCCGTGGGAAAGCCCGATGTGAGACTACGAAGCGAAGATGTAGCAACATCGACCATTTGCGACTTACCACGGGACGTCAAAGGCGAGCGGCATCTACAGGAATGGCTCCGTGAAGGGACTGTTGATCGGGAATGGGACTGAGACGGGCGAGATTCAGCATACTTCAACACCCACACTGTTAGGAGCTTCAACCGTTGCTCCTGCACCGCCTTTGGCTTCATTTGTTGACAGACGTTGCAATCCTTGGAGTCGTGGTGCTCGCCCAAGCACCACATGCAGACAGAATGAGGGTCTGAGCCCAACTTCTGTTGAGCATAAGAATCACAGTTTTAAAACCAGAAGGCCTAGAAAAAAGGCACACTGTTCCAGATGAAAAAACATTGCAAAAGCCCAAGAAACGGGCAGAGGAACTACTTCTCCGAATCTGCATTGTAGAGCAGAAAAGAAAAACAGATGTCTGCGTGTCGGGAAAGGGCTAATGCGGACTTTATCAACATCACATTCGGTGGACGACGTCATACGACGCCCTCAGCCGATGCACAGAGGTTCTTAAAACATTCCCGGGTCCAGCCTGGCGCCTAGGAATATGTGGCTAGATGTCTCTATCATACGTTTGCGACTTTGCTGCAGAAGAAGTTGGATAGGTTGTCGAAGAGTTGTTGGTAGGCAGCAAAGTTGTTGACAGTGACTAAGGGCGAGGTGAAATCTTTAATGATCGAGAAAATCTCCTTCCAGCTGCTGGAGTGTCCTTCGATGCGGGTCCACAAGTGATTTTTTCTTGGTGTCTCTTATTTGCTGGTGATAGCATCTGAGTGAAGCCTTGTAGGTAGTTCTGTCTGTGGTGTCGTGGATGACTTAATTTTCTTTGTAGCTGTTTACAATGTCGTTTGGTGTCTAAGAGGTCTTCAGTATACCAGCTGGCCTACTTTTATATCTACAATGCTTGCTTGGTTTGATGGGTGCGAGGGAGTACGCATGGTTCTTGATCCAGTTGTTGAAGTTGTTGATGTCCTCGTTGAGGTTGTTTGGGGGGCTAGGTTGATCTATGTTGAAGCCGCGTATACAGTCTGTTTCAGTGATTTTGCCCTGATGCAGCTTGGAATGCTAAACCTGGTAAGGGGGTTGACTTGAGGTATGTTGATTTGGAAGTAGATGATGGAGTTGTCGGTCCATGTGAGTAGTGTGGTGTAGTTGTATTTGATGCTGTCGCTCGCAGTGAAGGTGCGATCCAGTGTGTGTCCAGAGGTGTGTGTTGTTTCTGGGACAAGCTGGGTGAGTCCGATATTGCTCAAGATTTCGAGTGTTGTGGAGCAGGGGTCGTTTTGAACTTCCAGGTGAAAGTTGAAGTCATGGAGGAGAATGTAGGCTCTGAAGTTGATGGCGAGAGGAGAGAAGAAGTTGGTGATGAGGCTGGTAAAGGTGACTCCTGGTGTGGGTGCTGGTAGGCACTGGTTGCGTTCAGGGTGACGTTTTCAGAGATTTGCAGCTTGAAGTGCAGACGTTCCATGAATGGGGTGGTGTTCTCTGTGGATGTTGTGCATTTGTTGTATTCCTTGTAGAAGATAGGGAGTCCTCCTCCTGGCTGGTCAATGTGGTCCTGTCGAGCGATCCTGTAGCCTGCTGGGATTGCTGTGGTGATGTTGGTAGCCAATGAGGGGTTGAGCTAGGCCTCTGTAATGGAATGTCGGATGCTTCACTACTCAGCAGGTCCCATATTTCAGTTGTGTGTATGCTGAGTGATCGTGTTTTGAGAGGCATGCATGTGAGTGGGTGTTGATGCGTGGGTTTGCCGTGGAGTGGTTTAGGGTGGGGTGTTGAGGGTATTGTTAGTATTTGTGTGAGGGGTGTGGATGGGTGCCTGCTGGAGAACCAGCAGTGGGTCCAGGTGAAAGCTACTACCGTGGTGTGAGGTGTGGCCTGACAGCAACTGGGGGAACGGTGTCAGGGGTCTCGCCTCCTAAGGAGGATGTTGCTGGGTTCCTAAAGCTGGGTACGGACGGGTGCAGATAGTCTTGTCTCCGATGCAGCTGTCATTAAGTAGGTCCTTGGAAGGACGGGGGGCGGTGGGGGGGAGTGCAGGGTGTCTTGATGTCATGTCCTGTGCTGAGGGGTGATGGGAAATTAAGTCTTCTTACTTGGCTTCTTCTTTTAAAGACTGTTTTGGCAGGAAAGACAGTAATGTCACTTCCTGTCCAGATGGATGATGGGCAATTCAGTGATGTCACTTCCTGTGTAGATGGATGATGGGAGATCTAGTGATGTCACTTCCTGTGGTGATGGGTGGTGGGAAAAATGCTGGTGGCACTCCAACTGGAGGCTTTTGCAGATCTTTGGGGACTGATGGCGTGCCTGAGGGAAACAAAAGTATGTCCAATATAAATGAATAAGAGAAAGGAGATGAAAAAGGAAGAAATTAATAAGCTCAGTTACAGGGTGGTGTCCCCAACTAGGCGGTGAAGATCGCCACATGTGGGTAAAATCTGTGAGGCATATTGAACTAAAAACTGTAGAACATTAAAGCCTACTGATATGTATCACTACCCTGACAAATACTCCTCTCATTATTGTGGTACGGTGCACAGTTGGGTGACACGAGTCCTCATGCCCCTGATGAATTTGTCTGTAAGTCAATTATGGCAATGAAACATGTTGGCCGTTCTTAACATTTTGGCCTAAACATGTTAGAGTGCTTTTAATAATCAATCTGTGCATAATAGTAAAGAATGTGAGGCATGCCATATGGACTTATTTTTATGAATTGTTGAATCGAAAGGAAGGAACCAACTCTCATATTTTGAGGACCTGTACAATTGGGAGCAGAAGATTGATGTAATTGCTAAGATTTTGATCAGCCGATCACATACACCCAGCGTAGTTAGAGACATACACACTATTTTGGTTTCTCCTGCTACTATAGGAAGTGCCAATGACGATGGAGTGAGCCAGTTGCTAAACATCAGCCAAAAGGCTTGTGGTGGTCGCTTATGTGAGGGGCTTCCTATATTTTTTAATAACAGTCCTTAAAATGTGATGTCAAGTGCCCACTGGCACCATATGCTGTTGCTCTATATATACAACCCTATAGATGACTCAACTCTGTGTTGAACCAAAGCGAGTGTGTGTCCTAGAATTGATTTTGTCATAGAGACTTTGTCATAAGTGACCAATAGAAAGCATTGAATGGGGTGACTGACATTGGGGCTTTGTTTTTTTGAAGTTGGTTTTGAGTGGAGGGCACCCCTCTGTCTTACTGCCCTTCTTTAACGCCTTAGTTTGTGCCTTAGCAAGTGAGTTGCCTGTCTCCATGGTGAGTCTCAAACTCTTAGATTAAGGGCTGAGGAAGACTTGAACTTAGAGTAAAGAAGATGGGTAAGTAATCATGCCATTTTGATTCACTATTGAGTCACATAATTAGAGAAGGAAAAATAGTATACCGGGAAGCCTAAACATGTTAGCTAGGGTTGCATGTATATTAAAAGCGACTTTTAAAGAGCATCCACTTGACCTTTTATTTTCTATACCCATGATATGTGGTACTCACGTTTGGTTCCTGCACACCAGCATGATGCCATTGCTTCTTTACTTCTAATCTCAACAAAACGTTATGATTAGAAAAAGTCGAACCACTAAACTCTACCTGAGACCATTACTCTGTAATTTGAGTATCTACTTAATGGATGACCTAACAAGTAACAGGAATCAAGTGATTGGGGTGTTTATGTGGCACCCAGGGTGAAGTCAACTACACAAGTCCAATCCAATACCTTATATTTTTGCACCTCCAGCCAGAAGAGCAGGTCATTCTCAAGAAAGTCGTTTTTCAAGGAGACAAAGTGTTGGAACTGCTTCACTGTGACCGGATTAAGGAGGGCTTTCCGGAACTCGATGATCTCTTTTGATGAAGAAATCCACTTACTGTCCAAGTGCTGTGGAAAACAGATTAATAAAATAATTATTTATGAAACAAATAATTTGTAGTCCAGTGACCAGACTGCTCAGCTCTACTTAGCATAACTATTAAGGAACATTGGAAGGAGTTCATAAAGGCACAGAGAGGACACAGGAGAATACATACGCTGTTCACCTTCTCCAAGGACGTGTTCAAGTGGTAGAGAGCAAGAAGACAAATGCCAGAGTGTTGTTTTTGCAGTATCATGTTTTTCAAATAATGAAGATTTTCTTCAGCTTCTGTTATCCATAAACATGTTAGATGGGAAATGATGCAAAATAAGTATTTATCTAGAGATCTTTATAAATGTGGTATATATTTATATGAATTTGTGGATTTTTACCATGAGTGATCTCTAAATCTCTGAATCCTTGGACATAATCTCTGAGTAGGGTAACATGTAGGATTGTGAATCTGTGTTTGTAGTTTGAATCCATAAATCTATGTGTACACATTTCTGAGAAGTGGTCTGTAGGTATGTGACTTTCTGACACAGACTTTCAGATACTTTGTGAATTGTTATGAGTGTGTTATCTTTATGTGTTTTGGGTTACTTCTAAGTTATGCACTGAAGAGATCAGCCAGTGCAAATAACAGATACACAGGTAAAATATTTGTCTTTGTGTTAGTACAGCTCTCTATTTAACCAAGGCCGACAGATATCCGATACATGCAACAACAACAAAAATAATTAACACAACTATCAATGTATTCACTTTTATATTTACGTGTATTCGTTTTGGGGGTGGAGGGGTGCGTTTCTGCATGCATGTATCACTGTGTTTGAAACTGGTCTACTTTTCAAAGTTTACGCATATGTTTTCTCACTCTGTTTTCAATGTGTCTCATTTATACTCTCTCAACTCGTTATCTCACATCTGTACCTTTATTATCTCTCTCTGAGGTGAATTCCTGTCTTTTCCTTGTTTTTTTGTTTTTTGGGATCTGTTTCTCTCCCCCTCTGCTACCCTACGTCTGCCCCTCTCGTCTCCCTCTCTTCTATGCCTAGTCTTTTCAACTGCTTGCCTTGGTCTCCCTCTCCTCTGTGGCCTGAGTTGTCTCTCTCTATTCATTATGCCTCTGAGCTTTCACTTCGGTCTTTCTTTCTCAGATTGGCATCTTTGATCTACCGCCTCTCTATTTATGAGAATATAAGCAAAAATAATTTTAGAAAAGAAATCAAGAAAAAGAAGAACAACATTTTCAATACTTAAAAACACAAGAAGGGGATGTCCAAAAAAATATAAGAAGGTATGTGGTATCATAGAAGAAATTAGAACCACATTGGAGGCTTGCAATCTCAGATCATGAGACGGCTCCTAGTGGGAGGTGAGATAAGTGGAATGTGAACACGTGGATTTAGTCCAAAACTTGCAACTGCAAAAACGGTTAGGATGCAATATGTACTGTTATGATGTTAACAGATATACTTGAAGAAACGTCAAGTGTTTGATATTTAAGAGGAATAGAAAGCCTAATGAACAAGTTACTTACCTTCGGTAACGCTTTTTCTGGTAGATACAATATCTCCCTGTGGATTCCTCACCTTGTGAATATCCCCTTGCGCCAGCAACATTCGGAAATTCTTTTCGTAGCTTCGCGCCGACGTGGACTTGGACGTCATAGAGGTACGGCACCGCTTGCGACTCCGCTGACGTCACCGACGCCTATAATAGGCCCACGCCGGCGTGATGACATCAGTTCCGCCCTTTTTTCTGTGCATTCGAGGCAAACGGACGGACCAATGACAGTAGACATATACCCAGTATACGCAGTACAAATATCAAGGTAACACACACAGTGTGAAGCAAATGCAACAAAACATTTGAAATAAACAACCCCTTGAAAATAAAACAAATACATAATAGAAACTCTGGCATAGAAGAGTGGACAACGGGGAGGTGGGTGGGTCAGTGAGGAATCCACAGGCAGATATTGTATCTACCAGAAAAAGCGTTACCGAAGGTAAGTAACTTGTTCTTCTGATAGATACATCTGCCGTGTGGATTCCTCACCTTGTGAATAGAGTCCCACAGCAGTCCCCACTCCCGGAGGAGGGTGTCCACTCTTCTAGACCAGGAAATCCTGAAGGACAGAGCGTGCAAAGTGACCGTCCCTCCTCACTTCGGAATCCAAGCAGTAATGCTTCGCGAATGTGTGGAGGGACGACCAAGTCGCCGCTCTACAAATATCCTCTACAGGAACACCTCTAGCCAATGCTGAGGTCGAAGACTTAGCTCTAGTAGAATGAGCCCTTATACCCTCTGGTGGTTCCTTACCCGCCAAAGAGTAGCAGATCTTAATACAGAGGACGATCCATCTTGATAAAGTCCTCTTATGGACCGCTCTTCCTCTCTTGCAGCCAGCAAAGCCAATGAAGAGCTGGTCATCCAACCGACAGTCTTTAGTTCTGTCCAGGTAAAAAGACACCGCCCTCTTGGGGTCCAGACGGTGTAATCTCTCCTCGTCCTTGGAAGGGTATGGGGGAGGATAAAAGGTAGGAAGGGTAATGGATTGACCAAGGTGGAAAGGAGTCACCACCTTAGGCAGAAAAGCAGCCCTGGCCCTAAGAACCATTCGATCAGCATGAATGATCAAGAAAGGGGGCTTGTAACTAAGAGCTTGAAGCTCACTTACCCTCCTTGCCGAGGTTATCGCAACGAGGAAAACTGTCTTAAAAGTCAAAAGCCGGGGGCGTGGCTACCAACCAGCCAAGATGGCCGCAAACTAACGGAGCTCTGTAGCTGAAGAGCTCTCTCGTGAAATATCCGGGCACTTATCCGCGATACCGCAACTCCTACTCCGCATCACCTGCCTAAGCCTCCGGTGCACAACGAGCCGACTTACGTCCCGGTGCGTGGCAAAACGGCGGAGATACGTCGAGGTCCACCCTGAGGCCTACTTTGGCGCCTGAAGCCGGGGACTGTGGTGAGTGCCGTGCACGACCGGGCGAACACCCTGCGCTGCGGACGGACGCATATCCGGACACGAATGCGCCGCGCTCCCGTAGCGCTACATCAGCCCGCATACCATCGACGGGACCCCCACCTGGCCCTCCCTGACCCCCCCACCGCAGAAGACCAGCGTAATAACGGCCCAGTTAAGGGGGAAGATCATCAACAGCCGCAAGCTCACAAGCCACGAGCCGCGACTGGTCACGGCACCCGGCCCCTCAAATAGCCGGAGCGACTTCAGAGTGAAGTACCAGAGCACGAAACACTGCCGAGACCCAGCCGCCAACACCCTGCCAGTTTCCGGGGATACGGAGGCACGTAAATCACACGACTCCTACCAGTGAACTGTCCGCAGCTGCCCTGACCATTGAAAGCGGCATTCTCTGACCTGCTCTGCGTTCACGGCCATACAACTGATTGCCACGACGACCTAACAAGCTGCCTCACGCAGGTACTACCACTGCTCGCATACCGGGCGAAGGAGAGCGCCAGACCAGCCCTACTCGCCCGAGAACCACGGCGCTAGTCCCATTACTCCTTCGAACTCGGTACCAACCTTGGGCACATATTGACTTCCCTCTAAGGGACACATCCTATAAGTGGCAGAATGAGTGGCAGGGGGACACGGGGCCAACAGACCCTGAAACTGGACAAATTTGCCTACACTAGAAACCTGCCAGACGCCCCAAGAGGTGACACACAGCGTACGTCGCCCCAGCCCAACGGGGCATCAAATGATACCGAGAAGATCACCCTCCACGACGTGATGGCGACCCTGAAGATGATGCAATCCTCCATGGGCACCATATCTACCGACGTATCACTGACAAGGGCTGACTTGGCGAAAATGTCGGATCGCCTCGGAGAAGTGGAGAAGACCACCACAGGGCTCGTTGGGGACATGTCAGACCTACAACGCAGGGTCTTACAACTAGAAAACGATAACACCACATTGAGAGCCAAACTTGACGATCAGGAAGGGCGCTCCCGGCGCAATAACGTCCGCCTGATTGGCGTACCAGAATCTGAAGGTGGACCGGCCTTGGACCTCTATGTTGAGGATCTTATACAACAACAGCTCAAACCCAGGGGACTATCCAATTATTTCTCAGTGGAAAGGGCCCACCGAGTACCCGGAGGACAGGCTAAACCAGGAGCTACACCTCGCCCCATTTTGGCGCGCATTTTCAACTTCAGGTACCGAGACGCCATTTTGCAAGCAACTCGAACACGCCCGCCGATCAGAATCGACAACTCAGACGTACACTTCTACCCGGACTACACTGCGGCAGTAGCCCAACAGAGGAGGGGCTTCATAGAAATAAAGAAAGAAATGCGAGCCCGTGAACTCAAATATTCAATGCTCTTCCCGGCGAAGCTTCGCGTGGAATCAGAAGGTAAAACATGGTTTTTTGACTCGCCACGAGACGCCCAGGATTGGCTGGAGGGCTGGAGACCAGCTAGAGGACCCAAGAACCGCGACCCACGGCAAAACAACGGCGATAGGAGCCCTCAGATGACTGATGGAACTGAATAGGCAGGTGCTACGCTGCAGCCTACACGACAGACATTTTAGTGAATTGGACACGGATGGCTCGGCTGTGTACTGCACCCTTATCCTCAGATACGGCAAAGAGACTGCCAGCGGCTGAAAGACTATTTGGCAGTTCCTGACATTGGCAAACAGGGTAAGACTCAGACCCGAGACATGTGCGTCGAGCAGGTAAGAAACCCTGATCTACCAGACATTGCATAATATTTGCGGTGAGAGAGACTCAAAGAAGACTACAGACGTCTCACCCCCACGAACAATGCTCTTAAGTTGGGACTATAAGCACTCTGCTCAGTTTGGGGGGTGGAAGGTTCTTTATCCACCGGGCAGGGAGGCAGGGAGGGGGGCAAGGGAGTTACACACATTATGTTTGTTCTGTTTCTGTTCTAGGTTTATGGCTTGGCTAGCTCTAGCATACCTACATGCCGCACCCAACATGGTTCTTCCTCGTATACTCAGAAGTGCGGCCTCGGCTGAGGCCAGCTCACATCATACATTCAGCGTTGCTTACACACACTTCACCCACCCAACGGACCGAAGGTTCGAAGCTTGGGGCTCCTCCCCAGGTAGCGGACTGCTACTGGCTCTGACACGGGTACACTCCGCACCACTCCGGACATCCCTTTGTACTGCACACGATGGGGGATGACAACTTAACGGGCGTAGATCCCCAATTGAACAAATTGACATCCCCACCACTCTCAATTATTTCCTGGAATGTGAACGGACTGGGCCATAAAATTAAATGGGGATTGGTCCTACAATATCTAAAACGAAAGGCCCCCACGCTTGTCCTCCTCCAAGAAACACACCTCGCAAGGACTGCCAGCCAAGCAATGAATCGCTGGGGGTTCAAAATGGTCACTCATGCAGAGTTTTCCTCCGGATCCCAGGGAGTCGGAATCTTAGTCAGTAAGAAGGCACCATAAATAATCAAACACACGTGGGCAGATGACCAAGGGCGCTTTGCCGGGATTACATGTCAATGGGAGGGAAGGATATACAACGTACTGACGGTTTATATTCCCCCATCGCTACACCAAGGGACACTTCAGGATCTAGGGAAACTGCTACTTGAACTCCCCGAGGGACACCTGATCATCGGGGGTGACTTTAACGCGGTGCTTAACACAGGCATAGACCGCCAGCCTCCCCGAGACCCGAACAGATCGAGCCACCTCTTCAAAGAATTCCAGGACGCAATAGGGCTTGTAGATATGTGGCGGATTAAACACCCTAATGAACGCAGCTACACATTCCACTCGGGAGCACACAACAGTCTCTCCCGAATAGATTACATCCTTACCTTAGACATACCCCCGGAAACGGTGACATCCCTAGAACACCTACCAAGAAGGATATCAGATCACTCTCCAATCCATCTCACCTATACCACAAACCCCACTAGGCGACAGAGAATCTACCCGATTTACCCAGGATACCTGAAGAACCCCAAAATTGCGAAAGCCCTAGACACTACAACCGCGCACTACTTTGAAGAAAACCTATCGTCGGTAAACTCACCATCCATACTATGGGAAGCGTATAAAACTGTTCTCAGAGGACAGGCCATTTCCACTATTACAAGGCACAAAAAGGAACAAAGAGAGGCCATAGAACGACTAGAATCCGCAGTCCTTCTGGCGGAATCGGCCCATACCTCAGATCCTACAGACGCCACGGCACAAACACTTGCCCTGACTTCACACGCATACAGAGCATATGCGGAGGAGATGGCCAAAGGAAGGCATACTGACACCTTACATAGAATTTATGAGTTAGGTGATAAAACGGGGAAAATGCTCGCATCGCTGGAAAAAAAGGAAAGAGCAAACAGGTGGATAGCCCAACTGAAACTGGCCGATGACACACTCACTACCTCTCCCCATAGGATAGTTGAAGAACTAGCCACATACTATGAACGCATATACACTGCACGCAGCGATGTGACGGAAGACGCCAGCACACATTTCCTCAATGACATACCACTTGCCACTCTGTCACAGGAGGACGCACAAACACTTGAAGATGACTTAACGGTAGATGAATTAGGGAAGGCACTAACAGCACTCCACACAGGCAAAGCGCTGGGGCCCAACGGTATGCCGATAGAATTATATAAAACAATGGCCAAACATCTCCTTCCCCACATGCTTCCCATGTATAATGACTGTCTCACGAGAGGTAGGCTGACAGAAGAACAACGCTTGGCTACTATTGTGGCCATACATAAACCCGGCAAACCGACTGACCAACCGTCCTCCTACCGACCCATTTCACTGATGAACGCAGATGCCAAAATTCTGGCGAAGCTCTTAGCATTACGCCTACAATCACAACATTGGTACACCTGGACCAATCAGGGTTCATGCCCGGGAGAAATACATCCCTCAACCTGCGACGCCTTAATGGCGTATTACACCGTATTCCGATGCTGCGTGAAGAGGCGGCCATTCTATCCTTAGACGCAACGATGGCATTTGACCTGGTGGAGTGGCCCTTTCTTTTTGCGGTGCTCCGGAAGATGGGATTTGGTCCCAAGTTTTGTGGCTGGGTTAAACTACTATACACAGCCCCACTGGCGCAGGTGGTGGCGAATGGACATATTTCGCGTACGTTCACGCTAGGTCGCGGTACAAGACAAGGGTGCCCACTGTCCCCGCTCTTGTTCGCACTCGTGTTGGAACCACTGGCGGTGAAAGTAAGAACGGAACCGCAGATCCGGGGGATCACATGGGAACCGGGTTGGGAAGACTGTATCTCCCTCTACGCCGATGACGTCCTAATTTATATAATGTCCCCGACCACGTCCCTATCCACCCTGTTAGACGTACTGGAGAAATACAGAAAAATATCAGGCTACACAATTAACTGGGCGAAATCACTATTGTACGTACTCCACGGACAAACACCCACATTACCTCCTACATGCACACTACAGATTATGACTAGGGGTTTCCAATATCTCGGAATCTACGTCACGCTGCAGCATTCCGTTTTTATGGAAGAAAATCTACTAAAACCACTACAGAGGCTCAAATCGGATGTAAAACACTGGCGCTCCCTCCCACTGACATTATTAGGAAGAGCAGCACTCTTCAAAAGGCTTTCGCTCCCCAAATTCCTATACGCACTACAAAATACCCCGTTCCCGATCCCGCTCACTTACTTCAAAGCGATAGATGCTGAAATCTCCTCTCTGCTATGGGACGGTAAACCGGCACGCATAGCACATTCCAAACTCATCCGTAGCTGGTACGATGGAGGGATCGCACTCCTGAGTGTCAAGTTGTAATATTGGGCCTCACAACTGACGATCGTTAACCAGTGGCTGCATGCTCCACAGCACGATCCAGCGTACAGCCTAGACAGAGCTATACTCCCCACTGACAGACTAATGAAGGCTCTCTACACCAACAAACGATGGTATGCACTCACTGGCCCAACGGCACACACGATCAGGATCTGGCATACAGCTCAAAGGGCCTTAGGATGGGAGGGAATCTTTACACTTGCTACCCCACTCTGGGATACACGGCGTCTTGGCACCCTGGCCAACACTAAGGGCTTCAGACAATGGGACCTAATAGGCATTTCAAAGATAGGGGAGGGGAGGAGCCAAGCTCGCGTCCGAGATGGCCGCGCTTTAGCTCGGCTCCGTCAACTTTCCTGTTCGAAACATAAATCCTGCCTTTATCCTGCCCCGGGAAGACAATTTCTGCTACGCTGTGGATCTACGGCGATTTATAGACACTTACCGTCTGTTCCGATTGTCTCAGGGTGTCGTGGTTCCGGAACTGTGCCTTCGCTCGCTTTGGGGCCTCCGGAGCGGACTGGCCTGAATCTCCTTGGCGGCGCCCGGACGGGGTGCTACGCTATGGCCGGCCCTTGATGGCGCTGTGGACTCGGCCGACGAGGCGGTTGTGCAGAGAGGCCGGTCGCGGCTTTCTGGTTTGATCAGGCGGTCCCGCGGCCTGGGTGGAGGCGCTGCCTTCTGTTGACGGGACTGACCGTAATTGTGGCTTGTCCCCCCCTTTGTTCTCCGGTCCGGCCATTTTGAGTGCCTCCGCCCGGACTCGGAGAACGGGGCCGGCAGCATTGGGGGGCCGGCGATCCTCCTTCTTCTGGTGGCCCCCCTTCCTGCTCTGGACGTGCCTCTGCTGGTGGTCGACTGAATTCCGTTTGCCTTGCTGTGGCCCGGTCGGGGGTCGGGGATCGCTGCGACCCCGCCGGGCTTCCAAGATGGCGGCCGACCCTGTATATCTCAGCCGGGCCGAGATGGGCGGCGGTGGTCCACGATGTGGCACAGAAACCGGATACTGTAAAGGTGTTCCTACACTTAAGGACATCCTCGCCGCCCTGCGCGCCTGGGATACTCCTGTGGCCGCACCCGCTGTTAACCTGGAGGAGGCTTGTTTCGCTGGGCCGTTTGAGCCCCCCCTGGCGTGTGCGGCTACGTCGCTGCTAGGTGCGGCTGGTTCTATCCTGGAAATTATGGACCCGGTGGCTGCCGTTTCTGCTGATGTGCGGAGTTCCGGGGTGGTTGTTCTTGATGCGCTGGCCTTTGGGTCTTACTGCGACTTTGGCTCACTATTTAATTTTGCTCTGGTTACTACCGGTTCTGTATACCGATTTGTGGTTTCCGGCCTCGTTTGCCATGGGGCACATGCTTGAGGTGGCGTTCTTCCTTTCGCTTTTTGTCCCTTTTCCCTCTTTTTCCTCCCTTCCTCCCCCCTCTCGTGGGGTTTTTTTTTCCTTATTCCCTGGGTTGTGTGACGGAGGGCTTTATTTGATAAGCTTTTTTCGACTCTGTTTGATATGATATGTTCTTATTGTGGTGGGTGGCGTTGAACGGCAGTTGCCACTGTTTTTCTGGTGCGACTCATATTCTGCCCTTACCGATAGGTATTTGTCATTATTGAGTTATCCTGTATCTTTTACCATGGCTGTTCGCGGCCCACCACGGCCCTCCGAGACTTCCTACCTGTTTATTATCCTGGTGTACCCGTTTCTATATATTAGAAAATCAACCTTCTCGTATCCTGTCCCTGCTGGTTGCTATATGGCTTTTAGCCCTTATTTCCTGTATGATTTGTTGTGATATTCTGTATGCGTTTCTGTATTGTTGATTATGCTCCTTATCTGTGGTGGCCGGCCCGCTGGGTTGTAGGCCCGTATTTGTGAGCCTTCCCTGTACAATAAAGGTTTAAAAAAAAAAAAAAAAGATAGGGGACATGTGGAACCAGGGAGCAATTATCACGTTTGAGGCCCTGAAGGACAAGTACGGAATGGCAGACACCGAACTATACCGCAATACTCAAATCAGGCATGCCTTACAGGGCGCTATCCCTCCAGGGACCACACTAGCGGACTCCTCCCCACTGGAAGATAGACTCCTTACTGATCACCTGGAAAAAAAGGCTATCTCGCTTACATACCGTAAACTCATCAATAATCTTCCAGATCCCATGGTGGTACTCCGAAGTAAGTGGGAGGTAGAACTAGGGGATATAGACGAGGAGGACTGGTTATATGCGCTGGCCTCGGCTAGAGACGCCTCCATACCATCCCAGTTGAAACTTATACAACTAAAGGTGTTACACAGGGTATACTATACACGCAATCTTTTGCATAAACTGGGACACATACCGCAGCCCGACTGCCTGAGAGGTTGTGGAATGCGGGGTACATACTACCACACGATATGGGACTGTCCTGCCATACAAACATACTGGATATCGGTCATGTCGGATATATCCGAAGCGAGTGAAGTAGAACTACCACCAGAGCCCAGGTGCTGTCTACTAAATATATGGTCCCCTACGGACCTTAACCGGGGGCTGCAAACATGGGCCACACTAGGCATGACTTTAGCAAAGCGGAATATCGCTAGGAAATGGGGGTCTAACACTACACCTTCGCGAACGCAATGGGGGAATGATATGGATGCGGCGATGGTAGCGGAAAGGGCGTTTATATGAATAGGGGGTGCCCGAAAAAATGGTCCCGGATATGGGAGAAATGGAATGTGTATCGCGGTAACATATGCGAACCCCCACAAGAAATGTCGGACCCTGTAGCAAGCCCATAGGGAGAGGTAAAAGATGCACTGTATGTGTGATGATGTTGTATTCAAGACTAAGGAGGGAACCGAAGGGAATGTACGTATTAACTGGATGATGTCAATATTTCTTGTACGGTTCAATCTCGAATATGTGATGCACAATGTTTATATAACAGAATATGAACATCTATTGTAAGACTGCATTGGCCAGATTATATGTTAATGAATAAGATTGTAAACTATTGACCCGGGAAGCATTCGAACTTTAATGTAAGCGCTTCATGACGAAGATGACAAAGTGTAAATGTACTGCGGCAATGCTAAAACAAAAGCCAATAAAAACTGTTTAAAAAAAAAAAAGTCAAAAGCCTCATAGGACATTTGTGAAGAGGCTCAAAGGGAGCACCCATCAGAAAGGTCAAAACAAGATTTAAGTCCCACTGAGGCACAATAAAAAGAGTAGGAGGGAACTTATTTATGAGGCCCTTCAAAAACCTTAAGACTACAGGAGATTTAAAAAGTGAGGGCTGGTCAGGCAAACAGATAAAAGCAGACATCGCTGAAAGATAGCCCTTCACCGTGGCAACAGCAAGCCCCTGCTGTGCCAGAGAAAGGGCAAACTGGAGAACATCAGATAAATGGGCCCTCAAAGGGTCTATAGACTTCTCCCCGCACCAAGTAACAAATTTTGACCACCTATCAGAATAGATGGACTTAGTGGAGTCACGCCTGGCTGACAAAATGACATCCACTACATCAGGCGGGAGAGAAAAAGAACTCAGGTTGCCCTGTTCAATCTCCAGGCATGAAGGTGTAAGGTCTGGAGGTGGGGGTGTAGAACCTGCCCCTCCATCTGGGAGAGGAGATCTGCCCTGTGAGGGAGACGGAGCGGCGGGTGAGAGGAGAGGTGGAGAAGGTCTGAGTACCACACCCTTCTTGGCCAATCCGGGGCAATCAATATAACTTGGGCCCGGTCTTGGCGAATCTTCCTCAGAACCTGAGGAATCAAAGGTATGGGAGGAAACGCGTAAAGGAGTTGCGAGTTCCAACTCAACTGAAACGCGTCCCCCAAGGCTCCTTGCATCGTATACTGGAGACTGCAGAATGACAGGCAGTGAGCATTCTTGCGAGTGGCGAACAGGTCCACCCGAGGAGTCCCCCACATCTGAAAGATGTCGTGAACAACCTCCGGGTGAAGCCTCCACTCGTGGTCGGCAGAGAACTGCCGACTGAGACTGTCTGCACGAACGTTCTGAACTCCGGCCAGATGATTTGCCATCAGACAAATCTGATGGTCCTGAACCCAGGACCAGAGACGCAGAGCCTCTCTGCAGAGACACTGCGACCCCACTCCTCCCTGCTTGTTGATGTACCACATCGCGGTCGTGTTGTCCGTCAGGACCTGCACTGATACACCGCGAAGGGAAGGGAGGAAGGCCTTGAGTGCCAAACGAATCGCCCGCAATTCCAGAAGGTTGATGTGAAGCAACCTTTCCTCTAGAGACCAAAGACCCTTGACCTCCAGGTCTCCCAGATGAGCACCCCACCCGAGAGTGGATGCATCCGTTATTACCGTGGCCACCGATGGAGGAAGTTGAAAAGGCTTTCCTTGTGACAGATTGCCTTCCACACTCCACCAGACAGATCCGCTGCAGCTTCTCTCGAGATCCTCACTGACTCCCTGAGATCTCCGTTGTGCTGATACCACTGCCTGCGGAGGCACCACTGGAGTGCCCTCATGTGCCAGCGTGCATGGTTGACCAACAGAATGCAAGAAGCCATCAGACCGAGCAGGCGAATAACCTTCAGGACTGGAACGACCGCTCCATTGTAAAACAAAGGAATCATTTCCTGTATGTCGCGAATCCTTTGAGGAGGAGGGAATCCACGACACACAGTAGTGTCCAGTACCGCACATATGAACAGGTTGCGCTGTGAGGGCACCAGGTGAGACTTGGGTACATTTATCGAAAAACCCAACCTGTGCAACAACTGAGTTGTCTCTTGCAGATGATGGAGCACCTTCTCCGGCGACTCCGCTTTGATCAGCCAGTCGTCCAGATACGGGAATACAGGTATCCCCGACCTCCTGAGATGAGCTGCCACCACTGCCATCACCTTGGTGAAGACTCAAGGCGCAGTAGTAAGGCCAAACGGCAGGACTGCAAACTGGTAGTGTTGTGACCCAACCGTAAAACGTAGATACTTTCTGTGCGACTTCAAGACGGGAATATGAAAATACGCATCCTGCAAGTCGATCGACACCATCCAGTCTTCTTCCAGCAGCGCTTGAAGAACCTGTGCAAGAGTGAGCATCTTGAACTTTTCCTGTTTCAGGTAAAGGTTCAAGATCCTGAGATCCAGAATTGGCCGAAGCCTGCCATCCTTTTTGGGGATCAGGAAATACCGGGAGTAGCATCCCTGACCCCTTTCCTGCTCTGGAACCACCTCTATCGCACCTTTTTCGAAACAGCGCCAGGACTTCTTCCTGCAAGAGAAGCAGGTGGTCCTCCGAACAATAACCCTGGCAAGGAGGGTAATTTGGGGGAAATTCCCGAAAAGGAAGAGCATACCCATTCTCTACAAGATTGAGAACCCAAAGATCCGATATTATCAATTCCCAATCTTGTAGAAAATGGGTAAGCCGGCCCCCCACTGGGACCACATGATCCGGAATGGCGGATCTAGGGCTGCTTTGCTGCGTTGGCAGGGGGCTGGGAAGGGGAAGAAGAGGAGGAGGAGGAAGCTTGACGGCCTCTAGGACGGGCTCTTTGCCTGCCCCTGTATGATTTGTACAGCGTATTTTGTTGTTGCTGTGGCTGCTGCTGAGATGGTTTGTAGGAACGAAGGAAGATCTGCCAAATCCTCTGAAGCGCCTTCCAGTAGTATCCCTAGACTGAAGGCCCAAAGATTTCGCAGTGGCTCTACTGTCTTTAAAACGTTCCAAGGCCGCATCAGACTTCTTGCCAAACAATCCTGAGCCATCAAAAGGCAAGTCCATCAAAACAGACTGAACATCTGTAGAGAACTCCGATGTTTTAAGCCATGCGGCTCTCCTAGTGGCCACGGAAGAGCCCATGACCCTCGCCACCGAATCAGCAGTGTCCATCCCACTCTGAATCACCTGCCTCGCAGCAGCCTGAGTGTCCGATATCACCTCCTGAAAATCCTTTCTATCCTCCTCAGGGATTTTTGGAACCAACTGCTTAACAGAATCCATCAAGGCATGGACATACCGTCCCATCAGACAAGTTGAGTTGGTTGACTTTAACGCCATACTGGCTGAGGAGAAGACCTTCTTGGCAGCTTGATCCCGCTTTCTGGACTCCTTATCCCCAGGAACCTGCGGAAAAGCACCAGCAGACCTCTTCGAGCAGGCAGCCTGCACAACCAAACTCTCAGGCAGAGGGTGCGTTGACAAAAAATCAGGGTCACCAGGCGCAACCCTGTACCTCCTCGCCACTGTCCTAGAAACTGCAGGAGTAGACAAAGGCTTCTTCCAAACCTCATAGATGGGTTCAGCTAACGCATCATTAAAGGGCAGCATTGGCTCAATAGAAGAGGAGGGTGAATGAAGAACTTCAGTTAGAAGATTTGGCTTATAATCAGCAGTGGGCAGAGTAATGTTCAACAAATTTGCCGCCTTTTTGATAACAGTGTGATAAGGTACCACATCCTTTGAAGGCACATTCGATATCGAAGCCAAATCCCACTCAGGAGACAGTTCAAGCCCACTGGCCTCTCCCAGGTCCACAAAAGGATCTTCAGACTCCTGCAACTCTCCTTCCTCCATGTCTGCATACCGATATTGTTCCTCCAGAAGTCTCTGGGCTTCGCTCCGTGACCTTTCCTTCACGATAGAAGTCGAAGGATCCGTAACCGACTCCGACGGGGCCGGCGTCGAACCCGAAGTCGGATGAGGTCGTTTCACACGAGGTCGAACAGAATCCTGCTTCGGAGTCGTAGGCACCGGCGTCGATGGAACCGGCGTCGACGGAGTCGGCGTCGTACACTTCGGCGACGACACAGGCGGTGTCGGAAAATGCCAATGCGGTGGTAGAGCCGGCATAAAAGGCATGAAGGGCGCAGGAGCATAAGCTTGGGGAACACCCAAGTTAAAAGACATAGGACCCGTGGGACCAACAGGTGCACCAGACGGGTACATCGCCCTGGAATAAACACCAAACATGGCGTTCAGGAAATGGGATGGATCCTGACCTGGAGCCGGAAAATCTGGATACGGTCCTCCGGGCTGTTCCCGAGGAGGCGCAGTCGACACGACGTCGACCTCTTCCTCGAGTCCCGGAACCGGGGTCGACGAACCCGCAGGCACCGGAACCTTCGGCCTCACCAACCTCCTGCACCTCACCTTCATCCTCCTGACCAGAAGGATTGGACGGATCTGGAGAAGGGATAGCCATCTGCTTCGGCGACTCGGGCGAATTCGGATGCGAAGCTTCACCAACAGAGTCCTGATCCTCCGACTCCGAAACCTCCACTTCCTTATTAAGAAGTTTGACCTGCGACTTCAGCCTCGAACCAGAGTCCTTCCCTGAGTGATGACGTGACTCATGGCTCCTCTTCCTATGTTTTTTCCTTGAGGATCTTGAAACATGAGCTGAAGACGACTCCGAGCGCGACTTCGATCGAGACCTCGACCTTGAACTCGAACGCAGAGATCGAGACTTCAAAGTCTTTTTAACCTTCTTACTCTTCAGCTTTGCCACGAAGAGTTTCGTCTCCCTTTCCCTCAGGGCCTTTGGGGTCATCTTCTTACAACAAGGGCAATCCTCGACGTCATGGTCGGAACTCAGGCACCAGACGCAGCACTCATGCGGGTCAGTAATAGACATTGTCTTGCCACATTCTCCGCAAGCCTTAAAGCCAGTCTTCTTCGACGACATCTCGAAGAAAACAGAAACAGTAATAATAGAACAAGAGTAACAAAGTTACTAGGAAGCTACAGTACGATCCCAGAAAACCGTTAGCGTGGACGACGCGGAATAAAGGGAACTGATGTCATCACGCCGGCGTGGGCCTATTATAGGCGTCGGTGACATCAGCGGAGTCGCGAGTGGTCCGTGCCTCTATGACGTCCAAGTCCACGTCGGCGCGAAGCTACGAAAAGAATTTCCGAATGTTGCTGGCGCAAGGGGATATTCACAAGGTGAGGAATCCACACGGCAGATGTATCTATCAGAATAGTGCAGTTAATGTTTGTTCTTGCTTTCACTTGTCTGACTAATATAGCAGTTTTTAATTAAAACACATTACAATTCTTAGCAATTAATGTATTAAAAGATAAGATAGGGTTGAGGAGAAAGCCAACCCAACAGTCTTCTTGACTGAATCAATTGTTTCTGTAGTCCTGTGTGTTTCCTAATTTCCTGCTTCTTGCATTGTGTTGACTCATGAGATGCAGCCTTCAGCTCCTCTCAGTCTAAGTAATTTTGCCTTTCATATTCACATTGTATCCACTACTGGTCTTACCAATTTCGGGTATTTCGGAAGTCCTTTCAGTCAGTTTACAAGGTTTCTGAACATACAGCTATATACCTTTAAATTGCAAATGGTTTGATTCTGTTATTTAATGTCCTCATTCAGAAAGTGAAGTGCTTTTTTGTCTAAAATGATCATAGAATGACTGAACAGTAGAAAAGAGATAACTTTCTCCTCTGTCTCAGTCTTTCTCTCTGTCTCTTTTCCGTCATCCTCTTAAGGAACAATCTTCTACTAATGGAGGTAGAAAGCCGCAGAGTTTTTATTACGCCAGCCACATACTGAAGGTAGAGCGGGGATTTTCTATCCAGTTCCAACAGTAAAGAAACAAGATTAGTGAGGCAGTGGAACAGGCTGCAGTATATTAATTAAAACAAAAACCAAGTACTGAGTCCCACCGGACTTTTTACGCAACAATACTACATCGGTCCACTGGTAACAGTTCAAAAGTGCACCATCAAATAAATTAGGTGGATGCCAGTGTGAAGCTTTCTAAATGAAAACCTTCACAAATATACTGTGTTCTGACTGTAGAAGTCTGAAAAACACATCAAACTTAAATTTCAGACTCATCAGCATTATTCTGATAACTTTACTTCCGTCGTTGACTTGTGACTTCCATGCACACTGCAGACCGCTTCAAAATGTCAGAGTCCCTTATGCCAGCAGCTTTCTATAGTTGCAGACTCTTTTTTGTTGCTCCCTTCTTTCTTGGTATACTTTCTTTTTTTCTTAAGTATTCTCCTCATTTTATTAGTAATACCCTTGACCTTATCTTGTGGAATTCCAGGATCCCTGTGGGGACTTTGAGGAACTTGACTTATGGATTGAATCTAGACATTCTACAACTGAGGAATACATGGGACCTTGCTTTTGTTAGACTGGAAGTCAACGTTGCAGCTCAAAGACTCCTACTTTTCCATTCTGATCTGCAATGGTATCAGAGGTTTCTCCTGTGAATTGTTGTTTACCAAGTTGGTAAGGCTTTCATTTCCTATTTAGAAGCAGGTACTGATAATGTTTTTACAAATCATTATGGTCATATCACAGAATCCCTCCAAGTAACGTATACATTTAGAGATGGCAGCATTTCGGCTTCAGAGCCAAGCTCTTCAGAAATGAAGAGGAGAGATCTACAATTGTTTCATGATGGTGGTGAATTTAGTTCATCCTCATTTCAGAAGTCACATGAAGAAAACAACATGAAGGTGCGACATTAGGAAACTGACTGAAATATAAATATATATATATATATATATATACATAGTGTGAACAAGGGCTCTTGTAGCCCGAAATTCGTAGCTGTTTCTGTTGTGGAAATACATTTTCGTACCTGAGCCTGTGGTCCGTCTCCTTCTTCGCCGGTGTTGCTGGACTGCTTGCCGGAGGTAGTGTGGAGTTCGTCTGTGAATATTTATATATTTATATATATATATATATATATATATATATATATATATATATATATATATATATATATATATATATATATATATATGTATATGTATAAGGACCCGTCCATCCAGGAGTCCTGGGAGTTTCCTGGCACCGAACTTCACAGCAATCAAGGTATTGATTATCCCAGGACCGCCACGAGAGCGAGCCATGCCAGAGGCTGCTGCCAACCGGTACGGTAGACTGTGACTTCACGGGGGATACGGCTCACTGCAGCTTTTTCCACGGCCCGGTTTGTTTTGTATTTGTGGCTTTGGACGTTGGGGACTCAAGGGAATGCCTAACACTATAATTAATGGACTGCACCTGCCACCACTTGGTCCTTCCTGTACTAGGCATTAACGGCGCTCACTTAGAGTTTTCATTAATTTTTCCTGCACATGAACTTACCAACGTGTTGCATGCTGGGGGCTGTAGTTTGACAACGGACCGCAGCTGCCAGGATTTAAGCAGGAACAGCTGATCTCCCACGACTGGGAGTGCCGCATAAAGAGCGCAGGAAGGCGAAGGTGCAGACTAGTGGCTAAGGGGCATCTGAGGAAGGCTGAAGCGGCCGAAATGCATTATGCCAAACCACATTTCGTGAATAAAGGGTTCACATCAGAAATCCCCGCTGTGTCCTTGGATTGCTTGTAGCAGAGTGGTCTTTTTCGTCATATATATATATATATATATATATATATATATATATATATATATATATACATACATACAGTTTTGCTCCGAGGGAACAACAAGTCTGAGCCGCACTCATTGTGGTGGTTAAAAGCTTTATTGTGTTTCCTTATATATTTCGGTCTTCCCAGACCTTCATCAGAGGACAGCCACTTTAAAAATGCTTCCCAAATTCTGATTATTTGTCGAGTGAACAAGCGGCGAGAAGCCGCGAAACGCGTCTTTGACTTTGGGGAAATAAAAAACTGAAGCACGGATTTTGGGTCTGTGTCCTGTTTGCTGGCGGCGGCGCGTGATTTAAGACGAGGCAGCCATCTGGACAGGATCGAGATATATATATATATATTCACAGTTTTGCTCCGAGGGAACAACAAGTTTGAGCCGCACTCATTGTGGTGGTTAAAAGCTTTATTTTCACGGTGTGTTTCCTTATATATTTCGGTCTTCCCAGACCTTCATCAGAGGACAGCCGACATCGCAGAACCCCATCGACGCAACCACAGTTTGCTTCCGGTCTGATTTAAAGTTCTAGTGCCCCCAAGTGGGCTCCTTGGTGGTTGTAAGGTGTGAAGCATGCTGGTCAATGTGGTTCGTTGGGGTGTGTATTCATTCCCTTCAGTGGGCGATGTGAGCGTTTTTGATCCCATCACAATCCCGAGCTGACAGCCTTTCATGTAGCTGGGCAACGAGCCATGGTCCAGTTCTTGGTGGCAGCCCACTGCCTAAAAGCTTGCGCAGTTACTGGTGCGGTCCGGTTGCGGGCAGGATAATGGCTCTCTTCTTCGGCGGTACGGCTCTAGGCAGGACCAAGCGTAAAATATATTCACAGTTTTGCTCCGAGGGAACAACAAGTTTGAGCCGCACTCATTGAGGTGGTTAAAAACTTTATTTTCACGGCGTGTTTTCTTATATCTTTCGGTCTTCCCAGACCTTCATCAGAGGACAGCCGACATCGCAGAACCCCATAGACGCAACCACAGTTTGCTTCCGGTCTGATTTAAAGTTCTAGTACCCCCAGGGGGGCTCCTTGGTGGTTGTAAGGTGTGAAGCATATTGGTCAATGTGGTTCCTTGGGGTGTGTATTCATTCCCGTCGGTGGGCGATGTGAGCGTTTTTGATCCCATCACAATCCCCGAGCTGACAGCCTTTCATGTAGCTGGGGAACGAGCCAAGGTCCAGTCCTTGGTGGCAGCCCACTGCCCTAAAAGCTTGCGCAGTTTCTGGTGCGGTCCGCTTGCGGGCAGGATAATGGCGCTCTTCTTCAGCGGTGTGGCTCTAGGCAGGACCAAGCCTAAAATATATTCACAGTTTTGCTCTGAGGGAATAACATGTTTGAGCCGCCCTCATTGTGGTGGTTAAAAACTTTATTTTCACGGCGTGTTTCCTTATATATTTCGGTCTTCCCAGACCTTCATCAGAGGACAGCAGACATCGCAAAACCCCATAGACGCAACCACAGTTTGCTTCCGGTCTGATTTAAAGTTCTAGTGCCCCCAGGTGGGCTCCTTGGTGGTTGTAAGGTGTGAAGCATGCGGGTCAATGTGGTTTGTTGGGGTGTGTATTCATTCCCTTCGGTGGGCGATGTGAGTGTTTTTGATCCCATCACAATCCCAGAGCTGACAGCTATATATATTTTTTTCTTTAAAATACCTTTGCAATGCCTAGTTAACAGTTGTCAGCATCTTTTGTTTCAGGCCACACGCACTGCAGGACTAATCAACCTGTGAATTATTTTAGTTTTGGTATATGTTGGTACCAGAATGTGCCCTGCATGGTAAAAAAGCATGTACCCCTGCCCTGAGTGCCCAACTCCTTGCGAAACTGGTATCCTTACCTTTAGTTTGGCCCTAACATCATTCTAATCTAGCCTGTGGCAGAGGCCTAAACCTGTTCCTGGAACTGTGATATCCAGAACAATTCTGTGACCTTGAGAGGCGCACCAGCATCACTCATAGCAGGTGTCCATGCCCTGGTTGAGTTACATATAGGAGTGATGGCAGTGTACCATGTTTTCTGAATCACTACTATGACTAGACCTTTTTCTCCATGTCAAGGAGAATGTGGACTACTGACCGCTCCTATGACAAGTTCCGCTGTTCCATGCACCTACATTCCATATGTATTTCAAGTGAGTGGACGTGCAGCGAGTGTGTGACAAAAGTATGGTGCTAGGGCTGTGTGTGATGAGAGTCTGAATACTGGGACAGTTGGGATTCATTTTAGATGCCTCTGGTTTAGCATGGCACAAGATGGTGGGTGGATGCAGCTTACACAGATAGTGGAAGTGTACATACTGTTTTACTGTGGCTAGGCACTAAAGTGAAGCAGAATGGAGTCAGGGCTCCCCTTATACATTTATTGAGGACTTGTTAGCAAATGGCTGCTGATTTAACTTCTTTAATTTTTTATTTTAATGCATGAACAAAGAAAGAATTAAGTATAACGATGTTGCACTGTATTTTGGGATACATTTGCATTCTAATTTAGACAGCTGTACATGTATCATGTGAGCAAACACTGATTATGATCCTCCTGTCTAAATGTCAAATGGCTGTGAATGTGAGTGGTGCTGAATAATATTATTGATCACTGAGTACAAAAATAATATCATTTTAAGACACAGCCTCTCTCTCCAAGGCCGACGAAGTAGTTGGCAACTTAGTGCCGGAAGAGTCCCCCAATGCGTGTATCATATCTATCCAGGCCACTAAGTTTTCCGCAGCCCTCTCCATCTTTTTTAACAACCTTATGTGAGATTCCTGACCTAAGGCTCACTCTCTCAGGCCTTTTTCTCACGTGTTTTCAGTGGGACCCTAGAGAAGTAGCCCTCTTCCTGATTTTCGTCTCCCACTAGTATTGACTTGAGAATGTGCATGCAATTGAGCACATTTGGGAAATCTCTCCAGATCTCTTGCTATTCTGGCAAATAAGGTGAACTGTAGAAATTGTTCAGGTCGAACGCCACAGGGTTTCCAATGCCTCAGAAAAGGAAATAAATGTTTCCCCGGGGTACAGATTTCCCAGGGTGAGGTATCCCTCATCCATCCAATAGTCTCAGGTGATAAGGTTGTAGGACCCACATATCCAAGTCCCTTGAGAACTGGGTTCTCCGGAGGATTCTCTTAACTGCAGTTTACCACGCTCTTCTCCAGAGGATTCTCTTAACTGCAGTTTACCAGGCTCGTCTTATCTGCCTTACAATATAAGGGTATCAAAACAGAAAGTTCCCTCCCCTCTCCAGTAGCTCTAACAGAGACTCCCCTTGAGGGATCCACTCAACAGTCTGTTCGCCTGAACACCATTTTGCAGCATGCCGTAGACGAGCTGTAATATAATATGGTTCTAAGTCCGGTAAACAAACTATTCTGACCTCCTGATCCAACTTAGGCAACTCTACTACTCTTTCCAGTCCATGCTGGGGATACCTTGAGACAGTTCCTCAAATATGAAGGTTGAGATGGGTCATGTGGAGCTTTATGCTGTACACAAGCAGCAAGGAAGAAACACCAATTTAGCTATGGAAATTCTACCCGTGGTGGAAGACTATTCCAAAAGTGAACCAAATAACTTAGCCCTTGAATCACCCTGCCCATGTTGTATATGTAATGTTTGTCCAGGTTGTGAGCGACCATGATTCCCCGGGTATCTCCCTTTCTCAGCATAGGCCCAACTCCAAGACATTCTCCAGTAACACATCCATTAAGCCTCCCAGTGGAAATATTATGCACTTACTAGAGTTTGTTTTTTGTCCTGAAAAAAATCCAAATATTTCAAGCTCAGTAGAATTAACAGAATGTATGCTGATGACAAGCAAAGGGCTGCTGACCACTTCTTCCTGAGCACTGCCATTTGGTAGATGGTAGGCGCGAGGAATGGGACTTCAGTTTCTATAGTTCAAGGTGAGGACATGTCTAGACGAGGTGGGCCCTTTGGTCATTGTTCCTTTGCTTTGAATGCTCCTGCTTTGAGCCGATATCACTGCTATCTGCTGTAAGAGTCATCATCTTTCACTCAGGCTGTGTCTCAGGAACACCTAGATTATTACATTTGAAAGAGAACCACCTCAAACCAGGTCTGCACACTGGACAGGTGATCCACATCCTGGTATGGAAAAGGTATATAAAAGTGGGAAGGAAAACACCACATTTTCTCTTCTTCATATACTTCTGTTCTTCATGACCAATGAAAGGAGCCCCCTGCAGAGTACTCGTAGTACTGTTGTGTGATCAGAGGTGTAGGTACATCACCTGAAGTCTTAATTTTCTATTAGCGGAGGAGCTGAGGGTTTGCTTAGAGCCTAGAAGCCTGCCTGCCTCCTAAGAGAGTGAAGGATTCTACCTATTCCATGCAAGAGGAGAAACTATTGAGGAGGAGATGTCAAGCATATTACTGACATAGGGACTAGCGAAAGAGACCGAGCAACTGCAAGGGAGCACAGTCAGAAGTGGCCTGTGTGTGCAAGGATCATCCAGTCTCCCTAAATGGTTCCGCTTGTAAACCGCATCAAACCTTCTGAAAAATTCAGTCCTAAGTGTAATAGTCAGTCCTTTGTAATAGAGAGATAGGTGCTGCCGCCGATGTTAGAGGCCAAGCGCTGTGTTAACACTAAAATGAGCACACTGGTCAGCCCAGAGACCTCAACTCAACAGCCAAAGTCATCTGCAAGGTTAGCCCATAAATTGCACCTGCTGAACAGCAGCCCTTCTGCACCCAGATTAGAGAGACTGCAACTGTTGGAGATGAGAGCTGCTGCAGGGAGCTGCCATAATGAAATCCTCCATGTCTTCTATTCCAAGCAAATTCCAAGCGAGGCAACCGATCCAACCCCAACAGCTGAGAGGCTGCTGCAACTTATCCTTCCTGCACCTACCCCATTTGAAACTCCCAGATACAGGTAGGGTTTGAGACCTGTGTGAGAGACTGAGTAGCAGACCATGGTCTGTAGCATAAATACATTTTTATCAATAACCACAAGAAGTGAAAAATGAACTGACCTGTTGGGCGCCAATAAGCCTTGTGCCTAACCTCTGCCCTATGCCAGATTAGACGTCAGGGATTAAAGACAATGGGGAACTGCTGAACAGGGACAGGGAACCGAAAGGTGTAGCGCCTCAAGATCACAAACACGATTTCAACCTGCGTCGCAGTTCCCTAAATGTGCTGTGTAGTATTACGAGATGCTGTGTGATTAAATTACTTTCTTTTATTCGGGAGAGAAGCACTGGCTGTACAATACGTTGTTCCATTTGTTATTCGACTGCTCGCCCTAGCTACCCTGCAGGTAAAGTGTGGAAAGGGTGTTCTTGAGCCAATTAGCTGAGGCATAGTAGGATGGACACCAAGGCACTAGTGGCAACTACCTCAGTCACCATACGGAGTGGTCAAGTAGCCCAGGTCTGCCATTTGTCCCCCCCAAATAAGATCTTACAGTATGTTATGGTATGTTATAGTTATTTGTATGGCACGCTAATCAAGGAGCTTACGAGGGAGGCCGACACCAGGAGTGGTTAGTCAAAGAGCCAGGGGTTCAGCCTCTTGGGGAACTTGAGAAGTGAAGAGGAGGCTATGATGTGGTTGTAGGAGAGTGGGGTCTGCAATCCTATGGTCACCCCAGATTTTTGCTTTTTGCTTCACTGGTTTACGACTTTCCCTGGCTGTGGGCCTGCTAATCAGACCCACAGCCTAGCTGTTCTCTCTCTAAATTGACAACCATGTACTTTAGGTGCATTTACCAATTGGTACTGGGCCACCTTATCAGTCCCTGTACCCAGGGCCTAGGTGTACCCAGGGCCTACCAGGGGCTGAAGCATGTATTATGCCACCCCTGGCTGGCCATCTAAATCTGACACAACTGGCTGCATGACAGGTGGGGCAAGGTGGTATAAACACCCTTTGCTGTATATATAGTATACCTATATCTAACCCTAAAATGGACACATATATTCCTATCAGTCACTCCTATGGAAGGTCTTATCAATCCTGAAGGCAGAATGCTTGGAATTATGTGAGATGGTGCTCTGGCATGAGCTGAGCCTGTTTGCAGCTTGCGGAACCAAGTCCTAATAGCTGTTCCATGATAACGCTATACCATATACTCTTAAGTGCATTATCAACCTCGCGGTTAAATGCTAACTCTGGTATAACATTATCAAAACATGTCGAGTAAGGTGTCATACGATTTGGAATACTACCCCCTCGCCAATTCTGGCGACGGGGGTAGCATTCCACCCTTCTAGAGGGACACGACATGGATGTAACTGTGAACCCTGGTTAAAGTTAACTCGAGCCTCAGCATCACAAAATGGATGCTGCCACCACAGACACAAGTCTGACCGCCTGCTGCTGGGAGTCCTTCCAGCAAGGATGGCTTGGACAAAGGGTTTCCTGCCTTGGGAGGTGCTAGCACCACCCCAGACAGGATTTTGTGTATTGAGGTAGGGAGGCATGAAAGGAATGAGACATGCCTGGGGCACACAAGGTGCCCTGTGCATACACCGGTTCAAACCAGTTGCTGGGGCATCCCTGCCCCAGCTCTGGCGGGAGACCGGACAAAGGATAGGGGGTGTAACCACCCCCCTTCCTGGTCCCACCCAGGGGAGGGACCTAGTCAGTAGTGCAGCCCCCTTTAGGAGAATAAAGGTAGGAGCTGGTCCCATTCCAAATTAGATTATCCTGAACTATTCAACAAGAAGAAACTCTGGCCTTCGACGTTCTGCTCCACAGAAGACTGAAGAATCTCCCTTGTGGGCAAGGAGTGTCCACCCTGCAACTGCAGGCACCATCAAGCGTCCAGCGGCTTCACTTTGTTGTCTTCCCTCGAAGATCCAGACTTCAGAGCCCGACGAGACCCTGATTCCCAGACCTCTCCGACCTCAACTCACATCTGCAGCAAAGCTGAGACCCGTGGGTGCGACGAGACACGTGGGACCGGCCATCTTGAACGAACCTGCACTTCGCTTCCAGCACGACTCCCGAGGTAAACTCGACCAAGTGCTTTGAGGATTGAGAAGCCCCAGCCCCGATCAGCCCCTGCACCGAAGATCAGCCCTCCAGCATCCACGAGATCTGCGTGGGGCCCTTCTGCTTGTTTGCTGCTCGACGCGTTGTCTGGTCACTTGCCGTCTGGCTAGTGGCCTCCTAGACGACGAACCTTTGAATCTTTGCTGCTGGTCTGGTTGCTCCAGACTGGCCCTTGCTCCCTGCCAAAAGAGGGGCACCCCGGACTCTCCTAGTCCGCACCAGAAGTCTTTTCCCTTCACCGTGTGGGTTGCCTTTGCCAAGGCCTGTTGACTCCAATCCCGGATCCGACATCGCCGACAGCGTGAGCCTGCGTGGGACAGCTCGTGCCTCCACCCTGGTCGTCGAAGACACCTCCTGGTCCACGTGGCTGCAGAGTCAGGCGTCCACTCTTCACCTGATCGCGACGACAGCACCTGGTTCCTTCCTGGTTCCACACCGGTCACTGGCTAGTGACTTTGAACACTGTCCCCTCTGTTTTCAGGTCCTCTTCTTCACCGATCCACCCTTGGATCGCACCAGACATCTTCCTCCTGGTCGCCTGCAGCATCTTTTCTTTCAGGCTCCATTGACTTCAACGCGAGAACCCGACACACTTTGGCACCTATGCACCCGCAGCCCGTGGGTGAGGTAACGAGAGCATTTCGGTGCTCAAGGGTAGTCTAACTGTCCTAGTGTCCAATTCCACAGTCGTTGTTGTCCTACCTAGTCAGGATTGTCCGTTCTCACCTTTTTCTTGAACCATACTGTCCATAGACGTTGTTACGCATCTCGTGTGTGAGTTCACACTCTGCACACGCGTTCCGTGGGCCTCCTATTACTTACCTGAAGTTAGTGTAGCGTGGTCCCATCGATACTACAGCTTCTGGACAGCTCCATTCCTATTATCGACTTTCACATTCCACTTACTTAGTATATGGTTTGTCGTGCCCCTAGGGCACCATTGTAATTTTGTGCAACTTGTCGTATTTTTCGTAAGAGATTGTCATGTGCTTAGCCCTCTGACCTCATAAAGAGTTCAGAGGTGTTGTTATTAATAAATATACTGTTTATTTTCATAACAACCTGTGTGGTGTCCTTTCATCTGGTATTCAAGGGATTATATTGTGGTAAAACAGCTGGCTTCACATGCCAAGAGAGTTTAGCCTAAGACTGCTTTGTCCATGCTACCATTAGGATAGCTGGTCTATAAGGGTGACTTACAACCAATCACCATAAGGGTTGTTTGGACTGATACAAGGTGATCACTAGAACTAGTGAGCATCATATATCAGGCCAACTTCTCACAGTGGTGAGGTACGTTGTTCCATGCTTTGGGAGAGAGATGAGAAGACATGGCCTCTGGCTGTGTCTTTTTGGAAGTGGGGTAGCTTGCTAGTGAGAGTTCAGCTCAGCGGAGGTGTCTGGGAAATGGGTAGAAGTGTAAGCAGTTGTTCAGGTGCAGAGCTATTTTTCTATAGTGCTTTGTATGTGTGTGTGAGCAGTTTGAATTGGGTGGGTTTTGGATTGGAAGCCACTGCAGTTTCCTGAGGGTGTGGGGGTGATGTGTGTACGGTGAAGGAGGTTGAGTATGAGTCTTTCTGGATGGCATGGAGCCGTTTTAGTAGCTTCTTAGGAAATCCTGCGTAGAGTGTGTTGCCGGATTCGAGTCTGCTGATGATCAAGGCCTGAGTGACTGTTCTCCTGGTGCTCTCCAGAAGCCATTTGTAGATACGTCATAGCATCTTGAAGATGTGGTAGCAGGTGGAGGTCACTGCATGTATTTGAGCTGTCATGTTGAGGTGATTGTGTAGAATGATTCTCAGATTTCTTGCTTTGGTGGTGGGAGTGGGTGAGGGTTCGAGGTTAGTAGGCCACACCAGGTGGAGTCCAGGGGGACTTTTTTTTCTGAAGAACCCTACTTCAGTTTTGCCCGTCTTGCGTTTGAGGCAGTTTGTTTTCATCCAAGAGGTTATGGCGGTCATCCATGTGGCAAAGTTGTTTTTTGTTGTGGGGTCCGATAGGGAGAGTCTGAGCTGGGTGCCATCTGTGTGAGAGAGTATGTTGATGTAGATGTTGAACAGCGTTGGGCTGCAGGGTGATCCTTTGGGTACTCCACTGATGTTTTTCTTGGACTTCGATGTGTAGGGTGCTAGGTTGATTCTTTGTGTCTTTTCTGTGAAGAAGGAACAGATCCAATTCAGGTTGTGTTCTTGCATGCAGAGAGCTGTGTATGTATGGCTTTTCCGTTACTTTGGCAGGGTAAAGTAGAACGGAGACCAGGGGGTAGTTAGTTCGTTACACGGGATCTGCTGAGTGTTTCTTGAGCAATGTGTTGACCATTGTGTGTTTCCAGGTATCTGGGAATGCCTCGGAAGGGATGGAAGTGTTCATGATGCGGGTGAGGACTTTGCTGAAAGGAGCAGCTCCCATTTTGTAGATGTAGTGGGGCCAGGGGTCAGCAGGTGGATGGTTCGCATGATACTGGATATTCTTTCCGCTGTGAGTACTTTCGAGGATGTCAATTTTTTGCTGAAGGAAGAGGGCACAGTTGAGTTATCAGCACACTGCATATGTACAGCATTTACATTCAATGTGAAACTTACATTGATATTAAGTAAAATGGTCTCCAATGTTGTAAAAATATTGTGAGGGTGATTCTTTAGAATTTGAATCCTATCACTAACTTCAAGTAACGCTTCATGCCAGATTCTTCAATGAAGAAAGATGACAAGATTTGGGAGGTCCTCCAAGAGGAAGAAGTGGTATGGGCTGTTGCCGTTAATGAAGTAGCTTTTTGTTCAGAAACGCTTTGAATGCTTCCTCCCAATAAAGAGGGAGTGTATTCCAAGGTACTTCTGTTTTTTATCCAGAAGAGAGTTCTGGTTCTATCTTTGTTCCTGATGTTGCATTTGCTGCAGTTTGGAGAAGGGATCAAACAGTCTCAATCTGCACCGTCTTTTACTAAATCCTGAATTCAATGTTACTCAAGCTTCATAGGATTGCTCCTTATGAATCCCCACAAATACCTACTTCTTGCTTCTACTACTCTCTTTGCAAGGAATACGCCCTTTCCCAGACATCCTCTGTCAGCTCCATAAGTATATCGCTCCTGCTTCTGAAACCTGTCTCCTGTCAGTCCTGTATTACCTATGCCTTAATGGTGATCTATCTGGGGAGTGGCTGAATGGATAGGTTTCATGGTTTATATAGTCCTACTAATACAGATGGAAAAGACTGCATATACATGGGTTTGCTAAATGCACACCATATAGTGGGCATTGTTTATAGGTTCCATAAAAGGTTTTTGTATTAATGCTTTCCAAACAACTTGCCCATAATTTGGGTTATTTATTGCCTGTTTTAAATAGTTCCCAGTAAGTATACCTTAGTCTATAAGACACACCATAATAGGAAATAAACAGAAAAGATAAACTTAACCACACTTACCTTGTACACACCCATCTTCTTCTTTTGCGTTTGGAACATAACATCTTCAGCAACATCCTTCATGTGATCCTGGAAGCAATACAAGGTAAATGACTTGCACACTCCGATATATACTGATTCCTATATACCATGTACAGTTTTTAAGTGATTCCTTAGTAATTTGGCAATATTTTATTGTGGGATACTTGTAGTATATTTACGTTCTATTCTCTACAAAACAAATATGATTACATGCAGTTAAAATAATAATGATTAAGGCCCTCATTCCCTAACAATTTGCGCACCTAAGGATAATTTACCTGTGCACCTCCACTTGGACATCCTTGATTCTGATTCACAAAATAACGTTCTGGGAATAGTTCCATGCTGAGATTGCACATATGACTATGGAAAGACCTAAAGTTGTGTGCAAACTTGACTGAATTTGTGAGACAAATGGTTCAGAAAAAATATTTTCCTATAGGAGTGTTACATAATTGGGCGATGCAAACGTGATGAACTCTCTCAAAGTCGTAACTTTGTGGGTATTTTCAAACATTAGTAATGACCTACATACTTCACACTTAGTAGTATAGTATTCCACATTTATAGAGCGCACTGCAACCCCAAGGGCATCCTGGCGCTAAGACACAGTAAAGTTGAAATGATCCGCAAATGCTGACTGCCGGTTACCCTCTGGGGAACAACCAGGTCTTAACTTTCCTCCAAAACAACAGCAGCTCCTGTGTTTGCCTCAGTTCCAAAGGGAGGCTGTACCACAGGCGAGCAGCTGCCACTCCAAACGCTCTCCCACCCATAGTGGTTCGCTTGAACCTCAGCATGGTTGTCAGGCTAGCTGCAGAGGATCGCAAGTTGCATACAGGCCAATACCTACCAAATCTACCCTGAAGTGGCTTGGGCCTGGAACCGTGCGGTGCCTTGAAGGCAATACACCGTGACTTGAACAGTATCCTTTGGTTCACCGGGAGCCAATGTAGCTCAGCTAATGCTTGGGAAGTTGATGAACCTCGTGGTCTTCTTAAGACCAATTTTGCTGCTGCCGCCTGGATACACTGAAGCCGCGATATTAAATACCTAGGGGACTCCAGCAGCAAGACATTACAGTAGTCCAGGCGGCTTACGATGACACTCCTAACGAACAAGTTACTTACCTTCGGTAACGCTTTTTCTGGTAGATACAGTATCTGCCTGTGGATTCCTCACCTTGTGAATATCCCCTTGCGTCAGCAACATTCGGAAATTCTTTTTGTAGCTTCACGCCAACGTGGACGATGTCATAGAGGCACGGCATTGCGAGCGACTCCGCTGACGTCACTGACACCATAATAGGCCCACGCCGGCGTGATGACATCAGTTCCGCCCTTTTTTCCGTGCCTTCGAGGCACACGGACGGACCAATGACAGTAGATATATACACAGTACATAAATGTCAAGATAACACACATAGTGTGAAGCAAATGAAGGAAAGAAAATGAAACAAAACATTTCCTTGACAATTAAATATATATACATTACATTACATTAACCCAGGTATAGAAGAGTGGACAACGGGGAGGCGGATGGGTCAGTGAGGAATCCACAGGCAGATACTGTATCTACCAGAAAAAGCGTTACCGAAGGTAAGTAACATGTTCTTCTGACAGATACATCTGCCAGTGGATTCCTCACCTTGTGAATAGAGTCCCACAGCAGTCCCCACTCCCGGAGGAGGGTGTCCACACTTCCACACTAGAAAATCCTGGAGGTCAGCGCGTGCAAAGTGGCCCTCCCTCCTCACTTCGGTATCCAAGCAGTAATGCTTCACGAAAGTGTGGAGGGAGGCCCAAGTCGCCGCCCTACAAATATCCTCAACAGGTACACCCCTAGACAAAGCAGATGTAGAAGACTTTGCTCTAGTAGAGTGAGCTCTTATACCCTCTGGAGGTTCCTTACCCGAGTAAGCAGTAGCAGATCTTAATGCAGAGGATAATCCATCTCGAGAGCGTGCGCTTGTGCACCGCCTTCCCCTTCCTGAAGCCAGCAAATCCGACAAACAGCTGGTCATCCAACCTGAACTCTCTTGTCCTGTCCAGGTAAAAGCTCACCGCCCTCTTAGGGTCCAAGCGGTGAAGTCTCTCTTCCTCCTTGGAAGGGTGAGGGGGAGGATAAAAGGTAGGGAGGGTAATGGACTGCCCCAGATGGAAAGGAGTTACCACCTTAGGCAGAAAAGCAGCCCTGGTCCTGAGAACCATTCTTTCAGCATGAATGGATAAAAATGGGGGCTTTGAACTAAGAGCTTGAAGCTCACTTACCCTCCTTGCCGAGGTAATTGCCACCAGAAAAATAGTCTTAAAAGACAAAAGTCTCAAGGGACATGAGTGTAAAGGTTCAAAAGGCGAACCCATCAAGAACGTAAGAACAAGGTTCAAGTCTCATTGAGGTACAATAAAAGGTGTAGGAGGAAATTTATTGGAACGGCCCTTAATGAAACATAAAACAATAGGAGATTTAAACAAAGAGGGCTGGTCAGGCAAACAAAGGAAAGCCGATAAGGCCGACAAATAACCTTTGATAGTTGCCACCGCAAAACCTTGCTGGGCCAAGGAAAGTGCAAATTGAAGTATATTGGACAAACAAACCCTTAAAGGGTCAACGGACTTCTCCCCGCACCAAGCAACAAATTTAGACCATCTATAAGAATAAATGGACTTGCTGGAGTCAGCCTGGCCGATAAGATGACATCCACCACATCGTGCGGGAGAGAAAAGGAAATCAGGTTGCCCCGCTCAATCTCCAGGCATGGAGATGTAAGGTTTGGAGGTGGGAGTGTAGAAACTGCCCCTCCATCTGGGAGAGGAGATCTGCCCTGTGAGGGAGACGGAACGGAGGGCACGAGGAGAGGTGGAGAAGATCTGTATACCACACCCTTCTTGGCCAATCCGGGGCGATCAATAAGACTTGGGCCTGGTCTTGGCGTATCTTCCTCAGAACCCGAGGAATCAAAGGTATGGGACGAAACGCGTAAAAGGAGTTGCGAGCCCCAACTCAACTGAAACGCGTCCCCCAAGGCTCCCTGTATCGGAAACTGGAGGCTGCAGAATGACGGGCAGTGAGCAGTCTCGCGAGTGGCGAACAGGTCCACCTGAGGAGTCTCTCACATCTGAAAGACGTGACGAACTACCTCTGGATGAAGCCTCCACTCATGGTCGGCGGAAAACTGCCGACTGAGACTGTGCACGAACGTTCAGAACTCCGGCCAGATGATTTGCCATCGGACAAATCTGATGGTCCTGAACCCAGTACCAGAGACGCAGAGCCTGTCTGCAGAGACACTGCAACCTCACTCCTCCCTGCTTGTTGACCTACCACATCGCGGTCGTGTTGTCCATCAGGACCTGAACTGACTGTCCGCAAAGGGAAGGGAAGAAGCCCTTGAGTGCCAGGCGTATCGCCCGCAACTCCAGAAGGTTGATGTAAAGCAACCTATCCTCTGGAGACCAAAGACCCTTGATCTCCAGATCCCCCAGATGAGCACCCCACCCTAGAGTGGATGCATCCGTTATCACTGTGGCCACCGATGGAGGTAGTTGAAAATGCTTTCCTTGTGACAGATTGCCTTCCACGCTCCACCAAGACAGATCAACTGCAGTTTCTCTCGAGATCCTCACTGACTCCCTGAGATCTCCGCCGTGCTGATACCACTGCCTGCGGAGGCACAACTGGAGTGCCCTCATGTGCCAGCGTGCATGGTTGATCAACAGAATGCAAGAAGTCATCGGACCGAGCAGGCGAAGGACCTTCAGGACCTTCAGGACTGGAACAACCGCTCCATTGTAAAATAAAGGAATCATTTCTAGTATGTCGTGAATCATTTGAGAAGGAGGGAATGCACGAAACACAATAGTGTCCAGTACCACACCTATGAACAGGTTGCGCTGGGAGGGCACCAGGTGAGATTTGTGTACATTTATCGAAAAACCCAACCTGCGCAACAACTGAGTTGTCTCTTGCAGATGATGGAGCACTATCTCTGGAGATTCTGCTTTGATCAGCCAATCGTCCAGATACGGGAATACTGGTATCCCCGACCTTCTGAGATGTGCAGCCACCACAGCCATCACCTTGGTGAAAACTCGAGGTGCAGTAGTAAGACCAAACGGAAGGACCGCAAACTGGTAGTGTTGCGATCCAACCGTGAAACGGAGATACTTTCTGTGCGAATTCAGGATTGGGATATGAAAATACGCATCCTGCAAGTCGATTGACATCATCCAGTCTTCTTCCAGCAGCGCTTGAAGAACCTGCGCAAGGGTGAGCATCTCGAACTTCTCCTGCTTCAGGTAAAGGTTCAAGATCCTGAGATCCAGGATTGGACGAAGTCTGCCATCCGTCTTGGGGATCAGAAAATACCGGCAGTAGCATCCCTGACCCCTCTCCTTCTCCGGAACCACCTGTATCGCACCTTTTCTGAACAGTGCCAGGACTTCTTCTTGCAGGAGAAGCAAGTGGTCCTCTGAACAATAACCCTGGCAAGGAGGGTAATTTGGGGGAAATTCCCAAAAGGGAAGAGCATACCCATTCTCTACGAGATTGAGAACCCAAAGATCTGATGTAATCAATTCCCAATCTCGCAAAAAATGGGTAAGCCGGCCCCCCACTGGGCCCACATGATAGGGCTGCTTTGCTGTGGTGGTAGGGGGCTGGGAAGGGGAAGAGGAGGAGGGGGATGCTTGACGACCTCTAGGACGAGCTCTTTGCCTGCCTCTGCACGACTTGTACAGCGTATTTTGCTGCTGCTGTGGCTGCTGCTGAGATGGTTTGTAGGATCGAAAGGAAGACCTGCCAAATCCTCTGAAACGTCTCCCAGGAGTACCCCTGGTCTGAAGACCTAAAGATTTTGCTGTAGCCCTGCTGTCTTTAAAACGTTCTAAAGCAGCGTCAGCCTTCTTGCCAAACAATCCTGACCCATCAAAGGGCAAGTCCATCAAAGCAGACTGAACATCTGCAGAGAATTCTGATGACTTTAACCATGCAGCTCTCCTAGTGGCCACCGAAGAGCCCATGACTCTCTCCACCGAATCAGCCGTGCCCAGCCCACTCTGAATTACTTGCCTCGCAGCATCCTGAGTGTCCGAAATTACTTCCTGAAAGTCCTTTCTATCCCCTTCAGGAATTTTTGGCACTAACTGCTTCACGGAATCCATCAAGGCATGGATGTGTCGTCCCATCAGGCAAGTTGCATTAGTAGATTTTAATGCCATGCTGGCTGAGGAGAAGACCTTCTTGGCCGCCTGATCTTTCTTTCTCCACTCTTTTTCCCCAGGAACCTGCGGAAAAGCACCCGCAGACTTCTTTGAGCAGGCAGCTTGCACAACCAAACTCTCAGGCAGGGGGTGTGTAGACAAAAAGTCCGGGTCATTAGGCGCCACCCTATATCTCCTAGCAACCGCCCTTGACACGGCAGGGGCTGTCAGAGGTTTCTTCCACACTTCATAAATAGGTTCTGCCAAAGCATCATTGAATGGAAGCATTGGTTCAATCACAGAGGAAGGTGAATGAAGGACCTCCGTAAGAAGAATAGATTTATATTCAGCGGTAGGCAGATTAATATTCAGCAAGTCCGCCGCCTTCTTTATAACGACATGGTAAGGAGTCACATCCCTAGAGGGTACATCAGAGACAGAGGCCAAATCCCATTCAGGAGATAGTTCCAGGCCACTAGCCTCCCTCAGGTCATCAAAAGGATCCTCTGAATCCTGTAGCTCACCTTCCTCCAAACCTTCATCCCATTACCTCTCCTCCTCCATAAGCCTCTGGGCTTCACTCCTCGATCTCTCCTTCATAAATGAAGCAGATGGATCCATGAACGACTCCGCCGGAGTCGGCGCCGGCGTCGAAACCGAAGTCGGACGAGACAGCTTAACCCGAGGTCGAACCGGATTCGGCATCGGAGTCGAGGGTATCGGTGTTGATGGAATCGGCGTCGACGGCTTTGGCGTTGAAGGCTTCGTCGGCGCCGGAAAATGTCAATGCGGTGCTGGAGCCGGCATGAATGGCATAAAGGGCGCAGGAGCATAAGCCTGGGGAACACCCAGGTTAAAAGCCAAAGGACCCGTGGGACCAACAGGTGCACCAAAGGGGTACATTGCCCTGGAGTAAACGCCATACATGGTATTCAGGAACTGCGTTGGATCCTGACCTGGAGCTGGAAAGGCTGGGTAAGAGCCCCCGGGTTGCTCTCGAGGGAGCGGAGTAGTCACGACTTCGACCTCCACTTCAGGTTGATGCACCGGGGTCAACGGACCCGCAGGCAACGGAACTTCGCCTTCACCAACTTCCTCCACCTCACCTTCATCCTCCTGACCAGAAGGATTGGAGGGAACCGGAGATGGATCCACTATCTGCTTCGGTGACCCAGGCGAATCAGCACGCGAAGCCTCACCATCGGAGTCCTGTGCTTCCGAAGCCGAAGCCACTTCCTTCCGAAGCAGCTTAACCTGCGACTTCGGTCTCGAACTCGAGTCCTTCTCTGAATGATGTCTGGACTCATGGCTCCTCTTCTTGTGCTTCTTCTTCGACGACCTCAAAGCATGAGCAGAAGACGAGTCCGAGCGCGACCTCGAACGAGACCTCGACCTCCAACGCCGAGTTCGCGACTTCGAAGTCTTCTTTTCTTTCTTACTTTTCAATTTCGCCACAAGGAGCTTCGTCTACCATTCTCGAAGGGCTTTCGGAGTCATTCTCTTACAAGACGGGCAATCCTCAACGTCATGGTCGGAGCTCAGACACCAGACGCAACACTCTTGCGCATCCGTGAGGGACATTCTCCGCACCCCTTAAATCCAGTCTTCTTCGAAGTCATCACGACAGAAGACGAAAGAAGACACCCAAAGAAATACAAGGTAACAGAGTTACAATATAGCTACAGACGATCCCTTGAAAACCGTTAGCGTCCACGACGTAGAAAAAAGGGAACTGATGTCATCACGCCGGCGTGGGCCTATTATGGTGTCGGTGACGTCAGCGGAGTCGTGCGCGATGCCGTGCTTCTATGACGTCGTCCACGTCCACGCGAAGCTACAAAAATAATTTCCGAATGTTGCTGACGCAAGGGGATATTCACAAGGTGAGGAATCCACTGGCAGATGTATCTATCAGAACACTGTCCCTCTGGTCTGAGGAGGTAGCAGTGGTAGAACCTTCCGGAGTCCTTTAATGAGCATAAAGCAGTCCCTGACTACCTGATTAACATGCATTTCCAGGTTAAGTTCATCATTAAAACTAACCCCTAGATTACGCACCATGCTCACCGGTCCCATAGGGCCATCCGTGGGGAAAGGTCAGAAATCCGAATGTAAAACTGAGGGCCCTCTGCCCACCCCACAGTGCAGAATATCTGTTTTGTCGCTGTTAAACTGCAGAGCATTGTCTCTTAACCACAACACCATTTCCCGCAAACACTTGTGGAAAGTATCCTGGGAGTCCGCCTGATCACCATCCAGGGACACTATCAATTGGGTGTCATCAGCATAGCTAACCACACTAATATTGTGGGCTTTGATGACATTAATAAGCGGCCGCATATACACATTAAATAGTATCGGGCTGATAGATGACCCCTGCAGTACCCCGTACCTATTGTTAGTAAAGTCTGGCTGGAAGGGGGAGGGCAACGGCCTGCCGTCTATCTTACAAGTAAGACTGGAACCAGCTCAAAGCCGTATTTGTCACCCCCACCTCCTCCAGTCTCGACAGCAGTTTGACATTGTTTACCGTGTCGAACATGGCGGACAGGTCTAACAAGATCAGAGTTGCAGAATGTCCCCTGTCCGCACGCATCCGAAGATTGTCCAACATGGTAACCAGTGCTGTCTCGGTCCCATGTCCTGGTCTGAAACCAAACTGTTCATCCCCCAGCTTATTATTGCCTTCCAGGAAGCCCGAGAGAGCGCGGCTAACCAGGTGCGCCACTATTTTCACTGGATATGGCAATAGGGAGATTGGCCTATAGTTCTTGAGACAGTTGGGATCCAATTAAGGTTTTTTCAAGAGGGGTGAGACCACCGCCATCTTCCAACAATGAGGCACCACTCCACTGCTAAGTGATTGATTACATAGCCGGTGAAGCAGTGGAAAGTCCTCTGGACCAAGCTCTTTCCAGAATTTCTGGGGGATTAGGTCCAGCGGTGAGCCAGAGGAGTCCCCCATAGCCACCTTAATAAACTCTTCTTCCGAAGGCAGTTCCCAGGGATCAGGAGTTATTTCCTGCCTCCTTGATTCAGCTCCCATTTTCCTGATTTCACATAACTTAGGTGTTCTTAATTCAACACTTTCAGTTGTGACCAGAGGGGTATCAGGTTTAAGGCCTTCAATGATTCTATCTATCTTTTCCTGAAAGAACGCTGCCAGTCCGTTGCACAACTCTTGTGAGGGCACGATCTTATTACTTGTGCACTCAGGGTTGGTCAGCTCTCTCAGTATGTTGAAGACACAATTGGTACTATTGGAGGACTTGAGAATAAGGTCTGCAAAATATGCGGCCTTAATCATGGCTATAGCTTTTTTGTACTCGGCTAGAAGTTCCCTCCATCTGATTTTAGCTTCACTGGCATACAGACTTCGCCATTGCCTTTCGGCGTGCTTACATTTCAGTTTAAGCATTCTCAATTCGTTAGTATACCATGGGGCGGATGGTTTTCCCTACAGCCTAATATTCTTCAGAGGATCAAGCTGATCAACCAATTGGGTTAAGTGATCACAAAAACCAGAATAGTTCTGAATGACTGACTTCCCAGGGTCAAAAAGAGACTCTAACTGAAGTGCCCGACCTGAATTGGTCTTCCTTAGAAAGACCTTCCAGTAACTACCTAGAAAATACCTTACCTCAATAGATGTGGGTATGGTCCTTATAACGTGGATAACTCTAAATTCGACCAAATAGAGGTCTGACCAGCCCACTGGTAGGACACTGTCCATAATTTATTTTCACCAGCAAATATTGGATCCAACACATGCCCCTCTGTATGGGTCACATCTTGGACCCATTGTTGAAGGTGCAGGTTGGCACAGGTTTGGATGAGATGAGGCACTCCGTAAGTTACATCTAAATAAGATCGGCAGAAGATGTTAGGAGGAAGGGATGTCTTCAAATAAAATGTTATTTTCATGAGAATAAAACAGAGAAAATAAAAACCTGCACACTATCTTACCCAAAGAAAGATATGACTTTCCAATTTCCAATTTTTGACTACCAAATGACTATGCAAAAGTTCCATATTTCAATTTCTTCCTCTCATACACACACATAGTTTTACTTTTGGATGGATTGATCGTTAAGTAGAGAGCCGTAGCAAATTTTCGGAGTGCCTGCAGATGGCTGTTTAAGTCTTTTGGGGTAAGATCAAAAATTTGTATGACGTCCGCATAAAGTAGGCACAGAATAGGCTTTCCCCCAACTATCGGGGCAATAACCTCACTTCGGGCCAAATGATCAAGAAGGTCTGAAATATATAGGGAGAAGAGAAGAGGGCAAGCAAGCACCCTTGTTTTCACCCGTTTGGGGTAGGGACACCGTGCGATAAACCCCTATCCCCACTCAATACAACTCTACACCAGGTATCAGTATGAAGGGCGCAAGCCAACTCTAAGAAGGTACCCAGCATACCCAAATTTAAAAGCTTACTGCACTGCAAAGACCGAACTACTTTATCAAAGGCTGTGGAGAAGTCAATAAAAGCCATGTATACCATTCCCCCTCTAACCATAACATATTTCTAATTTATTACCTGAAAGGCAGTCATATTATCAATTGTACTCAAAGTGGACAAGGATAGTGTTGACTACAGATGTGGGAACACTCAGTGTTTTGTAAAACACCCCTCACACACCAACAGGCCCCTTGGTGTCATGCTTCATCATTGGGGTCTTCGCACCCCTCTAACGGGATGCGGCGTGCTACGACCTACGACTACGCGGGAGCACTGAAAGTATAGACTATGTGTGGTGTGTGTCGTGCAAGTGATAGGGTATTTTAATGTGACTGGTGGGATATAGTGAAGGTTTAAAAAGTACCTGGCTCGTAGGTATTCAGGAAAAAAAAAATTATTCACAACCCCGGGCTGGTACTGTTAAAAGAAGTGCAGTTTGAGGTAGTTAACTGTCGTAGCTATGGACAGTACCTCTGGTGTGCGTCGACATGTTTCGGAGCTTGTGCTCCTTCTTCAGGACGGGGGCACAACTTCCCCACCTTACTCACGTTTTTCTAATTAAAGTGTAAATAACCAAAAGTGCAGAACTATTTACAGTGTTTCAATGATAAATTAAGTCTATAATGTGCCTACAGCGGTATAAGACCATGCAGTTGCATGATCTGAAAAACAAAAACCAAAAAAGAAAATTGGTTACCCTCATTAGGGTGGCTCAAACAGGTGCAGTCACCTGGAACACCAATAGTACAATGGCTCTGTAAAGAAAAAAGACACACAGAACACACAACGAAAAATAACACACATAAAGTTAATGGAAAAATCATTGGTCATACTCATTGTGTAAGGTTGTCTTGCTTCATGAGCATTTCAAGAGACGTCTGGGGTTGATTGCTAATTTCGGAATCTAGATGAATAAAGAATCGGTTTCAGTATTTTGTACTCACTTTTTGGGTGGGAAATGGTGTTTTTGTTTACCCAATACTTACAGACTCTGGTCGAGTTTTCCTCCGTGTTACCCCATGTAAGAAGGTGGATATCTGACTATGGTTACCCCCAACTTTTTGCCTAGTGTTTTGCTGGTTTTTGACTTAGTTGGCCTGGGATCCTGCTATTCAGGACCCCAGCCTTCCTGCTCTCTCTGTAAAATGGACTCCATGTACCCTAGGTACATATCCAATTGGATACTGAGTCACCTTATCAGCCCCTGTACAGTGTACCTTAGGTACCCAGGGCATAGGTGCACACAGGGCCTACCAGGGACTGCAGCATGTATTATGCCACCCTTGGATGGCCATCCAAAACAGACACAATTGGCTGCTTGACAGCTGGGGCAAGGTGGTGTAATCACCCTTGCTTTAGATATAGTATACCTATATCTAAACCTAAAATGGGCACACAGATCTCCTATCAGTCACTCCTATGGCAGGCCTTAATAATCCTGAAGGCAGAGTGCTTGGAATCGTGTGAGATGGTGCTCTGGCATGAGCTGAGCCTGTCTGCGGCCTTCGGGATCTATCCCTTAGCCGTTTCCATGATAGCGTCAGACCATATACTTTTAAGTGCCTTATAATCCTTGCGGTTATGGTAACTTTGGTCTGACATTATCTAAACATGTCGTGTAAGGTGTCATGCGCTTTGGAATACTACCCCCTCGCCAGTTCTGGCGACGGGGGTAGCCTTCCACCCCTCTAGAGGGAGAAGACATGTTGGTAGCTGTAACCCCGGTTAAAGTTAAACGCAGCCTCAGCTCCACAAAATGGATGCTGCCACTGAGACACGAGTCTGACCTCCTGCTGCTGGGAGTCCTTCCAGCGAGGGAGGCCTGGACAAAGGGTTTCCTGTCAGGGGCGGTGCCAGCACCATCCCAGACAGGATTTTGTGTATCCCAGGTAGGCAGGGCTGAGAGGAAGGTGACTGCAAGTGGCACCCCGGTGCTCACTGTGCATATGCCGGCTCAAACCAGTTCCAGGGGCACACCAGCCCCTGAGCTGGGGAGAGACCGGACAAAGGAGAGGGGTGTAACCACCCCCCTCCTGGTCCCACCCATGGGCAGGACCTAGTCGCGTGCCAGCCTGTAGTGTAGTACCTATTTTCCCAATAGGCTCTGCGCATTGGAATAATATCTTCAATAGTATAGACGTAGGACTGTGGTTAACTAGGTCTTCTACTGACGATATTAGACTTAAAGTTATGTGTGCCAGCTAGCTCAGAGTTCACTAGAAACTTTCTCGAATAGGCAAGGAGGAGTTTAACCTCCCTGGATAGACAAGAAGGGATTTAGTTTCTGACAACCATAGAACGTGACAACTTTGCTCTCCCCTAATCAAGAGTATATCTCTAGAGTCGTGTGAAAACAAAAGACAACTTATTTTACTCAGTCAGTACGTGCATTCTTAGTTTCACCAGTTTGTAGAGAAATAAGAGATGGGCGTGGTTCAATAAAAGATGTTATTTATTGACCAGTCTCTTTTCTCATACAAGAGAAATGAATCACTATTATTGCAATACTTATAGTTAAGTAAAGTGCATACAGTAAAAACAGAATTATAAAATAATACTGTAAAAGCATTTATATGGTTTCTTAGCCATATGATACTAAAATGGATAAAAGATATACATACATATATACATTGACTAATCGTACTCAACTGGTGCTTCTAACTACGCCTACCCCGGTGTACCTGACCTAAGCCTAATACTTGGGAGGGAGTAAGTAAGTAGCAGTTTAAGTTAAGTTTGCTTTGCCAAGAATCTGACTCAAGAATTCTCTGTAAGGGGTTAGTCAGTTCAGTACCTGGGATTTGGAAGGCTGGAGGGTTGGTATCTCTGTCTCAGGACTCGATATCCCAGTTACCCGCGAGGGCGGCTGGAAACGCCGGAGGCTGGATTTCTCGGCAGGAGAAAAGGCAGCGTCTCTCTCTCAGCGCGTCAAAAGGGAGGGGCAGCGTCCGTGGGCTTTTTCTGCATCAGCTGGGCTCTCCGGCAAGTAGCGCTGCTCCAAGCTTGTCACCGCCGTGTCCTAGCTTAGGGCAACGTCAGTATATTTATACCTGAAAGGTGCCGTGTTTGACGTAAGGATGGACATAAGACGTCAGCAAGAATGTCATAAGGACTGGTCGTTCTTACATTCTTTGCAGGAGTTCTCGAGCGAAATCAAAACAATGGTCGCGGGGATATCCCAGGTCTGTTGAAGGTTTGATTTGTTTTGAGAACTCGGTGTGCTTCTCTAGGGGGCTGAAGGGATAGTGCTTGCTTAATGTGACAGCATGCGCTATGACCTAATCTGAAGACGGGTTTCTGTGCCGTTGTATGGACATTAGTGAATTAATAACCGGACAAGGGTCAGAAATAGGAGTATCAATATAGGTACCTAGATAAACACACTACACCCACTCCACGAAATTATGTACATATTAACTAACCTAAGCAATAGTAAACATAACTAACAGTGCATTTGTATACCGGACCACCCCAAAAACATTTACGTATTTGAAAAATGGTGTATGCGAACTGCACGAAATGAGTATAGGTACTGTATGCATTCAAGCAGTATAATCATTCAAAAAGGAGATGCACATTTTATATCAGCATGAATGATTTGCGAAATTACACATGAAATGGCTCTTGATACAGAAAAAAATTGCGAGACCATCTCATCACATATAAACACAATTAATTGCATATAAACTAGAGGTTGAGGTAATGTAATTACTCTAGTATTCCTAAGAATAGAAGTTCTGTTCTTTAAGAATAGTTTTACTTTAAGCAGAAGATAAGTGCCCAAAAGGTAAATATTTTGGAATTTGGAAAAAGTTTTCGCTATTCAGGGGAGAAGAGAAAAAATAGTTCACAGTCACTTTGTTTTCAAAAGACTGAAGGCCAAATTCAGAGTTCAGGGAACGCCGTGTGCAAGTTTGTTTAAAATCATTCTCTCTGTTCCGGTGAAAACACCATTTCAGATAAATTCTCGAAAAAACAGTCTACGGCTTCTAGTGAGAGTTCGACTAGGTTAGAAAATGTCGCTACCATGCAGTCACGCGCATGATTGCTTTCACTGATTGTTTGATCAGAACTGCTTACAGAAGGTCGTACCTGGTCGATGCTGCTTTCATCATGTACTTCACTACCCTTCAATCGCAGTGGTGAAGTTTCCACGAATGCCGTCATCAGGATAGGTAGCCGCTGGGGACAGCACAATGCATGAGCCTTTACCGGACCCAACAAAGTATCTGCATCCAATGGTACGTCTGATTGTAGTGCAAGACAGGTGTCCAACACGCATTCTTCGCCGCATAGCATGCATCTTAATATAGGCATAACACAATTCTGCCAGATGGGTCTGAATGAAAGAAACCAGGTCATATTCAGATCTCGTAGCCGGGCTAAGCCAAGGACTTTAGTTATGCGGTCCCGGTAGCGGATAGCTAGGATCGTTTCTTCCATTGTAGCTGGAATCTTGTCTGTGACATGGCTTGCCATAACGAAGCAAGAGTAGCAAGAATAAAATGCCTGCTACGAGTCCCAACAGGAGTGGAAGTCCGCCAAAGATGGAATGGACGAAATTTGGAAAAATACCCAGGATCGCTTTGAATGGTGTTAAAGCGCCTGAAAAAACTGTCTTAAATACTCTGGCGACACCACTTGTATCAGAAATATTTAAGATTTCGTTCAACATTTCTGCGAAGTGTAGGGGGCTATTCGTTGATAACATTGAGTGAATCTCTGCCGTTGTCCTTGCAACTTGGAGATCATACGTTTCTTTTGATGACGTCAACTGGGTTGGCGTCTGTAGGAGGACAGTCTTCATTCTGCTTAAAGTATCAATTCGAATAGAAGAGATTTTTAAACTGGGCCATAACCTTCCCTCCCTGTCTGGAGCATCATTCGGGAACAATACTCTTTCACAGCACATGACCCTGGAAGTCACGCTTATGAGATAAGGTTTTCCTGGCAGCAAGCCACAACATCTGTGATCTACAATTAGAATGTAACTCCCGTTCGAAAGTCTTCTAAAGAATGGTTCTATTTGTGTTGCAGGTGTGCCTAACTGGTGACATGAAAGGTTATTTGAAGTCCCTTCACAGGCCCCATGCAAACTAATACCCTGACACAGAAGTATGCCACTTGGTGATTTTTCACAATTATTACCACTAAGAAATACACTCTGTCCGTTATTACTGACACATGTGTGTGTATAGGGCAAGTTCCATGTGGACTTAATGTATCCTTTACCCAACCTTTCATACGGGCCTGCCTGTATATATTTTTGGCAGTATTGAAACTGGAAAGTTGTTATCGGAATATTTATTATCCCATGTATTATCCATTCAATGACAGGTCGTTCTGACATTGTCAATGGTAATCTCTCAAGTTTTTCAATGCTCAGAATTGTATAGTCAGCACCCTTTTGTGCCAAACTGATTTGTTTATCAGTAAGGTTAAAGATATTAAATAGTGACGTTGTGTTGATTAAACGCCAAGGCACATAGCCTGAACGCAGATTTTGTAACGTCCAGCCAAGCTGTACAATAGAACGCAATTGAGACTGACCGTGTTGCAACATCAGTAAGTCTTGTTCTATTATATCGATTGAAGAAGATACAATACTGTCCAGTGAATATATTCTGGAAGACATTAACCCATTGTCCACAACAGAAAGTGATTTTTCCAAATTAACACGGTCAATTTCCCGTATTTTTTCTGCTGTCTCAATTCGAGTTACTTTCCAAGCTTCGTTGTAAGCTGCATATATAGAGGCCGCTATGAAACGTTTTTGACGCTGTTTGCGTGGTCCCATGATGAAATCACGCAAGTCAGCACCTTCTTTAAGTAAAGTTAAGTGTTGCTTAATTTCTGACAGTGTGGATGTATGTAGCCATTGAAGGCAGAGTTTTCCCACACTATAAGTAGTTACAATCCCTGGATGTTGTCTCTGGGAGTATCTTGGGTCTGGCCTGGTCAATTTGAACCCCTGTATTTTGTTCAGGAATCTGTCTTGACAGTTATTTGTGTCTGTGGGCCAGATCAACCATTGTTTCCAATCAGCATGTGTTCTGTTTTGGTTTAAAATATGGGATACGTCTATCTCAACATCTGTAGTGCTATTACTGTCGGGTGTTGGTTTTGGAATAGACGGTTTGTTTAAATCTTTAATCTTGGCTAGACCAAGACAGGATGTCTGTTGAATTGTATCATTCAAAAATATAATTTGTTCTGGGATTATGCAGGCTCTAAATAATGATTCTATACCTCGCACTTGCCAATCTTTTGTGCCCCAGATCGTTTTTGTTTCAATGTTATTGTTCCAGAAATCAAAACCGAAGGTATTAATTTTTTCAAAAAATGAGTCTGAATATATTAATTTTGTGTTTGTAAGCATGGTTTTCACTCCTGTCTTATTTAACAATTTGAAATAAAATGATTCTGCATTACTTGTGTTGAACCCAGAAAAGTATGAATATTTATCAAAATATGTCTTTGAACTGCCTTTTGGTGGAGTCGCACAATGTTCCCATTGGTTAAATTTTAAAACATTTCTAGGTTGAGCAGATTTATGCAGATAATGGTTACCATAATGGTTATAACAAAACATTTGATCGTAATTAGATGAACCTTGCAAATAATCATGTTCTGTAAATTTAGCTGACATTACTAGATCAGACATCATATCATTAATACTTTCAAAGTCCCAATCATCAGCAAATGTGCTTGGTTTTACAAAGTCACTTAATGAAATCTTAAATTGAGGATACTTCAGAAGCTCAACCGGACCATAGATTTCCTAATCAGTTTTGTCCCATGCTACCCCACCGGGTATAGGATTGGCTGTGAAGTTTACTGAAGAAAGTTCTCTTTTCTCTATGTGTGAAGACTTGTGAGGTTTCAGGACCAAGTTGATGTTCTGACTTGCTGTGTCCATTGTAACATATTTTCCCTCAATGAAATGTCCCAAGCATAGTACCATGATGAGCCAAAGTATGAGGATGAATACTCCTAGTGCCACCCAAAGTTCAATCCATGGAGAAATCAGATAGGTTTCTTTTAGTTGATGAAAGAGTTCCTTTGCTTTGTCTTTAAAAGTTTTTGTTGTCGGCTGTTCCTCAGGTTCACTTGGATCTTCAGAAAAATCATCGAAATTGATGAAGTAGCCTGATGCTGTTCTGTCAATTGTTTCAATTGCTTCTGGATTCCTTTTTGTTTTTGGAATTTTCTTTGTTTCATTAGCATAGTCTGTGGTTACATCATTATAGACTGGTGTTTCTTGATTTAAGATTTTAATTTGGGTTTCAAGAGGTTTAAGTTCCATGGCTTTGTTGCATAGTCCTTGTTGTTTAACTGTAGGTTTATCAATTGTGATTAGTCTTTCAGTTTGAACCTCTGTGTTTGTAGCAAACTTTGGTGTTCTGCTACTTCTTGGGAGTCCACTTGGCCTACTACTTGTTATCGGCCACATGATTGTGGTTTAACCAGGTCGATGGATACAACTCGGTTCTCCTTTTTACCAGCAAGGGGCGGTAGTACTACTGATCTTGTTCCGTTGACAGACAAGACAGGAACTGCTTTTCTGTAAGAAGGCCCAAATTCCTTCTTCACCGCGATTTTTTCTCTGACCAGATCCCCGATTTTTGGAATCCAGACAGGCCTTGCTGGGACAGGTGGTTTCTCTTCAGTGGCTGTTGGCTGTTGCTTCAACTTTATGTTGCTCAGGTCTTTTCTTTTTTTGTTTAAGTCCTGTAAAATAGCCAAACGATCTTTGATATCAAAGCATTTTTCTTTAACCACTGAAGTTTGACTATCAAGGTCCTGGATTAGCATTCTAGTCCCAAACAATAGTTCCTACGGACTGAGACCTCTCAGAGAAGTTCTTGGCAGATTATTTAAGACTACGTTGGACACTTATTAAATGTTTGACCCACCGAGCTCCTGAACCTAATACCTTTGCTGTTATAGATTGCTCTATGCCCTGGTTTTTTCTTTACACCATCCCATTTCCCTCAGGAAGGAGGTGACAAGAGTACCGCAATGCTATGCCCATGCTGGCCATGTCCGTCTCATAAGCTCGAGAGCTAAAAGCAGGACCCTGGTCAGGATGTAGCATGCAAATTGCGTATATGCCATTATAGACTCGCAAATCTTTGTATAACAGTTCAGACGTCAGCCGAGAGCTGGGGTTGTTGAAAATTAGTACGTTTTGGTGAACATTATCTGCGCCATCTTGCCTCTTCCCCTGATGCCACACTTTTGTCGTGCGCGCCCGCCATTTTTTTAAGATGCCCCGATCAGAACGAACCCTTTTGCATGCCGCTGGCCTCTGACATAGCCCTTCGCCTTCACTAAGCCTGCACGCTGACCACCCCCTGCTTGCACCTGCCTTGAGTCATAAACCCCTCTTCGGCGCTGCTCTGCCCCAGGCCCTCATCCTGTTCCCAGCGCGACACCCCCCTGCCTCCCTTTCATGATCTCCGGCCCTTAGATGCAAACCCCCTTCTTCCCCGTGTGCCCGTTTTGTCTTCCCCGTTCCCAGGCCAACACCCAGCTCTGCCGATACCATTTCTTGCCCCTCCCCGTACAATAGAAAGTTTCCCCCATCAAAGGATCCCCGGGTTGATCAAAGCCCCCACTCCATGAGATCCGATCAAACCCCCCACATTCCGTGAATCGGCGGAATATCCAGCTGCGTGATACTCATCACCTGTTGTGACTAGGGTGGGGACTTCAACTGTAAATGTGTGTGGGAACGGACCCAAAGGGGAGTTCCGGGAATGTCTTTTCCGTACATCAAAGCTTTAACATGAATGTGTAATCTACAATAAAGTCATAAACCAGTGTATAAGAGGCCAGGCCTCAGAAATGTATCCAGAACACCTCAGAACGATACCTTCTGCCGGTTTTGTTGTGTTCTCCTCCGGAGAGAATAAAAACCCTGTTTCCTGCTTTCCAGTCTCCAGCGCCTGCCTCTTCATTGATTAAATAACTAGAGGGTCACAGAGGCAATACCGCCGGGCAAATATCGATTGTCCCCGACCCGACTCAGGTTTTTACAATTGGCGTCCCAAGCGTGGGGCCCATCAGCGACTCGTGGATCCAGTGGGAGAGGTCCCGACGACAGAGTGAACGACTGCAACGATCGGGAGAGCTCTTGCCCAATAGACCCTCGTCTGGCAGCCGATCATCCGAACTTCACTAGTTCCGAACAGACCTCTCTCGAGTGATCTACGGTCCTGACTGGGGACCATCAGGAGTGCCGTGAGAAATACGAGAAAAAGAGGACGATCGGGCGCTGGATTCGGAAGACAAGAAACTGCCCACATGGTCCGGGTAAGGTCGTGTAATCACGACAAGTTGCGAAATAATTGCTTGATTGTTTGATTGTTTAAAAAATACTAGTATTGCTCTTTATTTTATTTGGAGATTCACTGTCTACAAACGGAGAAACAACGGGCTCTCTCTTTGCAAGCAGTGGAGGATAGGTAGGGCAGCAGCCGTGCTTATTTTTTCTCCCCCACTCAATAACTACTTGAAACTGAACTGTTGTTCGCAAAACTATTGTTTCCTGGAGATTCCCTGTCTGCAAACAGGGAAGAGACCACCCTTTTTGCAGATAGTGAAAAGGGTAGGTAACGCAGATCTTTGCGGACCTACTCATTCTCCCCATTGTTATTTATTGGTCTTTTTTGTTATTTTTGATCCATGAGGTATTCACTGCCTGCAAACAACGGTGAATAGAAATATTCTGTCCAGTCTTTGCACCTAGTGATAAGATAGGCAGTGCTGACTTTTTAGTCCCTCGTTACGAGCCGTCATGTCTGTCTTCTCCCCACTGATTAATAGCCTGTTTAGCCCGGACCGTGTATTAGAGGTGGACCATATAGCTCCACTAGAAGGCACCCCTAATAAGGACATGTTCATAAACTATGGATTAGTCACCATAGCCTATAATAAATTGTGGCACAGGTATACCGAAGAGAGTCAAGACAAACAGTGGCCACTGGCAGGATCCTTTGACCTTGATAAAATAGAAACGTTAGAAATAGCCCTTCGAAATAATAAGACAACGCCAATTATGCTCGACAGTCTCGGTATGTGGCGCAGAGAGGCTATGCAACGACAGAGAAAAGACGAGGACAAACCAAGTAGAGAAATATACCGACAGGACAACCCCAGGACATCGCTACCCACGACTTATCCCCCGACACTATGCAAAAGACGACCAGACTTAGGGCCAGACCAATGCGCTTTTTGTAGGTATGTCGGACACTGGAAAGCCCAATGCCCGACTCTACTGAGCGTGAGTAAAGGCAAAGGGCCGACAGGAACGACAGACCGGCAGTACGAGAAAAAGCGCGAGACAAAGAAGAACCCGACTTACATAGACAGACCAGACAGAACCACCACGTTCGATTATGCCCGATGGCACAGATTTCGCCAGGACAATTTCAGCGGCATGCTCAAGTTCTCCTAGGTCGGGCAACATCAAGACGGGAACCCAGCCTCGTTTCAAATTCACAGACGGAAAGAGATAATTATGACCAATAACTGTTTTATATTCGTCTTGGGTCTTTGTATGTCGTACTTGTACTGTCCCCCGTCTGAGTTTGTGTGTATGTAATGTACAAATCTGCGTCATCCCTCTACACGTGTTTCCGTGTTACCCAACCTCTGTTAGCAGAAACTTAGCATAAAAGCAACCTGGAAAGAAAGAAATGGTAAAACAAAATCCGTAGACCATTAATGAACTTGAACTTTTAATTTAGCACAACAAACAAGGAATAATAACGGTAAACTGTAGAAAATGAAAGTCAAACAGAACATTCGCCCCCCCCCCCATTCTGGAACCTTCCAAAGTAGGGCAGGGTTACGGCTACGCCCAACCAACGGCAACCCATATAAGGCGGGCCCGGCCGCCAACTCTTGGTCAGGAAATCTTAACGTATGGGGGAGCCGGAGGAGAGGCAGGAGCCAGCAGCCGGGGCAGTTGTAGGTAGTCCCGCCACATGTCTCCTCGGCCAGCCGCAACGGGCCTGGATAGACTTAAGTAGTCCCGCCACATGTCCAGAGAAGAACGAGGCACCTCTTCCTTTTCTCTTCCGTAACAGCCGCAGCAGCTCTGGACGGCGGGATGTCCTGCACGTACCTCCACAACAATTTGTCCAAGTTGGGCTGGGAGGGAGAGGCGACGCGGACGAGCCTCTCCCACCTCCACCGATAGGAGGTCTCCCAGCCCCCGGCCCGACGCCGAACACCCCCAGTCAGGCGATGGTGCCAATACTTCCACAGCACCGAACACACCATGGTGGCACCCCAGTACTTGCGCAGCACCGAACGTGCAATGGTGGCCATATTTTCGGAACACCGAACCTGCAATGACTGCACTGATACTCGTGCCGCGCCGAATGCGCGCCACAGGTGGCCATACTCCCACAGCACTGAGCACAGGACTTGGGGAACACCGGATGTGGAGAGGCCTTCATGCGGGGCGATGAAAAGGAGCGGCATGGGGTGCACCGGGAGAAGGAGACGATGCGAACGAGTCTCCCTCGCCCCCCCCCCCCCAGGTGGGGGCATCACAGCTGCACCCCAGCTGAACGTCCCGCTTTCACACAACAGGGACCTCTTCCTTTCACTCCGAAGGATCTCTCCCACTCTTGCAAACTCGACGAGAGTGGCCCCTGTAGGGCCTCAAAATGGCGTCTGGGTCCGCTGGAAGGCGGGCCCCGGCCACTAGAGTAACTTTGACCAGCAATATAACTCGAACATTTGCCCCCTGGGGCACGAGCCCCCATCTCCGACAGCATCTCCGCAGCCTTGAAGATCCTACAAAGGTCCCCGGCGGAACCTTCGGCCTTTGCAGGCTTCCGGTAAGGGACGGCTGCCTTGATCGCCAACGAAACAAACATGACATTGCCACTCCTTCTGTTAGCATGAATTCTAGAACTGCCGAAAAGGACTCTGGTCCAAACTGCCAGTAAAGGGAAACATTTCCCCCTGATGCTGCTTCCGGACTGAGCCGGCCCCGCCCAAAATGGCGCTGGTATCAATCGGAACTTACGAACACCTCGTGGTGTTCCTTCGCACTAATATAAACTTGATGTTCTGAGATTTTATATGATCCTTTGTACACTTGGCTAGAAAAGACAAGGAGAACTCACTCGACGAACAGTATGAAAGGATCCCCGTTACAAATGTTGATTACCAATATACAATATATTATATTTTTATAACTGATGTAAACCTCATTTACGACGCACACGTACGGTATGCATATAGGAAATCTGATTACAACTATTATGATTATGCTTCTAAATTATGAAAATAAATGCCCCCGAACCCCCAGCCAATTAATAGACGTTTTAGTTTCTTACAAATGAATGAGTAAAACTTTCCGATGTTTTTATTGCTGCGAACGACACCCCCCACTGTACGCACTTTAGCCATTGCCACGACCGGCCAAATACGACCGCACCCTCATAATCCAAATGCTGAAATGATTTTGCAAAATAAAGTTTTTGAAACTATGAACGGGTATTGCATGCTTTATTTTAAAAATGTGGGATCGGTGGGAAAGTTCTTTTCTGTGCACCCTACTCTGCTCTCTCTTTAAGGTTAAAAGAAGATGGTTGCCCAGCCCTGGAGGACGGATCGGATCAACAACACGACACTCCGCCTTCAAAGTACGCGACTGACCCATGAACTCTCGCGCAGAGGAAGACCTTGACTTCCAAGGATGGGTAAAACGAACGGTGTAAACAAGGGAATGTAAAAGGAGGGTGAAATGAAATAATGTAAATGTTATAAAGTACAACGTTCCAAAGTATCAGGGAACGGAGCTGACCCAAGAACCAAAGAACCTTAGAATGTCACAGCGTTGAAGGAGGTTTCAGGATCCCGATAGTGAGATACATCTTTCGACTAGATACCTCGCACTAGGCACCTCTGGTTTCCTTTTTACGTTTCCCCGCACACGACCTATATGGACGCACTGCCCCCCCCCCCGACTCCAGAAACCATATCCCCGGGGACCCTGCCCCGAGGAGGAGAGACGAGTAAGAGGTAAGTAAAGAACTTATGAATCCATGTATTTGAATATGCGCGAATGCTGTCTCCCCCACCCCCCTTTTTCCCTCCCTCTGCAGGTTACATCAGAGATTACAGCCGAGGTGTGGCGAAGATCTGAAGCCTTGCCATGTCTAATACACGAAGCGGACTAGCGCCGCAAGGTGGTGCCTAAGCACGCCTGCAAACTTCTCACGTATCGAACAAACCCGGAAAATTAGCACAACCTGATAAAAAGTGATCACCCTTAAACCAGACCGGACGAATGAACCCATGTCACGTATGATGCGAAACTATGAGGGAATGTGTGTGTGTGACTGAGGCGTTGACCCAACTGGTCGAAGGACCGAGAATGCGAGAAAGTGCGACAAAATGGTACCTCCTTTCTTCTTTCCTTTTTCTCAAGGCACGTCCCCTCTACCTTGTCTAATGCTCAAACTGCATGATTACAAGATTCTAACGCAGACCCGTGAATACCCTTTACTGTGTAATGCACTAAATAGCCTTTCTTGAATACACTGCCACCCTCTCTGTTGCACGTGTGCTATTTAGCCTGCCGTTGCTCTCTCTCTCTCTCTCTCTCTCTCTCTCTCTCTCTCTCTCTCTCTCTCTCTCTATTTTTGCACTCCCACTCTTCCGAGTGATTAGCCCCGAAATTGGCAGACTGCCACCCCTAGCACACCACCTAATTGGCTTCAAATACCGTCAGTATTTGCACAAAAACTTGTCTTTAATACAATCACCCTGAGGCCGCGTCATTACCTCTCCTTTTCCGCTAGAAGTCAATGAACCGAGGTTGGGCCGTAAGGGAAAGGACAGGTAAGACGACAGAAGTTCCCTAATCTGGCCCGAAATAAGGGAACTACATGTCGACGGCTCCTATGGTATAAAACAAGGACCTCAGAATACGCGACCCTCCCCTCCCCGAATTGTCGCAATACCCAAACCGGAAAAATGATCACCCCTGTTACCTCCCCTGTACCAGCCGCCCAAAAACTGGAATTATGAAACTACCCCTCATTTCCGGTTGTGAGAGATGGGTCGATTTATGCCCTTACCACAAGTTTCCTATGTCCCTGGTTGTTTCCCATAAAACCCCTGTCCTTCCTAATTAAGTAATCGGGCTGTAAAAGGTTACGTAGGATCCAGAGCGATGTTTTACAAGGTTAACAGACTAGTCCAAGGTAAAGAAATCATCGAAATGAACCCCGTAGTAGTTGAAAGGCAGGATGCATCGATAGGAAGGAAATGTTTAGCCATGTTCATCTCTCAGCAAAATACCTGTGTAGTACCATGTTGACGACTCACAGTACCCTTTGTAAACGTAAAACTCTAGAGAACGGCATATCTTTGCCAGGTTCGTCTCACGAAGGTGGGTCACCGTCAGATGAACTGTCGTGACTGTAATAAATAATTGTAAAGGAAAGTCATAGTAAATCCAACAGGCCCGTCACCGGTCATTCATATGCCAGTTGTGAACACTAATATAACGGGCATTTTTCATTCTTTGCCTGGAGCTGGGAGAGAAATAGACTTTTTGATTATCTTCATCTGCAAATTCTCTAAAGACTGTCTTTTCAAACTTGTTTAAGGGTACTGCTGTTGGAGGAGAGAAGGACCGGATGTGGGAGCACGAGGCCTGACTGCAGACTAAGGAACACCTGCGACATTAGCCAAGGCGAGACCACGACAGAAAAGAGCTGCAGGACGAGGCACTGTTTTCGACAACATGAGAAGAAAGGGTCGACCTGATGCCCCTGCTCGATGTCCAGTGTCTGTCGACAAGTCCCCGCTCTCTGAATTCGGTCACACGCCCGCCTATTTGAAGTCTCTCGTTCCCCTAGTTTGTTCCTAATTTGGCCTTGCTCCATCCCCCTTTTCCTCTGACCTACCCTATGGACTGTTTTGTACGCTCTTCTTCCATCTGAACTTTCTGACAATCACCTCAAAGGACACAGGGCGAAAAGGACCTTTTCGACCAGAAACGCGAGGAAAGGGTCGTGCCCTGCAACGCAGAACTTAGAACAGAGCTGGACTTGTAGCTCCACCGCCGGTGCTCAACAGCGCCAACGAAAGGCAACAAAGAATGATGAGAACTCGTTAAACTTCGAACATTTGACATCCCCAATCGCCGTTTCTACTAGACCTCATTTCTCTCCCAGCCGCCATTGTATTGATCATGCTCCAATCCGAACCTGATATATATGTAATTATTGCATTCCTATGACTTTCCTGCTAAACAAATTGATCAAAGTTTATCAAATAGGCTCACCTCCTAAAAAAAACTAGAAATGTTAAAGTGTATTGTTGACAACTCTTTTCATCTAGGGTCCCTACCGTTTTCTTTCTCATGCCCACCACAATAGAACCGAGTAGAGAATGAGCCAGCAAGATGTCTTGAATATGTTAAAGGGAGGACTGTTGAAAATTAGTACGTTTTGGTGAACATTATCTGCGCCATCTTGCCTCTTCCCCTGATGCCACACTTTTGTCGTGCGCGCCCGCCATTTTTTTAAGATGCCCCGATCAGAACGAACCCTTTTGCATGCCGCTGGCCTCTGACATAGCCCTTCGCCTTCACTAAGCCTGCACGCTGACCACCCCCTGCTTGCACCTGCCTTGAGTCATAAACCCCTCTTCGGCGCTGCTCTGCCCCAGGCCCTCATCCTGTTCCCAGCGCGACACCCCCCTGCCTCCCTTTCATGATCTCCGGCCCTTAGATGCAAACCCCCTTCTTCCCCGTGTGCCCGTTTTGTCTTCCCCGTTCCCAGGCCAACACCCAGCTCTGCCGATACCATTTCTTGCCCCTCCCCGTACAATAGAAAGTTTCCCCCATCAAAGGATCCCCGGGTTGATCAAAGCCCCCACTCCATGAGATCCGATCAAACCCCCCACATTCCGTGAATCGGCGGAATATCCAGCTGCGTGATACTCATCACCTGTTGTGACTAGGGTGGGGACTTCAACTGTAAATGTGTGTGGGAACGGACCCAAAGGGGAGTTCCGGGAATGTCTTTTCCGTACATCAAAGCTTTAACATGAATGTGTAATCTACAATAAAGTCATAAACCAGTGTATAAGAGGCCAGGCCTCAGAAATGTATCCAGAACACCTCAGAACGATACCTTCTGCCGGTTTTGTTGTGTTCTCCTCCGGAGAGAATAAAAACCCTGTTTCCTGCTTTCCAGTCTCCAGCGCCTGCCTCTTCATTGATTAAATAACTAGAGGGTCACAGAGGCAATACCGCCGGGCAAATATCGATTGTCCCCGACCCGACTCAGGTTTTTACAGGGTCTATATTTTAAGTGAAAATAGTCTCTACATGTTAATATGACGCATTATTCATACTGGGCATTTTATGTCGATAGCCTAATCCTTATTGTGTGAAACTCCATGGTAATACACCGTCTCGGTCACCACTGCGATCTCTGTTGCAGTTTTGGCAGTTTTTTGCAAATATGTGATGTTGCAGGCTCATTCCTGGCCACCAGTATGTTGATTGTAATTCTTCTAGAGAATCCTTAAGTGTAAGGTGTCTAAGACCCTCACCCATATGTGCGTCTGCTATTAACAAGCCTCTCCTGTCCATGTTTGGAATTACTCTATCACCCACTCCAGGGATTCGAGCAAAAGGAACGGAGTTTGCATCGATTATGTATGTATAATTGAGTGGATACATGAGGGGTAGCGCCGAGCAGTCGCCTTTTGATGACGTTTTTACCGCTAGCATTGTTTCCCCGTCAATGTATTTTACTGAACGCTTTTTTGAAGCTACGGAAGCCGATTTAGTTGGTTCCACTGTGGCTGTCTCAGCCAATGAATTCCCTGCAACGTGAACGCCATCACGCTGATGACTCAGTGAGTGTATCACGTGAGTCTTTGGTAGTTCTTTCTGTAAAAGAACTATTTGTTCCCAAAGCGATGTTTGCTTTATTGTGGCACCTGTGTCATCTTTGTACCCGTTTTCAACCCATTTCTGCAAGTCGTTATTGTATGATTTGACGCAGTAATACGAGTCGCTCACTATTAGTGTCGGGAATTCGCGATCGGCATTATCTAGCGCCATTTTTAACGCTATTATGTCAGTTTGTTGTTCTGAATTATTTTCCACTGAGTGTGTTTTTGAAAACAGAGGTCTTAATTTACCTCCGCGCCACACGTCTTTTGTAATCTTGCATGTTGCGTTATAAGCTTGTTCACCCCAAACTGAGGGCTGAGCCTGTCCGTCTGTATGTATTACACAGGCGTACTGTCGTACGGGCAGAATGTCGATTGGCAGAGGATATTCTCTTTCATATTCTAGATTTTTTAATTTTGTCAATTCTGGATCAAAATAGTATTTCACTTTGTCTGTAGCAATAGAATCTTCCCATTGTATCCATCTAGGATTCAGTGCCATAGTGGGTAAATTACATGGGGTTGTTAATGCCTCAAAGGCTGATTCTGCTGTTCTGACTGTAATTTGTCTGCCGTCAGCTAGGTATCTTTCTCTTGCTACAGCTGTTTGAACCGCGTGAACAATGTTTTCCTTAATGCTGAATGTTTTTTCAGCTTTTGTGTACAAATGTGATTTGTATGTTATTGGTACCTTTTCTCCCTCATTTGAGGTTAGGTATGTGAATCCGCATCTTCCTGGGATGACTCGAATCACAAGGTTGCGTGTGTTATCGCGTGTTTGCAGTTTTGTTTTAACTAACATGTCTGTTTGTAAAGATCTCAAAATTTCTGTGTGTTTTTGAGTCCAATTGATTCTTTTAAAATCTGGTTTTATTAGATCATAGAGAGGTTTAACCCTCTCTGCATAGTTTATAATGTAAGTTCTTCCGAAATTCAGGAAACCTAGAATTGATTGCAAGTTTTTCAATGTTCTAGGTGCTTAGATTACAGCACATTTCTCTAGGAAATTGTCAGTCAGGCTTTTGCCTTCACTTGATAATTCATATCCTAAGAATAGGACAGTCAGATGGTCAATTCTTGACTTCTTGAAGTTGAATTTGTAACCCTCTGCTGCGAACCCAAGTATTATGGTGTTCACTCTTTTCAAGTGAGTATCCAAGTCATCGTCTGTTAGATAGATGTCATCGACATAAGATAATGCCTCATCATCATACATTTGTAGTAATTCTGTTACTCTTGCTGAGAATAACCCTGGGCTGTTCTTGAACCCTTGTGGCAAACGACAGAAATTTTTCTGCGAGCCATTTATTGAGAAAGCGGTCAAATATCTGCTTTCTGGTGCTATATTTTGACAAAAGAATCCATTAGATATGTCTAATGTTGTTTTGTATTTTTTGCGCACTATGCTATTCATAAGTGCGGCACTGTGTGAGTTTTGTACTGCAAACGTTTTGCAGCATGAGTTAAGGTGTCTGTAGTCCAAAACTAGACGATATGAATCATCTGGTTTGGAGACAGGAAACAAAGGATTGTTCATTTGTGAGGTGCATGTTTCAATCACCCCCTGGTATTCAAGTTGATCTAAGATCTCCCTGACCTGTTTTTTAGCTTCTTGCTTAATTGGGTACTGCCTTTGTGCAGTCGGTTGAGATTTTAGCTGGATTTTGTGAGGAGGAGAGTCCTCATCCCATCCCACATGATTTTTATATAATGCAGGAGCCTGGGCTACTGCCCACTTTCTTGCAAGTGTATATTTTTTATGAATTGGGATATGATTTGAGAAGGCAGGCATAATCATTTCTTCGCCATGAGGGCACTCCCTGACAAACTCTGGTGGCCAGTCTTTTTCAGCGAGAAGGATGTCATAGCCCTGGAGAGATTATCCCAAAATAGACCCCTTATTTTCCTAGTCTTATCTCCCTCTATACGTAAAGTTATTTCATATATTTTATGAGGTTTGCTAACTCTGGTATCTGCAGTTTCCACCTGAATGTACTCATTCGTGTCCACTGTCTCCAGATGATTCATCAGGATCTTGCGAGCTATGCTCACTTCTGCTGCGCTGTCTAGCATTGTCTGAGCCCACTCTCCGTTTTTCAGCTGAGTCCTCAGGATCCTCGGCATGTTTTATTATTTTAATGCTGGCTACCTTCTTCTTTGGAAATTTTAACTTTTTACTTTGATGAGCAGGTTCTTTGTCTTTGGACTTGACGAGCTCTTCCCTGTGTTCTGACCGTCCTCTTCTTTCCGATTTCTGCGAGGAAGTCTGAAAAGATCGAGAGGGACGTGTATCAATATCTTGATATCTATCAGGTTTCTTCAGATTATCCCTATTTCTAAGGTTGTATTTTTTCTCAGAGGGCTCCCTCTGGGGAGACTTGTGTCCTTGGTCCGGAGATCTTTCTCTCCGCCGAGGAGACCTTCCTCTGGACTGGAATCTTTTTCCTTTGGGAGTGGATTGTTTATTTCCATCCCAGTTCTTTTTTGAAGTGTTTAGATTATTTTAATAAATACCTTTTCAGGATTTTCTATTAGTTGGGGGTTTCACTGGTTTCCCACCCAAACTATCTCTTCCTAGTTCTTCATAGGATTTTTCTATGATTCTGGCAAGTTCAAATGGTTGGTCTGCTATATCTGTTTCCTTCAATCTTTGGCGGAGCGCCACATTTGCTGCTTCCCCTTTTATGTTTGCTAGTAATATTGCCGAGACCTGCTTGAAGTCTTTCAGTAATTTCATACCCAGAGTTAAAGCAGGTTCTGGACCGTATTCATTTTGAATCTGTTTTAGCACCTCTGGTATTACCGCCATGGACGGAACACCATGTGTTTTTGTGTAAATGGAAGCAAAGACTGTACCCCAAGTGTCACAGTCCTCCACATGTGGTGCGATCCCCATTGGGAGACAGATAGTCAGAATTCTGTGTTTCTCCACAGGTGTGGTATCTGGAAATACCGCCTCTATTTGAGTGATTTTTTGTGCTAACCAGAATGGAATTTGTTCCCGTTTAATGGGTACTTTACCTAGACAGGACTGTATGTTCTGTAGTGTGATTTTATTTGTGTTCCCCTGATGGGGGGTCAGCTGTGGAATTTTAATAGCTGGTTGGACTGTTGAAGTCCGCATTACATATTGGACTAGTTGTCTGTGTATTTTAATAAGTTGTTTTAACTGTGTTAAAAGTTCTGTTACTGACATTTTTTCAATGTCTGGATGTGGTGTGTATCCGGCTAGAACCGGCCACGTTGCTCCTGGTCTACCTAGTGGACCGAGCCTGGTGATGTGATCATAATGTTTTAGGGCGCCTTTAAACCAGAGCAGGTGCTCTTGGTATTTGAGTGGTATTTCCACCTCCTCGAAAGGGGTGTACTCATCCGGAGGTTCCTCTATCTTGTAATAATGGAACTCCTTTGTTACAGCGTTTGCTGCTGGAAAATGTATCCATGAATAGAATACCTCTGTCTGCCGATATTCGTGTGCCTCAATTACGAATATGACTGTACCACCTCTCGGTGTCAGTCCATTTTCTATAAGTTTTAAAGTTATAGTTTTTCTTATGCTGACCGGGATGAGTATTGCACCCGGGTCTTGCTGTACGAGCCTTGTGTCTTCCTCTAGGAGTTGAGCTGCTATTCTAGCTGCCTCCCTATCTTCTTCAGTTTCTGACATTTTACTGACAAGAAGTTTTTTTTGTTGCAGATCAGGTTTTCAAGGAAACAAAGATTAGATGCACAATATTTTTGGAACACTATCCTTCAACGTTGAATAAACCAAAAACCATACATAGGAGTCTCCTCCTACTAAGTTTGGCGGATTTAACCTTTCACCCACTCCAGACGTCTTTGGAGTTTTATGGGAAAAAAGGGTCTGTGTGAAAAAGCACGACTGAGTTACTCTAATGTCTTGCGTTAGATTTATCGCCTATCCAAACCGTTGGGCGCCATGTAGTGTAGTTCCTATTTTCCCAATAGGCTCTGCGCATTGGAATAATATCTTCAATAGTATAGACGTAGGACTGTGGTTAACGAGGTCTTCTACTGACGATATTAGACTTAAAGTTATGTGTGCCAGCTAGCTCAGAGTTCACTAGAAACTTTCTCGAATAGGCAAGGAGGAGTTTAACCTCCCTGGATAGACAAGAAGGGATTTAGTTTCTGACAACCATAGAACATGACAACTTTGCTCTCCCCTAATCAAGAGTATATCTCTAGAGTCGTGTGAAAACAAAAGACAACTTATTTTACTCAGTCAGTACGTGCATTCTTAGTTTCACCACTTTGTAGAGAAATAAGAGATGGGCGTGGTTCAATAAAAGATGTTATTTATTGATCAGTCTCTTTTCTCATACAAGAGAAATGAATCGCTATTATTGCAATACTTATAGTTAAGTAAAGTGCATACAGTAAAAACAGAATTATAAAATAATACTGTAAAAGCATTTATATGGTTTCTTAGCCATATGATACTAAAATGGATAAAAGATATACATACATATATACATTGACTAATCGTACTCAACTGGTGCTTCTAACTACGCCTACCCCGGTGTACCTGACCTAAGCCTAATACATACAGGGAGTAAGTAAGTAGCAGTTTAAGTTAAGTTTGCTTTGCCAAGAATCTGACTTAAGAATTCTCTGTAAGGCGTTAGTCATTTCAGTACCTGGGATTTGGAAGGCTGGAGGGTTGGTATCTCTGTCTCAGGACTCGATATCCCAGTTACCCGCGAGGGCGGTTGGAAACGCCGGAGGCTGGATTTCTCGGCAGGAGAAAAGGCAGCGTCTCTCTCTCAGCGCGTCAAAAGGGAGGGGCAGCATCCGTGGGCTTTTTCTGCATCAGCTGGGCTCTCCGGCAAGTAGCGCTGCTCCAAGCTTGTCACCACCGTGTCCTAGCTTAGGGCAACGTCAGTATATTTATACCTGAAAGGTGCCGTGTTTGACGTAAGGATGGACATAAGACGTCAGCAAGAATGTCATAAGGACTGGTCGTTCTTACATTCTTTGCAGGAGTTCTCGAGCGAAATCAAAACAATGGTCGCGGGGATTTCCCAGGTCTGTTGGAGGTTTGATTTGTTTTGAGAACTCGGTGTGCTTCTCTAGGGGGCTGAAGGGATAGTGCTTGCTTAATGTGACAGCTTGCGCTATGACCTAATCTGAAGACGGGTTTCTGTGCCGTTGTATGGACATTAGTGAATTAATAACCGGACAAGGGTCAGAAATAGGAGTATCAATATAGGTACCTAGATAAACACACTACAAGCCCCTTTTCTGAGAATAAAGGTAGGAGCGGGCACCCTTCCCAAATTGGATAATCTTGAAACTTGAACTACTTTCCACGAAAGGAACTCTTGTCATTCTCTGAAGACTCTCCCTTGTGGCTAAGGAGTAGCCACCCTGCACCAGCAGGCACCATCTAAGCGCTTGCGGTTTGCTGCACGTCCATCCTCCGGATCAAGACTGACCAGCTCGACGAGACCCGGATTCCCTGCCATCTCTGACCTCTACCTGCATCATCAGCCCAGCTGAGATTCGTGGGTGCGACTAAACCCGTGGGACCGGCTATCTTCAAGACCTGCACGACGCTTAACCAGCAGGACCGCCGAGGGATCCTCGAGTGGGTGCACTGGGGTTTGAGAAGCCCCAACCCTGAGCAGCTCCAGCACCGAAGTCCAGCCCCCCAGCCTCCACGAGATCTGCGTGGGGCCCTTCTGTTGCCTTGCTGTTTGCCACGTTGTCCGGTCACTTGCCCGTCGGCTAGTGGCCCTCCTGACGACGTACCACGACGTTTTCACCGCTGGTCTAGGTCCCCTAGACTGGCCCTTGCCCCTTGTCCAACAAGAAGTGCCCTGGACCCTCCTGGTCCACTCCAGACGCCATTTTGACTCAACCGCGTGGGCTTGCCTTTGCCAAGGCTTGTTGCTCCAATCCTGGATCCAGCATCGCCGACAGCAGACACCATCGTGGGACAGCTCGCACCTCCAGCCTGGACGCCGACAACACCTCCTGGCCCGTGTAGCTGCAGAGTCCAGCGTCACCCACTCACCTGATCGCGGTGACTTCATCCGGTGCCATCCTGGTGCCCACACAATCACTGGCTAGTGATTGAGAACTGAGTCCCCTCTGCTTTCAGGTCGTCTTCTTCACTGATCCAGCCTTGGATCACACCGAACATCTTCACTGGTCGCCTGCCAGCAACATCTTCTTTCAGGCTCCATAGACTACAACGAGGATTCCCGACGTCTTTTGAACCCTATGCAGCCGGAGCCCCTGGGCTAGGTAACACGAGCATTTCGGTGCTCCAGCACAGGTTCACTATCCTAGTGTCCAGATCCTTTTTCGTTTTTAGTCTACATAGTCGGATTCGTCCGGAAACAGTAACTTTAGAATTACTAGCATCCATAGACTTTGTCCCGCATCCCGCGTAAGAGTTCCCACTCTGCACCCGGGTTCCCTAGGCCTCCTGCCCCTAACCTGAGGGTTCAGTAAGGTAGTCCTAGCGGTCCTGAAGCCTCTGGATCGTGTTACTTACCTGCTAGTATTTCGCATTCCACTTTTAGAGTATATGGTTTTTCGTGCCCCTCGGGCAATTGTGTTATTTGTGCAACTTGCAGTATTTTCGTAAGAGTTTTGTATTGTGCTTAGCTCCCTGACTCATAAAGAGTTCAGGGTAGACTTGTTATTAATAAATATCCTTTATTTTTATAACAACTTGTGTGGTGCCCTTTCACTTGGTGTTCAAGGGGTATATGTGATGGTAAAACAGCTGGCTTAACACGCCCTCTAGAGTTTAGCCTAAAGACTGCTCTTGTCCACGCTACTAGGATAGCTGGTCTATAAGGTTGACTTACAACCAATCATCAATAAGGGTTGTTTGGAATGATACAGAGTGATCACTAGAATAGTGAGCACTATATATCAGGCCAACTTCTCACATTGGTGAGCAGCGGTTGGGATTTGAGCTTGCTGTTGTTTTACCACACACGTATCCTAAGAATATCATTTGAAAGATCACATAAGTACCAAGGTACATATAACTTAGCTTAGAATAATCTGAGTTCTACTGAACCAGCTGTTGTAGTGTAACAGGGCTTAGCACACCCTAACTACAACTCTAGCAAGGGATCAGTAGGTAAACCCATAGTGTAGGTAGGTGCATCACTTACACCACACTAGAAGCATGTCTACCCATGGAGAGTCTGCAGAGACTCCCCTAGTGGTTAGTGACCCTCCACAGGTCCTTTCCAGATATGCAGCTCTCAGTTTCCAGGAGATGAGACAATTGTGTACCTCCAGGAAATTAAAACAGGGTTCTAACCCTACCACTCCTTTTCTGTTAGGTCTCTTAGAGACATATGATGCTAGAAAAGCTTCTCATGCAGATGGGAGCATGCCAGCCGTAGAAGGTACCCTTGGTGATCCTGACCTCCCTGAAACTGAAGAAGTAGAGGAGGAGGAGGATGAAGAGGCTCTTTCTGGGGATGAGGCAGACAAAGGTCCTGGGCTAGTCAGCAGACTTACTAGGGCCAACGTAGACCTACATAGGGAAGGATCTGGGGGACCCCCAGTACTGACCCTAAGTAGGCCTAACATTGGAGTTAGAAGAGATAGGTCTCATTCTAGGGACTCCAATAGATTTGTGCACTCTCATGCCTCTTCTCAGAGGAGAATGACTTCTCCCCAGAGGAGAATGACTTCCCCTCAGAGGGGAGAACATGAAGCAAGGATGAAACAGGCTAATCTGAGGATTCAGAGGGAAGAACTTGCCCTTGCCAAGGAGAAGCTTGCCTTTGCTAGAGAGCAACAGTTGAGTGGGGCAGTCCCCACTGGTGGCAGCAATATCCCGAAGGATAAAGACAGGAGTTTTGATACCAGACACCTGAGTAAAATAGTGCCCCCCTTTAAACAAGGGGATGACATCCACAAATGGATGACTGCTTTGGAGAGGGCCTGCACTGTCCAGTGCATCCCCCAGAGTCAGTGGGCAGCTATATTGTGGCTCTCCTTTGAAGGTAAAGGTAGAGATAAGCTCCTCACTACTAGAGCTGAGGATGCTAACAATTACCAAGTCCTGAAGAATACACTGATTGATGGGTTTGGCTTAACAACTGAACAGTACAGGTTGCTGTTCAGAGACACCCAGAAAATTCAGTCTCAGGATTGGGCTGACTTTGTTGATTGTGCCACTAAGGCTTTTGAAGGTTGGTTACTGGGAAGTAAGGTTACTGATTACAAAGGATTGTATAATCTAATTATGAGAGAGCAAGTCTTAAATAATTGTCAGAACCAGTTATTACACCAGCACCTGGTAGACTCTGATATGACCTCTCCACAAGAATTGGGTAAGAGGGCAGACAAATGGGTCAGAACCAGGATTAGGCCTAAGAACCAAGGTGGTGACCAAAAGAAGGAATCAACCAAGCCTCAAGAGAAGGGTGGGAATAAATCTACAGATCAAACCACATCAGGGCCCCAAAAATCCTCTGAGGGGGGTGGGTCCCAGAATCCTTCCAATACCCAGAAGAAACCTTATTGCTATACCTGCAAACAGGTAGGCCATTTGAAAACTGACAGCAGTTGCCCAAGGGCCAACAACAATAAGGAACACATACCCCCAAGTAACACTTCAAAGCCTCCTGTTACTACTAGTAGTAATCCCCCAGGTGGTGGGAGTGCCCCCAAGAATTTGGGTGGATTTACTTTGGGAGTTCCTGGGGACTCTGGCCTAACCAGGTCCCCTAACTCAGATACTCTTGTCTGTGAGACTGGCATGGGGTTTGCCAACTTCACTGATTGTCCCAACACTTTGGACAAGTACAGACAGGAGCCCCTCATCAATGGTCTGAAAGTTGAGGCCTATAGAGACACATGGGCTAGCATCACCATGGTGACTGAAAGCCTAGTCCCCTCAAGGCAACTTATACCTGGTGCCACATACCAGGTGACAAACATTGATGGAGTGCAGAAGAGTCATCCCATAGCAGTGGTAAATCTCAGCTGGGGAGGTGTCACTGGCCCCAAGAGAGTGGCAGTGTCTTCAAACTTGCCTGTAGATTGCCTACTGGGGAATGATTTAGAGATCTCAGCCTGGGCTGAGGTAGAGCAAGAAACCCATTTTAGAATGGTAAACCTCCATGGTAAGGTTAGTGGGGCAGTGATAGCCACAGCCCCAGTCCAAGATGTCCTCCCTGAACAGGTCAGGAGGGCTGTGCCAGTCACAGCCCAATCTCAGACAAATTCCTTCCCTGAACAGGTTGGCAAGGCTGTGATGGTAACAGCCCATACCCAAACTGAGTCCCTTCCTGAAAAGGTTGGTAGAGTTGTGATGGCCACAGCTCAAACTCAGACAGATAATAGTGTTGTGAAGCCTGAAACTATGGATCACTCCACTCAGACAGAGAGCATTGAGGAGGAAGAGAAATCTCCCTCCCACCAGACTTTAGGAAAGGATCAGCCTCCTCAGGGAACTGATCTGACCCCTTGTGAAGAAACTGCCCCAGAGGTAGTCAGGCCTAGCCTGGCAGAACCCCTGATGTCAATGGACCCTTCCAAGGTGGGACCCAGTCTGGAGCAGGTAACCTGCCCCTCTCTCCCCTGCCTCAGTCAGCCCAGGGCTGTAGAGGTCAGGGAGGCCAGTGGAGGACCCCAAAGGGCCCCCTGTCCAAAATAACTCCCCAATCAGCAGATTAAGGGCATTGAAGCTAGTAGTCCTAGCCAAGTGAAAATAAAACAAACTCCTGAGGGATCCCCCTTAAAATTAGTTAGGGACCTCCCACAGATGGACACTGTTGGGCACAGCCAAACCTGGGACCTAAGGGCCCCAAACCTGACCTGTCCCTCCAGTAAGCCAAACAGAGGGACCCAGCCTCCAGCTTTAGGTAGCCAGAGGTTGACCCTGAGAGCATACAGCAACTCAGTCCTGGAAAGAAAGGCATACATGGTGGATAGTGATTGGAGGAAGTTGAGCCCAATATTAGTGGAGCCTCACTTCAGTACTCCATCCCAGCACCAGCCTTTTACTTTGCCAAAACACACCACAGGTAGAGATTCCCTATGGTGGAGACCCTCAGACACCCTTAGGGTGAGGGATTGCTTAGTGGACCATGAGATAGGGGGTAACCATGCCAGTGCATGCACCTCCTCATATGGCCACTCAGGCAATATAGGCTTACCTGGTCAAGGATAGCCTTATCTCCTTTCGTTTGGGGGACGGGGGGGTCTATGTAGGAAGGTGGATATCTGACTATGGTTACCCCCAACTTTTTGCCTAGTGTTTTGCTGGTTTTTGACTTAGTTGGCCTGGGATCCTGCTATTCAGGACCCCAGGCTTCCTGCTCTCTCTGTAAAATGGACTCCATGTACCCTAGGTACATATCCAATTGGATACTGAGTCACCTTATCAGCCCCTGTACAGTGTACCTTAGGTACCCAGGGCATAGGTGCACACAGGGCCTACCAGGGACTGCAGCATGTATTATGCCACCCCTGGATGGCCATCCAAAACAGACACAACTGGCTGCTTGACAGCTGGGGCAAGGTGGTGTAATCACCCTTGCTTTAGATATAGTATACCCATATCTAAACCTAAAATGGGCACACAGATCTCCTATCAGTCACTCCTATGGCAGGCCTTAGCAATCCTGAAGGCAGAGTGCTTGGAATCGTGTGAGATGGTGCTCTGGCATGAGCTGAGCCTGTCTGCGGCCTTCGGGATCTATCCCTTAGCCGTTTCCATGATAGCGTCAGACCATATACTTTTAAGTGCCTTATAATCCTCGCGGTTATGGTAACTTTGGTCTGACATTATCTAAACATGTCGTGTAAGGTGTCATGCGCTTTGGAATACTACCCCCTCGCCTGTTCTGGCGACGGGGGTAGCCTTCCACCCCTCTAGAGGGAGAAGACATGTTGGTAGCTGTAACCCCGGTTAAAGTTAAACGCAGCCTCAGCTCCACAAAATGGATGCTGCCACTGAGACACAAGTCTGACCTCCTGCTGCTGGGAGTCCTTCCAGCGAGGGAGGCCTGGACAAAGGGTTTCCTGTCAGGGGCGGTGCCAGCACCATCCCAGAAAGGATTTTGTGTATCCCAGGTAGGCAGGGCTGAGAGGAAGGTGACTGCAAGTGGCACCCCGGTGCTCACTGTGCATATGCCGGCTCAAACCAGTTCCAGGGGCACACCAGCCCCTGAGCTGGGGAGAGACCGGACAAAGGAGAGGGGTGTAACCACCCCCCTCCTGGTCCCACCCATGGGCAGGACCTAGTCGCGTGCCAGCCCCTTTTCTGAGAATAAAGGTAGGAGCGGGCACCCTTCCCAAATTGGATAATCTTGAAACTTGAACTACTTTCCACAAAAGGAACTCTTGTCATTCTCTGAAGACTCTCCCTTGTGGCTAAGGAGTAGCCACCCTGCACCAGCAGGCACCATCTAAGCGCTTGCGGTTTGCTGCACGTCCATCCTCCGGATCAAGACTGACCAGCTCGACGAGACCCGGATTCCCTGCCATCTCTGACCTCTACCTGCATCATCAGCCCAGCTGAGATTCGTGGGTGCAACGAGACCTGTGGGACCGGCTATCTTCAAGACCTGCACGACGCTTAACCAGCACGACCGCCGAGGGATCCTCGAGTGGGTGCACTGGGGTTTGAGAAGTCCCAACCATGAGCAGCTCCAGCACCGAAGTCCAGCCCCCCAGCCTCCACGAGATCTGCGTGGGGCCCTTCTGCTGCCTTGCTGTTTGCCACGTTGTCCGGTCACTTGCCCGTCGGCTAGTGGCCCTCCTGACGACGTACCACGACGTTTTCACCGCTGGTCTAGGTCCCCTAGACTGGCCCTTGCTCCTTGTCCAACAAGAAGTGCCCTGGACCCTCCTGGTCCACTCCAGACGCCATTTTGACTCAACCGCGTGGGCTTGCCTTTGCCAAGGCTTGTTGCTCCAATCCTGGATCCAGCATCGCCGACAGCAGACACCATCGTGGGACAGCCCGCACCTCCAGCCTGGACGTCGATAACGGCTCCTGGCCCGTGTAGCTGCAGAGTCCAGCGTCACCCACTCACCTGATCGCGGTGACTTCATCCGGTGCCATCCTGGTGCCCACACAATCACTGGCTAGTGATTGAGAACTGAGTCCCCTCTGCTTTCAGGTCGTCTTCTTCACTGATCCAGCCTTGGATCACACCGAACATCTTCACTGGTCGCCTGCCGGCAACATCTTCTTTCAGGCTCCATAGACTACAACGAGGATTCCCGACGTCTTTTGAACCCTATGCAGCCGCAGCCCCTGGGCTAGGTAACTCGAGCATTTCGGTGCTCCAGCACAGGTTCACTATCCTAGTGTCCAGATCCTTTTTCGTTTTTAGTCTACATAGTCGGATTCGTCCGGAAACAGTAACTTTAGAATTACTAGCATCCATAGACTTTGTCCCGCATCCCGTGTAAGAGTTCCCACTCTGCACCCGGGTTCCCTAGGCCTCCTGCCCCTAACCTGAGGGTTCAGTAAGGTAGTCCTAGCTGTCCTGAAGCCTCTGGATTGTGTTACTTACCTGCTAGTATTTCGCATTCCACTTTTAGAGTATATGGTTTTTCGTGCCCCTCGGGCAATTGTGTTATTTGTGCAACTTGCAGTATTTTCGTAAGAGTTTTGTATTGTGCTTAGCTCCCTGACTCATAAAGAGTTCAGGGTAGACTTGTTATTAATAAATATCCTTTATTTTTATAACAACTTGTGTGGTGTCCTTTCACTTGGTGTTCAAGGGGTATATGTGATGGTAAAACAGCTGGCTTAACACGTCCTCTAGAGTTTACCCTAAAGACTGCTCTTGTCCACGCTACTAGGATAGCTGATCTATAAGGTTGACTTACAACCAATCATCAATAAGGGTTGTTTGGAATGATACAGAGTGATCACTAGAATAGTGAGCACTATATATCAGGCCAACTTCTCACACCCCATACGCTGCTCCGCTGGTAATAGCTGTCGAGGCTAGCCCTGTCATATTTATGCTCGAGTTCTGTAATTGATTTGGTAATCATTGGCTAATTGTCGGATGCGCACTAAGCCCATACATGGACCATCCGTTCAGTGACTGGTTAAATTGCACACCTTATTTGGTATGTCCGGTTCGCGTAAGCAATCCGCTTCGATGTAGTGAGGGTGGCTTGAAAAGCGCATGCGTGAAGGTACATCGATGTGCGCATGCGTATGCAAAGTAGCCACTTCTACCTGCAGCGTCTCGAGAGGCGCATGCGTTTAAAGACGCGTCTATTCCTGTCCGTGGGATTTTGTTATGAGCCTGCGTGATTCTAAAGACGCTACTCATAATGCAGCGCGAGTATGCCTTCAGCTCGATTGTAGTAACGTATTTGCGCTGTTTCAAAACAAAGAATAATTTTGTCAACTAACCTGTGTCGGTCATGAGTTCAGGACCAACATCACAGGGGAGAATTTCAGGTTTACTTGAACAGGGTGCCACTCTGTGCTACGCGGGTTTGCTATGGTTATAGTAACACATTGGTAGGAGGTCACTTATTTAAGCACGAGGTAAAGAAGGGCATAATGGTCCTTTGGGTAACACGTTAGTGATGAGCCTGTAAGGGATAAGTGATTCAAGACCCAAATTGCAGGGGAAGGTTAGAGTAGGCTGGACAGCTGGCCCCAGGGAACATCATCATTCAGACCATGGATATGTGTTCCCAGGCGGAACACCCAACGTTGCTCTTTCTGAAAAAGACATATTTCTGATGGCATGTGTTCGATTATAGTCCATTTTAAATCGTTCACACAGTGTTGTTCCTCCAAGTAATGAGTCGCCATTTTAGTAGTGGACTTTTTGCAGCGTACGTTACTTTTATGTTCACCCACTCTAATTTTTACAGGCCTTGTGGTCATTCCCACGTACTCCAAACCACATGGGCATGTGATCATGTACACAACATTTTTAGTATTGCAATTCGTAAATTGTTGTTGTTCCCAAGTTGTGCCATTCCTGAATGTTAAGTTATTGCTTTTCTGCGTAAGATGACAACTACTGCAATTGCCGCATGGAAAATGTCCCTGAATTCCAATTGTGGTCTGCCTTGTCGTGTAATTTCGTTTGGGTCTCGTATGAACCAATAAGTCTTTGAGGTTCCTACCTCGGCGATGTGCATGCATCGGTTTCTCTAGATTGAGACTGCCACAGTTTAGTATCCTCCAATGTTTGTTTATAATTCTGGACACCTCATTGGACACTGTGGAATAGGTCGTGACACATATTGGTCTTTTGTTTTCATCCTTACTCTGCGGTTTGTCTTCCAGGAGTGCCTCCCTATGGTTGTTTTTGGCTCTTTTCATCGCCTTGTCAATGATCCTTGTGGGGTATTGTCTCTGCATCAATTTCTTTTTCAAGTCACCAGCTTGTGACTTAAATTCATTCAGCTCTGTGCAGTTGCGTCTCAATCGTAAAAATTGTCCATATGGCAGATTCTCCCTTAAATGTCTGGGATGAAAACTATCATACCTCAGAAGGCAATTCCTAGCAGTTGGTTTGTAGTGCGTGGTGCTCTTGAGTCTGTCACCCTCAGCATAAATATTAAGATCTAGGAACACCATGGATTGCTTTTAAATTGTGCTAGTGAATTTTAAGTATGCATTTTGGTTGTTCAGCCAGTTTACAAAGTTGGATGCAGTTTCGAATTCACCGTCCCAGATGATGAAAATGTCATCAATATACCTTTTCCAGGTATTGATGTGGGCTCTGTATGGATTGTCCGTATGTAATATCCTGTTTTGCTCTAGATGGTGCACGTACAATCCAGCTAGACTTGGAGCAAAAGTACTGCCCATACTGGTACCGTGAATCTGTAGGTAAATGGTCTGGTTATACTGGAAAAAGTTTTGTTGTAGTGCCAGGGAGATGCATTCAAGCACTAAGCCCCGTGGAGTTTGGTACTTCCATGAGTTGGTAAAAAGTACTTCTTCAATGATTTGTAATGTCTCATCATGTGGTAGACTTGTATATAAACTCTCCACGTCTAAGCTCAGCAGGAGTTGTTTCGTAGGGTCAAAGGTCTTCTCCTCAAGTAGCTGTAGGACTGACTTTGTGTCCTTCAGGTAGGTGTTGGTGGATTGTACCAGAGGACGTAGGAAGGCATCGGCAAACTTTGAAAGTGGCTCCAGGATGGGGCCGATCCCTGATACTATGGGTCTTCCAGGTGGGTTGTTGATGTTTTTATGAATCTTAGGGATGCAGTAGAAGTATGGGACCCGTGGTGAGGGTTGTTGTAGAAACTCTGCTTCTTTTTTGCTTAGCCAGTCGTGAGCTAAACCCTCCTCTACCATGCCTCCAATTCTGATGCGTAGCTTTTCAGTAGGGTCTTCCACCAGGATTTTATAATTTCGTTGATCCGATAATAGCCGCATACAATCAGTGTTGTAAGTGTCTAGGGTTTGTAGGACGATGGCTCCGCCCTTATCTGCCGGATTTATGATCAACTCTTTGTTGTTAGTCAGCTCTCTGATAGCTTTCTGTTCGTCGCCACTGGTATTGTGGAAAAAGTTGTTATCCCTCACGTTTAGTTTATTAACTTCAGTGATGATCGCCTTCTCAAAGGTGAGGATTTCAACTGGCAAGGCAGAGTCTGGGGGTGTAAATGTCGACTTCAGTTTTAAGCCAGTATCAGTTGTTTCTGTGGTCGGTGGTTTGTCACGAAAAAAGGCTTGTAATTTCAATTTTCGTGTGAAATCCTGAAGTTCCATATTCAGTTTGAAGATATCAGGTTTCTGTGTAGGCACAAAACCTAGTCCTTTGTTTAATACTTTCTTTTGTGTGTCAGTCAACGGCCAAGGTGAGAGGTTGACCACTAGGTCCCTCTCTTGCTTGTCGATGGCTGGTTCGGGAGGGATCCGGTCATACTCCTGGTTGTTCTGGAGTTGGCTTGGTCCTGATCTTCCAATGCGACGGTGTTGCCCTTCCGGTTTCTTCCCCGTGTTGCTGGGCGCGTGCCTAAAAAAGGTTGTTGTTGGTCATAATATCCCTCATTGTAGTCAGGGTTCCATTGTTGGTAGTTCTGTCCTCCAGACTGAGATCCAAAATTGAAAGGTATGAATTGTGGTGGGCCCATGTATTGTGGATATTGTGGTTGGGGTTGGTAGCCCCTCCAACCACGTTGTCTGGGAAATTGTTGTCTCCTCTGTCTCCATCCCCCTCTCCTTTGTCTAGATCCTCTGTTCCCACTGGAATTTGAACCCGAAGACCCATTGTCCGAAACATCGCTATCGGCATCACTGTGGGAACTCTTTGGAACGTAGTCTGGTTTGGTGTAGGGATATGCACTTTCTGGTGTGAATTTAGCCTTGTCTTTGGTTAATTTGTTAGATTTGCTCTGTTTTAAGGTGAATTCAAATTCCGTCATTTGTTGGTTAAGTTCGTCCAGCCTTACTTTCAGATCTGCTGGTGATATGTATGTGTTAGGCTGTACCTCTATTTTATTAATTTCAATTTTCAGCTCTTGGGTAATCCTAGCTGCTGTTTTAACTATTAGGACTAGCCAGTCTCTTGAACAGTGCCAGGAAATCAATGACCACTCTTTCTTAAAAACAAGGTCGTTTTGGAAAATAAGTGGTTCATTTTTGACAATCAGTCCTGGTGGCGCCATTTTGTTCCGTGGATATATTCGGTCATAAATAGGCCATGAAGGGCTGCTTTAATTTGGTTTCGTCTGAGATTTATCAGCTCATTCAGTCATTGATATTCGGACCGGTTTCTGGGATACCCAGGCCTTCAAAGGGATTGATGGCCGTGAGGATCCTATCAATTTCATCTTCCCCAAACGTGAGGCCATGTTCGTCCTCCATTCTGTGGGGACCGCTGGCTTCTTAACTATGGTGTGTGTCACTATGTGTGTGTAGTGTGTCAGGGAAAAAGCTCCCGCAGCTCTGCGCTGCCTAGATACAGGAAATAACAACAGAGGGGAGGTAGAGTACAGAGATAGGATTCTTACTCCACAGGCACTGTTTACATAAACAAAAGGAAACCTACTCAAAGTGGACAAGGATAGTGTTGACCACAGATGTGGGAACACTCAGTGTTTTGTAAAATACCCCTCACACACCAACAGGCCCCTTGGTGTCATGCTTCATCACTGGGGTCTTCGCACCCCTCTAACGGGATGCGGCGTGCTACGACCTACGACTACGCGGGAGCACTGAAAGTATAGACTATGTGTGGTGTGTGTGGTGGAAGTGATAGGGTATTTTAATGTGAGTGGTGGAATATAGTGAAGGTATGATATGAAAAAAAGTGCCCTCCTCATTGCAGCCTCTCGCGCACAAGGGAGATAGCGTCCTGCCCCAGGAGAATAAGTGCGTGCGCGGGTAGTAGACCCGATGTAGGATCTTTAACTGGACCAGGCGAAACCGGACCCGTATCGCTATCTCACGCGGGCTCTGCAGGGCGTCCTGCCAGTCATCATCCTCTAGGGTGCCAATGTCCCCCTCCCACCTCGCCTGCAGTGATACCAGGGAATCAGGCATGTTATTGATCAATTTGCGATAGATAGTGGCCGTAGGCTTTTCTAAAATAGGGTCCATCAAGAGCCTGTCCTCCATTGGCAAGTACTCTGGTACTGGAGTCCCCACCGGTATGTGAGAGCGCAGAGCATGTGTAATGCATAAGTAGTGGTAGTGTTGTGAGGCATGCATTCGGTATTCCTTCCTCAGGTATTCAAAGGACCTAGGGGCCTCCACCCTCCAGACGGCCCCAAGGTATTCAATCCCAATCAATTTCCAGCCCTTAAAGCCAGTGAGCTTCCTCACCTCCGGTAACTGATCACCACACCAAAGCGGGGTCCTGCCGGTTACGGCATTAGCCCAACCAAGGAACCTGTTAGCTTCCCTCCAGCATCGCAACACTACCCCTGTGTGCGAGGGCAAGTCCCTCCGGAGCTTCTTTGAGTAGAGAAGAGGCTCACAACCACCCTCCTGCATGACGTGCCTATCCACCCTGTAGGCCGGTTCCGAATCCGCTGTGTAGACCCAATCGTTGATGACCTGAAGCTGATACGCCCAATAATACAGCCTAACATCCGGCAGGGCCAGCCCTCCATCATACACCATAGCAACGTCCTCACGGCCTGGGATATGCGCCGGAACACCCCGTCTGGCAGCGGGTATGACGAATTTTGTAAGATGTACAGGAGGCGCGGTAATGCCAACATCTTAAATAACGCGGCGCGCCCGATCAGGGTGTGGGGCAGGCCCTGCCAATGCGCAACATCAGACGCCAATCTCACCAGAAGCGGCTCCAGATTCCTGGCGAAGAAATTTGCCCTGTCCCTCGTAACGTACACTCCGAGATATTTAAAACCCTCAGTGACAACCACGGCCGGACATCTTGACGGGACCCGTGGAGGGGCCCCCGAGAGGGGGTAAATCAATGACTTGGACCAATTGATCCTGTAGCCAGAGTAGCTGCCAAATAGTTAAAAAGATGAAGCGCCTGCCCATGGAATGGTAGGGTCTAGCCATATAGAGGACTACATCGTCGGTGTATAATGATATACGCTCTTCCCAGTCATCCGTAAGCGACAAGCCCCAGAATGACCGTTCTCTCCTAATCCAGTGGGGCAGTGGCTCCAGCGCCAGGGCGAACAGGAGAGGGGACAGTGGGAACCCCTGCCTTGTACCGCGCCGCAGGGGGAACACCCAGGACAGTACTCCATTAACCCGCACCCTTGCCACCGGCCTTTCATACAGCAGGCGCACCCAACCACAGAAGACCGGCCCAAACCTCAAACGCTGCAGGACGATAAATAATGAATATGCTACTTACCAGTATGCATCTGTTCTTGGCATGTAGGGCTGCTGACATTCATATCTATAGCATAGATCGCCGCCTAGTGTTGGGTCCGGATGATTGCACATTGTTGTCCTGGAAGAGTCTTCGAAGTATCACGAGATAGGTGGCTCCTCCCCTGGACTACAGTGCCCATGGGCATCGACTTCATCCCCAGATTGTTTTTAGCCATTGTGGCAAAGATGGAGTGTAATAGCGTAAGCGATGGCCATGCTAAGAGTAAGTGTTAAAAAGTCTGCAGCCGCTACAGGCGCCGGGGAGGAGGGCGGGCGATATGAATGTCAGCAGCCCTACATGCCAAGAACAGATGCATACTGGTAAGTAGCATATTCAGTTCGAGGCATGTGGGCTGCTGAATTCATATCTATAGCATAGAATACATAGCAGTCCCTCCATTAACGGCGGCCGCCTGTGCCAGTTGCAGAAGTCTGAAAAAGTGTTTTAAGAACAGCCTGCCCTACAGCTGCCTGCTGCTTGGAGTGCACATCTACACAGTAATGTTTAGTAAATGTGTGTGGTGTAGACCATGTGGCTGCTCTACAAATATCTTCCAAAGGGATATTACCAAGGAAAGCCATAGAGGCCCCCAACTTTCGGGTGGAGTGGGCTCTTGGAGGGACCGTCAAAGTGCGCTTAGCCTTGTGATAGCAAATCTGAATGCACTTAACGATCCACCTGGCTATACCTGCTTTGGAAATGGGGTTGCCTTTGTGCTGGGCTGAGAAGGCAACAAAGAGTTGTTGTGTTTTCCTAAAGTCTTTGGTCCTATCGATGTAGTACATCAAGGCTCGTTTGACATCAAGAGTGTGGAGCATTCTTTCGGCTACCGTTTCTGGGTTTTGAAAGAATGCGGGCAGTTCAGTGGTATGATTGACATGGAACTGCGAAACCACTTTAGGAAGAAATTTAGGGTTAGTGCGCAGCACCACCCGGTTGGAGTGAATTTGAATGAATGGCTCTTGTACAGTGAGCGCCTGTAGCTCACTAACACGTCGCAGAGACGTAATGGCAATGAGAAAAGCCACTTTCCATGTTAAGAACTGAATCTCACATGAATGTAGAGGCTCAAAAGGTGGGCCCATCAACCTGGTGAGGACCACATTGAGGTTCCATACAGGAGCTGGCGGGGTCCTGGGAGGGATGACCCGCTTCAGGCCTTCTAGGAAGGCTTTAATGGCAGGCACTCTGAAAACGAAGAGATGCTGCCTGTTCTGGAGATAAGCCGCTATGGCGGATAAGTGTATCCTGATGGAAGCGTATGCTAGATTGCATCTGTAAAGATGTAACAAATAGCAGATGATGTTGGGAGTGGATGCATCTAGCGGGTTGATGTTGTGTTTAGCACAGTAAATGACAAACCGCTTCCATTTTGCTGCATAGCAAGCTCTGGTAGTGGGCTTCCTTGCCTCCCGTATGATATCCATGCATTCAGGAGGCAAGTTAAGGTAGCCAAACTTTAAGACTTCAGGAGCCATGGCTCTGCGTCAAAAGCCTGGGCGTGAGGTGTAGCCTTTGATGCGGTACCACGGAGAGTTCTAGAAACGTGGTGTACCATGGCTGCGTGCCCACGTTGGAGCAACCAGGATGAGTGTCATCGAGTGTTGCATTAGCTTTTTTGCCAACAGCGGTATGAGAGGTGCTGGGGGAAAAGCGTACGCAAATCTACCTGACCAGTTCATCCATATCGCATTGCCTTGCGACTGTGGGTGAGGGAACCTGGCGGCAAAGCTTTGGCATTTTGCGTTTTCCCTTGTGGCGAACAGGTCTATCTGTGGATGACCCCACTGCTGGAAGTACGGGCGGAGTACTGATGGATGTATCTCCCACTCGTGCATTTGGTGGCTGTACCTGCTGAGCAGGTCCGCCATTTGATTGTCTGTGCCCGGGAGGTGTTCCGCCATGAGGAAGATGTTTCTCTGAATGGCCCACTTCCACATGCTCTGAGCCAGATGAGACAACTGTGGAGAGTGTGTACCTCCCTGCTTCTGGATGTAGTACATGGCCGTCATGTTGTCCGTCCGGATCAACACGACCTTGTTGCACAGATGTACTTAGAATGCTTTCAGTGCCATGAAGATTGCCATCAGTTCTAGGTAGTTGATGTGCATCTTCTTTTGCTGTATTGTCCATAGTCCCTGCACCGTGTAGTGGAGTACATGAGCTCCCCATCCCTGGAGAGACGCGTCCGCCGTCAGGATGATCTGTGGGACAGGCTCTCGGAACGGACGGCCCTTGCAAAGGTTGTGTGGATTCCACCAATGCAGAGAGTTGTATGCCCGGCCGGTGACCAACACTAGGTCTTTTAACTGCCCCTGAGCCTGATTCCACTGATGCGCCAAGCATTCCTGGAGCGGACGCATATGTAACCTCGCGTGCGGGACTATGAAAATGCAGGAGGCCATCATGCCTATCAACCGCATGAACACTTTCGCAGGAAGCGAGTGTTGCGGTCTGAACTGTTGGATTAGCGACTGGATGTTGTTGATCCGCGCCGAAGTTGGCTGAGCCGTGGCTGCCAGAGTATTGATTGTTGCACCTAGATATTGCCGCACATGGGCCGGATGAAGGTGCGACTTTGGATAGTTTAGGGAGAAGCCCAGACCGTGAAGAAGGTGAATGGTGTGGGACATGTCGGCGGCGCACTGCTGGGCCGACTTTGCCTGAACCAGCCAGTCGTCCAGATAAGGGTAGACATGTATGTTTTGTCTCCTGAGGTGCGCCTCCACTGTCGCTAGACATTTGGTGAACACTCTGGGGGCCGTGGTCACTCCGAAAGGAAGGACCTTGAATTGATAATGCCGATTTTGAATGGTGAATCTGAGGTACTTTTTGTGTGATGGATGGAGTGGAATGTGGAAGTAAGCATCCTTGAGGTCCAAGGTTGCGAGGAAGTCCCCCTGAGTGAGTAACGGAAGAACTTGCTGCAGCGTTAGCATGTGGAAGTGTTCTGAGAGAATGTATTGGTTTAGGGGCCGGAGGTCGAGAATAGGCCTGAGGGACCCGTCCTTCTTCGGGATCAAGAAGTACAGGGAGTACACTCCTGTGCCTTCTTCCTCCACTGGCACGAGCTCTATAGTGCCCTTTTGCAGCATGACAAGAACTTCCTGCTGCAATAAGTGCAAATGCTCTGTGGACATAGGACGGTGTTTTGGTGGCATGTTGGGTGGAGTGGATGTGAGCTCCAAACAATAACCGAACTGGATAAGTTTTCTGACCCACCTGTCTGTGGTGATGGATTTCCAGACTGGCAGGAACTGCTGGAGTCTCCCCCCGACAGGTGTGGAATGGTCGGGGGCAGTGACAGGGCGTCACTGTTTGTTGGAGGCGGAGGAACGGGAGTTGTTGTTGCCCCTGCCTCTGCCCTTGTTGCCGCGATAACCTCCTCTATTTTGTTTGGGGTAAGAGGATTGCGCCCCACCTTTATTGAATTGTGTTTGCTGGGACATTTGGCCTCTGGAAACACCCCTATTGCCTGAGCGACGAAAATTGCTCCCCCGAAACTGTTGGGATTGGAGAGCTCCCATGGACTTCGCAGTCTCGGTATCCTTTTTTATTTTTTCCAAGGTGGTATCCACCTCAGGACCAAATAATCTGTCAGGGTTAACTGGCTGGTTGAGGATGGTAGTTTGGATCTCAGGCTTAAATCCGGAGATTCTGAGCCATGCCTGACGTCTTAACATCACACTGGTGTTAATCGCCCTGGCTGCAGTGTCCGCAACGTCTAGTGCACACTTAATTGAAGCGTTGGAGATGAGCTTCCCTTCCTGGATTAGCATCTCCGCAGCCTCCTTATATTGGTCTGGGAGATGTTGCAACAGGGTCTCTAGTGTGTCGTAGTGTGCCCTGTCGTACCGAGCCAAGAGTGCCTGCGTGTTAGAGATACGCCAGATATTGGCCGCCTGAGGTGCTACTCTCTTTCCCGATGCTTCTAGCACTTTGGACTCTTTGTCCGGGGGAGGAGCTTCACCAGTGGTCTGCGAATTCGCCCTTTTGCGGGCATTAGAAACGACCAGGGAGTCCAATGGCAACTGGCCCTTGATGTAGGTTGGATCGCCAGGTGCCGGTCGGTATTTTTTCTCAATTCTAGGGTTGACCACCCTTGCCCGTGTGGGCTCTTTGAAGATGTCCGCAGCATGTTTGAGGACCCCTTTTAGCATTGGGAGGGTTTTCACAGTCTTTTCAGCTGTTGAAAAAGTGTCAAAGAGGAAGTCCACCTCCACAGGGTCAGCATGCAGTTCAACGTTGTGGTTCTTTGCCGCCCTCTCAATCAAGGCATTGAATGCCGCAGAATCCTCAGTGGGAGAGGTCTTGACATTGTATATCTGAGGATCAAGGGCGGGTTGCTGATCCCCCTGGTCACCTGTGTCCACCCATGCGTCCTGTTGTTCATCAGGATCTGTGTGGGCTGGGAAGCTGTATTCCTCATCCTGATCCCCAGCATCCTCGGCATTCGAATAAGTTGGCGAGGGCGTGGCAACTCTCTGAGTCCGAGGAGCCAGTGGTTCGACCAAGACCGGTGAATCCGAAGCAGGCTTTTTGCGCTTTAGACGAATGGTGTATGACTCCAAAGGCATCGTCGCAGTGATTTTCCGTTTGTAAAGCGTAAGCTTCCATGTGTCGGCATCGATGAAACGTTCCGACTGTTCCTCCATTAATGGTGGTCGATGCTTCAAGCCCCCAGCCGGGAGAGTAGGCTTCGACCCCGCAGCACTCTGCAAGTTCGCTTCGGGCGCCGCCCGTGGTGCGAAGGCCTTCGGTGCCACCTTCGGCGGCAACGTGAAGAGGATTGGCGTCGATGACTTGGAGGTGGGGACCGACTGCTTCGGTGCGGAAGGTGTTTTGGGGTCTTCCGCTGAAGCCTTGTCCCTGATACGCTTCAGGGAGTCCGAGACCTGCTTCGTGAAGGAAGCGGACGGCTTCGTCGACACGACAGACAACCTTGGTCCACCAACGTGTGAAGACTCGAGCGTCGATGACTTGGGCTGTTCGGTCCGAGGCTTGATCGTGTCGGCGTCCTGGGCAACCGCTTTTGGGGCACCAGTCTTTGGCTCGATGCCCTTGCTGGTCTTCGGCTCGATGCCTTTTGTGGTCCTCGGCTCTACGCCTTTGCCTGGCTCCGGCTCGACGCCCGTTCTGGACTTCGTCTTGACGCCCTTGCTCGACTGTGGCTCGACGCCCTTCTTGGGCTTCTGCTCGACGCCCTTGGTCTGCTTTGGCTGGACGGATTTCACCGACTTCGCCGGGTCAACAGGCTTCTTCGGCCTGGGTTGTTCCGACACCTCGGAAGACGAGGGTGTCGACGGTGGAGCAGAAGGTTTCGGTTTCGAAGGCGCTTGAACCACTTTTGGTAGTGTGGACACCGAAGGTTTCACTTTCGGTCTCGTTTTTGGTAATGGCGGCTCCGTCGAAGCGTCCGTAGTCGGGCCGGGAGGCGGGGCCGTGGATTTTGGTAGAAGGTCTTGGGTAAGGCCGATAGGCGATCCCTCGACCTGAGCCTTCGTAAGTGTTCGAACGGGGCATAGCTCTTCCTCCGAGCTATCTTCCATGGCCCCATAGGCCTCATCGTCGTCTCCTACCTCGTCGACGACTTCTTGTACGGGTAGGCCTTCGACATCCACTTGATAGTCGTAGTCGATTTCTTCCGCTGGAGGTGAAATCTGCAGCTCGTGTTCGTCTTCTTCTCCGCTGTCGAAGATGTCCACCGGTGCCGGGGCCGACTTCCGGGCCTCCATGCGCGCCACGCGCCGAAGCCGAATCGTCTTCTTCGAACGAAACCGTGAACGAGCCATACAGTTGACTTCATCGTGGTCCGGCGACAGGCACTTGTTGCACACCGGGTGGACGTCGATGTGTGGGTACTTCGATCCGCAAACGGGACACTTCTTGAACGGGCTCCGTTCCATGTCGCGTCGTCGAGGGTCTTGCTGCGCCGACTGGGCCTCGAGCACCAAAGAGCCACGCGACTCTCTGGATGTCAAACTCGGGAGGCGAGTCCGTACAGAACCGGGCACCGAACGCAAACAATACCAACGATACGAGAAAAAGGCCTTTTGGCCTCGAGAATATTGTCGATTCCGAACTGGAGAGAACGAAAGTACATCCGAACCCAATGGCGGAAAAAACAATCTGGGGATGGAGTCGATGCCCATGCGCACTGTAGTCCAGGGGAGGAGCCACCTATCTCGTGATACTTCGAAGACTCTTCCAGGACAACAATGTGCAATCATCCGGACCCAAAACTAGGCGGCGATCTATGCTATAGATATGAATGTCAGCAGCCCACATGCCTCGAACATAAGGCCATTCAATACTGTCAAAGGCCATTGAGCCATCCAGCGCCATCAATGCCGTTTGGGTATCCTCTTCATCCTCCGTCATACACTTTACACCATATAGCCTATGTAGATTATGCCATGTACTTCTGTGAGGCATAAAACCCGACTGGTCAACATGTACTAGGTCCGGCAGAACTGCATGTAGTCGCGTCGCTAAAGCTTTAGCCAAGACCTTGGCCTCTACGTTAATGAGCGATATTGGTCGGTAGGAAGAGCAACTGTCCGCCGGCTTCCCATGTTTATTTATTATTGAGTGATGTATTAAAGAAAGTCATGAAGGAATGACTTCATTGAATACACAAAAAGATGAAAAAGATGATAAAGAAGCTGAACGTTGATGATAAAACAATTTTAACTAGTTTGAAAAAGATTTCTCTAAGCTGTGCTCTTGGTTTGATCCTGATAGCATGTCTTGTACCTATATCTTTCAATTTAGCAACCTAAGGATAGGCAGCCCTAAGACACCAAGTTGCACGCATAAGATAGAATAACATTTGTTTCTTTTAATTATAAGTTTGAGAACTGACATATAATCAGGTGTGCTAGTAACTACCTCTCAGTTCAATTGACCATCCAACCTACAAGAGCTAATGGGAGACGTATTACAATTTACAGAAAAAGTTAGGGGATTATGATCACTTAGAAGGGAATCGGTAACCTTTAAATCACCCAGTAAAAAGAAGAAAGCACGTCCTAACACCACATAATCCAATCCAAACTAGACGCTCCCCCTGGAGTTTTATGTGTATATGCTGCAGGCGAGTCAGAGGTTAACCTCCCAGTCACTATAACACCATCAACTCTTCTCAGCTGAGCAGTTAAGATTTGCCCTCTCTAATTAGTTATTTTTGGGGGGAAAAGAGCATGTGGTATCTGCATACCTTCCTCTTTTTCTATCTCCCGTAGTTGCTTTTCTGTTGTTGATATTTTACAGTTCAGATCCACAACCAAAATTATGTGTGGGGGAAACTCCTTATCATACACTTTTTTAATATAAGAAAAAAACTAGCTTAAAAGGACATCATAAGGGGCCTCAAGGAGAATATAAGCATTTATCAACATTAACGGGGGCGTTCACTGATTTCCACCAGGGTAAAACAAAGTTACTGTCAAGAATAAATTACTTGGATCTTTATAGCATTCACATTTCCACTGAATCTTATTAGACAGTAGACACGCACCCCTCCCTTTGCATGTCCCCTCCTTGAAGGTGTTGCTTTAAAACCTACAATGATAAAATCATCGCAACTCAATTCACCCACATACCAAGTCTCATGGAGACAAACCACGTCTGCCTCTAATGAACTCAGATAATACAGCTTCTCTCTACTATTATTTATTCCTCCTGCATTCCAGGATATGATTTTTAACGTATTACTAATAGGATGGACGCTGAGAGTGGTTACACTGGGAAACACTAGATAATGCGACAGGTAACCAATTACATTTAAGGATCTCCTCTTTAAAGTTTTCCTGGGAGGGATTTGCAGGGGATTCTATAATTGACAATTGTCTGTCATCTTTATCTAGATGTATTTTTATCCCCTTTACATCAGTTAGCTATCCCCTACTAAAAGGTAACACTTGGTATGGGATAGAACATTTCCCCACAACTCAATATCCATCCCCTTCTAAAATTCGGATAACATCAATGCCCCTATTTCGTAAACCTTTGGACAATCTTAATATCACATTTGCAGTAATTTTAGAATATAATCTTACCCTTGATTTAAAACCAGCCTCAGAGGGTAAGAGGGAAACTAAATTAATAACACTACCTTGGATAAGCTTCAGATTCTCAATCTCTGAAAAAAATGTAAGCAGCAAGGCCCTATTTAAAATTAAATCTTCATCGAAGAGGTAAATAAAATACAACATATAAGTGTCCACATTACACCAAAAAGGATATACCCTTTCTAACTCTGAAAGGCATCTCTTTATATCAGTATCTAAGAAAGGAGCAGGCTTTGGAATCAGTGAAGATTGTATATAAGAGAGGGGCGCCCTTTGATCTACCACTGGCACAGCTGCAAACACCTCAGCTAATGAATTAGCATGATCACTTTCAGGGTCCGTTGGATTCAATGAAGATGGTATAAAAAGGGGAGACGTCCCATACACCACCATTGACCGCCCCCGCCGCTGCGTCCCCTGCGGCTCCGCCCCCTGACAGCCCATTCGCTGCCTCCGCCTCCTGCCTCCCAGCTGCTCCTCACTCCAACCACCGCATACAAGCCGGCCGCTGCGCGGTCGCACCGCTGGCGCGCGGAAAGCCCATTTGCGCCCGTCTGCCCCCAGCGCCAGCACCCGCACCCACCATGACGACCGCCGCCACTATGACGCCAGCACGCTCTCAACCCCGGACGGACCCACAACTGCTTCAATGCCACCCCTAAACGCACACCCGGTCCCTTCACCTGCCGGAACTGCAGCTACACCATCCACAGAGCCGACGAACCACTCGCCAAGAAAGACCTCAACCACCTCCGATGCATACTACTGAACACCCGCTCCGCACGCAAACACGCCGTTGAGCTCTGGGACCTGCTCAACACAACCTCCCATGACGTCGCCTTCCTGACAGAGACCTGGTTGAACAACTGCTCCTCACTCCAACCTCCGCAAACATGCCGGCCGCTACGCGGTCGCACCGCTGGCGCGCGGAAAGCTCATCTGCGCCCGTCTGCACCCAGCACTAGCACCCGCACCCACCATGACAAGCGCCGCCACTATGACGCCAGCACGCTCTCCACCCCGGACGGACCCACAACTGCTTGAAGGCCACCCCTAAACGCACACATGCCGTCTAGCTCTGGGACCTGCTCAACACAACCTCCCATGACGTCGCCTTCCTGACAGAGACCTGGTTGAACAACTCCTCTGCACCCGACATCGCCATAGCCATCCCAGACGGCTACAAGATCACCCGCAGAGACCACACCAACGGAGTCGGAGGAGGAATCGCCATCGTCCACAAGAGCAGCATCAGGGTCTCGACTAGCACAGACGACGCACTCAGCACTGCCAAACACATGCATTTCCAGATCCACACAGACCCCAACTCCACCCTCAGAGGCACCCTCGAATACCGACCCCACGGACCCCGCCCCCCGCCCCCAATTCTGCGACTCCATCGCCAACTTCATCAGCACGCACGCACTGACCTGCACCGACTACATCCTCCTCGGAGACCTGAACTTTCAACCTTGAGAACAACCACGACAACAACCCCACAACCCTGATCGATAACCTCGCCAACCTCGGACTGAGACAACTCGTCACAACGCCCAACCACTCCGCTGGCCACACGCTCGATCCAGTCTGGACACTTGTTATATCAGTGCAACTAGTGTTCTCCAGAGTAGAACATACACAGTATCTACACAATGGTTTTCATGTATGTCTACTTATAAAAGTCGACGACGTTTCGATCCATTTGTTCTAATTTAAAAGAATCATCTTCAGGACTACAAATCACATGAATCTGCCTCAATTAAATAATACGCCTCTTTTTGGAGGCGGATAAACGTTGATGCAAGCAGTTGCCGATTTTAAGCGGTCATGGGTTGTATTGCAGATAAAGTAGGAACGGATTGTTTGATTGCACAATTCCGCGGGTGGATTTTCAGTCTGCAGTTATGGGATATAAAGTTATATGTCCTCTCGGACGGTTTCCTGGATGGGAGACTCCGCAATTAGGTTGATTTAGGAGTTCGATGCAAGGTCCGTGATAGTCCAACGGGATGCACTTGCCAAATGATCATTTTTCTTTGCCTGTTTAATTTCTCCTTTTCACCGTTCTTGTCACTCTGTCCCTAATTTTCCAGTACGGCACAGGACTGTGCCCTACCTTCCATGATCACTGTTTTATATTCCACTTTATTGTGTTATTCATTAACAATAAATCCCTGGTCCGGCTGGACAGGAGAACTATATAGGCACCATTGTGTTCTATATATTGTATGTGTTTGTAACTCTTGAGTTTGCTCAGGACCTTTGTTTCTTGAAGTAGTATATACCCTTGGTCCTCTGCTACCTTATGGGTCCCCCTTGTTTTCCAAAAAGACCATCAAGACCATGAGCACAATCCACTCTGGCTCTCCGTCAGACCCATTTCCGCACATTGTCTTCAACAAAGCAAGCAGCTCCATCGCACCCCACCTACGCAACGTCATCAATCTCTCCCTTGAGACCGCGACCTTCCCAGAGAGCTGGAAACACGCCGAGATCAACGCCCTACTCAAAAAACCCAAGGCAGACCCAAGAGACCTCAAGAACTTCCGACCCATCTCTCTGCTCCCCTTCCCCGCCAAGGTCATCGAGAAAATTGTTAACAGACAGCTAACCCAATACCTCGAAGAGAACAGAATCCTGGACCCTTCACAGTCAGGGTTCCGCAGCAACCACAGAACCGAGACCGCCCTCATCGCCGCCACTGACGACATCAGGACCCTGCTAGACAACGGGAAGACTGCAGCACTCATCCTCCTGGACCTCACGGCCGCCTTCGACACTGTCTGCCACCGCACACTACGCGCACGCCTCCGCGCCGCAGGGATCCGAGACAAGGCTCTGGAATGGACTACCACCTTCCTCTCTGGCAGAACCCAGAGCGTCCGCCTCCCCCCGTTCCGTTCCGAAGCCTCCGAGATCATCTGCGGCGTACCCCAAGGATCCTCCCTCAGCCCGACACTGTTCAACATTTACATGGCCCCGCTTGCACCAGTCGCCCGACAGCACGACCTCAACATAATCTCCTACGCCGACAACACTCAACTGATCCTCAACCTCACCAAGGACCCCATCACCGCCAAAGCCAACCTCCATGAATGAATGAAGGCCGTCGCCGAATGGATGAAGATCAGCCGTCTGAAGCTGAACTTGGACAAGACGGAGGTCCTCATCCTCGGCTCCTAACCGTCAGCCTGGGACAACTCCTGGTGGCCAACAGCTCTGGGGGCAGACCCGACCCCCACCGACCAAGCACGAAACCTGGGAATCATCCTCGACTCAACGCTCTCAATGACCAAGCAAGTCAACGCCGTCTCCTCCTCCTGCTTTAACACCATCAGCATGCTCCGCAAGATCTACAGATGGATCCCGACAGAAACAAGAAAGGCAGTCACCCAGGTTCTCGTCAGCAGCAGACTCTACTACGGAAACGCCCTCTACGTGGGAGGGATGTATGACGTTACAACGCATACTTTTACCACGCATACCGTTACAACGCGGTTTTTACATCGCATACCATTACAACGCATAGCGCTTTTGGGTGTTGGATAGTGAATAGTTTAATTTACTATTCCAACTCCAGTCCCCGTGGACAGTAGGGAAGGTTATTGGATAGTAAATTAACCTATTCCCTATCCTAGAGCTCCCCCCAGAGCAATGCGTTGTAATAGTTTGCGTTGTAAAAGTTGCGTTGTAATGGTAGTTCGTTGTAAAAGTTTCGTTGTAAAGGTTGTATACCACGTGGGAGCCCCCACCAAGCTCATCAATTGACTACAATGCATCCAAAACGCCTCGGCATGACTGATCCTCGATGTACCACGACACGGCCACATCACCCCCCACCTGCACTAGTTCCCCGTCAACAAGAGGATATCCTTCAAGCTCCTCATCCACGCACACAAGGCACTCCACAAGACCGGCCTAGCCTACCTCAACAGACGGCTCTCCTTCTACACCCCCAACCGCCAGCTACGCTCCGCCTACCTCTCACTCGCCACCGTCTCGCACATCCGAAGAACAACCACCGGCGGGACATCCTTCTCCCACCTTGCCGCCAAGACATGGAACACCCTCCAACTGAGCCTACGACAGACCCAAGACCTGCTGACCTTCAGGAGGACACTAAAGACCTGGCTGTTCGATCAGTAGAGGCACCCACCTCCCCCCCCTCCACGCCTCACCCCCCCAGCGCCTTGAGACCCTCATGGGTATGTAGTGCGCTTAACAAATGACTGATTGATTGATTGATTGACTCACTACAAACCTGTCAGCCGATATGTTAACATGACCACTTTCAGGGTCAATGACTTGATGAACTACTTGAGGCAGTTGGGTTAAACCCCTGTACTAGATGAAGCCTCAATGTCTTCTCCAAAAACGTAGTCTCCTTTGACTCTTTTTAGCAAATCTGTGCATAGGTTTTTTCTTCTTTCCTCTTCGCTTTTCCTTCCCCTTCTTCACCTTTACCAGTGGAGTACCTAAAGCACAAGTTACTTACCTTCGGTAACAATATATCTGTAAGAAACAGTAGTTAGTGTTAGATTCCTTACCTTAGAATATCCCCAGGCGTCAGACTGGATCCGGAAAGTTTTGCGTAGAAGTACCCTTGCGCGTGGGTGGGCGTCGTCTGCAGCTCCGCGTCCGTCATCGGCGACGTTGGCACCGGGATGACGTCGCCGGAGTACTTAGACGCCGCCCTCGCGCGTGTTCCTATACACAGATTTTTTGCGTCAGAAACGCAGAGCCATGATAAAAACCAACACTGGTGCCATGAAACTAGGGCCCTCAAAGTGATGACCTTAACCCTAGATATCAGTTTGTAGAACGGGGAGGATGGGTGGGGCGGTAAGGAATCTAACACTAACTACTGTTTCTCACAGATATATCGTTACCGAAGGTAAGTAACTTGTGCAACTGAAAGAAACAGGTTAGTGTTAGATTCCTTACCTTAGAATAGATACCCCCAGCAATACCAACCCCGGTGGTGGGTCTGCGAACCAATGATCACACCAGAAAGTCCTGGAGAACGGAACAACTGAAAAAGCTATCTCTCCGGACTTGGCTGTCCAGGCAGTAGTGTCTAGCGAACATGTGCAGCGAGGCCCACGTAGCTGCCTGACAGATGTCCTACAAGGGGACTCCCCGACCCAGGGCAGTAGTAGCCAACGTGGCCCGAATGGAATGGGCACGTAGCCCCATAGGAGCCTCCTTTTTAGCCAGTGAATAACAAGCCTTGATGCACAAGACGACCCATTGAGAAATAGTCTGCTTGCACACCGCCCTTCCCTTCTTAGCGCCCACGTAACCAACAAAGAGTTGGTCATACACCCGGAACTGGCGTGTGCGGTCCAGATAGTATGAGAGCGCACGTTTTGGGTCTAGACGGTGGAGCCTCTCTTCCTCTTTCGAGGGATGCGGAGGCGGAAAAAAGGTGGGCAAGGTGACGGACTGCCCGATGTGGAAGGCCGTGACTACCTTGGGCAGAAAGGAGGGACGCGTTCTCAAAACAACTTTGTCCGGATGGACAGAAAGGAAAGGAGGTTGAGAAGATAAAGCCTGGAGCTCACTCACTCTCCTGGCAGAGGTGATGGCAACCAGGAATGCAGTCTTAAGAGTTAGAAGACGAAGAGGGCAATTATGAAGGGTCTTGAAAGGAGCGCACATCAAATAAGTCAGAACAAGGTTCAAGTCCCACTGAAGCATCACGAAAGGGATATGAGGAAACATGTGAGTGATGCCCTCTATTCACAACAGGGGACTTGAAAAGAGAAGGCTGATTAGGAAGCCTTAAGAAGGCTGAGATGGCAGAGGGTAGCCTTTGATAGTGCCCAGAGCAGAGCCCTGCTGGGCAAGAGAAAGAAGAAAGAGGAGAACCTCTGAAAGGGGGGCAGAAAGGGGATTCACAGCCTTTGCTGTGCACCATGCCACAAATTTGTTCCACCTGCAGGCGTATACCGATTTTGTGGAGGGACGCCTGGCTGCCAGAATCACATCACAGACTTCAGGAGGCAAGTCAAATGGTCGCAACCGTTGCAGCTCAATCTCCACGCATGTAGGTGGAGGCTGGACAGGTTCGGGCGGAGGACCGTCCCCTGCTGCTGCGACAGAAGGTCCTCCTGAAGAGGCAGACGAATCGGGGGATCGACTGACATGCTGAGTAGCTCGGGATACCAGTAAGGATGACTTGGGCCCGGTCACGCCTGATCTTCTTCATCACTCTGGGCAGACGTGGTATAGGCGGAAAGGGGTACAACAGACTGCAGCTCTACTCGCGACGAAAAGCGTCTCCGAGCGAGTGCCGCCTTGGAAATTCCAATGCGCAGAACTGATGACATTGCGCGTTCTCTTTGGTGGCGGATAGATCTAACCAAGACTCTCCCCACTGCTGAAAGAGACCTTGCGCCACGTCAGTGTTCAGACGCCATTCGTGATCCATCATGCACGGGCGGCTGAGTTCGTCCGCCCTGGCGTTCAGGGAACCTGCCAGGTGTTGAACCACCGGAGTGACGCCCTGAGGTTCCAGCCACTGCCAGAGGCGCAGAGCCTCCTGGCAAATGGTCCACGACCCCACCCCGCCCTGTTTGTTACAGTACCACATGGCGGTGGTGTTGTTTGTGAACACCTGCACTACACTTCCCCGGACAGAGGGAAGGAATGCCTTTAGTGCAAGTCGGATCGCCCGCAGCACCAGAAGGTTGATATGGAGCCGGGACTCCGCCGGAGACCAGAGGCCTCTGATCTCCGCCTCTCCCATGTGGCCCTCCCAGGCCAGGAGGGACGCATCCGTCACTACTACGTGCTCCGGTTGGGGTAGGGAGAGGGATTTGCCGCTGACCCAATCGCGGTCCGTGAGCCACCACTGCAACTGTCTCGCATTGCCCTCTGAGATCAGGACATGGTCGGACAGGTTGCCCTGATGCTGGGCCGACAAACTTCAGGTCCCACTGCAGAGCCCGCATCCGCCATCTGGCGTGATGCAGCAGAAGGATGCAGGAGGCCATCAGCCCCAGCGTCAACCTGACCGAGACTCGGGATTAAAGGCTGAAAGATCAGAATCAGAGCCTGAATATCCCGAACCCGCTGTTCGGGAGGATAGACCCGAAACTGCGCCGAATCCAGAACCGCTCCGATGAAGAGGAGCTTCTGAGAGGGACACAGGTGTGACTTCGGAGCAATGATGGAGAACCCCAGCAGGTGCAGGAGGTCGGCCGTAGTCTGGAGGTGGCTGACGACTGTCTGGGGCAAGCTCGCCTTCAACAACCAGTCGTCGAGATAGGGGAAGACTGAAACCCCTGATCTGCGCAGATGAGCTGCGACCACTGCCATCACCTTCGTGAACACTCGGGGGGCGCTGGTAAGGCCGAAGGGGAGCACGGTAAACTGAAAGTGCTCGTGGCCTACCGTGAACCGCAGGTAACGCCGGTGGACGGGGGTGTGAAAATATGCGTCCTAAAAATCCAACGCTACCCTCCAGTCTTCTGGGTCTAGGGCAGCTAAGACCTGAGCCAAAGTCAGCATCTTGAACTTCTCCTTCCGGAGGAAGCCGTTGACGTTCTGCAGGGCCAAGATAGGGCGTAGGCTCCCTTTGCCCTTCTTGGGAAACAGAAAGTAGTGGGAGTAACAACCACACCCTACTTCTGGCCCAGGAACACGCTCGATGGCCCCCTTGGCCAAGAGGGCCGTAACTTCCTCTTGCAGAAGTTGCAAGTGATCACCCGACGCGCGATGGTACTGCGGTGGCATGGCTGGAGGGGTCGCCTTGAAGGGGAGGGAGTAGCCCCTTCGGACGATTTGCAGCACCCACCTGTCCGATGTGATGGAGTGCCAGTGGAGGAGGTGATGGCGAACCCTGCCCCCCACTGGTGTCGAATGGGCCTCAAAGCTCGGACTAGGAAGGCTTGGAGGCGGATGCTGCAGGCGTGGATGTGGACTGGCCTCGCCGCTGTCCCCGCCACAGTGGTTACCACATACCCCGCCACGCTGGATGTTAGTCTATGGCCCGTGGCTGGCAGGACGTGAGGGGGCGCCCCTTCCTTGGCCACGAAAGGAGCGAAAGGCAGAAGTTTCCTGGCGCTGGCCCGACAGGCCCAAGGACTTGGCCATAGCCCTGGAGTCCTTGAAACGCTCAAGCGCACTGTCTGCCTTGTCGCCAAAGAGGCGACAGCCATCAAATGGCATGTCCATGAGGGAATTCTAGACATCAGCCGAAAAGTTGGCGGACCTCAGCCAGGCGTGGCGACAAACCACCACCGTCATGGAAATTGCCCTGCCCAGCAAGTCCGCGGTATCCAGCCCACATCAATAGAGTACCGTGCTGCATCCCGCCCTTCCGCAAGGACTTGAGCGAGTTTGACCCGGGCTTCCTCCGGGCAATCTGGCAGCACGTCCTCGACCGTGTCCCACAGAGAGTGGGTATAATGGCCCAAAAGGCAAGTGGTGTTGACCGACCGCAACCCCAAACTAAGTGAGGAGAACAGCTTCTTACCGAACTGCTCATACCTTTTGTATTCCCGATCAGGTGGAGCAGTCGGGAATGCGGTCTGGGAGTTAGAGGCCTGCATAACCAGGCTCTCGGGAGTGGGGTGGGTGGACAGGAAGCTAGGGTCGTCTGGGGCTGTGCGGTGGCGCCAGGCCACGTTCCGATCAACAAGGGGACCTGCAGCGGGCCTGGACCAAGTGCCCAACAGAACGTCCGTGACGGCCTTATTAAACGGCAGTAGAGGCTCCGAAGAGCTTGGCTGCGGTTTAAGGACCTTGGTGAGGAGGTTAGTCCTCACGGCCGCGACGGGGAGCTCAAGAGCCAAGGCCTTGGCCGTCCTCGTCAGCACCATGCTGTAAGCAGCCCCCTCCTCTGTAGCCACGGTAGGAGGGGAGACAAAGCCAGTGTTGCGCGAAGTGTCCAAACCACTGGCCTCCCCTACATCCACTGTCTTGGTTACGACTGGCACTCTCGTGCCAGAGGGTACTCAGACCCCTCCCAATCCTCCTCGCCTCCCATCTCCTGATAGTCAGGTGCAAAAGATGGGGCCGGATCATAGAAGAATTGCTCTTCCCTCAGCGTCGAATGCGGCGTCCGATCCGGACCAAGGGAGGGACCGGGAACAACGTCGTCAGGGGAAGGCGTCGGGGGTGACTCCCCGGGGGTTGGTGCCAGCAGGGGGGGGGGGTCGTAAGGTAGACCAGCTGCGACCCGGATCCGGTGAGGCCCTGCAGCGGCGGGACCGAAGTCGCCGCCGGGGCCGAAGCACCCAGCCTGCTTGGGCTCCCAGTCGGGGCCGCGGGGCCTGAAAGACCACAACGGGACCCGACGGAGGAGAGAGCGACCTTATGGCCATGAGGAAGGCATCGATCTCCTCCGGCGTCGCGTTCAGCCCAGGGACTGGCGGGTATGGAGCTGGCAGCGGCGTCTGCGGCTCCGGTGGAGCCGCGTGGGTGGTGCCGCCCGATCCCCCGGCCGCATCATGCGAGCGTCGGGGGGAGTCGGAAGAGCGACGTCATCTCCTTGACTTCTTGTGCCTCTTACCTGAGGACTTGGAGCCCGACGAATGGGGTCGACTCGCTGAGCTGCGATCACTGTGGCCCTGCGACCGGTCCTTCGACCTCCTCCTTGACCTGGACTGTGAACAGCGCAGGGCCGACTGCCGGAGCTCGAGGCGCTTACGAGACCGCTCCCACCTAGCCTTCGACGTCAAGGCCCAGCAGTCAGGGCACGACTTGTCGTTGTGGTCGGCCCCAAGGCAATACAGGCACCAAAGGTGGGGGTCGGTAACCGACATCAGGCGGTTACAGTCAGCACAGGGCTTGAACCCGGGAATCCCTACCGGCACCGAGAGTCTACCGACTCAAAAAGGGACCTAAAAAGGATCGAAAAAGTTAGTCAAAAAGTGACTAAGAAGTACTGCCTTTTCCGGATCTGCACTTGCTGGCGTGGAAAAAAGAACTGACATCAGCGTGCGAGGGCGGCGTCTAAGTACTCCGGCGACATCATCCCGGCGCCGACGATGGAGCCACAGACGACGCCTACCGACGCGCAGAGAGACTGCTATGCAAAACTTTCCGGATCCAGTCTGACGCCTGGGGATATTCTAAGGTAAGGAATCTAACACTAACCTGTTTCTTTCAGCTAGAACTTTTACTGCCAGGGGTTTTGCTACTTGCTGCTTTGCCGCTTCTTCTGAGATGGATGACTCCAGCTCTGTTTTCTTTAATTTGTTCAACGTGTTCCAAGTATTGTTAAGTTACTGTGTTTAAATTACCCCCAATAAAGAAGTCTGCTTAAAAAATGATTAAAACATGAAATTGTCCAGGTCTTACACTCCTATTGAAAGCTCCCCACTGACTAGTTGCTGTATCTGTTATAATTTTGTTTTTGGCATTCTGCTCCTCTACAGCCAGGTGTTTACATGCTGTGGCACGTACCGTTGAATTGGAGGTTTTTGCTAGCAGCAACTGGTAATCTGACATTTCTGTCTCACACTGTTCAATTGCCTATGAAATGTGAACCCCATTTTATTTGTGCTTAGTTCCTAGAGCTGTTATATGAATTTCTTGTATTTCTAGGTTTATCTTCTTAAGAATCGGATAGATAAAGTTTTTGCAGCAGTTGATAGTTGTATTGTCCTTGCATTATTCAAAACACAGTTTTGAAGAGCGAAATCTTATACTCCTATTGCTTTAACAGTGTCTCAATGTGCTCTGATCACAACATACACTGATATATTTTATATTCAAACACTAGACTTGCAGGCTCTATCCCTAGTCTGCTCCACAAAAGTTTTCTTTATAATAGTTGACATTCTGCTTGGGGGCCATGTGAGGAGGGCCGGATCCTCGATGCAAGTTGGGGTTAGCGATGCAGGGGGAGGAGGAGGCTTGGGGCTTTATTTCAAGAATTAACACAAGATTCTGTTTGTTCATATCCTGTGCAGTAGCAGGCTAGATGTACATAAGAAGTATAAGTAATGACACTATATAATGATGTATCAAATGACTGAATGCACATTGCTTTCTCGCCCTAAGTGTGCCAGGCACGCCCAGACGTGGATCCCGGGCTCACTGTGCCACTGGAATCAAGCTATCCTGGCTGAAGAGGGGTGAAACCCCGAAACCGGTCCTAGGATGCTTGTTTCCAGCCCAGGGAGGACCTGGCTTGTCAGTTCGGACTAGACTGTTCCCTTGAGGCACAAAGACTGATTTGCATGTGGCCAGGTCTTATCTGGTCTGGCATGGTGAGCAAAAGAATGATGGAGTTAACCCAGATATCGTGACTGGGGGTGAATATTTTGATTTGTTCTGCATTCCGTCCATCAATTGTGTATCTTTTGCTTTCTCGCCCTAAGTGTCCCAGGCATGCCCAGACATGGGTCCTGGGCTCACTGTGACACTGGAATCAAGCTATCCTGGCTGAAGAGGGGTGAAACCCCAAAACCGGTCCTAGGATGCTTGTTTCCAGCCCAGGGAGGACCTGGCTTGTCAGTTCGGACTGGACTGTTCCCATGAGGCATAGGGTCAAGACTGATTTGCATGTGGCCAGGTCTTAACTGGGCTGGCATGGTGAACAAAAGAATGATGGATTTAACCCAGATCTCTTGACTGGAGGTGAATGTTTTGATTTGTTCTGCATTCCGTCCATCAATTGTGTATCTTTTGCTTGAACGCACGTAGGAGCAGACCCCCCATTAAATTCCTCTCAAGTAATATCTGAGGTCTCAGTCACCAAAAGAAAGTTTGCATAGTCTCAAAAATCTGAAGAGAGTCGCAGTGGACAAATCGACATTGCCTTGTCCCCTTCACCTGCCAGATGGGCATTGCTTTGTATCAGAAAAAGGTGCAAAGAAAGGGTACAAGTCAGGGGTGTAATGCAGTCCCCTGCAGCCCCTGTGGTGCAGGGGGGCCCAATACTTGAGGCGCTCCCAAACCTGTAGGGGACCATTTACGATCAATGCCAATGAATATCTGTGAGATATGGGAGACTTCAGAACCCCCATCATATTCTGCGGGGGAGGAGGGCCCATCAGTTTGTGTTACGCTACTGGAACAAGACACAATTATTGATCCAAACATGAACTCAGATGCCTCAGAACAATAGAACATAATACTGATGTGCAAATATTCAGCAAATAGTAATGAAACTGCAATGTCAAACTCAGATATGGGGAGGAGACATGAACTGTGTAATGGACCCTAGGAAGGGGGAGATCAACTGCCCCCACCCTCCAGATGACAGTCCTCTGCTGCCTGAGCAATAAATGATATGTACAGGCTGCGATTAGTAGATGCATGGTAACAGAGGTACATCAGTAGCACAGAATCCATGGCATGCATTCTCACACAGATTATTGGTGTCTATCTCAGATGTAATCCAATTTGATGCACTCTTCATGCACATACTCTAATCACTCCCGGGTGCTAATCAATTTCACCATCCCTACTACATGGACGGTAGTTTATTGTGGAGGTTCCCGTCAGAGTTTTTGCTAGATTCTGTATTCTGTGATGTGATGATTGCAGCTATCAAGGCACATATACGCCAATTGTATAGTTGAGAGACTTATGTGATATCATGAAGAGCTTCTTACTATGCATGGTACTCGCCTGACACAGGACACTGAGGAATACTTAGAAACATTCACAATGGAATGGCTCAGAAATGAACACAGACAATAATGAATGGCACCACTTACTCCAAAATGCAGTTGGGAGCATGCCTGAGGGAACACCACCAAGTACAGATTGCCTTGCAGCCAATTTCTATAAATAATTCTTGGCAGAGCTTCACCCACATATAATCACATTGTACAAAATAGTAGCCAAAGACTGGCAAACTCCCATCAACTATGACAGAAGTGCTAATTAGTTATGATCTTAAAAACAGACAAGCCCGCAGATCCGTGTTCGTCATATAGCCACCGGTCCTGGTGTAGAGATTGAGCACACTAATGCCTGGACTGGTGATGACAGAGTCGAAGAGGTACGTCTCAGGAAGTTCAACAATGCTTAATTTGAGAACCTTTAACTGTACTACTGCTCAATTACACCCCAATGTCAAAGCAATGAGTGTCTTTTTTGATGCTGAAAAAGCATTTGATGCTGTACGGTGGGATTTCATGTTGATGGTGCTAACCAAGTGGAAGACATATTTATAAAATTGATTCGTTTACTCTACGCTAGCCCCATGGCTCGAGTTTGCGTAAATGAAACTATAATTAAGCCTAACGAACAAGTTACTTACCTTCGGTAACAATATATCTGTAAGAGACATATACTAGTTATAGATTCCTTACCTTAGAATTACCCCCAGGCATCAGACTGGATCCAGAGAATTTTTTTCCTCAGCAGTACCCCTGTGTGTCGGTAGGTGGCATCGGTCAACTCCGCGTTAGTCGGCGGCGCCATGATCGCTGGGATAACGTTGCGGTATCTCCTTAGACGCCGCCCCTGCATGCTGACGTCAGTTCTTTACACGTCATTCCACGTCAGAAGCGCAGAGCCATGCAAGACACGGACCACTGGTGCACAAAAATAGGGCGCTGAAAGTGAGTCCCTTACTCTAGAAGTCAGTTCGCAGAACGGGGAGGATGGGTGGGGTGGTAAGAAATCTATAACTAATATATGTTTCTTACAGATATATCATTACTGAAGGTAAGTAACTTGTTCATCGGAAAGAGACTATTAATTATAGATTCCTTACCTTAGAATAGATACCCCAGCAATACCAACCCAGGAGGTGTGTCTGCGAACTAAGTTCACACAAGAAAGTCCTGGAGAACTGAATGGCCAAAGAAGTCGTCTCTCTGGACTTGACTATCCAGGCAGTAATGTTTAGTGAACATGTGTAGTGATGCCCACATGGCTACCTGGAAGATGTCACCGAGGGGGATTCCACATCCCAAAGCAGTAGTGGCTGCCGGCACCGTGGTGGAATGGGCGCGCAGTCCTACCGGAGGCTTCTTTTTCACCAAGGAGTAGTAGATCTTAATGCGAAGGACAACCCATAAAGAGATGGGCCGTTTTTGCACAGCCCGACCTTTCTTGGCACCCACGTAGCCAACAAAGAGTTGATCGTCCACCCGGAATTGTTTTGTGCGATCCAATAAAAGGATAATGCACATTTTGGATCCAGACTGGGGAGTCTCCTCCTTGGAAGGGTGCGGGAAGAAGGTGGGCAAAGGGGTGGTCTGTCGTATGTGGAAAGAGAAGGTCTAGTTTGAAGAACAACCTTGTCTGGATGAAGCGCAAGGAAAGGAGGTTCAGAAGAAAAAGCCTGAAGCTCACTCACCCTGAGAGCAGAGGTGATGGCAACCAGAAAAGCAGTCGTTAAGGTCAAGAGTCTGAGAGGACAATTATGGAGTGGCTCGAAAGAAGCGCACATAAGGTAAGTTAAGACCAGATTTAAGTCCCACTGGGGCATTACGAAAGGAATAGGAGGAAAGAGGTGAGTAATGCCCTTAAGAAATCTATTTACAAAAGGGGACTTGAAAAGAGAAGGCTGATCAGGAAGGCAAAGAATGGCCGAAATGGGTGCCCAGACCAGAGCCCTGCTGGACCAATGAAAGAATGAAGAGAACCTCTGAAAAGGGGGCAGAAAGGGGATCCACAGCCTTTGCTGTGCACCATGTCACAAATTTGTTCCGTCTACAGGCGTATTAGTGGAGGGACGCCTGGCTGCCAAGATGACATTACAGACTTCAGGAGAAAGGTCAAAAGCGGTCAGCTGATGCCGCTCGATAAAATCAATCAAATCAAATGTATTTATTTGGTTTAGTTCTCCACTGAGAGCAACAAATAGGATGATAAAACAATAAGATTACATTTTATAGTCAGCAAAATTGTGAACACATCCTAATACAATTTTAAAAAAGTTTTTAAAAATGTAAACAGATTATAGCATACAAATTCATTGGGAGGTGATTTAAAAATGGAAATCAAACTCTGTGCAATTGTAGAGTACACTTTGTTTGAACTGGTTTTAAAAATCGCTTTCTGGCGGTGACTACAGTAGGGTTAGACAAATATGCATCAGATCTAGAACTCCTCCTTTACAGAGGTTACATACGCTACTGCCATTATTGCTAATTGTCCATTTACAGGTAAAAAAATTGAGAGGAAGGATCCCAAACCAAAGTAAAATCATGCAACGCCAGGCACCGTGTCATAGAGTATAGGAAAGATATTTTTGCATTTGTTTGAATTCAATTACCTCAGCATATATCTTATAACATTGCAGTTTTGAACAGTGCTGGAGATCAAAATCGTAACTGATCATTGGAGTCAAGTGTTTTAAAAAGAGTTTCAAATGTGCTGGGGTCCAGGTTTTCAGTAGATCAAGTGTACATTCTGACAACTTCAGTGCAAATATTAAGTTTCGATAAAAGGCATATTTAGAAGATCCTTCATCAAAAATTTCCAGTTTTAATAAAGCTCTTAGAGAACCTTGTCCAGCATGTAAGATGTTATATGCCCATCAAATGATACTAGTGATTCCTCTAGCGTAAGTACTAGTTAGAGAAAACTCAAGGCGCAGGGCTTGCACAGGTACAGCTTGAGACATTTTGGATAATTTCCAAAGAATCTTGCTTTCTTTAAGTTGTATTGGGTGCCATTGATTTAAAGGAATATGCTCAAGGGGGTAATAAATAACTGGAGGGATCTTGATACTAAAAACCTGTAAAAGGGTTGAATGTGCCTATGCCCGGTAGGAGAGTATAATCTTTGAAGCGCCCCTGCGTGAACATCAGCTTTATAGGCCAGGTGCTGGAGATGGGAATGATTTTTTAAGGTTTGAGTAAAAATACAACCTAAATAGATGTATTTTTTCACTATTTCTAACGATTGTCCTCCTAAGGTCCAGTTATAGTTGATTTGTTTTTGTTGTGTTAGGGACCAAAAAATTTTGTTCTGCATATGACTCGAGTGTGTACTAGTTCCTTTGGAGGCCAAACGGAGTAAGATCGAGGATAATCACATCATCTGCATACATCAGAGTATGAATTTTATGTAGTGATATTTTCGGAGGGAAATTAGTTATCTGCATAAAACAATCTGGGAGGTCACTAAGGTAGAGGGAAAATAATAGAGGAGCTAAAAGACACCCTTGTCTTAGGCCATTCGATGTTTTAATTGGGAAAATGAGGCCCTTCTCTTTCCCCAATAATACTTGCCACCAAGTTTCGGAGTGGAGTGACACAATTATATGTAATAAGTTATCTGGGATTCCCAATTTTGCTAGCTTGCACCACAGTGTTGGTCTGTCCACTCTGTCAAATGCTGTTGAAAAATCAACAAAGACAGAATAGACGACCTGTGATTTCGAAACCACATATTTATCAATTATTATTTGTAACATTGCGATGTTATCAGTTACAGAATGATTTTTGCGAAACCCAGCTTGGTTAAATGGAATTGATCCAGTTGAGAAGGCCCACTCCTTAAGAAGTCGCATCAAGCAGGGCGATCTGACGGTAGTTGCCGGGGGACAGTCGGAAGCCCTTCTTGTAGATAGGAATAATTATACTTCCTTTCAATGATTTGGGAATTTCACCAGTGGCAAAGCTACGGGAGAAGAGAGGAGCTAAAAACAAACTCCACTCCTTGGGGTTCTTTTGGAGCACCTTTATTGGGATGTGATCTGGGCCCATTGCTGCAGATGTTCTTGCATTTTTTATATGAAGTGCAATTTGAAATGATGAAGGTGCGGGTCATCAAGAGTAGTAACCTGTATCTTGCCCGATGGTTGTATCATGATTTCTTTCCTCTGGTTTATTTTGTATAAATTTGCTAAATACACTTCCCATTCCCTTGGGGGGACTGGTGAGGCTTGCAAAGGTTTTGTTTGTGCCTGTTTTTATTGCAATAAGGGTCCAGAATTCATGTATTTTTTTTGTTTAGCCGCTATCTGAATGCCCATGCATTTTTCATCCTGTTGTCCTTTTCTTTGTTTTTCTTTCACTCTCCGTTTGCGATTTGTGAGTATTTTAATTTCCTGTTGTCTACTGTCGGAGAAACATAAGAATTGTGCCTGAATTAATTTGTTAAGTAATATTACATTTTTGTCAGGATTTTTCTTTTTGTGACTTCTTGATTGGGAACTTCCGGGATTAAGGGATTCTTGCAGGAATTTCACTAATTTCTTTAAAGCAACTTCAAAATTTGTTATTGGGTCTGCGAAATGTATACTCTCAAATATTTGCGTAAGTGCCTTTGTTATGTTGTTATTGTCGAGTGCTCTCATAGTCCAAGTGATTCATCCTTGTACTTGAATCACGAATGCAGTATTTTGTGGATACATGTTAAAACCCGCAGAGCTAGACTTCGCGATTAGGCCAGTTGTAAGATTAAGAATTGCGTGGTCGCTTCCCTGATTGAAGTTGATGCTTAGGTGTTCCATCTTCCTAAACAAGTCCTAGCTACCTATCATGTAGTCTAATATTGAGGAATAAATATACCTGTTCTTGTACTTGTTGCCGGTATGTCTCCTTCTATGTTACCATTTAAGATAACTCTGTTGAAAGCTGGTAGCGAGGAAAGTATTAGTTTCCCCCGTTTGTCTGCTTTGATCCCTGGAGGAAAAACTGGTGCTGAAATTAACTGGTCCTCATTGTGTAATCCACATTCCCATTTCTCCAGCAAGTCATTGGAGATTTTCCAGTTAAAGTCTCCCATTAGGAAGACTGACGGGAATCCTAAGGATTCTACCACTTCTTCCAATTCCTCAAATATTTCGTACATAAGGAAATCAAACTTGGAGCCAGGCGGAATATATACGTTATAAATTAGTAAGTCATTTGGAGTATCTGCTAGCTCCTTCCGGCACTTAACCTTTATACATTGGTGTTTGGTGTTTTCGTAAGGATGATTTCCTGTTCCCATAAGAAATCTTTGCTTAGAAGTACTGCTAATCCGCCCGTAGCATGTCCCCTGCTGATTGGTTCTGCTGGAATATCATATACGATATAATTGTCTAAGTGAAAAGTTGTAGTTGACCATGTTTCCTGAAGTGCCACAATTACTGGGTCATCTTCCATAATCTTTGCGAATTTCTCCTGGGTTTTCCCCGCGATATTCCAGGAGGTAATGCTCAGGCATTGGCTAAAAAGGGAGTATTTGTGCCCTTCCCTGTGTTTTACCATTTAAGTTCTCTGCAATCCAGGACCATTGCTTTTCATCTGGTATTGTCTCCTCTTTAGGGATAGGTTTGTTCCAGATCCTTCTTTCACCATTCCTGATTGATATTGGTAAGTTTTCATTTGTGGTGTTAATCAAGTCAGTGTTACCACTGTGGGCTTGTGGGAGTGAGTAGTTTTTCTTATCAGTACTTTCTTTGGAATTATTCCAATTGTGGTATCCCTTGTGGTCAGCAGCTACTACGTCATATCCATTCTTAAACAGAATTTCTCTTTCCTTTAGAATAATACCCGAATCACCAGAGACCAAAACTCCACAACGGCTACGGTAAGTTTGGGTTTTAAGGAAAAGACTACTAGTTTTATCTCTGCACTTGTAAAGGAGTGTAACACATGAATCTTTTGTTTAAGGTTTGTAATTCCCTCCCGGTTAAGTTGATCATTCCCTGATGGGAATAGATCAGTGAACTTCAAAGTATGCGGGTGAATCTGCTCTTCGTAAGGGGTCCGTAGTTTTTCAATTGGTTGGGTGGACGCTGGTTGGGACATTTACTACAGCTTAAAGTAGTTGAGAAAGTAACTGCCAAAGGATTTAGAGCGTTATTGGTCTCTTTTAATTGTGTGTCAATGTGCTCCGTAATGTGCTGACTTGAATTATTTTCCAAAAGTTTATCCTGTTCAGATGGTTGGAGTTCGGGAGATGAAGATTTTGGAAACTTTAGCACTCGTAATTTTTGTTTCACGAATCTCCTGGTTATTCTTTTCTTCTGCCTTTTCTTTTTGTTCTTAGTAATTCTCATTTCCTTTTTGGATAAAAGGGTATCCGAGAGGTGTAAGGCTGGAGATTCGGACAATTTTCTTCTTTTTTTGGTTTCAGTTGTCAAGGATTTATTAGTTTGATCCCCGGTGACTTTAGAATTGATCTGATTAAAAATGAGACAATATTCTTTGATTGGTTTTGAGACTTTATCATTATCTGATTCCTTGAAAAGTTTGTTAAGCGAAAACGTTTGAGTGATCTCCAACCTTTTCTGTGTTACTTTATCTTTGTTCCTCCCCATTTGGGTTGATGTATACTTCATCTTTAATAGTGTTTCGTCGTTTAAAACAGTATCTTTGTGATTAGGAAGATTGCCCTCCGTTTTTCCTATTCCTTTTTGGGGTGGTGCAATATACCAATTTGTGTGTCCAGCATCTGATCTGAGTTATACATCATATTCCCCAGAAGGTTGAGAATTGATTCTAGAATTTTTAGCAGGGAAAATAAAGAATTTGATACCGGTGTATGTCCATTTGAAGATTGTAAATGCATTGTGGAAAGAAATTCTGGTGATGGGGAGAAATTCCCTAGTGGAATTAAATTTGCATTTTTTTCGTATATTTGTATTTGTCAAGTGATCCTTCATCTCTCTGGGCGCTTGGTTCAAGAGAGAGACGTTGATGTCAGGTAAAGTAAAGTCTATAGCAGGAACTTGTTGTAAATTGTGCTTTAAGGGATGTGATGATGTTGTTCCCTGGTCCTGTAAAACTTCTATATTTACCATACCTTGAGCGGTGGAGTTACTGTCTTTACTGTCTTTATGCCCCTTAAGGTTTTTTTGATCTTTACCAAGGTCAGTCAAAGTCGCTTTATTGAAGTTTGCGATGGTCAGAGCGCTTCCTTGGTCGTTGGGGTCGATCCTTTGTACTTTCGCCGTTTGATCACCACGAAAGGAGGTGGAGGATGGAAAGGTTTGGGTCGAGGACCGTCCACTGTTGCTGCAACAGAAGATACTCCTGAAGAAGCAGTCTGATCGGAGGGTCGATGGCCATGTTCCACAACTCAGGATACCAGACTATTGGTGCCCAATCCGGAGCCACAAGAATGACTTGGGCCCGGTCGCGCTTGATCTTTTTCAGCACTCGGGGCAGAAGTGGTATAGGTGGAAAGGCATATAGAAGACCGCAATTTCACTTGTGACGAAAAGCGTCGCAGACCAAGTGCCACCTTGGAAATTCCAACATGCAGAACTGCAGGACATTGCACATTCTCTTCATGGCGAACAGATCTAACGAAGGCTGAGTTTGTCCGCCCTGGCGTTCAGGGAACCTGCCAGGTGTTGAACCACCTGGGACATGCCTTGATGTTCCAGCCATGTCCAGTGGCAAAGAGCCTCTTGACATAGGGTCCACGACACCACTTCTCCCTGTTTGTTGCAGTAACACATGAAGGTGGTGTTGTCTGTGAACACCTGCACTACTCTTCCCTTGACAGAAGGAAGGAATGCTTTCAGTGCAAGACGAATCACCCGGAGCTCCAAGAGGTTGATGTTGAGCCCAGACTCCGCTGGAGACCAGAGGCCTCTGATCTCCACCTCTCCCATGTGGCCGCCCCATCCCAGAAGTGACGCCATAGTCAGGAGATGGGAGACGACAGCCTGGGGCGAGTCCACCATCAACAGCCAGTCGAGATAGGGGAAGACTGTAACCCCTGATCTGCGCAGATGAGCTGCGGTCACAGCTACCACTTTTGTGAACACCTATGGGGCACTGGGAAGGCCAAAGGGGAGCACAGTAAACTGGAAATGCTTGGGGCCTACCATAAACCATAGGTAACGCCTGTGAGCTGGCAGGACGGGAATGTGGAAGCAAGCGTCCTGCAAGTCCAACGCTACCATCCAGTCTCCATGGTCGAAGGCAGATGTCAACATTTTGAACTTCTCCATCTGGAGGAAGTGGTTGATGTCTCTGAGATCCAAGATAGGACGCAGGCTTTGTCCTTCTTGGGCACCAGGACGTAGTGGGGGTAACAACCATAACATACTTCTGGGACAGGGACTCGCTCGATAGCTCCCATGGCCAAGAGAGCCGTAACTTCCTGATGGAGAAGGTCCAAGTGATCCTCCGACATGCGATGGAGTGTTGGTGGCATGGAAGGACGGGTAGTCTCGAAGGGGAGGAAGTAGCCCCTTCGGACTATCTGCAAAACCCACCTGTCCGATGTGATGTTGTGCCAATGGGGGAAGTGATGATGGATCATGCCGCCCACTGGCAACTGGTGAACCTGAAAAGTCGGACTATGAAGGCTTAGAGGCTGCTGCAGAGGGGACACTGGTGGACTGGCCCGCCCGCTGGCCCCCGACCCACGGCATTGGGTCCCACGTCCCCGACATGCAAAGGCTGGGTAGCTTGCGCCGGGGCGAAAGGGGCAAAAGGCAGACTCCACAGAACAAGAGGTTGCAGTGAGGCCCAAGGATCTGGCTGTAGCTCTAGAATCCTTGAAGCGCTCGAGTGCACTGTCACCTATGTCGCCAAACAGGCGACGGCCATTGAAGGGCATGTCCAAAAGAGTTTATTGGACATCCCCAGAAAAGCCAGTGGATCTCAGCCAGTCATAGCACCTTAGGGCTACTGATGTAGAAATCGTTCTATCCAGCGTGTCGGAGGTGTCCAGCCCACAGCGCGTGGCGAACTTTGCTGCGTCTCTCCACTCTGCGACAGCAAGGGAGTGTGACCAGAGCTTCCTCCGGGCACTGTAGCAGCACTTGTGCAAACGTATCCCACACTAAGTGGGTATAATGGCCCAAGAGGCATACAGTGTTCACCGACCGCTGTCCTAAGCTGGCGGAAGAAAACACCTTCTTCACAAGATGGTCCAGCTTCTTGGCTTCCCTATCTTGGGGAGTAGATGGGAACGCGCCTTTAGATGTTGAGGCTTGGACCACCAAGCTCTCAGGGGTAGGGTGTTGGGAGAGGAAAATTGGGTCGCCCGGGGCTGGGCGGTGGTGTCGGGCAACCATCCTATCAGAGGAGCCACTGTGCTGGGCTTGGACCAAGTGCCCACAAGGATGTCTGTGAGGGCCTCAGTGAACGGCAGCAGGGGCTCCAAAGAGGCTGCTGCCGGCTGAAGCACCTCAGCCAGGAGATTAGACCCGACTGCCACCGTAGGAAGCTTAAGTCCCAAGGCAACACCCCAGCATAGGAGACGCCGCCTTCGTGACCACGGTAGCAGGAGAAAGCATGCCAAGGTCTGGGGGGTATCCAGACCACTGGCCTTACCCAACTCCTCTCTCCAGTCCGGCTCATCAAGCTGGTCTGCCAAAGGGTCAAGAGACCCCTCCCAGTCCTTCTCTCCTTCCTCTGACTGCCACTCAGGGCGATTTGTGTCCAAATCGAGGGGGAGGCCAGGGTCGACGCCGGTTGGGGACACAACCGGCGCCGGAAGTGGTAGAGGCGTTGTCAGAGATATCAGTGCCAGAGGAGGTGTCTTAAGGTCGATCGGCACCGATCCGGATCCAGGCCTGGATCCCTGGGGGCCCTGCGTTGTCAGGGCCGGTGCCTCTGGTATTGAAGGCATAGAGCCCCCAGTTGAGTCCGCGGGCCAAAGTCAGGCCGGTGGAGTCGGGTTGCCCAAAAATGGATTGGAGAGCTTCGTAAAATGCACAAAGCTGCGCTGGGGCACTCCGGCTCCCGGGAAGGGAGGGAAGCTCGGAGCCATCCCAGTAAGTTCCACGGGCGGAGCTGAAGGACGACAACCTTCCGCGTCCCGCGTCGGCCAACGGTTGAGGAGAAGGCAAAGAGCAAGGTTGCTTCTTCGCCTGCTTCTGGGGCTTCGACTTAGACGAAGACTTTGATGAAGAGTGATGGTGGTGACTCCGCAGCAGGTCCCGCAACCTCCCTGTCTACCGGGACCTTGAGTGGCGCGGAGCTGACTGCCGGGCCTCCAGAAGCTTTCGCGACTGCTCTCGCAAAGACTTCAGGTTCTGGCTTAGATAGTAGTAAATGATGAGGACAGAAAAGTAAAATCAGTCCTTGTATTTTTTACATTTGCAAAAATCAGTAGGACTATCTTTCGCCTGATGTATTTTCCAGGATGTTATATGTAAATTGTATTCTTGCTTGATAAGGTATATTTTTTGAAAAAGCACAATATGTTTATGTTTTGCTAATGCACTATACATGTTTTTTGATTACAACCTTTATGATTTTTGATGTATATAAAAGAAGGCAAGTAGGTTTTGCTCCAGCTTGTTCCGTGATGGGACTTCATGTTTGGTAAAACAAGTGTACAAAAATATATATATATATGATTGTAACCCGGGGGTAATTAAAAAATCTTTCAGGGAAAAAAGTGATTTTTGATTTATGGTGTCAGAGGTATTTTGTTTTTTCACATGTATCAGAATTCCCACCTCTGTTCTTCCTGAATTGAATCCTTCCCCTGTTATTTACCCATACTGCAGGAAGTGACATGGTTTGGTGGTTACTCTGGCCTAAGCATTAACCAGGTTAAGTCCCTCATGGTCCCACTTACTGAATCGACAGACCAGTTTAAGCTAACTAAGGTGGATGGACAAGCCAGTACAGTACCTGGGTGTCAGGATACACCAGGACCCCGCCACGGTCTTAGCAAGCAACCATGGTACAGCAGTCAACAAACTTAGAGAAAACAGACAGATGGATTCGACCACCAATCTCAATAGCTGCCATATTAACTATAATGAAGATGGTGGAGGTGCCCTGGTTTCTGTATTTACTTTTGAATATCCGTATAAGCCTACCCAAAACATTTTCTCACACACTGCCAATGTTAACAAATAAATTAGTATGGGCAGGAGAGCAACCACAAGTAAAGTCGACAACACTCACACTTCACGAAGAGAAAGAGGGCCTGGCGGCCGCAGATTCAGAGGCATACTATAGGGTGGCATAAAGCCACTTCACCCATTATTAGAGGCATGGACCCTCATACTTACTACATATATGGTTGGAGAGAGACACTGCAGCACCAATATCCTTAAAAGCAAATTGTATTTAGTTCTCTTACACACAAATACAACAGTATAGACCCACTTGGCTGTACGTTATATGGCCTTCTGGTTTAGAGGAAGACATGGCTCTGCAACTGCTCATCACCGCTCTTAATGCACCTGCAATGAACATCGTCTGAGGTAAAAGGATGCGGATACCTATTTAGCACTGTGAACATTAGATAGAATGCTAATGTCTAATCAATGTGGTTTCAACATGTGAATTTCTGGTTGCTGGACAATTGATTCAAAGGGCATCTTCCTGTTCTTTCACCACAGCGAGGTCAAAAAACATGTTAATCTCCTTTCAGTAAGGGCATAATTCGAGTCCATTGTAAGTATCCTGGACCTTGGAGTCTTGATGATGGGTGCATGTCGGCAAGTCCTTTGTGAAGCCCCAACTGTGTCTTGCATCACTTGGCAGATGCAGGCACCGCCAGATTGGATCACAAATTTGGTTGTGCCGCCACAGATGAACCAGGTATAACGTCAGCAGTTGCAGCCCCTACAAGGACTGATCACTGCTTGGCAGATGCAGCCCAACACAGGTTGGTAAACACTTCAGCTGTCGCAGCCCCGCATGGGCTGATTGCAGCTTGGGTAGCTGCAGCCACGCACAGGCGAATAACGATTTGTGCAGATGCGGTCACGGGCAGGCCGATTACAACATACAATCGCAGCACTGACTGAGCCTCGGCAATTGCTTTTGTGGAATTGTATTTCCCACCAGGAACCGTTACAGAGAATCTGAGAGCCCTCTAACACTGTGGTCTAACAGATCCTTAACTAGTAGTCCTCTATTTTGTTTGTCCCACAGACACTGTGGACATGCTGCATCTCACTTCTTCATGAATAAGCTCTTCTTCTGCAGGGTTGGATGGCTCCTTCCCTCGCTCAGCAGATAGACCTACTTCAAGGCACTTCAGGATACATATAAAGCTCCACTAGCAAGAGATCCAGACCTCAGATGACGTCACCTCACCTCTGTGAGACTGGCTGTCAGGAAGACTCCATCCCTGGTTGCACAGTAGCCTCTGAGTACTTTGTGGAGTGCTCCTTTCCTTAGCCATAGAGGACTTGGAACTGGTGTAAGTGGCATAATGAGGTTCCCCTTCTATGCACAACTGGCAGACAGAAGATGTGTACCTGTTGTCTGAAACCGCAGAACTGGTTCAGGCTGGCTCTCTTTTCAATTGTCCTTTCAAGGCTGTTCTCCAGAGTTAGCCTTTGTGTAAGGAGATGCTTCTCCCAGCAGGGTAGTTTCCAACCACAAGCACACACAACAGAGAAAGAAAGAGGTGGACAATTTCTGTACCTGGCTGTGATCATTCCAGCTGATGAAGTAAGCAGGGAAAGACAGAAAGGCAGCTCTCACTTGAGGGTTTCCTCACCTTGCCCAACAGAGTCTGCAGTCAAACTCCTCACCCCTACCACCAATCAAATGTCAGTATTTAAGAAGACTAATCAGCAACTACTTGCTAATCAAAAGGTCCCATCGACTATCTAAAGAACCTGTCTCCATGTTCCTCACTTCATTTTCTAGGTCTACTCCCTCCATCTTCAGGATTGTGAGCAATACACTTCCACTGTCTATGAACACAAATCTACCTTCCATCTTGTGCAAAGGTAGGCCAGGTATATCCAAAATGGATCCAACTGATCTCCTTTACTCTGACTCACTCACTCACATCATGCATGTACCATACACACCACACTTAGCAACATGTTACCTGGATGTTACCGCAATGGACTGGGTAAGCATACAGAATTTAAACCTTAGATAAGTGGACGAGTCAGAATCTACTCCAGTGACTGAGATAAAAAGGTCTGGTCACACTAGGGAATCTTGAAACACATTATGCTGCCATCACTGCTTTAAATGCTAAACACATTACAGAGACAGTAGTCATTGGTGCGCCCCTCCAGGTCACAGGAAAGGTCCCGATATACACATGTCAGGGACAAGCCTGGGCCTCTGCAGACAGGCCTAATAAGTGCGATGTCAGGGCCAAAAATTAAACGTTGTGATACCAGAAACATGCATTAGGGCACGGAAACACCACTGTACATCATGGAGGGGACCTACCCATCCCATTTCTACCTCAAATGCTCTTTTGCATAGCCTGGGGCTCTTGGTATACCATGTATCCTTTGACTTGAGACATTATTCTGCTCCTGATCCAACCAGTAACAGCCTTTTCAGTGGTTTTGTGTTGGATGATACTTCTAGGTGTTAAACACAGAGCAATCTTTCCAGGGAGCCTGGACTGTAGTTAACAAGGGTAAGGGCAAACTTGTGCTAGCCTTTGAGTTGCATGGTAAACCCCAAGCTGTCACTTAGCTTCCACCCACAAGACTATAGGAAGCTAGACTCACAGAATACATGGCGAGATTAAAAGACATACAGTTATTGATAAAGCCTTTCCCATCACTCCTCCTAGGATAGCCCTTCACATCGAATAATGCCCATTGACTACTATGTGAAAGGGATTACTGCAGCATAATGCAAAAGTGCAGTAAAAGATTGGGAGTCATATCTAGGCAGTGAAAAGTTGCTAGGACCACTGGGGTTTAATTATTCACCATTATTGCAAGTGTTCAATCCAATTAAAGCACAATTGCACTCAGACTCCAGCCGTAACACCGTAATATACCCATACTATCCAGTAACCACTGACTGCCCCGGGACCAGAATAGTCCTTGCATGATCTTGATAACCTACCACTGATACTTTTCTTCCTGCTTTTCCTGCTCATGTTGGAGTCTGTATTTCAGTCTCATCATTATTCTGTGCCTCTCTATTTTCTTCTTTGAAAGGAATATTTTTTACTAGGATTTATTCTCTTTCCAATTGGTATCATTGCTTTTGCTTAACAATGCAGTTTTATTTCTCAAATTATTTTTCTGGTTCACAATTGTGTCACTTTACATACCACTAATGCAAGTGTTGGGAAATGTTAATCTGATAGTGATCATTGCACATGTATTTCTCTACAGCCTTTGCAACTAGTTGGAGGTTATTGCACCACAGATAAGGCAGGAAAAGCCTCCTTCAAAAGACACTATAATTTTAAAACTTTTGTAAAGGGACATAACCCTTGTATGTCCTCCTCTTGAACTTACCCAACACACGGTCTATATTTCACCACCCATGTAATCTCAGTTCTCACATGGTTTCAATATCATGTAAGTTTGGAGCACTGCATATGCTTAATAAGTCCTTGTAAAGATATGGCTTTTGTTAAGACGGAACAGCAAAAACGAGAAATACCTGAATGACATTGAAAGTTTGTCTCCTTTGGAGATCTGTTGTTATTACTACCTCTCCTTGTCTATTCATTGGGAACCTGAACCAAAACTACTGAGAAGTGAAGTACAGGAGAGCCTAGGTTTCAATCAATGAGGCTACAGAAAAATAAGTGCCCAAAAGATTGATCTTGCAGAAGCATTAATCAGATAAACAATGCTTGCAAAAAGGGCCCAAGAAGCTGCCTGACAAATTTGTGCAATGGGTATGGCCCGTGAACAGCCACCAATACCGTCTTAACTCTGTGGAAACGATTGTGCAGTCTTGTATGTGACTAACCACATCATGCGAATCTTTTAATATATAGCAGACTGCCCATATAAGAACAGTAGCTTTCACTGCTTTGTTGCATAGTGTGAGCAAACCATAGGTGCAGGAACCTTGACACTATTTCTGAAAGGTAGTCATTGTTTCCAGTAAAACTTCAAGCACTGGAAATATTCAGGTTATGTAGATGCTAATCCTCTGAGGTACACAATATCATGATTGGAACATCCTGAAGAGTTATTTGCTGGCTAAGATGAAATTCCATCAAAAACTTTGGGGAACACCCCGACACACACCCTAGATATCCTACTCACAATCCTAGGTCGCAAATTTATTTCTCTCTTCTACAAAGATATGAAACAGGATTCTACCCCCCTGGTGCCACCATCTCGGGCTGCCTGGGAGAAGGATCTCGCTGTCCAGCTGGAGGAGAAACAATGGGCACGCATAGGCTTCCTCACACGCACAATCTCCTGTAATGCCAGGTTTAAGTTAACGCACTTTAACTTCTTGCATCACACCTACCTAACCCCGGTATCCCTGAAACGCATCTCTTGTGACAAGGGAGATAGATGCCCTAGATGTGCCACAGAGAAAGCGGGCTTTTTACATTTGCCATGGGATTGTCCAAGGGTCAGGGAGTTTTGGGTAGGGGTGGTGGGAAGGATTGTTGCGGCCACAGGCCTTCAGATGAAGCTTGAACCCTTGCATTGTTTACTTTCATTAGTCCGGAAGCCCAAGAAAAAGAAACACCCATATAAGCTCCTACAATTAATGGTAGTGCTCGCTAGGCACAGGGTAGCTATAACTTGGATGGGGCAGAGGGGCCCAGAAGTGCCTATCTGGCTTAAAGATGTCCGGGACTGGTCCCTGGCTGAAGAAGCCCACATGAAACTCACCCGAAGGGACGAGAAGCTACAAGAAGACCTAATGGTTTGGTGTGACATGTGTACTTCTGGGTTAGCGGAGAGGGAGCCCTCATCGCAGGATACAACTGACAGCAAGGAGAGTGGGTTGGATGTAGACAGTGGGCCTACCCTTAACGAGGAGGGAGAGGACCGATCCCGGTAATATCCACACTGGAAGTCAGTGGCATGCCTGTGCTACTTCCTCACTGTAATAAGCTTGCGAATGGTTATGTTTCCCCATTGAACCTTTCTTCCCTCGATGCTACCTTCTGTACTACATTCCATTAACAATGTCAACGGTATGCCTAAATACGCTGTATTGATGCCAATTTGTTTTTGTATTGCAAAATGTAAACTGAAAAATAAAGTTAAAAAAAAAACTTAGGGGAAAAAAACATTCATTTCTATTATGGAGAACTTAAGATGGATCCTTCCAGGAGAGAGTGTAAAGTTGCCAAATATGTCTTGCCAAGTTAATAACCAATAAGAAGGCTGTCTTCCAAGCAAAGAGGTAAATGTCACGAGAAACCACATTTTCGAAGGGTTTGTGCAATAAAGATGCTCTACCTCTGGCAAGCAAGAACTCTTATAAGGAGAAGTGAATACAGAAGGCTGCCATTATGCCTTCTAAATGCTTAACTTTTCATGAAGAAAAAGTATCTATTAACACAGGCAGAGGCAGCCGAGTGATGATGTTTAAAGGGCCACCTAGGATTCCTGAATCTACCAAACGTGCCACAGACTCACATGATCTAAGAAATGTTCATACGCCCAGTGACCACGGCAAGAGCATCTGCTCTCATACTGATGCCTATAGAGTCTTTAGTGACTTCAAATGTAATGGCAATTTTTTTCTGCTAAGTCCAGTTGTGAATTTACTAGTTTCTCAGTAGGAAGGTTCTCAAATTTAGCAGTGGCATGGAGGGATGCAGAGATACAGAACACATCCTTCCTACTGTAACAAGAGATGCAGAGCATGAAGAAATTCCAGGAAGTGGCTGTTGCAGACCATAATTAAGTCTGTAAAACATATTTAACCAGGCCAGAACAACAGGGGATGAGTACCTCCTCCAGATTATTAGAATTTTTCACTTTCTGGAGAATCATATTACTTAGGAGAATTGATAGAAAGGCACAGAGAATTTTACTTGACCAATTGAGGTGAAGGGCATCTCGTAAGGAAGTTATTTTCTGGATCCACAAGATATGCAAACTGAGAAATATTGATAACTGTCCTTTGTGTTTCAACACCACTTAACATGCTAATATAATTTGTCCATCCCATTTCTGTACACTCGTGAATTTTAGAGCCAGATTTAAAAAAACAAAACTCCTTATTAGTTGCAAACCCTGTCAATCGCAGTAGCGGCTGGCAGGGAATGAGAGTGGAGGGGTGGGAACAAAATACAAAAAAAACACCTCCTCGCCGCGTCTCCCTTCCGTAGTCCCTCATCGTCTCTCCGCGGCCGGAACCAGGAAGCACACAGGCTCCCTCCCCCAGGCTAATTGGAATAAGCGCAGAGGTTCGGCAGTCAAATGGGTAATGGGAGCCTGGGCATGTTCCTTACCAGGCTGTGTAATGCAGCCTGGTGAGGAACATGCAAAGTGCGCATGACTGTTTCGCGGGAGTCACCCCTGATAAATCAATAACTTTGTAGATTTTGGCCACTAAAATGTCTTCCCTATGTGCTGAACTCATCTGAGGAATTGCTATTTGGAAGGGGGATGTTGTGAGCACACCTTCCAAGTAGCAATTCAGTATCCTAGTTATCAATAGATTGTGACCGGAATTCTGGTTGCAAATCATTGATTCAGGTACCCACTCACAAGTTGTGTGTGATAACTTTATTTGCAAAAGGAAACCTTAGGGAAAAAGGCATTGAACCTCTTCCCCTTGGCTACATGAGGTACAAGTTTCAGTGCTATGGGAAAAATGGTCAACTGTCACAGAAACTATTCCAAAAAGAAAACTTTGTTTATTTGAAGCAGCTCAGTTTCCTTTAAAATGTACTTCTTGTGGGCGGGGCATGTCCAAAATGGCGCTCTCATAGGACCACTCCTCGGAGCTCTGGTGCTTGATCTAAGCATTGGACCAGATACCGGGTCGCCCAGAGCCCCACAACAGCTGTCGGCATGCTTGAAGGGGCTGTCACCTCTTGGGGAGAAAATTGGAGTGATCTCGGCTGTGGGAGCCGTGCTGGAGCCATCTGAAAGGTGCCTCTGTAAAAGGTCACGTGGCCAATAGGGTGACCCCGGGGCACGCAGCACAGCACAGGATCCTAGGCCGAGATTACTCACCTGGACCTGCAGGTGAGCTGCTTAGGGGGTGAGCGAGGAAGTGCAAATTACTACCACCCTCACTACCGGAACCTGCCCCTCCTAGTCCACATGGAACCTAGCAGCCACTGAGGCCTTAGCTACACTGGGAAGTTTGTGGTGTAGCCATGTCCCCACAAAGCTTAAACTGAGCTGGCTGCTGAAGCCCTGACGCCACCTCCTACCCACCCAGTCGAGAAGGGCTTGACCGGAGTGGGACTGAGAGGACATCTGCTGGGCTTGCGGAGGAACGGGAGGCCAGAGGTACGTGGCGCCAGCAGTGTGAATAGAGGTCCCCTCCTGCATGCGTCTGGACGAGCCGATGCAACTGAGTCGATACTAGAGTGGTGTGCATCCCCCATCGATGAACCCCAACTGCCTTCCCTGCCATGTGGTAAGCACCAATAGCGGCCATAGCGAGCTTATCACTCTTTGGCACTTGGATGATTGGTGGCCATAGGCTCTCAAACTGAAAACACATGAGTCACCAAGGAATTCCTAAAGGTCTTTTTTGGGACCCTTCGAGAAGACTTTGCAGCACTCAAGAATGACATTGCAGCGGATGTCAAAGACATTAGACGGAACATAGCAGAGCTGGACCGACATGTTGACTCCTTGGAGCAAACATCCGACACTTGTGAGCAAGAATTGGAAGGCCACCGGCGGGAACTTACTGACCTGCAGGAAAATAACTTGGAGCTCTGCTACCAACTAGAAGATCTCGAGAACAGATCCAGGCGCTCCAATATTTGTAGATGAGGAATACCACTACAGGCAGAATCCGGATGGCTGGAAGAATTAAGTCTTTTGTCCTGTGGCCCCAGATCTCGCCGATCAGATGAATATCCTCAGTCGCACACACAGAGCGGGACAGCCCGCCCTCTCTCCAGGCCAACCCCAAGACATCCTCACCTGTCTATACTACTATAGGCAGAAGGAAGCCATCACTTCAGCTGTCTGAGACAAGAATGCCATTGACTGAGAAGGCAACAGGGTCTAGCTATATCAGGATCTCTCACCTATCATGCTCCAGCATCATCAATCTCTCTGGCCGCTAACCGATCGCCTCCGAGACAAAGGGATCAAATACAAATGGAGGCACCCCTTCCAACTTTAATTTGTTTGGGACAATGAGACTGGGATTATTTGGACACTCATGCCGGCTCGATCCTTGAGCGACTTGGCTGAACTCATTGGGGACCCGCCCGACCAACCATCATCTTCCCCTCCTGCAAGGATTTGTCACTCCTCTCAACCATCATTGAAACCGGTTCGTAAACCCACGGAGAAAGAAAGCCGGAAGGAAAGAGCAGCAGTCCTGCACCAGCTGCAACGCTATGATAGTGCACCAGACAGTGAACACTGACATGTTGGATCTCCTGCAGACTCCTCCGCGATGCAGTTGCAATCAGGGATGCCTCTTCATCATAATAGATGCCACAGAGGACACCATCCGCCTGATGAACTCCATCCACTCAGGATCCCCCACAGACCCATGTCCTCACCACATCTTCAACAAAGCAGACTCCATCATAGCACCCTATCTCCAAGACGTCATCAATTGCTCCTTCAAATCCGCCACCTTCCCGGAAAGCTGGAAACACGCCGAACTCAGCGCCCTCCTGAAAAAACCCACAGCTGATCCCACCGAACTCAAAACCACCGCCCCATTTCGCTCCTACCATTCCCGGCCAAAGTCATCGAGAAAGCAGTCAACAACCAGCTTGCCGCCTTCCTCGAAATCAACAAATCCCTCGACTCATCACAGTCCGGCTTCCGAGCCAAACACAGCACTGAGACCGCCCTCATCGCAGCAACAGATGACATTCGAACACTACTAGACAATGGAGACACAGTCGCCCTCATCCTCCTTGACCTCTCCGCAGCCTTCGACACAGTCTGCCACAGCACCCTTTTACAACGCCTCAACAACATCGGAATCCAAGGAAAAGCACTGGACTGGATCACCTCGTTCCTCGCCGGAAGAACTCAGAAAGTCCGCCTCCCACCGTTCAAGTCGGAGGCCACCGAAGTCACCTGCGGCGTGCCACAAGGCTCTTCACTCAGCCCCACCCTCTTCAACGTATACATGAGCCCCCTCGCGGCCATCGCACGCCAACACAACCTCAACATCATCTCCTACGCTGATGACACTCAGCTGATCCTCTCCCTCACCAAAGACCAAACACCGCTAAAACCAACCTACATGAAGGAATGAAAGAAGTAGCCGAGTGGATGAAGCACAGCCGTCTTAAACTGAACTCAGACAACACAGAAGTCCTCATCCTAGGTACTTCCCCTTCTGCCTGGGACGATTCTTGGTGGCCAGCTGCCCTAGGAAAAGCACCCATTCCAACGGACCACGCACGGAACCTGGGCGTCATCATGGACTCCTCTCTCTCGATGACCAGACAAGTCAACGCAGTTTCTTCATCTTGCTTCAACATCCTCCGCATGCTCAAAAAAACATTTCGCTGGATCCCCACCGAAACTAGAAAAACGGTCACCCACGCACTAGTTACAAGCCGCCTGGACTACGGAAACACCCTATACGCCGGTACCACCGCTAAACTTCAGAGAAAACTCCAACGCATCCAAAACGCATCAGCCAGACTCATACTAGACATCCCGCGTAAAGACCACATTTCCGGTCACCTAAAAGACCTCCACTGGCTCCCTATCAATAAGAGGATAACGTTCCGCCTCCTCACTCATGCACACAAAGCACTCTACAAACTTGGACCAGAATGCCTCAACACGCGATTATCCTTCTACTCCCCCCCCCCCGCCAGCTACGTTCCTCCAACCAAGCCCTCGCTGCGGTTCCACGCATCAACAAATCCACCATGGGGGGGAAGATCATTCTCCTACCTAGCGGCTAAAACATGGAACTCCCTTCCCACTCACCTCCGCCTCACTCAAAACCACCCAGCCTTCAGAAAGCAGCTCAAAACCTGGATTTTCGACAAATAATTCCCCACCCTTCCTCAAGCGCCTTGAGACCCTCTGGGTATGTAGTGCGCTATATAAATTATTTGACTTGACTTGACTTGACAGACCTTTCTTTTACTGTATGCCTTGGCCCGGGGGTAGTCTTGACTTCTTTATTATTGCTGCTGCCTGACGGTGGAGCTCCTTAATACACTAAACTGGAGAACTGACACGTCTTAGTGCCAACAACGTGGACACTTAGATTTTTGCATATCTTGTTTCCGGACAGGGAAGTTGTTTATGGTATGGTTAAATGTTCCTTCCTTATGTTCTCTCTTCCTCGATGGACATTCATTAGTAACACACATAGTACTTAACCACCATCATACAGCGGCTCTCTTAAACAGTACATGTTCTATATCAGGACCACATCTGACCTTACCAGACATGCGCTTCTCGATGATTAGTATACTCAGCTTAAAAGTACGGGGCCTTAACGCTACAGTGAAACGCCTGGCGTTTCTATTCTTCCTCAGGGACGCTAAGAGTGACTTATGCCTTATTCAGCAAACGCATCTCCTTAAAGTTTACTGGCGATGCCTGAATACTAGATGGTATGATCACCAGTACTTTTCATCGGGACAGGGGAAGAAGACGGGTGTGGTGATACTGTTTACTACACAATTCCCAGGACAGGTGACCCAGAAACATACAAAAATACCAGGTAGGCATCTCTCCCTTCGCATCAACCTTAATGGCCACAGGTTTACCCTGGTTAACCTCTATGCACCAAATTGCCATGAAGAAACCTTCATTAAAGATGCCATAGGTCATATTCTTAGTACCCCAGACCCCGATATTATCATACAAGGACACTTTAATATTGTACCTGATGCCCAACTAGACCGCTCCTCACAGAACGTGGTTCAAACCGAGGCACTTACTGCTACATGTAAACAACGGCTCATGGAAACAGGGCTAAGCAGTGTGTGGAGACACCACCACCCTTCCACAAGGGATTATAACTTATTTTCTGCTGCCCACCCAGACCTATGTTATAATTGACTTTTTCCTAACTCCCCTCACATCACGTAGGCCTGCCTCTGCGGTAGAGATCGGGGTAGCCGCTCTGTCCGACCACTATTCCTATAGCCGATGTCCAGGACACATTCTTTGGGGACAAGAGCAGCACGTTTTCATGTTTGGTTTGTCCTTGGGACAAGTAGGCCCAACCCTCCAGCACAAACCCTTTGGCTTCCAGATTACAGATCCACATTATGGATCAGGGAAAGGCACGGTCTTCAGTTAAGGTAGTATTTGTATCTATACAATAATGCTGGTTGAACTTGTATTAATGGTTCATTAATACAAAGCCTTCATTATTAGGGTAAGCACTCTAAAGAAATGTTGTAAGCTCGGCCTGGACTACTGACAACGGTTCTGGTAAATAACTGTATGCACACATTTGCAAAGTTTAACAATATGAGACTATGTATAATGCGCCTTGATTGCTCGCTAATTAGGTGCACATATATGCAGAAGCTTGAAAGCAAGATTGACGATTCTTTGCTTTCAAAGTAAAATGTTCACAAAAAAGACAATTAGGATAAAAAAAAATTGCTAAACTACTGTGAAATTGTAAGTACCATTTCTTGGAAGCAACATTTGGTAAAATGCTGATGCATGCTAGAAGTTCCAAAAATATTCATAATGGAATCAGTGTAGCCAGTTTCAACAAGATTATGAGAAATATGAAAATAAACAAGCACTGGCAAAGCCAAAAGGTCTTACATTGGTGGTCAGCATTTTGGTTTTGTCAAAGTGTGTCTTGTTTTGACATGGTTTTTTATAAAACTTTGTTGTGGTAGCTGTTGGGGCCACACCATTATAACAAACATTGGCAAAAAGCCAAAATACTGTTTGATCTCAAAAAGCAAACATTACCACAGTAGTCCCTGGCACTGAACAAAAAGTACTTTGTCGATTTAAGCTTCATGTGAAAGAGCAGAATGCTGTCATTCACAGTGAAGTCAGCCAACAGAGAGAGTCTCTTGGTTAATGCCGACCTAATTAGGGACCCAATTCTTAAAGAAAGTCACTCACAAAAGTGCACCCACAGTATATGTCCTTGCATTAATGCAGATTTACAGGTGTCATGAATTCACAAGAATTTACAGAAGTAGGCCAGGAAATCGTACTTCAAGAAAATATCTGTGAACTGCATTTTAGCACAAGCGCTTATGCATGTGTAGATTTGCTCATGCAAAGATCTGTTGAGTGTCTACAAGTTCACCTTCCCTCCAACCACTTTTTCCCAACTCTGGAAGAAGTACTACTCCTGCCCTTGTCAGGAGTACATTTCCAAACTTTCTCAGTATGGAAAAAGATTAGAGAAGAGCTGGAGAAAACCCCTAGAACATGTAAATTAGTAGGTTTGGACAGACTCAAAAAGGCATTCCAACCCTGGAACTATTGCTTACTGCTACCTGCAGCCCTAGTATGTATATCTGCAGAAAGGTGGGAAATAAAGTGAATAGTTATCATTCAAACCCCTCTATAGTATGAGCCTATTCATAATAAGAGAGGCTAGTATCATAGCTCCTATAATTTGCCGCTGCACTGCATGGCACTAAAGGGACACCTATTTTTGTTTTACAGACAAGTAGATTTTTGAAGCAGCCTGTCCCATGGACATGTAGATATTTTATTAAATTTCACACCCCTGGCTACATTGTGGAATGGTCTAGACCTAGCACTGAGAAGCATTAGTGTTTCATGGACCAGGCTGTGGCCAGTATCCATAGCTGGAAGGCACCCTGGCTTCTGAAACACCACTGACCGACCGGAGCCTATATTTCACAGGTACTTTGGGCCACAATAGGACTTTGGAACAAAGGGCACATCCTAAAAAAACTGTCTACCCCTTTCTACCCCTGACACCTATCATAGGGCACCCAGACTTCCCTCCCCCGCTGCACGGCTCTGCATTCATACACTGGCAGGAAACCAACTGTAAGAGAATAGGCAACAAATAGGAACAGCAAATGGTCTTTTGCCCGAGGCCTCCGGGCAATACACTGCGATCCGGCATTTGGATTTTCCACCCCCTGATTTGCCCCCATGCCATTACGCTCCTTACTGCTTTTGAGAAATGGCTTCTTACACGCACATCTGACAAGCGCCTTATCTCAGATCTCTACGTTTTTCTTAATATATACCCAAGGCCTGCCAAATCACCTGCACAGAGATGATGGGAAAAGGAATGTGAATGCGCATTTACCACTAAAAAATGGAGCAACATCCTTCACTGCGCATGTGCCTCTGCACGTAAAACCTCTACCAAAGAGATGTTTCTCAAAATTACACATTACTGGTACTATACTCTGGCTATGGTTGCCCAGTAGAAACGGGGAAGTGACGGCACTTGCAGGCACTGCAGTGGGCTTTTGGGTACTCTTACCGACCTCCTCTGGCAGTGCCCCAGGACACAACACTTTTGGCCGGATGTTCTGGCAGTGGTAGATGAGATCTGCGTCACCGATATCCCTCGCTTTTCAAGTCATATCCTATTGGGTCTACTGAATCCTTTAACATACCCCTTCAAATCCGCAAAGGGTCGAGTTATTACAATAATGATTGGAGCTGCCTAGCAACTTCTGCTAAACCGGTGGGGCTCAAAACCAGTCCAGATGAGCGTGGACTGGCTTCATAAACTGTGGTAACTCATGGGTATGGAGAAACTGACTGTGGCTGTGACTAATACATTGCCATAATCTGCTAATACCTTGGGTCCATGCATAAGATATCTCTCGGACAAATATAGGGAATTGACCTGTCCAGCATACTTATGTGTCCTCAGGCTGACCCTTCGAACAGGCCCCAGACTGAACCAGAGTGCCTACCCTCCCCTGCCTCCTCCCCCTCGGATGTGTAAATGTAACCTACCTGACGGATGTCTCTCATCCATTTGACCAGAATAGACCCTCCCTTATCCCATCCTTCCTTTAGGACCCCATTCTCCTGATTTTCCTTGGTTGTTTTGCCTGTTCTGGTTCATCAATGTCCCCAACAGCCAGTGGTTGTAGGTGGGAATAGTTGTATTCTCTGTTTAAATCCAATAAACAGATTTACACCATATAATTCACCTCTTATCACAGGGACAAATGCAATACTACAATAAACAGAATGAATTATGTCAATTGGACAAAACAGACTGATCAACACAGAAAATATGCCTCCAACTTAGAAGCACATCAATACGCTATGCATGTACAGACAGAAAAGGAGTGATAACTCCTATGTTATAATATTTTTGTAAAAGGGCATACTCATTATGATGCCACTTCCTCCTAACATAGCAACTAGGTAAATTATCAATTATATCAATAAAAGGGTCGGTGAGTAGAGAGCTACAACACTCCATAGTCATATTTAGAAATGTACAGTACAGACTGCTCTTATATGTGTTTAACAATGCCCATAGGAAATGGGCATCATTTAACTGTTTATACAGAGATAAAATCTCGATTTCACTTTCGTCCTTGAAAACTTGTACACCCACAGCTTTTGATGTAGCCCTAGTTATGGGGCGAAACCCTTGATAAGTTGCTGAAGAAGTGGAGAGAGTTTGGGCACGATAACTGACAATCTTCTTTTTCTGCTGCACACTACAGCTACTATTGTCTTGCTTTTTTACTTGCTGTGATAATTACATCAATGAAAAGTATATTTTCTGACTTAAAATGTCCCTTCATAGACGAAGCTATTATGGCGCAGGATAGAAATTATGCTGTTTTGCAAATAATTGTTCTGGACATATTTTTTCCTAATGTTAACTGAGCTACACATGGTACACTGTACATTTTGCTCTAATAGGCCCAGAGCATAATTATTGAGTTTTTTCAGCTGTGTGCTGTTTTTATTGGCCTTTTAGCTTATTATAAATATGTCCAACTTTGACAAAATCTTTCTTCCCAGTAAGTAACCAATTGTATGCAGTTCCACTATGGTGACCATATAAAAACTAATGCCCCTAGAGTATGACATTCATCCCACCGCATAAACAATTATTTAATTCTGTGGAATGTAAATTCACTTCATATTTAAAGAGAACTAAAAGTAAACAGGCCTTCTAGAGTGCATAATTTTCCATTCATTTGGGAACATCTTGGCTTCAATAACTAAAGCATTATTCCATAAATCCAATGCAGTGCAATCATCATAGACCAGAGCACACATGAGTTGCAGTTCAGATTCCAACAACAACTGGAGGACTCTGCAGCTACCACTGGTTCGGCCCAGAAAACATAAGCACGTCACATTCACCCTTAACCAACAGTCTCTCCACTGCTTCTGGTAACAGTTCATGTGTCTCGCTTGTGTCTGACTACATCTAAGCACCAGATCGCTCCAAGGCACTCGCACCTTGGCTGAAACAATTACACCAATTGTATCTTGCACTTCACAATTTTCGTAGCTTTTAAGCGACTGGTTGCAATATTAAGTAAAGACGTCAAATGTAAAGGAGGCATCACAATTGGTAGTGAGTTATGCCTCAATTAATTAAGGGCCTTATTTAGAGTTTGAAGGAGTGGGACATTTGCCCATAAGAGTTGGATGCCCCATTCACCATATCTAGAGTGCCAGTGATCTCAACGCAGTCTTACTATGGCAGACAGTGCATTTGTCACTTTTAGGCAGATGTCCCGCATCTACCTAAAGCAAATAAGACTCCATGGGCCCGACTTACAGTTATGCGGACAAGCTACTTTGTCCCAACATATAATAAAATGTACTACAGTGGCATAATCCTTCCAACAACGGCCCGGGGGATAACAGGTTGTCAGAGGTAAGCCATCTGATCGACCACCCTATTCAGAGTGGGCGGTCGAATTTTTATTTTTACTGCCACCGCCTAGAATATCCTGGTGGTGAGGAACAGAGATTTTTTTTTTATGTCCCACACACCATAATTTAAACTTTCATTAGTTTGCTTTTAGAAAAGATAAACTTTTAAAAGTTTGGTGTAAGTGTCCATCACCAATGACAGATGCACACCAACCTTTAAAATGGCTGTGTATGCACCTCCGTGACTGTAGTGCTACAAACCCAGAGATTTCACCAGAGTGAAGGCAGGGTGGTGGATGTAAAATCCTCCACCACACTGAGTGTCCCTTTACTCTGTCTGCCAAACTCTAAAGCTTACCCCAAGTCTTTCCCTGCATTAAATGTGATTGAGTCTAATCAAACATAAAAAAAGGTGACACGACCTGGAGAGTGTTTCCCAGAGTTCTATATTCTAAAAATGAATATGAACATGTGCACATGTTTTTGCAAAAAGCTGGGAGACAGATGTCTTGTACAGCTCTGGCCCGTGCAGGTAAGAGCGGTGGGGCCGGCTGGGGGTATTTTGATAGACGACAAGGGAAATTTTTTTAGTTACGCGGCTGGTCTGCCACCAAGAGCCGCTGAGTAATTTGTAACTTGTACTTGATCAAAGTGGATATACATCTTATTTGGTTGAACCTCTAGAAACATAATAGCTAAAGGGTATGGATGGAGTCTGGCTCCTATGAAAGACATTTAAAAAACGGTATTATTGGACTTTAATCGATGGTGATAATGCCACTGTATAAAATTAATTCACTGCCCTCCTACTTGCAGTCAGAGACAGTATTGCGTGGACAAGGTGGAAGTGGAAGTGCTGTCCATAGTCTCTTTCTATTAGTTTCACATATTTTATGCTTGATATGAAAGGATTACGCCTCGTTCCCTATATTAGAAATTCAAGATCAAATTCCACAGCTGTTAAGACATTCCTCCTGAGCAAAAACCCAAACAGTAATCTTAATGTCCAAATTACTTGACAATCTAATTTTGTATGCCAATCCCACTCCATGGAGATGCTGACTCTACATTACCTAAGCCTACTGCTGCCCTTCCAAGGCCAACAAGATGTGCTCGATACTGACTAAGTTCTTGCACATTGACCATTCTAGGGTACCGTCCAAACCATCTGTTACTTGTGTGTGAAACAGTTTTGGACGGAGGCACTCTATAACAGCCAGAATGCAAAATAACACTGCAGTAGAACACTCATTATAAAAAGAACTATATACATGCCATGCCTGTGAAAGTAAAAATAGTCAGATAGCACATTATTTAGAACAAGCGTACTAATAAACATGGATTTGTTAATTTATTTTTATAGCATTACATCCCACTGTCAAGGACTAGGCTTGTTGTTGAAGGTATTAAACCAGAGGTATAAGCCTTGCACATTATGCCTCGTAAAGAGTTGTTATGGTTCAAGAACCAAACCCGCAAGGAACCTTAGATCATCTAATATTACATTTGCTACTCCTCTTCAAATTCGAACAACTCGAAATGGTAGTAGTTCCTTTTCGTACCTTGCCCCACCTAATTGGTATACGTTGCAAATTCCGATTTGCTCCTGCCACTTCTTTATTACTTTTAATAGGTTGCTATAAACCTGGTTATTTTCATTCCCTTCCTCTTTTAGAGGAGTCTGCTTTTATTTCTTTGGACACTAGGCCTTAGTGCCGGTGCACTCCGTTAGGAGGTAGCTGTTCGCGCATTTTCAAATGTAAATAACATAACAATATTACAAGCTGCAGGTGAGGGCCTATATAACAAGGGAAAGGACCTTTAACAAGTGGCATAGCCCAGGGCAGAAAGGCTTTGTTAATAAAAATTTGTCAGGCGCACGCGAACGGTAACCAAAGGTTTCATGGCGCTAATCGTATGAATGCTAATGCTGGGGAGGCCAGATCAATAAGACTTCCCGAAGAGCCATGTTTTCAAGGCCCTTCTGAAGCTCAGTAAGTTGTCACAGTTCCTGATTGACAGAGGAAATGAGTTCCAGAGCCTGGGTGCCAAGTAGGAGAACCTGCGTCCACCCTGTCTTTTCAGTTTGAAGATAGGGGTAGTCAGAAGATGAAGGTGGGCTGAGCGGAGGTTGCGCCTAGGGACATGCTTGATGATCAGATTGTTAAGAAATTTAGGGCTATTACAATACAGCGCCTTAAAGACTATACATCCTATCTTAAAGGCGGTGCATTGCACTATGGGCAACCAATGAAGTTTGGACAGTCGGGCCTGGCCGATTGCCATCTTGGCTGTTTGTGAATCAGTCTTGCCGCCTGATTCTGAATCATATGAAGGCGGTTAAGCAGGCCCTGGGTAAGGCCAGAGTAAATGGAGTTTGAAAAATACAGGCGTGACAGCACCAGCGCTATGACCACCTGGACCAAAGCTGAGTGGGACAGCAGATGCGCAATTTTCCTAATTTTACGCAGCTGGAAAAGACTGGTGGAGACCACAGCTCCCACATGTCCTTTGAATGAGAGATCGGAGTCAATAGTCACCCCTAGGCTTTTTACTGATGGAGAAGGGACGGGGAGGACCTAATTTGCCTGGCCAGAAATGAGATCCCCAGCACGTGAAGCTCTTCCCAGACAGCACCAGTTCCGTCTTGCCTGGGTTGAGCTTCAGCTGATTGAGATCCATCCAGCGCTGAATGTGGAGCATTGTAGATTGAAATTCAGTGGCAGCATTGGGCGAGTCCAAAGAAAAAACAAGCTGGAGATCGTCAGCATAGTTGAAGACAGTAGTTCTCATAGCTTTAAGTGAATGAATCAGAGGCCTAATGTAGAGATTGAACAACAGCGGGGAAAGTGACGAACCCTGTGGGACCCCACAGGAAGTGGACAGATTGGGGGCTGTATAAGTCCCAAGGCGAACTGCTTGAGTTCTGCCAGTAAGGAAAGACTTTATCCACTTAAAGGCGGCGCCCCGGATACCTGCCTGTTCGACACGGTACAACAAGATGTTATGGTCGACTGTGTTGAACGTGGCAGATAGATCCAGAAGCACAAGTGCCTGCGGGGTCCCAATGTCGGCATTAGCCCTCAGCGTGTCCATTACCGCCAGAATCACAGACTCCGTAGAATGGGCAGGACGGAATCCGGCTTGGTTAGGCTCGAGATAGTCTGAATTTTCGATGAAATTGGAGAGACACCTAGCCACGTGGGCATCTAAAATTTTCGCCAGAAAGGGAAGGAGGGAAATAGGGCGATAATTGGAGGAGTTTGAGGGATCTGCCCCTGGTTTCTTTAGAAGAGGGACTAACGTAGCATTTTTTAAGGCTCTAGGTACTACTCCATTGCTAAGGGATTCGTTAAGAAAAGGGAGAATACTGTGAGGTAGAGCCAAAAAAATATCCCTCAAGACTGAAGGAGGGCTCAGTCCTTGGGAGAGCCTGATTTGACTCGGGACATTAACTCAGATAAAATGTTAGGGCATATGGCTATGAATTGATTCATTGATACAGGAGTTAATAGGAGTGTCATCTAGAAACTTCACATGGTCAGTGGGAGGAATGCTGGCCCTGATAATTTCGATTTTTTCCACAAAGAAATTATTCAATGAGTTGCACAGCATTTGGGTGGGGGCTAACATCGCTACTGAGGTCATTTACAATCCTAAGATTTCTCTAGGTTTGTTAAGGGCGGTGAGGATCCTTGCAGAGAAGTACGATGCCTTGGCACTCAGTAAGGCTTTCTTATAGTCCCTGCGTGCTGACAGATAGAGCTCTCTATTTTCGCTGGCATAGCCATGCCTCCATTTCCTCTCTGACTGACGAAGAGTGGGTTTTTGGGTTTTAAGTTCACTTGTGAACCATTTGTGGGCATCAGATTGTCTGGCACGTGAAAATTTAGTAAGTGGAGCGTGCATATCGCTGGCCGCCAATAACCAATTAGCGATATCTTTCTCCATAGAGTCAACATTAAAATTGGCATTGACGGTGGGGAGGGAGCTGGCTAGTGAGTAAATAAATTCCTGGCTATCAAGTGTTCTCCATTTTCTAGTCATGCCTCCCGTCACCTTGGGAGTCCTGGCCCTGCCGTTAAAAGTGGCTATAAATTCAATCAGATGGTGGTCAGACCATATACAAGGGGAAATAAGAGGTGGCGAGAGTTCTATATTTTGAGATCAAATTTGGTCCAAGAAGTAGCCCTTGATGTGAGTGGGGGCTGTGAGATGTTGGACCAAATTGATGTTAGATAGCAATTCGGAGAGTTCAGCCGATTGAGGCCCCCCACATGCGTCATTAAACCAATAATTTAGGCCCCCAATAAGTAGGACTCTAGCATGGTTCATGGTAAGATTCACTATCTGTTCACTGAGGGAAAGGGGAAAGGAAGGCATGGACTGGGGTGGCCAGTATATAAGCACCAGAACTAGTGATCCAGAGTTAGCATAGAGATTAATAACAATGTTCTCAACTTCTGGTAGAATCAGGGGGGTCAGCATAGTAAATTTATGCCTTTTGTGTATAATAGCAGCCACTCTTCCTCCCATCTTCCCAGAAGGCTGGTTAGCCGATAGGATGTAGTAATCAGAGGGGAGTGCCACTAAAATGTCTGGTGTAGAGTCCAGCGTAAGCCAGGTCTCAGTGAGCAGTAAAATATCCTGTTTGTCTGATAGTAGCAACATGAATATGTCCAATTGATGTTTCACCAGAGAGCGGGTGTTAAGAGACAAAACCTGAAGCGAGGTCAGGTTACTTGCAGTAGAGTAGGCAGTGGGGGAGACAGAGGGTGTCAGGGACGGGGGGTTAATATGGCCCACTTGTTCACGGAAGATACCATGGGCTTTGATGCTGTCCAAGACTTCATGCGCTAGCAGAGCTTGCGATTGCTCTAGCGATCTAAGTCCCATTGGGGAATAGGTAATGATTTGACTAGGGTTCGTGGCACCTGGGCCCGGTCGGGCGCAGACGGGCTTGCCTTCGCGCGCCCGCTGCGCTTCCTCATACTGATGTACATATATAGCCCGGCCCTGCCTCCACGCTCCACCCCGTACCGGCCGATTGGCTGAGGCTTCTAGGAGGGGAGCTGTGAGTGCGTCAGCACAGGACAGGACAGAGGGACAATTCCCAATTAAAACAACACGATTCAGGTAAGTTACAGCAGTTTAAAAACACAAACAGGTTTTTCAGGCAGCGCTATCTAATGTGGTCCGCGCAGCAGCAAACAAACAATTGCTCGCTCCCCGCTCTGCAGTGAGGTTTAAATGCCCAGCCCCGCCTCCACGCTCCACCCCGTACCGGCCGATTGGCTGAGGCCTCTAGGAGGGGAGCTGTGAGTGCGTCAGCAAAGGACAGGACAGAGATCAATTCCCAATTAAAACAACGCGATTCGGGTAAGTTACAGCAGTTTAAAAACACATAAACAGGTTTTTCAGGCAGCGCTATCTAATGTGGTCCGCGCGGCAGCAAACAAACAATTGCTTTAAATCTATTAGAACATTCCAACCACTGATGGTAATCAATGTAACATTAAAAAAAGGGATAAACAGACAAATACATGTTGGAAAGTTGGGCAGAAGCTCCATACGAGCCATTATCGACTTTGAGCCTCTCTCTTGAATAGAGAGGTCTCAACATTCCAATGTATCGATACAGTGTGAAAGTGAAATACCATGTTATTAACACTGTATTATCTCAACTGACTCGGCAAAACAGTGCTTAATGTCTCCCAAATAAAATGTTAAAACCTCTTTGCAGAAAAAAAACAATAGCAGATATACTCATAAGGCCTAGGTATTGTGATTGTATCTCACTGCACAAATCTCTGCATTAAACCAAACGAGATTACAATCCCTTGTGATCTCATTTGGATTAAATATTTTTGTTTATAGCTACTGCACATGGTATAAACCATGCATGCTAATCTGCCGAATGAAATATGCTATTTATTATATTATTCAGGTAAGAGAGGATTATCATGACCCACAGGCTATGACTCAGTAATGGCCCCTCCTTACACTCTACAATGCGAATATAGAGTATATTACACTCTTTGCATTTGTATATAAAATAGATGGATGAAAAACACATGCTTGAGGGTGCAACATAGTTGAGGAATCTAACTTCAACAGAGGTTTTATATCTTCAGCGTTATTTCTCAGATTATATTTTAATCTGCTGTTTACATTCTTCCTTAGGAAGTCTCCTAAATAACAGCTCTAACGAAGATAGTCCAATACAGCCTATCACAATATTTCATATTTCACATTCTCTGACATTTCTATCGAAACATTTGGTGCTCTGAAATCTATACTTAACCATTTAATTTTGGTAAAAATTACATAGGCTTTAAAGCTTGACCACTTCTTAAGCAAATGTTCTACCTTTAATATTTTCTCTGACGTTTTAGGGCAAGTTTTATTTTATTATTAGTTGAGAGCAGCAACATTTCAATCAAACACCTTACATAGCATTGATTACAGTACGTAGACAAAGGGGAAGGGAGGACACTCCCAGCGAATCAGATACGGTCAATTCACATTTCTTATTAATTACTCACAAGTAGGCCTGGACGTAGTTCGCAGAGTTTTGCTACATGGAACTCCGCGAAGTTACGCGAGTGGCGGAGTGCAGTGCGAACTGCAGTTTGTGCTGGTATTCCTGCCGCTCGAGTAGAAATTCTACCTGAGCGGCAGTTCGCGCTCTCGAACTTACCGTTCGCAATTGCGAACTTACCATTTGCGATCACGAGCGGAGAAAAGCTCTGTTGCACATTGCAAAGCTGAGTTTTCTGCACTCTGCGAGCTCCACAGAATGCTGAGTGCAGGACATTCCCCAAACTCTGCAAACGGAGTGAAGTTCACCGCCCAGACCTAGTACATGAGTGTTTGCCACCAATTTGGGTGCAGTTAATGCTTGTATTTCTGGACATATTTCTCTGGGTTTTTGCCCATCTTTAGCAGAAAGTATCAGGTAAATTTGGGGGTGCTTGAAATGTCGCTTATAGCAGATCATGTAAAGTACCACTCCAATGCATGTCGGTACGGCCCAAGGCTTGTGAGCCAAATGACTTACGGAAGAGCGGAACAATCAAGAGGCGAGGAAGCACACTGCCAGCAAGTCAGTATCTATTCACCCATTGCATTCTGGAATATTATGTTCATAGCGTTGTGTTACAGTTACTCACAAGTGAAGGGCAAGTTACTTACCTTCGGTAACGATGTGTCTGGTAGAGACACAGTCTAGCCGCAGATACTTTTCCGCGCCACAACGCGGAGCCACCACCAAAAACTGTGAGTGTATGGGAACAGTGTGCAAAAAAAGATGAAAAAGAAAAGAATTTGAATGGTGAGAAGCACCATACAGAACAGTGCCAGGCACTGTATACTGAAAATTAGTGAAGGGAAGGAGCAGAGCACCGCTCTGAGAAGCAACCCCACAAAAGTGAAGGCTAAACCTCCAGGGATGCAGAAGAAGTTGTGAAAAAACATCATGGCAGACAACAGAAAGTCTGCAACCACAATATATAACTGTGAAGGGTCGCGGTTCCGAAACAGGGAAGCAATGGCAATCCACCACAAGTAGGCATCAGAAAGGGACGCCTTTTCCCTTGTAAGAGACCTATAGACTGAGGCAGAGCCAATAGACTTCAAATCAATGGACCCCAAGGTGATTGAGAAAAAAGAGGGGGTGAGTAGACCCCACACTGAATGACCCAGGTGGTATGGATGTAAAAGGACATATGACATGAGTTTACCGCTGAACAATGAGAAAGGGTGTAGTAGCAAATAAAACAGAATGAAGCATCCTGGAGAGGAGTGAAAAATGTCACCCCACAGAAGACAAAGCCACCCGGAGGCGAATACAGAAAACCCAACCTGAAAAGGTCCTCGCAGAACGGGGAGGATGGGTGGCATTAAGGAATCTGTGGCTAGACTGTGTCTCTACCAGATACATTGTTACCCAAGGTAAGTAACTCATCCATCTGATACAGACATTTAGCGGCACATTCCTTAACTTAGAATAGATACCAAAGCCATACTCAGAGAGCAGGTGGGTCTGTGACTGAACCCCACCACATTCCAGAGAGAACTTAGCCGTCAACAAGGTGACGAAACACAATGGGGAAAGCAATGCCAGCGCAGCCAACACCAGATGACTAATCTCTGAAAAGAGCTTAAAACAATGGGAGGCAAAGGCACCACAAGCTGTGAAAGAACCGCACGAAACCCCCGTGTATATACCGGGGTTGAGAGAAAGAAGCATAGAGCTAGAAAGGCCGGTGCAGAAGTGAGAGTTCACCGCTTTGTAAGAAGAGGAACTGAACCTAGGGCCTGATGGATCCGCAGGATCCGATGCGCTGACAGGGAGGAGAAAACGGTATGACAGCGCATATCGATGAAATATACACAACAGTGGAAAAAAGCACTGTTGAATCTGCACCAGCTAAGGTACGTGGGGCAGCAATGGCAGGATGCTGATCCATGGCCAGAATGCCGGTATTTCCAGAAACCCAAGCCACTCGAGTACGCAGTCACTTCTTCACAGGAGACAGGAGAGGGCGGACGGCAACAAGCAGAAGCGCCCAAGACACGACCACAGTAAGACAGGTACTTATGTGGAAGTCAGGAATACTAATAAACATACAGTGTGAACGCCAGAAGTATACCAAGCATAGGGAATCCCCCTGTAGGGAAGCACGAGCAGCCCAGATACTCCCAAGAGGACGCACCATGAGCAGACCTGGGCGAAGGCCAGGGACACCATATCAAGGAACATTGCTTGCGCGACTCCGCTGAGGGAGAGCAGTATATATATATATATATATATATATATATATATATATATATATATATATATACCTTTGTCTTGGTTTATGACAACACATCCTTTTTAGATGTCTATCTTTCGATATAGATATATATATATATATATATATATATCTATCTATATCGAAAGATAGACATCTAAAAAGGATGTGTTGTCATAAACCAAGACAAAGGTACGCTACAAGTACCAACAGCATTGCTGAAACAGAGTCGGACAGGAAAAGTCCAGATCTGTAAGCGACAGGAGCCACCCGTCCGAGAGGAGCCACGGTCCCCCGCTAGACAGACGAGGAGATGGAGCAAGACACGTTAGTGGAAACAGTCAGGCCCAACGGAATGGCTTAGCGATGTACAGACAACACTAGCCAAGCAGCTAGCATCCTGAAGAGAACACTGCCCCCGAGAGCATTGCAGTAGGAACCCAAAGTAGAAGCGTGGAAAACACCTGCGCAGAAAGCAGCAGGGAAATAGGAAAAATCCCCTGTTTGGTAAGTGCCCAGAAAATGAGGGCAGAAGGCAGTGTACAGCATAGACGTGTTTGGCAAAAACGCCATCATCTAAAGACAAGCCCAGACAAGGCTGAAGCTCGGGAAAGCCCCATCCATCCTAGAGAGTGGAGGGTATAACCAGTGAATGGGATGAAAGAACGCAGGCACCCTATGATAGCTAACATGCCAGGGTGCACCTACACTACGCGCAGACACCGCAGAGTGGTGCCGAGCAGTGGCACCGCCGTTGGTCATACGATGGCAGGGCGTCAGCCGCGGAAGAACTGTGCCGGAACGGAACAGAACAAGGGGTCCCAAGGGTCAGTGGCTAGCTAAAAGATGAGCAGCCAACATGGACAAAGAGGAACACAGCGTAGCTGAAAAACGCCCTTGGAAAAGCAGGCGAGGCAGAACCTCACTATAGGGAACCCCTACTGAGTCTATGAAGTACTAGGGACAACCGTAGACGCCAACTTTAACTAAATGTGCAATAGAGCGACGCCAACGTGTGGGTCGCATAACAGCAGAAAGAGAGGACAGACTAATCCACAGAATACCCTCTGTGATGAAGACTCCACAGGAGCGTACCAAACCTTCCTTGTACGAAAGTAGCTACACAATAGCCAGCAAATACCCCACATAGGTTAAGTCTTAACCCCGGCAAGGTGGCTCATCTTGAGGGAAGCTCACTGACAGTGGCTTTAAAGGAAGACAGAATCAGTTAACCAGTTGTACTGAACAAAGGCAAACATGGCAGAGTAGCCGCTTAGACAATCTGGATATTACGTCATGAACCCAGGGTCCTAAACAAACAAGGCAACGCTGCCTATGCATAAGAAAAGTCACACAAAGTCATACAATGTATGAAAAAGATAAGGCCCAATGACGAGAAAGCAAGGCCGCAAGGGCCAGAGAATCACGGGAGGCCAGACATGAGGCGGGAGACCACTGAATCAGCGTGACAATCAAAAAGGTCCACGGCATTGAATGGCAGATCCTGAAGAGCGTCCCGAACATTGTTCGGAAAACGACTATCACCATGGCGGCGCAAAGCAACCGACTGGGCTATTGCCCTACCCACAGAGTCTGTAGCGTCCAGGGCCGATCAAAGGGAAAATTGTGCCATTCCCCGACCCTGAAGAAGGTGGTGATGCAATTCAGCCGGGGGCCCTTCAGGGAGATAACGAAGAAGGAGCTCAACCAAGCCCCAAAGGGCAAAGGAAGCACGTGCGAACACGTGTTCAAGGCACGGATGCCCGCACTGGCGGAGGCAAAAATGTGACGACCACATGTCTCCAGCCAGCGAGACTCCCTAGTGGGAGGTAGCAACGGCACGGCAGAAGAAGGCTGCAGGGTGAAAGCAGCCTGGACAACCAGACCCTGAGCTCTAGGGTGAAGGGACAAGCAAACAGGATAATTTGGGGCCGGACGATGCCGGCGAGCAATGGCCCGATCAACAGGGTCACCAGCGGAAGGCCGTGCCCAGGTACCATGCAGGATGTCAAACAAAGACCCACCAAGGGCAGCAAAGGTTCCACGTCCACAGGCTCAATATGGAGTTGATCCAGTAAACGATCAGAGGGTAGCGAAACCACAGGGGGATGCAACTGAAGAATATCTGCAGCCCTGCAAACTGCCCCTGCCAAAGCCGCAATAGCCTCTCTCGCTATTCTGGGGGGCGACAATAAACCATCTGTCGGGGATGGTTGGAGGCTAACTAGTCCACTAAATAGTAAGGGTGGAGGAGCCTGAGGTTGATCCGAAGGCCATGGTACTCTAAGCACCTGCATCAAGGGGCACTGAAACGACCCCGATGAACCCAGAGGAAGTTCATCCTCCTGTAACAGAAGAACCGTAGCCGTCGGCGTCGTATCGGCGCCGAGAACCGCCAGAGGGGACTCGATCTGGGTGCGGTCCGACGGCAACTCGACCTCCGTCTGCGGGGAGGAAAGAGGTCGACAGGGCATCGAACTCGGTGCCGCAGCAAACGTCAGCGCAAGAAGCCGCACAGGGCTATGCGGAGACTGGACGGGTGGGCTGCGCAGACGACTGGGATGGCCCTCTGGTCCATGTCCCAACGCCGTATCGACTCCGGAACCGGAGTCGATGCACACAGCCGGCACCGAGGACGAATCCGCCAGCGAAGACCTGACATGAGTGCCTTTCTCCTCTGTGGGACCCGAAGGCGCACCAAGGAGAGGGGGTGACCCGAAAAAAAGACTGGAGAGCCCTTGAATAGGCCTCCATCTAGGTCCTTATTGCTCCGACACCTGGAAAGGGTGGGTATGGAGGAGACGACTCTTGTGCCTGGTAAATACCAAGAGCAGCGGGCTCCAGCGCCACGTTTACCGAAGGGCGACCTCTGTGACTTGTGCTTGCGCTTACCTGTCTCCGAATGACATCCGCGGGAATGACCCTGTGAGCGGGCTCGATCACGAGATGGACAGCGGCGGCAAGAAGGCGCATGACCGGACAGCCAGCAGCTTCATACGGCGCTCCCTGTGGGACTTTGGTATCATCTGTTGACAGGAGTTGCACTCTTCGGAGTCATGGTGCACTCCTAGGCACCATATACATATTGCATGTGGATCCGTGACAGACATTTGTCGCACACAGGTCTCACACGCTTTAAAGCCCGAAGGCATCGCACACTGTTCCGTGACGCCGAAAGCATCGAAAAGGCCTCAAAAACAGGCCAAGGAACCACTGGTTTTCCTGGACCCGTGTTGGGACGCGGAAAAGAAAAACTGATGTCAGCACACCGGGAGGGGTTTAAATGGCTCCGCTGACATCACGTCCGTGACCGATGTCAGGGCGGAGCCATGTGGCGCCGCTTCCGGCGCGCAGAGGTGCTGCTGCGGAAAGTTTTCCGGATCCAGTCTGACGCCTGGGGATATTCTAAGTTAAGGAATCTGCGGCTAGATGTCTCTATGAGATACTGCATTTACTTGAGAAAGTACATAGAATTGTTATAGAAGCCATAATGTGCTTGCATGTCTGATTTCTGAAAATACATTTGGAATGCGTATGAAAGTGAAATAATTTGGAATGCTTGAATTATTTACCAGTAATCTTCATTATACTGAATCCTACCCTCCTTTGTCACAGTCCTCACAAACCATGAGGGTGATTCATATCAATAAAGCAGACAACTGCTCTTATCCAATCTGGTCAGAGATGCCAAGTGGTAATGAAATACTTCCAGCTTAAGAGGTTAGCGTGTAAATGTCTTTGTGCTCTTTTGAGAGTTCACCTGTGTTGTTCAACATACCGAATAAAACAGTGCTAAGGTTTACCCAGTAGAAAAGTGGAAAACAAGCTCAAAGAAGTGAACCAGGGTTTATGTGGGGGTCGTGATTTATGTAAAGTATTCCAATTCTCAATGTCACTAATCTAGTAACAGATGTGTACTAGAAATGACGGAGGGCGCTGGTTGTAAACTCAAATTTTCATTACTATGAATGAAAGGCCCCGATGTAGTCTGCTTAGGCCTCCAACAGAGGTTAATCTAGCTGAGACTGCAACTTTTCAACACTGTAGCAAAATCTGGATTGTTACAGAGGCAATATAATAACTGTCCATAAAATATAGGAGTCAAGTATATAATATTCTTCATCCTGCTGCATGTGTTGGTACTGTCCTATGCTGAGCACCGCAAACACCTCCCAGGTAAGAAAATGCATGTTCACTGGATTACTCACACTCATTTAACCTTCAATGCATTAATTGATTCCACAAACCTATATTATTTATTTTAACATAACTATGAAGTAAACTATTTCATCTAGTCACAACAAGCAGCCCCCTTCCTTATGTATGCATAACTACAATGTTGCTGGCCAATTTACGGTGAATATTTCAGATGGTGAACTGAGGACTTTAGTAAATCTCTTCTGGACTGCATATTGCTGCAACATCAAACTAGCATGAAACGTGTGAATAATATCCTCACCTGAACTTTCTGCCGTTCATTGTACTCATCTGTTGCAAGAAACAATGGGAGCCACTTCTTTTCTATCCGCATCCTCACATACTTCTGAACTTCCAACAGGACAGCAGACGCAAGTCGATCCTGAAGAATCTTTCCCCATCCTCCGCCCAGCTGCATTACCTATGCAACAATAGAAAATCACAGTACATAGAATGATGCCACTCTGGAGTAGAGCAAAGGCAAACACCTGTGAAATGTCATGACACAGCCACTAGATCAGATTTATTAAATATGCACTGTCACAATTCTCAGGGTACTAAGGTCAAGTCATTGTTCATTAATCATGAAGATTCAATTATGATCTCTGCCCTTCTGTAAATATGTGCAACCATTTCCATCTCCACCATTTCACCCTACTGCCTTTTAATCCTAATTAGCTTAGGTTTAATCTGCAATACCTCTTTTTCGTTACGCAACCACAAGGGGCATACCCAAGAACGTCCGATCAGCTCTGGTTTCCCCCAGAGCCAACAAGGTTCCCCAACAAATCATCAAGGAAAGGGTGACCTCCCATACCAGCACTTCAGTCAGCTAATCCACCATTGCAGACCAAAACTCTTTGATTTTAGGATACAACCATACCATATGATAGAAGTCGGCAGGAGCGGCAACACAACAATGACAAGTGGGTTCCAGGAGGAAACTCACTCGATGCAGTCTAGCCAGGGAAAGTTAAGCACTATATGCACAAGTTACTTACCTTCGGTAACGATATATCTGTAAGAAACAGTAGTTAGTGTTAGATTCCTTACCTTAGAATATCCCCAGACGTCAGACTGGTTCCGGAAAGTTTTGGGTAGCAGTACCCCTGTGTGTCGGTAGGTGTCGTCTGCGGCTCCGCGTCCGTCGTCAGCGTCGTGGTCGCCGGAATGACGTCATCGGAGTACTTAGACGCCGCCCTCACGTGCTGACATCAGTTCTTGTACATAGCTTTCCATGCCAGGAACGCAGAGCCATGCCAGAGAACGACACTGGTGCCATAAAACTAGGGCCCTCAAAGGGAAATACCTTAACCCTAGATATCGGTCCGAGGAACGGGGAGGATGGGTGGGGCGGTAAGGAATCTAACACTAACTACTGTTTCTTACAGATATATCGTTACCGAAGGTAAGTAACTTGTGCATCTGAAAGAAACAGGTTAGTGATAGATTCCTTACCTTAGAATAGATACCCCAGCAATACCAACCCCAGTGGTGGATGTATGACGTTACAACGCATGCTTTTACATCGCATGCCTTTACAACGCGGTTTTTACATCGCATACCATTACAACGCATAGCGCTTTTAGGTGTTGGATAGTGAATAGTTTAATTTACTATTCCAACTCCAGTCCCCGTGGACACTAGTGAAGGTTATTGGATAGTAAATTAACCTATTCCCTATCCTAGAGCGCCCCCCAGCGCAATGCGTTGTAATGGTTTGCGTTGTAATGACCACGTTGTAATGGTAGTGCGTTGTAAAAGTTTCGTTGTAAGTGATGTTTCCCCCAGTGGTGGATCTGCGGACCAAGATCGCGCCAGAAAGTCCTGGAGAACGGAAGAAAAAGCCATCTCTGCGGACTTGGCTGTCCAGGCAGTAGTGTCTAGCAAACGTGTGCAGCGAGGCCCATGTAGCTGCCTGGCAGATGTCCTGCAAGGGGACTCCCCGATCCAGGGCAGTAGTAGCCGCCGTGGCCCGAGTGGAATGGGCCCTCAGCCCAACAGGGGGCTCCTTCCGAGCTAAAGAGTAGCATACTTTGATACACATTACGACCCACCTAGAGATGGTCCGTTTGTGTACCGCCCGTCCCTTCTTAGTGCCCACGTAACCAACAAAGAGCTGGTCATCCACCCGGAACTGGCGTGTGCGATCAAGGTAGAAGGAGAGCGCACGTTTTGGGTCCAGACAGTGGAGCCTCTCTGCCTCCTTAGAAGGATGCAGAGGCGGAAAGAAGGTGGGCAAAGTGATGGACTGCCCGATGTGAAAGGCTGTAACTACCTTGGGCAGGAAAGAAGGACGTGTTTTCAACACAACCTTGTCCGGATGGACAGAAAGGAAAGGAGGTTTAGAAGAAAGATCCTGGAGCTCAATCACTCTCCTGGCAGAGATGATGGCAACCAGGAATGCAGTCTTAAGAGTTAGAAGACGGAGAGGAAAACTGTGAAGTGGCTCAAAGGGAGCGCACATCAGATAAGTAAGAACAAGGTTCAAGTCCCACTGAGGCATCACAAAAGGAACAGGAGGGAACATGTGCATGATGCCCTTCAATAATCTATTTACAATAGGGGACTTGAAAAGAGAAGGCTGATCAGGAAGCCTCAAGAAGGCGGAAATGGCAGAAGGTAGCTCTTAAAGAGTGCCCAGAGCAGAGCCCTGCTGGGCAAGAGAAAGAAGGAAGAGGAGAACCTCTGAAAGGGGGGCAGAGAGAGGACACACAGCCTTTGCTGTGCACCATGCCACACATTTATTCCACCTGCAGGTGTATACCGTTTTTGTGGAGGGACACCTGGCTGCCAGAATCACATCACATACTTCAGGAGGCAAGTCAAATGGCCTCAACTGTCGCCGCTCAATCTACACGCATGGAGGTGGAGGCTGGACAGGTTTGGGTGGAGACACTCCCCTGCTGCTGCGATAGAAGGTCCTCCTGAATAGGCAGACAAATCGGAGGATCGACTCTCATGCTGAGTAGCTCGGGATACCAGTATCTTCGTGCCCAGTCCGGAGCCACAAGGATGACTTGGGCCTGGTCTCTCCTGATATTCTTCAGCACTCTGGGCAGAAGTGGTATAGGCGGAAATGCGTAAAACAGACCGCAGCTCCACTCGCGACGAAAAGCGTCTCCGAGCGAGTGCCGCCTTGGAAATTCCAACGCGCAGAACTGATAACATTGTGCGTTCTCTTTGGTGGTAAATAGATCTAACCAAGGCTCTCCCCACTGCCGAAAGAGGCCTCGCGCCACGTCCGAGTTCAGACGCCATTCGTGATCCATCATGCACCGGCGGCTGAGTTCGTCCGCCCTGACGTTCAGGGAACCTCCAAGGTGTTGAGCCACCAGGGTGATGCCCTGGTGTTCCAGCCATGTCCAGAGGCGCAGAGTCTTCTGACAAAGGGTCCACAACCCCACCCTGCCGTTTGTTGCAGTACCACATGGCGGTGGTGTTGTCCGTGAACACCTGCACTACACTTCCCCAGACAGGCCTTCAGTGCAAGCCGGATCGCCCGCAGCTCCAGAAGGTTGATGTGGAGCTGGGACTCCGCCGGAGACCAGAGGCCTCTGATCTCCCTCTCTCCCATGTGGCCAACCCAACCCAGGCGTGACGCATCTGTCACTACCACGTGCTCCGGTTGAGGAAAGGAGAGAGATCTGACGCTGACCCAATCGCGGTTCGTGAGCCACCACTGCAACTGTCTCGCAGTGCCCTCCGAGATCCGGACGTAGTTGGACAGGTTGCCCTGATGCTGTGCCCACTGAAACTTCAGGTCCCACTGCAGAGCCTGCATCCGCCACCTGGCGTGATGCACCAGAAGGATGCAGGAGGCCATCAGCCCCAGGAGCCGCAGCGTCAACCTGACCGAGACTCGGAATAAAGGCTGAAAGACCGGAATCAGAGCCTGAATATCCCGAACCCGCTGTTCGGGGGGATAAACCCGAAACTGCGCTGAGTCCAGAACCGCTCCGATGAAGAGGAGCTTTTGAGAGGGACACAGGTGTGACTTCGGCACGTTGATGGAGAACCCCAGCGAATGCAGGAGGTCGGCTGTAGTCTGGAGGTGGGAGACTGTTTGGGGTGAGCCTGCCTTCAAAAATCAATCATCGAGATAGGGGAAGACTGAAACCCCTAATCTGCGCAGATGAGCTGCGACCACCGCCATCACTTTCGTGAGCACACGTGGGGCGCTGGTAAGGCCGAAGGAGAGCACGGTAAACTGAAAGTGCTCGTGGCCTACCATGAACCACAGGTAACGCCGTTGGGCCGGCAGGACGGGGATGTGAAAATACGCGTCCTGAAAGTCCAACGCTACCATCCAGTCTTCTGGGTCCAGGGCAGCTAGGACCTTAGCCAAAGTCAGCATCTTGAACTTCTCCTTCCGGAGGAAGCCGTTGACGCTCCTTAGATCCAAGATAGGGCGTAGGCCCCTTTTGCTCTTCTTGCGTACCAGAAACTAGTGGGAATAACAACCTCGTCCTACTTCTGGCCCAGGAACACGCTCGACGGCCCCCTTGGCAAAGAAGGCCGTAACTTCCTCCTGCAGAAGTTGCAAGTGATCCCCCGACATGCGGTGGTACTGCGATGGCATGGCTGGAGGGGGTCGCCTCGAAGGGGAGGGAGTAGCCCCTTCGGACGATTTGCAGCACCCACCTGTCCGATGTGATGGTGCGCCAGAGGAGGAAGTAATGGCGAACCCTGCCCCCTACTGCCGTCGAATGGGCTTGAAAGCTCGGACTAGGAGGATTTTGAGGCAGATGCTGCGGGGGTGGGTGCGGATTGGCCTTGCCTGTGTCCCCCGGCACCGCCACGGCGGTTACCACGTCCGCAACCTCGTTGAGGTGGATTCTGTGGCCTGTGTCTAGCTGGACGCGAGGGGGCGCCCCTTCCTTGGCCACGAAAGGGATGAAGGGCGGAAGTCTGCTGGCTTTGGCCGAGGCCCAAGGACTTGGCTGTAGCCCTGGAGTCCTTAAAACGTTCCGGCGCGCTATCCACCTTGTCGCCAAAAAGGCAACGGCCATCAAAGGGCATGTCCATAAGGGATGCTTGGACATCGCCAGGAAAGTTTGTGGACCTCAGCCAGGCGTGGCAGCGAACCGCCACCATCGTTGCAATCGCCCTGCCTAGCGAGTCGTGGCATCCAGTCCACACCGAATGGAGTATCGTGCTGCGTCCCTTCCCTCTGTGAGGGCCTGGGAAAGCTTTGCCTGGACCTCCGCCAGGCATTGCGGCAGCACTTCCGCAACCGTATCCCACAGGGAGTGGGAATAACGTCCCAAAAGGCAGGTGGTGTTGACAGACCGCAACCCCAAACTTAATGAGGAGAAAAGCGTCTTACCGAACTGGTCATACTTTTTGGATTCCCCATCCGGAGGGGCGGTCGGGAATGCGGTCTGGGAAGTTGAGGCCTGGATCACCAGACTCTCAGGGGTGTGGTGAACGGACAGGAAACTGGGGTTGCCCGGAGCCGGACGGTGGCGCCAGGTCACGTTCCGATCCACAGGGAGGTCTGTGGAGGGCTTGGACCAGGTGCCCAACAGAACGTCAGTGAGGGCCTCGTTGAATGGCAGGAGAGGCTCCGAGGAGCTTGCCTGCGGTTTGAGGACCTCAGTGAGGAGGTTAGTCCTCAAGGCCGCGACTATGAGCTCAAGAGCCAAGGCCTTGCCTGCCCAAGTCAACACCACAGTGTACGCAGCCCCCTCCTCCGTAGCCACGGTAGGAGAGGAGACAAGACCAGTGTCGGACGAAGTGTCCAGACCACTGGCATCCCCAAGTTCGTTCGTCCAGTCCTGACTTAACTGACACTGCAGTGCCAGAGGGTCCTCAGACCCCTCCCAATCCCCTCATCATCCATCTCCTGAAGGTCAGGAAGAAATGATGGAGCCGGATCGTCAGTGAAAGGCTCACCTATCGGCGAAGACGGCGCGGGTCCGACGCCAGATCCGGAACGGGGACTCCCGAAGACGGCGCCGGGGGCGACACCCTTGGTGACGACGCCGGTGGAGGGGTCGTGGGGTCGGCCGGCGTCGACCCGGTTCCAGGTCTGGATCCGGAGGAGCCCTGCAGCATCGGGACCGAAGTCGCCGACGGCGCTGGGGCCGAAGTACCCGACGGCGCTGGGGCTGAAGCCACTAACCCGCCTGGGCTCCCAGACGGGTCCGCGGGGCCCGAAGGCACCTCGACGGGTCCCGACGGAAGGAAGCGCGACCTCATGGCCATGAGGAAGGCGCTGATCACCTCCGGCGTCGCGTTCAGCCCAGGGACCGGCGGATGTGGAGCGAGCGTCGGGGAGAGTCAGATGAGCGATGTTGCTTCTTCGACTTCTTGTGCCTTGACTTTCCTGAGGAGTTTGAGCCCGAGTGGTGCCGACTCGCCGAGCTGTGATGACTGTGGCCCCGCGAACGGTCCCTCGACCTCCTCCTGGACCGGGACTTCGAGCGGCGGGGGGCCGACTGACGGATCTCGAGTTGCTAACGGGACCGCTCCCGCCTAGCTTTCCACGTCAAGGCCCGGCAGTCGGGGCACGACTTGTCATCATGGTCGGCCCAGAGCCAATTAAGGCACCGACTGTGGGGGTCGGTAACCGACTTGAGTCGGTTACAGTCGTCACAGGGTTTTAACCCGGGCATCCCTATCGGCACCGGAGTCGATAAACGACTCGAGAAGATCCAAAACAGATCGAAAAAAGTTAGTCAAAAAGTGACTAAGGAGTACTGCTCTTCCCGGATCTGCACTTGCTGGTGCGGAAAAAAGAAGAACTGACGTCAGCGCGCGAGGGCGGCGTCTAAGTACTCCGACTACGTCATCCCGGTGACCACGACGCCGACGACGGACGCGGAGCCGCAGACGACGCCTACCGATGCGCAGGGGTACTGCTACGCAAAACTTTCCGGATCCAGTCTGATGCCTGGGGATATTCTAAGGTAAGGAATCTAACACTAACCTGTTTCTTTCAGATAAATAGTATGTATGAATCAGGCACAGTCTGGAAAACACATTAAGGATCCTAGGTGGGGGGTGGCCTTCGGCGTCAAGATGGCAGTCGCACTTTGAGAGTGCTCCGGACCCCCTCCGTCATCCGCCCGACATCCGCCCTTAACAGCCTACCTTTCTGCCATCCATTGGACGAGCGTGGACCCCAGTGCTGCCAGCTGTGCCCCGGTGTCATCTGGGGCCGCTTTTGATCTCCCTCCCGCCTGCTCTGCTCCTTGCTGCCGGAGGCCCGATTCCACCAACATGGCGGCCCCCAGGTAGCGCGGGCCGGAGCCCGAGCGCTGGTCCTCCTGAGGTCCAGGCTGCTCTCCCCCCACGGCGGGGGGCTGGGAAGACAGGTCTGGGGGGGCGCTGGTCCTCCCTGGGCCTTGGATTGCACGGGAGAGCTGAGAGACGGTGTGCGTGGACGTCGCCTGCGGTCCCTGAGGCCTGGGCTGCACACGAGGGGCCGACGGGCCGCAGGCCCATCCTGAAACGGAGATCCGAGCTTGAGAAGTTGCGGCGGCGCCAGCTGTCAGGCGGAGACGACGGAGGTCCTGTGGGTGCTGCGGCCGTGGCTGGAGAGCGGACCTGCAAGAGGGACATCATTGAGGTGAGGGCTCCCGGGGTGGGGGCGGCTGGGCCCACGTTCTCCGCCTGGGGCCTTGGGCCTGTGTCGGCCGCCCGGTTCGTCCCCACGGCCTGCCCGCTCTGGCGCCTACCTAACAGAACCCTGGGAGCCCCCCCCACGGAAGATTCGGCCCACTGGGAGATCTGCGGGTGGCAGCCCTGTGGCTCATTGCTCCCACTGAGCGGAGGTACCATTGACTCCCCCTTGCTGCCCGTGAGGGGCCGGCGGCGCTGGGGTGGCGGCGGCTGGCTCCCCTGAAACGCCGGGGAGGCGGTGAACACTGTTTGTCAGGATTTTCCTAACCGCGCCTGCCTAGACTTTAAGTGACTACAACTTCCATGAGCCTTTGCTGCAGGAAGTATATGGTGAGGAGAGACCGGGGGGAAGTTGCGCGTAATTTTGATTCCTTCGTTGCTCTCTATTGGAGAAGTGCAGGCTGTTGTCAGCGTCGCGCTGCTGAAAGCGAGAGTGATTCCATGGCTTCCGTGAACACTTGCTCAACCTCGAGGTATTGTTTTTCTTAGGAGAACCGCTGGGAGCCGTAGCTCGCGGATCCGTTTCCTTGGCCTTGGTTTTTGTTTTCTGTGAAGAGGGAAGGAAATGAAACGGCGATTGTTAGACTGTGTAGGGGACGTGTGATTGTCCCGCGGGACTATGCGGCTGGCTGCTGCTAGTTGCAGTTTGTGATTTCTGGATACTGAAGGCACTTTTGGGAATACGAGCAGCGGAGCGTTGTAGGGCTCTACACGTTACCGTGCGCTTCTTTGAGAATAGTTACCGGAACAGTGTGGTGGTCACAACTACCTGCTACCGGACACTTGGTTTATTAGTATCGTAGGAGAGCGGAGTGTAGTGGTGGTCACAACAACACGCTGCCGTTTATTCTCCCATCTTATTTTCTCTTTATTGGATTTGGGGTGAATACGAACTTTGTTGACTTCCGAGATTGTGTATTAATGCAGGACGTCTTGAGAGTGGAACTAATCATACCTGATCTGAGTGATTAAAGAGAGGAGTATCTCTAACTCTTTTAAAGGTTATGCTGATATCGGGGAATGAACTGTGAAATGTCCAAGTGATGCAACTTACAGGACAACATAAGGGTCATTATAAATGTCCAGTTCCTCATTATAGGGTGTGTACACATATAGAGGTTGAGACATTAACGGTGTTGTGGGTAATGCATTGTTTAACCAGTGTGTTTTGATTACAGGAAACTGGACTATCTCTATCTTATATTGGTTGGAGGAATCAGTACAGCCTTATAAGGTATTACAGTTCTAGCGAGAATCATTGAGAGTAGTCTTGATTATAGTGCAACGTGTATAACGGTTTATGTTTTGTCATTCCAGATCCTTTGTCCCTGCTGACCCTTTCCCTTCCCCGGTCTTTCTCTTTATTATCCCTCGCCTGATGGTTCGAACCCCCTGTGTGTACATTCAGGGTGTTGGTAACATCGGGAGGTGGACCCCTTTGTTCATCATTTGAATCCTGCGAGGCGGGCCCTGACACTGTTGGTGTGAGTCGGGCTGCACGGAGGTGGAGATCTTCCTCCGAGGACTGGGCCTGCTGGCTGGGGGTGCCATAATAGCCGGCGCGCTCGTGGGTGGTGAGGCTGGGCCATTTAATCCTCACTGGACTCTACATCCTGCGCTGATTGCGCCGCTGCACCCCCCTGACTCTGGCCTGGATTGACTGCGCCCCAGGGGCCACCCCTTCGGAGAGCCGCGGACCGGCGGGGGGCCGTGTGTGGTGGCCCAGTGTCCTGACTTTCCCCTGAGAGGTGGGGATCACGCACGCCCTATCGCCCTGGCGGGGACGCGTGGGACCGGAGCACAGGAGGGCTCCCGGGGGTGGGGGGGGGGTTCCCTGGGGCCTTGACTGGACCGGAGCCGTGTTCCCGCGGCGGGGCCAGTATCCGCCATTGACCCAGGGACGTCCAGGCCCTGTGCCCTCCCGGTCTGGGGTCCATCTGGGAGTACATTCATACTTTAGGTGGCTCATCGGGGTGCTGCTTGACCCTGGGAGGACCGACCGACGCCTCGGGTGGTGCCCCCTCCTCCCCCCGGACGCTCCACCTGGAGAACTCTGCTTTGGACTGGCCGGGAGCTGGGGAGAGGTTCGGCCACCATATCGGGTGGCTAGGGCGCTGCCTGGACTTCCACCCACTCCTCCCCAGTACGTGTTTGTTGGCTGTCTGCAACTATGGGCAAATCCCGCGCCCCCCCGGTCTCCGGCCCCACGACCCAAACAACGATGGAGCAGTTTGTGAAATCGGATAGGGGGCCCGGCGGCGTTGCAACGGCCAGCTCGGGCCCAGTCAGAGGTGATCTTTCGACCATCTTGCAGGCGATCATCGCGTCCCAGGCGTCAGTGGAGAGCAAGATAGGGGAGGTTCGGATTGATATGGCCCTAATCCGTCATGACCTTCGTAAGGCCAGGGAACGTATCACCGAGGCGGAATCCCGAATCTCCACAGTGGAGGACGACGTCAACTTCCTCAAGTCCCAAATGGCCTATCTCCAGTCGCAGACCTCGGAGCTCCACCATCGAGCCGAGGATGCTGAAAACAGGGCGCGCCACAACTATCTGCGCCTCATGGGCTTTCTGGAGGGGGTGGAGAAGGCCAACACTGCCACCTTTATGGAAACCTGGATCCGCTCCTGGATGCCCAAGGACAAACTCTCCCCCTGGTTCGCGGTGGAGCGAGCTCATCGCTCTCTCGCTCCTAAACCGCCGCCCGGGGCCCCCGCCCGTCCCATCATCCTCCGTGTTCTTAATTTCCGTGACAGGGACGCCATATTGGGGGCGGCCAGAGAGCTGGGGCCTTTGCACTATCAGGAATCTACAATAATGGTGTTTCTGGACTATTCGAGGGAGGTTCAGTCGCAACGTAGATCCTACGATGAAGTCAAACAAAAACTTAGAGCGTTGGGCCTTCGCTACGGACTCCTCTTCCCGGCCCGGCTGAAAGTGATTTTTCAGAACAAGACTTTCTTCTTCGACTCCCCCCCAAGCCGCTTGGACATGGCTCACGGAGGAGCGGCCCCTCCTGCCGAGGGTGACTCTCCCATCGTCCCAGCGGGCCACGGAGCGAATGAACCAGACCGCGCCGAAGCCCAGGAGACGCAGGACCGGATCTCGGAGGAGTGCTGGCCGCCGGGATGGCGGCTCCCAATCGCCGGTGACACGGACCCAGCACTCCCTAACCCAGGAGCGGGGATCCGCTCCTCCGCCATTGGTCTCCTCCCTGATTGACATGGGCAGCGTCCCCGGCCCCAGTGCAACTATGAGGCGAGCCATGTCGGACTCCGACCTACCTGGAAGCTCTGTGATCCGCGGCTCGGATGTGGACACTGAGCCATGATCAGCGTTGCCACCGGAGCCTGAGGCTCCAACCTGGAACTCTCCATTGATGCATATGCCTCTGACCCCGTGCACAGGCTCACACGGAGCTTGCCAGACTGGTTTGTTGGGATATCTATATTGATGTAATCCTGAGTTCGAACATCTTAGTCCACAGATACTTGTCTATTTTTTCTTCCTCTAACCTGCTGTTAACACTTTATCCGAACACATGGAGGGGGGTCCGACTAAGCCATGTCCCGATTTTGTGGTTGTTAACCATTTTAGTTTAGCTGTTCACCTCCTCGCGAGGTACTAGTGATTAGTTTAGGGCGACAGATGCTTCCCGTTCTCAAGTATAGGGTGGGGGGAGTAAGGGGGCGAGGGAGGGGAGAAGACCGTTGTCTCTCGGGAATTTGTTGTTGTTGGCTGCCCACGGGCCGCCTTGTTCTGTTCCTATTGGTAGTCACACGTCCTACTAGCCTCCTTGACTGTTACACACACCCCTGTCTTCCTTCACTAGGCCCTTGTGCCCCGGATCCGGCCGGAACCTTCCCCCTGAAGGTGAGGGATCCTTTTTGCCAACTTGCTACGAGCCAGACCTCACCTTCACATATGACCCACACCTATAACAAACCCCTCCACATCCTCTCCTGGAACGTGAACGGCCTCCTTGACCGCATTAAACGAACCACGGTGCTTCGGGTGGCCCGCCGCCACATGCCTGACACCCTACTCCTCCAGGAGACACACCTTCTGGGTTCCCTGTACCACTTCATGGCTCGATACGGGTTTGACCGGGTATGGCATTCCGGTTTTACCAGAGGCTACCGGGGGGGGGGGGGGGGGGGCATTCTTCTGAGTCGTGGGCTTCCCTTCACAGTAGTCAAAGCCGTCACCGACATACAGGGAATGTATGTGGCAGTGTCGGGACTGGTTGAGGGCAATCCCTTGAATCTCCTCTGCACCTATGTCCCCTCGGCACTCTTATCATCCACTCTTCGACGCCTCACGCAGGTGGTTTCCTCCCTTCCCCAGGGCCTCACCGTCATTGGGGGGGACTTCAATGCTGTCCTACAACCCTCCAGGGATGTGACGGGTCCTCCTTCAGCGCAACGGTTAACCTCTGCAAAGAGCCTGGTAGGATGGACCTCAGCAATGGGTTTTTGCGATGTATGGAGAGTGTGGAACCCCCGAAGGGAACAATACACTCACACGTCAGCAGCCCACCACACCCACTCCCGCCTAGATTTAATTCTGATGCCCGCCACGGACTGCCAGTTGGTGTCAGGGGTAGAGATTCTCCCATGGGGAATCTCCGATCACTCCCCCATCTCAATCCACGTCGGGTCTCCCTCTACAGGCCCCAAGACAACCTGGCATGGTTCCTGCAAGACTCCGAACTGGTGGAGTCCCTCGGCCAGGAGCTCCGACATTACTTCTCCGCTAATGTAGGATCGGTCACTTCGTAGGGAACGCTCTGGGAGGCGAGCAAAGCAGTGATTCGTGGGGTGGCCAAGGGGTTAGGCCATGCCAAGCGTGCGGCCCAAGCCGCCCAACTGGCGCAGCTGGAGTCGCGAGCCGTTCGCCTAGAACAAGCTCATCCAGCCAATGAAACTGCCGACTCCTCTAGACAGCTGGCGCTGGTCCGGGACGAGACTCGGCGGCTTTCCTTGGAGTCGGCCAAACTGCTTTGGCGCTCCTCTGTGGCCCGTATCTACGGCTGGAGCGATAAGAACGATAAATTGCTCCACAATCTGGTATCCTACCCTAGGGCCCATCGCATCTTTTTTTTTTTTGCAGAGTTTTATATAGCGCGAACTAGACTCGAACCGAATCATGTATCAGAGCGATTTACATATGTTTCCAGTTACGTTACATAAGGACACACTTTCATTTTAGGCACGGGGAGATTAAGTGATTTGCCCAGAATCACAGGTTTTGGCGTTGTTACCGAGACTTGAACCCAGATCCCCAGGTCGAGCGCCCCAGCCGTTAGGCCAACTCCTCTCCTCCTCTCGCATCATTCTGGAGATCTGAACGGTCCATGGGACACGCCAAGTGACACCATCGGCTATTGCGCAAACCTTCGCACATTACTACGCGGCCCTATATACCGCACACACCCCCGGAGCCTCCCTTGCTGAATTGATGGCGGACTCTGGAATGTGCCTTCTATGTCTCCCCAGAGAAACCGCAGATACCCTAGACGGCCCTCTCACCCCGGAAGAAATCCATGGGGCTATCACCCTGCTGCACTCCGGCAAGACGCCAGGGCCTGATGGATTTCCCCAGGAATATTACTCAGCGTTTCGTGATGACCTGGTCCCCCATCTGACGGAGCTCTTCCGCCAGGTGGTCGACGACGGGTCCTTCCCGTCTGAATCCGACGTGGCAGCCATTGTGGTCATCCCGAAGACATAACTACCTTCCCTAGACTGTTCTGATTACCGCCCAATCTCCCTGATAAACACTGAAATAAAAATTCTCGCTACTGCGATAGCCCAGAGACTCCGGCCCCTCCTGCAGGACCTGGTCCACCCAGACCAATGCGGGTTCATGCCGGCCAGGGGTGCCCGTCACTGTATCCGCCGCCTCCACCTGGCGCTGGTTCATCGACATCGGCTGTCCCCGTACCTGTCCCTTCTCCTCGTTGACTTTGAAAAGGCCTTTGACACGGTGGACTGGGGGTACTTAAGGGACGTTCTGGAAAGAATGGGTTTCGGCCTTCCCTTTCGCTGCCTGGTCCAGGTTCTTTACAACAGCCCTAGAGCCCGTGTACTCGTCAAAGGCGCAACCTCCGAACCACCCGCCAAGGCTTCCCCCTCTCACCACTCCTATTCGCGCTGGCGATGGAGCCCATAGCGGCATTAATCCGACAGGACCCCCTCATCCAGGGCTGGACGTGGGATCAGAGCCAGGTGAACAAAATTGCCTTATATGCAGACGATGTTCTGCTCTATTTGGCCGATCTGGAACATTCCGGCCCTAGGTCTCTGAAGGCCCTTTCTGCCTTTGAGCGGATCTCAGGTCTCCGTCTCAACCCGGCGAAATCTACACTGGTCCCTCTTCACCCCTCCCGGGCGTGCTTTGACTGGCAGGCGGTGATCCCCCTCCGGAGGCAAATCATTCAAATATCTGGGAGTGTGGGTGACCATGCTGCCTGAGCTGGAGTGGGCCCTCAATGTTGCCCCCCTGATCACCCGGATGAAAACTGATCTTAGGAACTGCAGGCCCTTCCCCTTAACCCATTGGGCAGGAGCGCCCTTTTCAAAATGATGATCCTACCCCGCTTTCTTTATATTCTACAGAACACCTCGGTCCACCTCTCGAGTAGCTGGTTTAGGGAACTGGACGGCACACTCACCCGGTTTCTGTGGGGGGGTGGGCGATCGCGATTGTCCCTGTCCGATTGCCGGGTTCCCCCCTTTGACGGTGGCATGGGAGTCACCAACCTCAATTTTTACTACCTAGCCACAAAATTCATTGTGATCCACGATTGGTTTGCGGGCGGCTGGTCCGACCCAGCTTACCGAGTGGAACTCACCGTCCTAGACTTCGAGCAGATTCAGGGCTTCCTATACGGCTCCCCGGTGCCGCAGACCATGCCCTCAATCAACAGAACGGTGCTCATGGCTTGGCGCGCTGCCCTTCGCATGGTGAACTGGGATCGGAAGCTGATTAGATAAACGCCCCTATGGCATGGCACCTGGTTGAGAGAGGCCTCAACCCTGGAGGGTTTCCGCCGCTGGGACCTGGTTGGGATATCACTACTTGGAGATGTGTGGGTAGGGGATCACATGCGCTCTTTTTCTGACCTACAGCAAAGGCATGCCCTCTCCCACTCCCAGTTCTATAAATATATACAACTCCGCCACGCCCTCCACATACACCTCCCAGCACCCACTTCCCTTCTGGAGTTTAGTCCTCTAGAGGCCCAAGTCATATTGGGTAACCTGGGGAGAGGGGGAGTGTCCCGTATATACAGAGACCTGATTAATAACTGCCCCACGTCCTTGGATCGACTTAGGGAGCGATGGGAGGGGTGGGTGGGTCCTTTGGAAGAAGCGTTGGCAGTGGCGAAACGAGACATTGCGGCTAGATGGTCCCAGGCTGAGGCACCGATACAACAGAAATGGAGGAGGGGTGTGGACTGATGCGGGGTGCAGGAGGAGGCTCTCTTTGAGGCTCGGGGATGCCCAGAAATGTTCAGCAAAGTGTGGGGCAAATGGTTTGGCCTGCTAACATCTTAATGGGTCCTATCTCACTAATTCAATATGCTATGAGGGTGCTACTTACATACTCTGAAAGGACTAATAAGATCTGTGTTGTCATTGGGGAGGGACAGGGGTTTATAACAAAAATGTGTGACTTGTTACCAATGAACTTACTTGTATTGCAAACTTCAATAAAAGTTGATTATAAAAAAAACGGATCCTAGGTACCATTAATGCATCCCGACAGTTATAATCTTTAAGGGAACCCAACCAGTTCTCCCACTTAGTTCTGAGGTGGTCCAAAATGCCAGGGTCGTCGACGATTAACTATCGGTAAATTTTGGTAACCCAATCCTTGTCCATTTTACCCATGAGGAGCTTGGCTTCCAGTGGGAGAGGGACAATATGAGAGACATGGGATTGAAGAGGGTATCGCAGTTGAAGGGACTTATAGAAGTGTGTGTCTTAGAGTTCCTGAAAGGACTGCATGTTTGTCCCTTACAATACTTCGGGCAGTTGCGAAACGATAAGGTCCCACTTCCCAAAGCCCTGCGATGCCGCTGCATCGCGCAACCAGGTGCCATGATAGTGTGGTGTTTGCTGTGTTAGTGCTGTATTCCACAGAGCATGGCGCAGGGCAGCACACCAAGCCAGGAGAGCCATTTTGTCACCAAGGGAGCGCCTGTGGGGGATCGGGGACCAATGGAGCATGGCCAGTATGTGGGAAAACCCTAAGTTGGATAGTTCTAGGCAAGAACCAGAGTCTAACCAGCCCCTATTAAACCAGTTGTGCATAACCAGGAGGTGAGAGGCAAGATACAGATTGGTCATACCTAAGCCGCCATCATACGGGGCTCGTTGGCAGTGTGCAAGGGCAAGACAAGCTCTAGAGCTGTGCCACAGAAAGGAGGCTGCAACCTTATCTAGGGCCCAGAACCACGTCCGTGGAACGGGGAGTGGGAGATTCTGAAAAAATATAAAGAAATCGTGGCAGGACCATTTTTTATAGGGCTATGCAACCCATTACACTCAAGGGAGGGACTGCCATTTAGTGAGGTCCGTTTTGGCCTTTCGTGTCAGGGTACCAAGGTTTAGGGACCAGGTAAGTTCAGGGTGAAGCGCCTCCCAGAAATTTAAAAATGAGATGGTGGATGTGGATATTGTCCTGCCAGGTGACGGGGTTGCGGGTCGGGCTAGGGGCACTAACACTGATTTTGAGTGGTTCACCCAGAGGCCCGAAATATTGAAGGAGGTGAAGACAATGAGAACCGCTAATCGCAGGGTCTGCAAGATAAAGGGGGACAATATAGGCATACCGGCCTATGCGATCCTCATTATACCGACTCCACCTCCACCCATGCAGTTGAGCATCGTTACATATAAGTTGGGCCAGCGGTTCGATCGTCAGCGTAAAGAGTGTGGACAGGGGGACACCCTTTCTAGTTCCCCTCCTAATGGGGAAAGCAGTGGGGAGAACACAGTTGATCTGCACTCATGCTGTGTGGTGGGAGTATAAGGTTTGGACAAGTCCACAAAAACAGGGCCAGATCCCGGCATGCACCAATATTAGTCGCAGATACTCCCAGTCCATCGTATCAAAAGCCTTTTCAAAGTAGCTAAATAGTAAGGCTTAGTCGGGTGGAAGGAGACGTCGGCGGGCCAGGCGCCGCAGGCAATGTCTTGTGCCGAGGGCCAGCATAAAGCCACATTGGTCCAGGTGTATTAAGGTGTGAATGACGGGCAGACAGGGGTCAGGCAGTGGTGCTGATCCCGCTCGACCTGTCTGCCGCCTTTGATACGGTCAACCAAGAGATCCTGCTAAGAAGATTAAGCGAGGCGGGGGTGAGGGTCTGTGCCTTACGATGGTTTCAATCTTTTCTACAGGACAGACAGCAGGCGGTGTCCCTCCCTCCCTTTCAATCTGCCTTCTCGAATGTGTTGCACGGTGTGCCACAGGGCTCGGCAATTAGCCCGATTCTATTTAATATTTATCTGAAACCCCTGATTGCGGTCATCAAAGCATACAATATTGACATCGTAAATTATGCTGATGACACGCAGTTGACTCTCCTTTGAGGGAGAGGAGTCGACATCAGTGGAAGTGTTTCACAATTGCCTGCGGAACACGGCCTGTTGGCTAAAGGACAACTCACTACAATTTAATGCAGGTAAGACTGAGGTGATTTTCTGTTCAGCGAACAGGATTCCTCATGTCCTGCCCAGTAACTTCTGGCCCTCTGATGCTTCGACCGCAGTCCGGCCTGTTAAAACGATCCGTAACCTAGGCATTATGTTTGATAACAAACTTACTACGGGAGCCCAGGTTACAAAAACGGCGGCTTGTTGTTTTACGTTAGCAGATCTCTGCAGAAAATCTTTCCTTTGCTTCCCCCTCAGGCATGTGCGCTAGTGGCAAGTAGCACGATTCTCAGTAGGCTAGACTATTGTAATAACCTGCTGCTTGACTCTCCAGAGTTCCTTTTGGACAGGCTACAGAGGATCCAGTCAGCGGCGGCCAAGTTAGTTCTAGGGCTGCTCAGAAGGTCCTCTTCATCCGCGGCCTTGGCAGAATTGCACTGGCTCCCTCTGAGACAGAGAGTTCAGTTCAAGTCTCTCTGCCTTGTTTTTAAAGCCCTTCATGGGCTGGGTCCTGCGCTCATATGGAAAAAATTTGAATGGTATGTCTCTATGAGAAGGCTCCACTCCTCATCAGCGAGACTGGCGAAGGTACAGAGGTTTAGAAATGTCAGGTCAGGTGGTAGATCTTTTGGTGTGGCAGCGGCCAAACTTTGGAAAAAAAAATTGGGAGATTAGACAAATTAGGGAGCTTCTCCCGTTTAGAAGGAGTTTGAAAACCTGGTTGTTCCCCAAGACATAGTTCGCCTGCCATGCTTCCGACAAACTCTTTTCCTGTACTCTGAGTTGGTTTAGCGCCAGGATGCCTGCAAGGTGATAGCGCGCTTTATAAGTGAAATAAATAAATAAATAAATAATGACCTGCTTGAGACGAGTGGCCAGTAGTGTTGCAAAGATTTTGACCTCACCAGTGATGAGGGATCTTGGACAATAATCAGCACACGCCACTGAAGGAGGCTACGTCTCAAGGATTATCAAAATCATGGCGGTGTCAACCTCCAAGGGAAAAGGCCACTCTTTTGTGAGACTTCCTCAAAAAGGGCTAAAAAAATTGGAGGAGTCAACAGCTCCTGGAATGTAGTATAATACTCTGCGTGGAGTCCGTTGGGGCCAGAAGTTTTTCTGGGGGCTATCACAGATATGGCTGTTTCTATCTCTTCAGCCGTGAAACAGAACAAGCGGGGAAGGGGTATGTTGTTACTGAATTGGGAAGGAGAGTCAGGGTTTACTCAGGAGGACGCCTCAAACGGGCGGCAATAATAGTGGGCAAATGTTTGCACTATCTCTGGGAGAGTACGGCATTTGTTACTGTGTTTATAAGTAATTTCAAGCACAATGCTGTTTACCTTTTGAAGAGACACTAACCAGTGTAGTAGCTTCCCGTTTTTATCTTCCCACCCATTAGATTCTGGCCATTATGGGTCACCATATATGTTTGGCGGCCTACAGGGATTAGAGACAAATTTCCTCCTATAAGAAGCCCAGCCTTTGGGAAACTTCACTGTGCATGTCTGCTGCGAGGCTACCCTCTAGGCGTCTGGCACGTGCTTATAACTGGGTAGTGTGGAGGGAGCAGGCACATTCACGCACACAGATTCACCCTCTGGCATAACCTCTCATGGTCGCCCTACTGACTGCCCAGAGATTACCAACAGCTACGACTGAGCACTCAGTGTGGAAATATGCCTGTAGTTCGGTTCCAAGGGCCTGGATGTAGGCTTGTCCTGAAGATACCATGCGTTGAGCGCCACATGGGACGTGGGCTGCTCTACGGGAGTCTTTATGGAGGAGAGGAGTGTGACAGATATGCCTTGGGGGAGAATCTGAGCATGAAAGATCGAGCGACAGGCAAGGGCAGGCATGAAGACTAGGTCCATGTGCGAGTGGGTGTGAAGCACAGCTGATGTATGTGTGAATTGCCGATGCCAAGGGTGCCACAACTTCCATGCTTCACATAAGCCAAGGGCGGTGGTCCAGTCAGTGAGGTGATAAGCCCTAGTGTGTCTGGATACAGAGGAGGGCCAGTAGTATTGGCCTCCAGGACAGAAACTGCATTATAATCGCTGCCTATCATGGTTAATCCCTGTGGGAAGTCTAGAAGGATCTTGGAAAGGTCATGGAGAAAGGCGCTGAGAGTCGCTGGAGATCCATAAACATTGACCAGGTTTATTGTTTGGCCCTCAAGCCTTGCAGTCCGTGCAAGAAACTGCCTTGGGGGACCTTAATGTCACAGGAGACAGACATGGGAAAGGAGCGACGTAGTAACAACGCCACTCTTCTGGACCCACGGGTGTATCCTGAGTGAAAGAACCTGTTGTAGCCTCTGCGAGCCAAAAAGGGGCAGTGATTACCAGTAAGGTGGGTCTCTTGGAGCAGTAGGATCTCAGAGAGGTGTGCAAAGTTCAGGACAGCGGTGCGTTTCACATGGTCCAGGAGACCATTTACCTTCCAGGACAGAATCCCAAAGTATGTCATAACAGTGGTATAAGAGTGTGTGTTACAGCGGCGTGGGAGGGTTGAGCACTCCATCGTGCCAAGAGGCCTAAATGTGTGCCTGTGTTGCATGACAGGAAGCCACGTCTCGGGTCATGGTGCATGAGAGACGTTGGTAATATGTGTGCGTGCAAAGGAAATGAAACAGGTATACAAATTACCTGTGGGAAGTCTAGAAGGATCTTGGAAAGGTCATGGAGAAAGGTGCTGAGAGTCGCTGGGGATGCATAAACAATGACCAGGTTGATTGTTTGGCCCTCAAGCCTTGCAGTCAGTGCAAGAAACTGCCTTGGGGGACCTTAATGTCACAGGAGACAGACATGGGAAAGGAGCGACGTAGTAAAAACGCCACTCTTCAGGACCCACGAGTGTATCCTGAGTGAAAGAACCTGTTGTAGCCTCTGCGAGCCAAAAATGGGGCAGTGATTACCCGTAAGGTGGGTCTCTTGGAGCAGTAGGATCTCAGAGAGGTGTGCGAAGTTCAGGACAACGGTGCGTTTCACATGGTCTAGGAGACCATTTACCTTCCAGGACAGCATCCCGGAGTATGTCATAACAGTGGTATAAGAGTGTGTGTTACAGTGGCATGGGAGGGTAGAGCACTCTATCGTGCCAGGAGGCCTAAATGTGTGGCTGTGTTGCATGACAGGAAGCCACGTCTCAGGTCATGGTGCATGAGAGACGTAGTTAATATGTGTGCGTGCAAAGGAAATGAAACAGGTATACAAATTAATACTATAAACAGAATTAACATCATACTGAATCCCCACCTCGCAAAACCCCATACTTCCACCCCAGAAGCATCTGTCACCCTGAAAAAGAAAACTGAAATACAAAATAGACTGTAAAACAGGAATGGAGTGCTGGATCCCTCCTTAATCTAGGATAAGTGACGACCATCAGAGCTAAAGCATCAAGTTTCAAGTGTAAATGCTTTGGTCCCCTAAAAAGAAGGAAAGTAATTAGTAGTGCAAGAGTCATAGAGTAAGACTCAGAGAGCGGTCAGTGTCTGTAAGGTTCTCAGTGTGGAGCGCCAATTCCTTGTCCAGTTGATCTTCACCATCCGTTTGGTGTTCTGCCACTTCGCTGGTCTGGAGACAGTTTTAATGGGGACAAAGACTGACCCCGTGCTTGAGGGGATAATGAGGGAAAGTTGGGGTGAATATTGTGACATCTTTTCCAAGAGTGAGTATGGTATCATTGTGGTTTGGGCACCAGTGCTGTCCCAGCGGGTTCAGTAGAGTTGGACCCCCTCAGTAGATCCCCAACCTGAGCACAGAGTGAGCACTCCTCTGTGAGCCAGAGCCAAGTCGACTCCGGAGTATTGAAAAAAATTGTCTTATTGGCATAGAGGACTCCGAGTCTGGCAGGAAATAAAAAGCGGTATTGAAGACCAAGTGCCCTGATTTTCTGCTTAACTTCTAGGTTTGAACAGCGCTGCTGCTGAACCTCCTGAGTGTAATCGGGAAAGAGGAGAATCTTGGCGTCCCCGCAGCGAAGTTCTGGGCGGGAGCGGGACTCTTGAAGGCTTGCATCTCTATCCCTAAAATTAAGGATACGAGTGATCACCGGTGTGGGAGATGAGCCTGAAGGCGGCTTGGGGTCAGTGCCCTGTGTGCTCTCTCTATTGCGAACCAGGAGGATAGTTGGTCTGAAGGCATCCAGGATTTGATCCAAGTATCAAGATATTTGGTGACTTGCTGTGTTTCGCTGCCTTCAGGTATGCCGTTCACACATACGTTATTGCCCCCGTGAGCGATTCACAGCATCTTCAGCATGGCGGTGCAGTTCCATTGTGTGCATATGAGGGCTGGTTACATGAGTTTTTAAAGAAGTGACTGTGTCCTCCACTGTGGACATGCGGGTCTCCACCTCAGTGATCCTGGCCATGACATTTCGGAGGTCTTGACAAAGTAGGGCAACATCCACCTGCTCCTCTCCGATCTTGGCTTCCACAGGAGCCTGGGAGGACTGAATGGCTTGAAGGATCATGGCTAGGTCTCCATCTGATGACAGTGACATTTCCGCGCCGGGTATCCATTTTAATAGGTCCTCGGACCACTGGTGTATTGGTCCATTCGAGTCTGGGAGGTTGCTGGGCGGACAAGTTTGTCTTAGCCCATGTTGGTGGGGCGTTGTCGCAGCACAGCACTCCCCCATTGGAGAGTCAGTCCACTTAGCAAAGCTCCATAGCAGCGTGAGCAGCTGACCTCTAGGGAACAGAACGGGGCTGAGCGTTGTCAGGGAATTAGTGGGCCAACAAATGTATTTGGACACAGCCAAGGAGAGTCATATAAGGCCTCCCCCAAGTTAAGGTAAGTCAAAGGAGGATCGGTTGAAGCAGGAACCGTCCACAGCCACCAGACCAGAGGTTAAAGTCCTTAAAGGAGGTGCTGTGCATCAGCAACAGGTTGTCGGGAGGAGGTCCCTGAGTCACCACAAGCATGGGGAGGGGGAGGGTCAGTGGCTGCTGATTACCTCACCGGGTACGCAGCGCAGGTCTCTGAGGGCGTAGATCACTGGGCAAAGGATCCACGTGCTGTAAAGGGGGGGGGGGCTTGCTCGCCCCTTTTGTGTTAGGATGTAGAAAATGTAACACCTGCTATGGGGGTCAGCAGGTACATGTTGGAGCCTTTGCTAGGAGGTCACCTCGGTTTCAATGTTCAGACACACAAGTCTATGCACGTACCAATGGATCTGAGGACAGACCAGGGTCTTATAGGTTAATTGTGGTCCAAGCGTCCGCTCACCATCATTGATGATGCCCACACGCCGCCAGAGCTGTGATGCAGTAGGCTTGTAGAAGGGCAGGAGGCCCAATCAAGGGCAATGGAGGCCTCAAGGCCCAGGCAGGGGCCCCACAGATGCCTGGGTGGCTACCCACTCTCTCAGGTTCGGGGCAATAATTTTGGGCAGGCAGAGTGCGACATGGCTGGGTGGGCCATGCCCTTCCGGAGTACGAGGTAGGCCCAGCCGCCCGAGAATCAGGCCTACATCACATGCAGCCGGGACGGCCGCTGTCATTCAGGACTTCAGGGAGCAGAGAGCTGGTTCGGTGTTCCAGCCAGATGGCACAGGTCCATGATGCAGCATTAAAGAAAGTACACAGATATCGAGGGGCCCAAGCCGTGATGCCCCAGAGGCCTTCAGTAAATTCCCTGGATCCAGGTCAGGAGGCGCATCGCAGTCCAGGCAGCTCTTTAACGTGGGCAGGCATCCATAGCAGAGCCTAGGTGGACCAAGATAGAGCCCGGCGGCCCCTCAAGGTTGGTCCCCGCAGTCTTGTTGAGGGTAGAGCAGGTCACAGAACCGCAACCATGGCGTCCGCGGCACCCTCGCCCAAGATCTGAGAAGCCACAAACAGGCAGGGAGCAGTCCTGGGGAGCCTACAGTAGTCAGGGCCACCCCAGGGCGCTGCTCCGGTCCAGGTAACAGGAGCCTCTCACACAAGTCCCTTCAGGAAAAAGTGGGATCAGTACCATCATCCCTGCAAGAGGTCGGGCAGACCACAAAACCGCTGTCATAGCACGAGCAGGCCCCTCGGTCCCAGACGCAGGAGCGCGCGGTGCAGCGAGCAGTCCTACGAGGGTGGCAGCAGCTGGAGTCGCTTTGGGGCCAGCTATGGTGCGATGCAACACCCTCCAGGGTACCATAGTGAGGGGGCCTCTATGCGATGCCGGCCGTCGTGTATGGGGAGGTTAGGAAACTCTCACGATCAGCAGGCAAATGTGACAGCCGCACCTCTCTGCAGGCTGATCTCACTGGTAAGAGGTCTGGGGGCAGCTGAGTAGAAGTGGCATCTCAATGGCAATGGTTGGAAGCAGATCACGAAGGGGTCCAGAGCACTCAGACCGCATCTTGACACTCCTAGTTTTCTATAAACTGTTTTACTGGCAAGATGTTTTTAATATCATATAAATAGTTCTACATACCCCTAAAAAATACTCACCTCCTCCACAGACATGCATGCTATGCATTAAAACAAACCGTAATGCATGGTAGGGTTCATTCGATCTGTAAGCTGTGTAAATTTGACTATATTTCAGAAGCCGGGAGAGCCCTGCATTATTGACCAGTTGAGCAAAAAGTGCAGTTTATAGCTCTTAGCCTTACTCACAAGAGTGACGGGCTTAGGGAGGTCTGATCTAAACATTTTTCTGGTACCTAACACTGCAATGGTTCCTTACTGTCAAATTTCCTCCTGTTTTAATGAGTCTCATATGAAGAAAATGCTCCTTGGTGTGCTCTCCGTTTGCCAACTGATGACCAAATTATGGAAGGCTCTTCTATTGAGATCAGGCTTTTCGACACTCATCTAGCCTTCAGACGAGAACTAAAAGCTTTTATATTCTGTTGAGCTCTTACTTTCTATCTTCCAGCTGATCCCCCACTTTTCTCAGCACTAGGAGATCATTGTAGTGTTAATTGGCTTTATAAGTAAAATAATAATGAAAATTATGATCATAATAATAATTGGGACCCAAAGCCCAACCACTTGGTATCCCAATGTGGACAGAGGCTATTTCTTAATATTAGGTCACGGCTGGTGCAATTCATTGTGTATCTCACCATGAGCCTGTTGGTAAACATCCAGACATAGCTACTACCATCTTGCTGCCTCTATTCAGAATTTATGTGGCAACTTCATTCTTACCCGTGCAGTGTGTTCCTCTGATTTGCTTTTCTAGCTATGGATTTACAATAAAATATTTCCTTTCAAAGTTAAAGCACCTAAACAATAGACAGCTCCATGAAAGTTGTGTGGAGCTTGTGATATTGAATTCTAAAAATGAATCATATTCTTTTCTTCTATGGCTAAGGAATTATGCCCGCTAATGGCAACAAAATGTCATCCATAAGGTGCTGCCTCCGATCTGTGGGCCTGCCCTCTGGTTTACACATTTCTTTCATCTCCAGAAGGCGTAAAGCTGTCAGCACTTCCCAGTCTTACACCTGGGCAACAAATGCTCTAGCTGACCATCATGCCAACATCTGGTTAGTGCTTTATTTCAGGCCCACGGTGCATCCTGTAAAGCCGCATGAAGTAAAATGCCACAATGATTGCTCGTTTTCTGATGCTGACTTCATTTGCAGTCCCATGCATCACAAAGTAGCTCAAGATTCCACTATGTGAGACGCTTCTGTGAATGAGACAATGAGTTAACATCCGGTTTTCAGAAAATTCCTAGCAATGAACAGAATATTAATTTATAAACATTTCAGCAGGTCTACATCAGAACCCACACTATTCATGGAAGTGGCGGGCAGATGACACTCTTATGGAAAATGGGCACAACACTACTGTGGTTCACCTTAGTAAAGTAACCCAAACAACAGGTGTCAACTGTGAAGAAGAGTAAGAAAGGTGGCCTTGGATCACATCATTACGACGATGGCTCCGCTCTCCAAACTGTTCCAGATATTGCTGAAAGCCATGTATACCTGCCCTGTGAGTGTGTGTGCCAAAATCCACTGAGTAGAGTATTGTCCTGCCTCATCAATAGTCTATTATATTTTTATAGGAATTATACTCATGTATTTAAGATCGCATATGAGACGTGAAGGTATGACTCCAAGTGAACCAACATCGCTCTGGGCACAGAAGCCGATTGCAACTATTGTTGTAGACCAATTTCTAACAAGTTTATTGAAAGTGGTTCTACAAAATAATTATTTAACTAAAATGAATTCAACTATGTCATGGCCAGGTTCCAGTAGACCCGATCACAAAATCCAATTAAAATCTTAGGAAAAAACCTCTTTAGAACTCCAGAGAACACAGAGAACTGAAGTCCTCGGCTCCACCCCCTTTGCATGGGACAGCGCCTGGTGGCCCCCTCCAAAGGGGTCGTGGACCAAGGTCAGCGGACTTGATAATTCTCGCCTCGGAGCCTACTCTAACCAGGGATCACACTCGGCAACTCTGGGCATTAGCTTGCCTCATCTCCACAACGGCCCCATGGGATGCCTGGTTTCACCTTGGAGATACCCAGTAGGGACCATCTCACAGGGAAAGCCAGGACGGGTTCCCCAGCGGTCTATAGCGCGGAGATACTCCTTCGGGAGTCGATTCTAGCGCTTTAGAAACCCACAATTAATTAATTAATTAATTAGAAACCCACAATTAAAGGAACCTCACCCACCCTAAAGGACCACACACACAACCTCAGCATCATACTCGACTTTTCACTCACCATGAAACACCAGATCAATGCCCTATCTTCCTCATGCTTCAACACACTCTGCATACTTCACAAGACGTTCAAGTGGATCCCCCCGACTCCATGAAAACTGTCACCCATGCACTCATTACCAGCAGACTGGACTACGGAAACGCTCTCTATGCCGGAATTAAAAAAAAAACTTCTCTGCAAACTCCAGACCGTCCAGAACGCCGCAGAAAGACTCATACTCGACATCCCTCGACATGACCAAATCACTCAACACCTCAGCGACCTCCACCGGCCCCCTGTCGGAAGAAGGATAACCTTCAAACTACTCACACATGCCTACAAAGCTCTCCACGACACCGGACCCCAATACCACAACGACCGAATCGCCTTCCACGCCCCTAAAAGAAACCTCTACTCAGCCGACCTCGCCTTAGCCACCGTCCCTCATGTCTACAAGACCAGAGCAAGGGGAAGACCCTTCTCCTACTTCACGGTCAAGACCTGGAACGAACTCCCCCTCCGCCTGCGACGAAGGCGACACTGCACAATTCAGAAAGAGCCTCAAGACCTGGCTCTTCGAGTGACTCCAACTAAGCTGACCACTCCCCCCTCCCTCAGCGCCTTGAGACCCTCATGGGTGAGTAGTGCGCTCTACAAAACCCCTGATTAACTGATGTGGCTTCTGTGTTAATGGGTCAAGATGGATGGCAAGCCGTATATCTTACTTCTAGAAAAGCAATAATAACTTCTGCCACTGCTCAGGTTCCAAGGGATTACCGAACAGAAAGCTTTGGATGCTAAGTTCGACACTTTGATTTCTTTTAGATAAAATGTAGCTTGTCAATGGAATGCTTGCGCAGTTAACATTAACCAAAAGCTGTACACATTTTACTGGATTTCTATTGCACAGATTGCTGACATTCAAACCTTTCGCGAAACTGAGACGTTTGCAGCTTTACACAAAGATTTCTGAATTATGTACATTAAATCCACTGACTTTTGTCATTATGACTCGAATATGTAACTGGCTTAACACACACAAAAACCTGCAGCCAGTGCATTAACATACTGAGCTTCCTAAATCGGATTAGAATAGATTACATGACGGCTCGACATGAGTCATGTAGTCAGTAAATTAACGTACTGAACTATCTCACAACTCCTGCAGCCACTGATCTCCAAAAAAACACTGGACTAAGCATACAGTGCCTTTCAGTTGTTTTCTATGTACATTATCTTCGTCTATGAACTCCTTTCCATTGTTTCAGCTTTTGTTTTTTTGTAAGATTCCTCTTACTCTAGTATTTTTTTCTCTAGTTATTTAGCTCTATTCTATTAGTTCCGCATTTGTTCAATATGGATATGCTTTCTGCATGTGCAATATCTTTGTTTTCTTAATTTCTCAGTGTCCACCTTCGTTTTATAACTGGGTACATTTCCTGCAGCAGCTTTTAAAATCATCTCTTATTCTACCCATATCTTCTTTCAGCCAAGGTGGGCTCATCATTTTTTCTCCTATCGTTGTCAGCAACGTTCATGGGCAGTCCCCGTTTACTATCTCTTCTCCTCCACTTTATTTTTTGCTTCATGAAATGTGCATGAGTTGGCGTGTGATAGGTGAAATGCATCAGAGCCAAGCTCTATGAAGGCCACATACCTTGGTAAAACCTATACGTCTAATGCCTCATGGAAAAGATCCGGCCAATTATGCATGCTGCAGACTCCAGACCTAAGAAACATGCATAAACCACTAATTTAAAAAAATCAGGCAAGGCGCCAGTTAACCAGCACCACACACACAAGCTGTCCCCATTGGCTGAATGCAGAGAACAAGGTCTAAAAGAAGAGGAGGTGGCCTAATCAGTTCAATAAGTAATTAGCCTGCTAGGTAATGCCAACACAACTCTTTCCAACGAAAGGCGAGACCCATCTACTTAAGACCGATCAGAAACTAGAGGAACTGGATAATGAAAAAAGGAGATTCATTTTCAAAGGAGTGTCTCTTTGGGAAATTTTAAGGAGAAGGCCATATTTGTGGGAGTTTTTATCTACATCTTAAAATTTCAGAAAGATTTAAAAGGGTTTTTAGTGACAGAGTTCTTACCAGGAGAACAAGGAGTCGGTTGCCGGTCAATTTCAAAATGGGCCTAGAGGCTTCATGGTCCGTGCAGTAACTTTGGATTTTCTTCCAGACAAGGTTTTTTTTAACTCCAAGGCAGACAGCTCGGGGGAAAGGACATGAGGAGAGAGACATCAGTGGGGAAGAGGAGAGAGACATCAATGGAGAAGTTTAGCTGAGTATCGAACAAGACCTTATAAATACCCCTATTGTGTGACAAAGATGTTAAATAGCAATGGACTGGTCGAAGAAACCTAGGGCACCCCAAAAGGAAGAGAGTAGGAAGACAAGATAAAGTCTCCCAGCTGGACCGACTGTTCATGACCAAAGAGGAGGAATTAGGCAACTCCCAAGCTGTTCCAGTCATACCGATCCTCCCCAAACGCCTCACCAGCAGCCCATGATTCACAGTATCAAAGGGTTTTCAAAGATCAAGCAGGGTCAATGAGGCTCCTCCACCCTGATCAAGAGACAGCCTAATCTCCTTAGTGGCCTAAATAAGGGCAGTCTGTGCCCAGCACGGAAACTGAATTGTGTGACATCCAGGATGTTACTGGTGTGAATATTTTCCCCAGTTGTGTATTCAACACTTTTTCAAAAACTCTGGCAGGCAGGGGAAAGCAGGAGATGGGCCGAAAGCTGCTAGGATTGCTGGAATCAAGCAAAGGTTTTTTTTAATAAGAAGTAGGACAAGATCTTTCTTCCAAGCCAAGGGAAATGATCCGAATGGTAAACTGGATTACTATATACTGGATAACTATAAATCTTCACGACAATGGAATATGCTACCGCTGGACATACCCTTTTGGCCTGTCCTTTCAGCCTATCCTGGATGCACAGAAGGCGGCCATCCTCTTGGACATTACGATTGACACCTCCTCTGGGCCCTGTTGCTTGGGAGGTGACAGACCAGGACCTTAGAGGAGATCAGGAGAAAAATGCCAGAGGGCCCGCCCATAAACAGGTTCACCCCTCTGTTGGAGAACCTAGAACCACCCGCACTGCAGTCTGAGGGGTCTGGACCAATGGCCCCTGGGAGCCGCCTACTGTGAGGGGTTGTTCGCCAACCTCCGGAACTGACTAAAGGGGATCAAGAAAGGCTCTGGGCCCGAGGACCGCAGCAGGTCTTGGAGATACGGGGAAACGCTAGACTTCGCCACGAGGTATGTTGGTCACAATGGACATCTATGGACTGCCACTAAATCACACTCGGATAGTATGACTAAAATGACGATTTGAGGGCTTTGATAAGGAGGAACTTATCTTACTGACAGCATGCGCAAAAGACTATTAAGAGAAATCATGGGGTCTCCTTGTTGGGTCTCGGTGAGGTGGTTCCCTGACGCTTTAAGAACTGTGCAATTGGTGGGGGAGTAAGAAGTGAGCACCTTCAGATACACAGGTACAGGAGAGGTGCAAGTTGATGAATGGACGCATATACTTACGGTTTTTGGCTGGCCTGGCCAAACGGGAGTGGGAGGGAGGCCCATACTACTCTCCCAGTGGGCTGGTGCCGTTGGAGCGAATTTGTTCTCCTGTGAAGCTGCACAGAACTGGGGAGACACTTGATAATGATGAGGGACCAGTTGACCCACATACGTTACACAGCAGATTCGACCTGGTACTTTACCGGGCCAAAAACACTAAAATACTCTTTGGTTGTTAGTTAGTTCTTGTTTTCTGAGTTGTTATAGATGGTTTGCAGGAAGCTGTGAGCTGGAAGGGTAAGGGTGAGTCTGTCATGCAGAGGATGTCCAAATGCCCTTGATCCTGCTCATATTCGCGAGCCACTTATTCAAACACTCGAGATGATTTGTCTCATTTAATACACGAGTACTGACTTCACTAATTAAAAAGATGGCAGTTTGGCAGACATCCCATGAGTCTGGCCGGGATATTATTTGCTTACAAAAATCCCTTAGTATCTTTTTACAGGAAACCCACTTATTATGCAAACACCAGGGGAAAATGTAACTTTTGACATACCCTTTGAGCTATCATGCATCGGCTAATACTAAACAAAAGGGGGTGTCAATATACTTGAAGCAAAATCTCCCCCAATATAATCACACACACGTGTAAGGATAAGGAAGGGTGGTACTGGATTTTGGTTGGGACACTCTACGGCACATCTCTTACCCGAGCTACGGTATAGCTGCTGAACTCTGCTCAAGACGCATTTCTGGTAGCCTTTCTAGAGAAGTTGGCTACAATAGCCAGAGGGGACATCATCCTAATTTGAGATCTTTATTACAGTCTGGAACACCCACATAAACAGGGAGATGAGTCCAGATGTGAGCACAAGAGCTTTCTCCAAAAGGCTCAAAAAGGCACTTGCAGATTCATGATGCCTGGAGGGAGCTATATGGGAACCAAGGCCAATACTTTTTATTTGCACGTGCACCGTACTCACTTGAGAACTGACTGTATTCTACTGAGTAACTTCCTGATGGGACTTAGCTAAGCCACAGTAACTGGACCGATACCTGTCTCCGACCGTGCGCTGGTCAGGATTCGGCTGGCTTTGGAAGAGGAGAAAACACTGGGAACTTGGAGACTGAGCCCGTCCCTACATCCCGGGGTGAGGGAAGGACTCAAAGCAGCGATCCAAGGGCACTTCATAGCCATAGCAGTTGAACAAACATGACTGTGTAAGCTTGAAGTAAAGAAGATTGAAGATGAGATTAGAGAGCTTGAGCAGCACAGGATACAACAACCCTCCTGTCGGGTCACTCGAGCGCTCATGTATGGCCAGGAGCCAACTGAGAATGCATTATACCAGCAAGGTGGAGCTTTACTTGATCCACCTTACAAATCTGTCCTATGTAGACGGCGACAAACTGGACACTCCCTTGGCCGGACTCCTGCAAGAAGAAAAGGAAAAAGAGTATGTCCGTGAAATAATGACCGCTTTGGGGGCCCGACTATTGAGTGGTGAAGATAAAGTCAATGAATTCCGTGGATACTATGCCCAACTGTACTGGGGAACATCCCCTCACCAGAGGACAAAGAAGCTTTTTTGGAATCGATCTCCCTGGCCGCATTAACAGACACCCAATGCGACTCTCTGGAGGGAGAGATCCTCCCAGTGGAGGTGTGTCTAGCTATCAAAACCTAACCCCAATAAAATGCTGAGGACGGATAACTTTACTGCCCAGTTCCATAAAATACAGTATTTCTACTTAACGACCGAACTCACAACCCTGTTTAACCACTACACAGGTGCGGGAGCCATCACTCTGACGATGGGAGAAGCTAAGGTGACTGTGATCCCGAAGCCTGGAAAAGACGCAAGAGTTTGCACCTCTTATCACCTGAACATTAATGCTAAGCTTTATATGAAGATCTCAGTGACCCGACTCAACACAGTATTGTCCTCCTGGTGCACGCTGACCAGAGTGATTTTTTTCAGGGCCACAATAATATTAGAACAAATCTGGGCGATTCTCCTATCTCTTGATGTGGAGAAGGCCTTCGTTAGGGTGCACTGGAGTTTCCTGCCCCTCATCCCACAGCACATGGGCCTCATACATAAATCGTTGCACATACCTTCTCCATCTATGCTAATCCAGTTGCTAGATTCACCATGAATCGTTCCCTTTCCAGACTGTTCAGATTAAACAGGGGCACCAGACAGGGATGCCTCCAGTCACTGCTTGTGATTTATTGAACCCCTGGCATGTCTAATTCAACAGACTGTCACAAGTAGGACATTTTGGGCCAGAGAATTTAATCTCCCTATATAATGTTCTCTTGAATCTAGGATCACCAGCTACCTTAGATTCCGGCGGTTGTTGGTGCAGGCCTTCGAAAAAGTATCAGGATACAAGATCAACTATGACAAATCCGGGAGGCGTGGCTAACAACGTGGCCGGGTAGCTGCGTTCAGCGCGAGCTGCCCTGGCCTTGTACTAAATACTGCAGCCATCCGGCTCAGCGCGCGGTCTCTTAAGATGGCGGCTGTGGCGCTGTAGTCAGAGCGGTGAACCGGCGTGGAGGGGCTCTCCCCGAGGGGGCTGCCGTGCGCTGAGCGGAGCAATGGCCGAGGCGCCTTTGACCAGAGCCGCGACGCAACCTGATCCACCGTGATACCGCCGAACTCCGTGACCTTTGGCTTTCCTGGAGACTTCCTGGACTGGCGCGGCGGAGCCGCCCCTGCCGACAGAGTGCCGGGTGCTCCTCTGCGGATGGCGCCGGGGTGCCACCTGCGGCGAGTGGTTGCTGCCGACACACGAGCTACCAAAGGGTGGGTAACCCAGCGAAAAGGTTACTGGCTCCCTCTCGCCTAGCCCTGCCTGGGTGTGGCCCGTGAGTGCTGATTCAAAAGGGGCCCCGTGGATGAGGCCCTGGGCGTCTGGACTCCCCCCTGGTTGGTGGAAAATATCTTCTGTATTGCATAGTGGAGCTGGAGGAGCGCTCCGCTAGTGTACTTTGTCTTCCCCTTTTGCTACAACACAGGATATAAAATCAACTGGAGTAGGTCAACTCTAAATCCAGTTGGGGGGGGAGGTGGAGCCCCAAACATACCCCGGTTGTTTACGTTGGTCGACCGAAGGGTTTACTTATCCTGGCCTCTACATCATTACAGATGAGACAACGAGCCTAACAAGTAATATTAGGTGGGTCCTCTCGATCTTTCAGGAAGACGTAAAGAGATGGAGAAGACTTCCTTTAACTATTATGGGGAGGGCCGCTTTGTATAAAATGATGCGTTTGTTCCTCTGGGCACTGTGGCACTTCAGACTCTGCAGAGGAATCCATACAATGGGGGTTTGTCCCGTCCAGACACTAGGGCATACTAAAGAGCATCCCACCTAATAGTTATCAATGACTGGATCCACGCACCGGGAGGTCACTCGACATATTGGTTGGAACGGTTACAGTTTAGGGGACGTACGCACCTTCACTATATTTATGGGGGTAAGGGAAGCAGGCGCTTGTTACAGGCGACCCAGAGATCATTAGAGGCATGGAAAAGCTAAGTGTACCAGGGAAACCCCACTGTGGGAAGGATGTAGGTTGACCGAGGTGGGGACGCTAAGAGGCTTTAAGAAATGGGACCTGATAGGCATTTCTAAAATGGGGATATCTTGGACAAGGGTCAGTTGGCCTCTTTTAGCACACTCGAGGACAGGTATCAGCTACACGACACTCAGGCATATGCATACTGAAACATGCATGGACTACGGAGGGGCTGGAGGGGGAGACATTGCCCGAAAACGTACTGTTAGAGGGTCGACTCTAGCAGGAGGAGATCCAGGCTAAAGCCATCTCACTTACTTATAAGACGTTATTCAACAATATGCTCGACAAATTAGGTCCACTCCGAACTAAATGGGAAACTACTACCAGTGTTCGGGAAGATATAGATTGGGAGGCTGCTCTCATACATCCAAGAGAAGTGACAAACAAACTTTGGTTACGTCTCATCCAATACAAGATCCTCCATCGCACTTACTTTGATAGAGCACTATTTCATAAAATAGGAAGGGTGGAAAGTCCAGAATGCCTTCGGTGCCAGGTAGCAAACGGAACGTTCATACATATTCTGTGGGAATGTACAAAGATCCAGGTATACTGGGGAAAGATTGTGAGGGAGCTTAATAATATCCTTGAAGTCCAAATAGAATCAGAGCCATGGTTTCTTCTCCTAGGAACACAGGAACAAACACAACAGACCCCCCTAATGCAAGTAGCCACAACACTGTAGACCTGGGACAAATATATGAGCACACCGGGGCTGCTGACCCATCCCTCTTCCTACATCCCGATTCGCTACAAGGCTGCATTCATGCCCGCATTGGACAGCCACGCTTTGCACAATGATTCCAGATATGTACGAGGTTTTGACAGCGAAATCCTTTCAGCAGTGGAAGGAGACATATGGTGTCTCCAAAACTGAGCCTCTACGGTATGCCCAGCTATGGGCAAAAGCGCTTTTTGAGCTACAGCTCTCCAAACTAATAGGGCACACAAGGCACCGTTGCAGCGCTGTACCAACTTCTACTGACACATAACACCTCTCCCTCGTGGCGACATAATCGGGAATGGGAGCAAGCCCTGGGTCTACAGGTGAAGCCGAAATGCTGGGATAAGCTGCACAGAAACAAATACTCCTCATTCCTGAGGAAACAGATACACTCCGTATAGACTACATTGCATGTATCTTAACGCCTCGCCTAGGTGCTGGAGAGGATGTGGCCCACTAGGCGACATACTTCACATAGGGTGGGGATGTCTCGTAATTCAACGTGGAGGAGGTGTCGAAATTTCTTTGGACACTTACTCCTCTGCAGTTGGAGGACACAGGAGAGGGTAGGGGAATATTAACATATTGGCAATGGCTACACGCTCAAAGGAGACAGATGTAATCTACACCAAAAAGAAAAAAAGGAAACTGAGGCTCTAACTGTAGACAGTGCTTTCTCGAGGTCACCTCTAGGACTTGACAAACATTGTGATACATTTGAAATCCTAGGTACTTGACAGGTATGGCTTCCCATTTTTCTAAAATGGTGTCAACTCCTTCTAGTCTATTTTGATCAGTCACTGGGTGCAGTGAAAAATTACAATTTTATCCTAGTTAGTATTTACCCCAAACAGAATTCATCCAACAGGTTTAACTCAGGCAGGCTATTAGCATGGTTTCTCAAAAATAGGGGAGCATTATCAGCATACAGTGAGACCAAGCACACTGTATGGGGAAGCTGAATCCTCCAATCTGGGGCTTTTCGGTGAAGTGTGCATTGAAACAACTCCAAGTCAATAGCAAACAAAAACGACAAAAGGGTACAAGCCCTGTTGCCTACCCCTGTGCATGAGCCATTGTTGGAAACTAACTGCCCGGTTCCTACTCTTGCCAACGGTAGGGCGCTTGACAGTTTAGTTCATTTCAGGAAATTTTAATTTATTCCTTGAATAGGTAAAGCCAAAGCAAGCTATCAAATGCCTTCTCTAGGAGGCAATAGCCAAGATTTAAGGTAATTATGGACTTTTATCCAAAAGATTAAAAAAAAGGCGTCTCATATTAAAATGAGTGTTGTGGCCGGGGAGGAAGCTACTTAGGTTGCAATGCCCAAGACCTGGGATTAACGATAGCTATCGTCTCGCTATCTTTTTCCCCAGTACCGTCTATTCAGAGTTAAATAAAGATAATAGTCTATAGAATTTAAAGTCCTGGGAATTTCGTCCTGCCTTTGGTAGCAATAATTATTCGGGCTTCCCTGTTTATTTCAGGCAGGATGCTCTTAATGAATGCGTCTTCGTACATAGTCAATAGCTTTGGGGACAAATTCATTTTGTAGAAGAATAATAATCTAAACTTGAAGCTATTAGGCGCATATTTTATTCTAACTCAGATGCGTTAGGCCTTTTTGTTTCTAACTTTTTTACTATACAACTTCGTGTTTCTCTTCATTTTGGAGACCACAAATGTTTTTGTTCAACAGGATTGATCCTAACCTTTCACCAGAAGTGTGAAACAAACTGCCTAAGTATATTATACATAAAAGTTGTCCTGGGAGTGAAGCTTTGATACAAGTAGCTTCTTTCAGGAGTTCTCATTAGAGCAGAGAGCTAGCAACTGGTTTATGTTTGTGTTGTATGGGAGTGATTGATAACGTTTCTCAAATACTGCAACCAGAGACTGGCTACTTTGGGTAACTCTGAATTTTTACAAAATTAACCTGTATAATTAGTGTGCGTCCAGAACAGACCAGCGGATTCGTAATACCATGTGGCCCGAGGATTGATAATTAAAACCCATGAGACTTGCCGTACATGAAGAGTGTTCTGCCTTTTCTTAGAAAGCTAACTAAGAAAAATATGCCAAAGCGACAGCAAATCAATATGTTGAAGCTCAGTCTTAGTCAAAAACACAGTGCAGCATACCTTATCATTTATAAAGTTATATGTCCCATGAATTAGGGCTTGGTTTTGTTTAAAAAAAGAACTGAGAGCCTTATTTGATATCAAACTACACTATTAAACCATGTCTTTTACTGGTATGCACGTGCAAGCAGGCTGGGGAAATATGCTAGCTTGTTTTTGGTTCTTTATACAATGTCACCCTATTATCTTAATTACTTTTGGTTTTCCAGTTGGTGTAAGGGAGTAATCAGTCTCCTTCCAGGAGGAGCAGATAGGCTCCAGTTGCTTTTATTTCTGGCTAACCAGTTTAGCCATTTCTTGTGTCATTCCACTCCAGGGGTTGTCCCCGAAAACCTGCCTCTCTTTGAGCAGTGTACAGAGCATTTAAAACACTGGCAATCTTGTCTAACCTCCATTGTTTCTGGATGAGCAAAAATTCCTTCAAAACTGACACTGACAAAACCGAAATTCTAGTCGTCCACGAGAACTCTTCTAGTAGTTTGGCAGATTTAGGGCAAATCAAACTAAGCAGTCCCCCCTTTCGGTCACCACAGTTTGTAATCTAGACTTTCTTTTTGATCAAACTTTCTTGCTAGCCCATGTCCTTAACAGCATCTCTTCTGGTTTTTCCCACATTCGCCTTCTGTGTAATATTATTTCTCTCTTGCCATTGAAGGTTTGTTAGACAACTGTCCAGGCATTGACTCTTTTTCACTTGGACAGCTGCAACTCCCTGTGCCTCTCTCTGCCGTAATGCATTTGTTCATGGACGGATGATCAGAATCCAGCATGCTGAAATCCAACTTATTCTTTTAATAACACTATCAAGTCCACTCTCTTTTTATGTATTGCCACTTCCCCGGTTTCTGATCTAAAACCATATAATTTTAAAATCTCTAGCCATTGTTCACCATGCTTTCCAGCATCAAGGCTCTAAGTATCTGCAATCCAACTTTTCTCACAACTGTCCCTTTAGATTACTGCGTTCCTCTTCTCCTCGCTTGCTCTCTTCACCCAAATTCTGCTTTTCCCACCTTGATGGCCATCTTTTCTGATTCCTGACAGTCAAATACTGATACTCTTTAGCCCTCTCAATAAGACTTATGAATGACCACCTTGCCCTTCGTAAATCTTTGCAGACTTTTCTATTTTCAGCATCTCCCAAAATGTATGTTTCCCAACTGAATGCTAGGATACACTTCAATGTGTCAGGACACTTTCAAATGACTAGAAAAGAATATGGCAGCAACATGTCCACTTTTGCAACAGGAACATCTATTTCTGGAACTTGTCCTTCTTTCTGCTGATCTGGTACAAGCTGCTGACATTCTCTTGTACCATGCGGCCTTCTTAGAAGAAATGACATTAGAAATTATATAAACCTAGAGATGTTTAGTCTCTCTGTTAAGTTTATATAGCCCTCTTCTCTACATTTGATTTAGTGTATCACTATAGTGTTGTCTTCCATGATAATTCAGTTGCATCAAATTTGTGGTAAAAGACAACAAAGAGCAAATTTGCTCTCAGCTCCTAGATAATGACGGGCCTACGGGATTGTTCACTGGCAATTGGTTCTTCTGTGTGTGTCTTGAACTCAACAGTGATAACATCATGGACGTCATTTAGGAGTTGCCAGGGGTCGCAAATGCGGCCCCTGCCTTGCCCCTTGCAACCCCTGGCATTGCATTTGCGACCCCAGGTCTCAGGGGTGGCAAACCCAGTGCCAAGAATGCAGGGGCAGCTGCCATTCTTTATTCCAGCCTGTTTTCTTTATACTAATTGTGAATAATATTCTATTATTCACTATTAGTGTAATAAAAAGAGCACAGTTAGTGAAAATGCCTTAAAGCACAAGTTACTACTTGTGTAACAATACATCTGTAAGAGACATTAGTTAGTATTAGATTCCTTACCTTAGAATATCCCCAGACGTCAGACTGGATCCGGAATTTTTTGCGTAGCAGTACCCTTGCGTGTCGGTAGGCGTCGTCTGCGGCTCCACGTCCGTCGTCGGCGTCGTGGGCGCCGTGATGACGTCGTCGGAGTACTTAGACGCCGCCTCCGCGTGCTGACGTCAGTTCTTAGACACAGCTTTTCCGCGCCAGAAGCGCTGAGCCATGTTAAAAACCAACACTGGTGCCATTGAAACTAGGGCCCTGAAAGGGGATAACCCTAACCCTAGATATCGGTTCGCAGAACGGGGAGAATGGGTGGGTCGGTAAGGAATCTAATACTAACTAATGTCTCTTACAGATATATCGTTACACAAGTAGTAACTTGTGCATCTGAAAGAGACACGTTAGCATTAGATTCCTTACCTTAGAATAGATACCGCAGCAATACCATCGCCGGTGGTGGGTCTGCGAACCAATAATCACACCAGAAAGTCCTGGAGGACAGAACGGCCAAAGAAGCCATCCCTCCGGACTTGGCTGTCCAGGCAGTATTGTCTTGCAAACGAGTGCAGCGATGCCCACGTAGCTGCCTGACAGATGTCTTGTAAGGGCACTCCCCGGCCCAGGGCAGTTGTAGTCGCCGTGGCTCGGGTGGAGTGAGCCTGCAATCCAACAGGGGGCTCCTTTCTAGCCAAGGAGTAGCATGTCTGGATACACAAGATGATCCACCGGGAGATGGTCTTCTTGTGCACCGCTTTCCCCTTCTTAGCGCCCACGTAACCAACAAAGAGTTGGTCATCCACCCGGAACTGGCGTGTGCGATCTTAATCGAAAGAGAGCGCACGTTTTGGGTCCAGACGGTGGAGCCGCTCTTCCTCTTTAGAGGGATGCGGTGGCAGAAAGAAGGTTGGCAAGGTGATAGACTGCCCGACGTGGAAGGCTGTGACAACCTTGGGCAGGAAAGATGGCTTAGTCCGCAACACAACCTTGTCCGGATGGACAGAAAGGAAAGGGTATGTACATGAAAGAGCCTGGAGCTCACTCACTCTCCTGGCAGAGGTGATGGCAACCAGGAAAGCAGTCTTTAAAGTGAGAAGACGGAGAGGACAGTTGTGAAGAGGCTCAAAGGGAGCACACATCAGAAATGTAAGAACAAGGTTCAAGTCCCACTGAGGCATCACAAACGGAACAGGAGGGAATGTGTGTGATGCCTTTTAGAAATCTATTTACAATAGGGGACTTGAACAAAGAAGGTTGATCAGGCAGCCTCAGAAAGGCTGAAAGGGCAGAAAGGTAGCCCTTGATAGAGCCCAGAGCAGAGCCCTGCTGGGCAAGAAAAAGAAGGAAGAGAAGAACCTCAGAGAGAGGGGCAGCAAGAGGATCCACAGCCTTTGCTGTGCACCATGCCACAAATCTGTTCCACCTGCAGGCTTATACCGTTTTTGTGGAGGGACGCCTGGCTGGCAGAATGACATTACAGACTTCAGGAGGCAAGTCAAATGGCCTCAACTGTCGCCGCTCAATCTCCAAGCATGAAGGTGGAGACTGGACAGGTTCGGGTGGAGGACCGTCCCCTGCTGCTGCGACAGAAGGTCCTCCTGAAGAGGCGGACGAACCGGGGGAATCGACTGACATACTGAGTAGCTCTGGATACCAGTACCTTTGTGCCCAGTCCGGAGCCACAAGGATGACTTGGGCCCGGTCGCGCTTGATCTTCTTCAGCACTCTGGGCAGAAGTGGTAGAGGCGGAAAGGCATACAATAGACCGCAACTCCACTCGCGACGAAAAGCGTCTCCGAGCGAGTGCCGCCTTGGAAATTCCAACGCGCAGAACTGATGACATTGCGCGTTCTCTTCGGTGGCGAATAGATCTAACCAAGGCTCTCCCCATTGCCGAAAAAGGCCTTGCGCCACGTCCGAGTTCAGACGCCATTCGTGATCCATCATGCACCGACGGCTGAGCTCGTCCGCCCTGGCATTCAGAGAACATGCCATGTGTTGAACCACCAGGGTCACGCCCTGGCGTTCCAGCCATTGCCAGCAGCGCAGAGCCTCCTGGCAAAGGGTCCACGACCCCACCCCGCCCTGTTTGTTGCAGTACCACATGGCGGTGGTGTTGTCCGTGAACACCTGCACTATACTCCCCCGGACAGAGGGGAGGAATGCCTTCAGTGCTAGATGAATCGCCCGTAACTCCAACAGGTTGATGTGGAGCCGGGCCTCCGCCAGAGACCAGAGGCCTCTGATCTCCGCCTCTCCCATGTGGCCTCCCCAGCCCTGGAGGGACGCGTCCGTCACAACTACGTGCTCCGGTTGGGGAAGGGAGAGGAATCTGCCGCTGACCCAATCGCGGACCATGAGCCACCACTGCAGCTGTCTCGCAGTGCCCGCCGAGATCAGGACGTGGTCGGACAGGTTGCCCTGATGCTGGGCCCACTGAAACTTCAGGTCCCACTGCAGAGCCCGCATCCGCCACCTGGCGTGATGCACCAGAAGGATGCAGGAGGCCATCAGCCCCAGAGTCAACCTGACCGAGACCCGGGATAACGGCTGAAAGATGGGAATCAGAGCCTGAATATCCCGGACCCGCTGTTCGGGTGGATAAACCCCAAACCGCGCTGAGTCTAGAAACGCTACGATGAAGAGGAGCTTCTGAGAGGGGCACAGGTGTGACTTTGGCACATTGATGGAGAACCCCAGCCGGTGCAGGAGATCTGCCGAGGTCTGGAGGTGGTTGACTACTGTCTGGGGCGAGCCCGCCTTCAACAACCAGTCGTCCAGGTAGGGGAAGACTGAAACCCCTAACCTGCGCAGATGATCTGCGACCACCGCCATCACCTTTGTGAACACCTGTGGGTCGCTGGTAAGGCCGAAGGGGAGCACGGTATACTGAAAGTGCTTGTGGCCAACCATGAACCGCAGGTAGCGCCGGTGGGCCGGCAGGACGGGGATGTGGAAATAAGCGTCCTGCAAGTCCAACGCTACCATCCAGTCTCCTGGGTCCAGGGCAGCTAAGACCTGAGCCAGTGTCAGCATTTTGAACTTCTCCTTCCGGAGGAAGCCATTGACGCTCCGTAGGTCCAAGATAAGGCGTAGGCCCCCTTTGCCCTTCTGGGGTACCAGAAAGTAGTGGGAGTAGCAACCACACCCTACTTCTGGCCCAGGACGCGCTTGATGGCCCCCTTGGCCAAGAGGGCCGTAACTTCCTCCTGCAGAAGTCGCAAATGATCCCCGATACACGGTGGTTCTGCGGTGGCATGGCTGGAGGAGTCGCCTCGAAGGGGAGGGAGTAGCCCCTTCGGACGATCTGCAGCACCCACCTGTCCGATGTGACGGTGCGCCAGTGGAGGAGGTGATGGCGAACCCTGCCCCCCACTGGCGTCACATGGGCCTGAAAGCACGGACTAGGAGGGTTTTGAGGCGAATGCTGCGGGGGAAGGTGTGGACTGACCTCGCCGTTGTCCCCGACCGCCACCACGGCGGTTTTCACGGCCGCCACCGCGTTGGGTATTACCATGCGGAGCGTGGCTGGCAGCACGTGCGGGTACACCCCTTCCGTGGCCACGAAAGGAATGAAAGGCAGCGATTGCTGGCGCGGGGCCGAGAGGCCCAAGGACTTGGCCGTAGCCCTGGAGTCCTTAAAGCGCTCAAGCGCATGGTCTGCCTTGTCGCCAAAGAGGCGACGGCCATCAAACGGCATGTCCATCAGTGTGTTTTGGACATCGGCCGAAAAGTTGGTGGACCTCAACCAGGCCTGACGTCTGACCGCCACTGTCGTTGCCATCGCTCTACCTAGTGAGTCGGTGGTATCCAGGCTACACCGGATAGAATACTTGGCTGCATCCCGGCCCTCCACAAGGGCTTGGCCGAGTTTGGCCCGTACCTCCAACGGACACTCTGGCAGAACTTCCGCAACCGTATCCCACAGAGAGTGGGTGTAGCAGCCCAAGAGGCATGCGGTGTTGGAAGACCGCAGTCCCAGACTAAGGGATGAGAAGATCTTTTTACTGTACTGCTCATACCTCTTGGATTCCCTGTCCGGCGGAGCCGACGGGAATGTGTTCTGGGAATTGGAGGCCTGGATGACCAGGCTCTCGGGGGTGGGGTGGGTGGACAGGAAACATGGGTCACCTGGAGCCGGGCGGTGGCGTCTGGCCACGTTCCTATCTACAGGCGAACCTGTAGTGGGCTTGGACCAAGTGCCCAAAAGAACGTCGGTCAAGGCCTCATTAAACGGCAGCAGAGGCTCAGTTGAGCATGACTGCGGCTTAAGGACCTCAGTGAGGAGGTTAGTCCTCACGGCCGCGACAGGGAGCTCAAGGCCCAAGTCCTTGGCTGCCCTCGTCAACACCACACTGTAGGTTGCCCCCTCCTCCGTAGCCACGGTAGGAGGCGAGACAAAGCCAGTGTCGGGCGAAGTGTCCAGACTACTGGCATCCCCAAGTTCACCTGTCCAGACCTCCTGGGACTGACATTCACGAGTCAGAGGGTCCTCAGACCCCTCTCAATACTCCTCATCACCCATCTCCTGATACTCAGGGTCAGAAAAAGATGGGGCTGGCTCATGGAAAGTAAACTCTCCGAACGGCGTCTGAAGCGGCGCCCAGCGGCGCCGCTTCGGTGCCGGAACCGGGACGAGGGAGGCATCGGGGACGGCAGGCGCGGGGGAGGTTGTTAAGTCCACCGGCGACAGCCCAGAACCGGATCCAGCGGGGCCCTGCGGTGCCGGGCCCGAAGGCACCGGCGGCGTCGGAGCCGAAGCACCCGACAGCGTCGGGGCCAAAGCCGCCGACCCGCTAGGACCCACAGACGGGTCCGCTGGGCCCGAAGGCGCCATGGAGCCCGTCGGAGGAGAGAGGGACCTCATGGCCATGAGGAACCGCTCGATCTCCTCCGGCGTCGCGTTAGGCCCAGGGACCGGAGGGTATGAAGCCGGACGCGGCGCCTGCGACTCCGACGGAGCCGCGTGGGCGGTGTCACCAGAATCCCCGGCCACGTCGTGCGAGCGTCGGGGGGGAGTCGGAAGAGCGATGACGTCTCTTCGACTTCTTATGCTTACCTGACGACTTCGACCCGGAGGAGAGATGTCGACTCCCGGAGCTCCGATGGCTCCTCTCCCTCGACTGGTCCCTCGACCTCCGTCCGGACCGGGACCGTTCTCTGCGCGGGACCGACTGCCGGAGTTCGAGTCGCTTGCGGGACCGCTCCAGCCTAGCTTTCGAAGTCAGGGCCCGACAGTCGGAGCAGGTCTTGTCGTCGTGATCGACGCCGAGGCAGTGGAGACACCGACGGTGAGGGTCGGTGACCGACATCAGTCGGTTGCAATCCTCACAGGGTTTGAAACCTGGCATCCCTACCGGCACTGATTGGGGTCGAAGACTCGAAAAAGGATGATCAAAAGATCAAAAAGAGTTAGTCAAAAAGTGACTAAGGTACCACTTTTTCCGGATCTGCGCTGCTGCCGCGGAAAAAAGAAGAACTGACGTCAGCACGTGGAGGCAGCGTCTAAGTACTCTGACGACGTCATCACGGCGCCCACTACGCCGACGACGGACGCGGAGCCGCAGACGACGCCTACCGATGCGCAAGGGTACTGCTACGCAAACATTTCTGGATCCAGTCTGACGCCTGGGGATATTATAAGGTAAGGAATCTAATACTAACGTGTCTCTTTCAGATATGTATGTTGCGTGCATGCTTGAAGTTCAGAATGTGTTTATGTGAGAGAAAGTGAGTGTCTGCATGTCCAAGCATGTATGGGTGAGTGAGAGTTATTGACAGGTTGAGAGTGAGAATGTGTTAGACTCAGCCCCTGATTTAATTCAATACAAGGATTGTCTAACATTGTAAGCAAGTTTGTAGATATATATAGCACAGCTTATCACCCGTGAGGGTAGCCAGGCAAAGTCCATGGACACAGACAGATTAAGTTGCCCAGAATCACAGGCTATTGAGCAGAGACTAGAACCTGGATTCCCAGCTCCCGAGTCAGAAGCTCTGGTCCCTGTGCCACATCCTCCACTTTACTATTCTTTGACGCAAGGCAACGCTGCACCAAAGAGGCTGCACTGCCTTGGATAAAAAGGAGAGAGAAACAAATGCACCATATCTGCTAAAATATAGGGTATTGTTTCTCGCTTTCGGTTCTTGTGCACTTTTGGCAGGTACACACCAATGACCAAAAGCTTTTCTCACTTTGTATGTGTGCTGTACAATGCACCAAACATAGAAATTTTGAAAAACTTGGAAAAATGTTAACATTTCTTCTTTTTATGCCAGCATCAAATAGTAGTAAGATTTTGGTGCGAATTCCGCTCTACCAATGTTCGTAGATAGGGATTTGTGTCAAAACCCAAGGGAGGTTGCATGGGAACACCCATGCACCACCTCTGGAACACCCACTAGATGCAAAATAATGCAAAGCAGTGCACAGCCCAATTTGCATTATTTTGAGATACTATCCAATGCAAATCAGAATTGCATTGGATAGTAAATCCCACCCCAACACTATGGGTGCAGTGATGTCTCTACCTTGTCAAAGAGTATGGAAGACTGATACCCAATATACAACAAGCACAGTATGAATGCACTGAGAACCTCCAGCAGAGAGGAATTAGGTGTGCTTTTTCAAAATGGCAATAAAGGTGTGACACCAACCCAGGCGAAAGTAGGAGATGAGCACCTTTTCGAATATGAATGAAGATCTTTCTATTGAAAGTTCTGCTCGCCTATCTCACAGCAGCAGACATTTCTGTGAACTGGCAAAATGGGCAATATTGGTGTATTGCTTCTGAAGATTATTGAAAAGGGTCATACGTTTCTACTGTTGTGAGCCTGATCATATTGGTTAGTGTTTCCATACCTTGGATCATCAGGCCCGTTTATAATGGGATTCATAAAGGGGGTGGTGATCGACAGAGTATCTGAATTAAGCAGAACACTCCTACCCAGTCAAAAGATCAGGGCTTGATCCATCACCGTTTTTTAGCTCACTGCACCATCCCAGCTCAGAACCTGGCTACATGCAAATTAGTCTGACCCTGGCCCAGTGCATCATGGGAACAGGGCAGACCAAACTACCAAGCCAATTCTTTACTGGAAAGGAAACAAGCTTCCGGGGACCGGTTTCTGGCATTACAGCCGTCTTCGGCCCGGCTTGCTTGAATCCTGATGGTGCAGTGAGCAAGGGACTCACATCTGAGTATACCCTTCCACACTTGTGGTGGCTAAAACGATTCATAAAGGGGGTGGTGATCGACAGAGTATCTGAATTAAGCAGAACACTCCTACCCAGTCAAAAGATCAGGGCTTGATCCATCACCGTTTTTTAGCTTACTGCACCATCCCAGCTCAGAACCTGGCTACATGCAAATTAGTCTGACCTTGGCCCAGTGCATCATGGGAACAGGGCAGAACAAACTACCAAGCCAATTCTTTACTGGAAAGGAAACAAGCTTCCGGGGACCGGTTTCTGGCATTACAGCCGTCTTTGGCCCGGCTTGCTTGAATCCTGATGGTGCAGTGAGCAAGGGACTCACATCTGAGTATACCCTTCCACACTTATGGTGGCCAAAACGATTCATAAAGGGGGTGGTGATCGACAGAGTATCTGAATTAAGCAGAACACTCCTACCCAGTCAAAAGATCAGGGCTTGATCCATCACCGTTTTTTAGCTCACTGCACCATCCCAGCTCAGAACCTGGCTACATGCAAATTAGTCTGTCCCTGGCCCAGTGCATCATGGGAAACCGGTCCCCGGAAGCTTGTTTCCTTTCCAGTGAAGAATTGGCTTGGTAGTTTGGTCTGCCCTGTTCCCATGATGCACTGGGCCAGGGACAGACTAATTTGCATATAGCCAGGTTCTGAACTGGGATGGTGCAGTGAGCTAAAAAACGGTGATGGATCAAGCCCTGATCTGTTGACTGGGTAGGAGTGTTCTGATTAACTCAGATACTCTGTCCATCACCACCCCCTTTTGAAAGTATTTTGGCCACCATGAGTGTGGAAGGGTATGCTCAGACATGAGTCCCTTGCTCACTGCACCATCAGGATTCAAGCAAGCCGGACCGAAGACGGCTGTAATGCCAGAAACCGGTCCCCGGAAGCTTGTTTCCTTTCCAGTTAAGAATTGGCGTGGTAGTTTGGTCTGCCCTGTTCCCATGATGCACTGGGCCAGGGACAGACTAATTTGCATATAGCCAGGTTCTGAACTGGTATGGTGCAGTGAGCTAAAAAACGGTGATGGATCAAGCCCTGATCTGTTGACTGGGTAGGAGTGTTCTGATTAACTCAGATACTCTGTCCATCACCACCCCCTTTTGAAAGTATTTTGGCCACCATGAGTGTGGAAGGGTATGCTCAGACATGAGTCCCTTGCTCACTGCACCATCAGGATTCAAGCAAGCCGGGCCGAAGACGGCTGTACTGCCAGAAACCGGTCCCTGGAAGCTTGTTTCCTTTCCAGTGAAGAATTGGCTTGGTAGTTTGGTCTGCCCTGTTCCCATGATGCACTGGGCCAGGGACAGACTAATTTGCATATAGCCAGGTTCTGAACTGGGATGGTGCAGTGAGCTAAAAAACGGTGATGGATCAAGCCCTGATCTGTTGACTGGGTAGGAGTGTTCTGATTAACTCAGATACTCTGTCCATCACCACCCCCTTTTGAAAGTATTTTGGCCACCATGAGTGTGGAAGGGTATGCTCAGACATGAGTCCCTTGCTCACTGCACCATCAGGATTCAAGCAAGCCGGGCCGAAGACGGCTGTAATGCCAGAAACCGGTCCCCGGAAGCTTGTTTCCTTTCCAGTGAAGAATTGGCTTGGTAGTTTGGTCTGCCCTGTTCCCATGATGCACTGGGCCAGGGACAGACTAATTTGCATATAGCCAGGTTCTGAACTGGGATGGTGCAGTGAGCTAAAAAACGGTGATGGATCAAGCCCTGATCTGTTGACTGGGTAGGAGTGTTCTGATTAACTCAGATACTCTGTCCATCACCACCCCCTTTTGACCGTTTATAATGGGAGCAGACGTAGTTGGTAAAGTAAGGTGGGTCCCAATTAGGTGCTGTAGCCAGAGGCACAATCTGACCTCATGCAACACCCATCCACATCCTAGTGGAGCATGGAACACTCCCCTCAGCTGAGCCAGAGATTGCCCCGCCAAGATGCCCTCAGCACCCTGCTCTCATTTACCTCCCGTGAGGCCTTTTAGAAGCAGCTGGTAAATGGGAGCAGGAAGGGTCCTTTATTTGGCACGGGATATGGATTTGTATATCTTTAGATAGTAGGATCTGACTATGTACTTATGCTGGACCTCTATAAAAAGTCCCACAGTCCCCTTTTTTGTTGATTGATATGGATTTGCATTTCATTTTTGACAGGCACATGTCCGTTCTGAGAAAAAATAACTTGCAATAGTGAAATTAAGGTGTGTAGATTCTGATCCTATATGTTAATTCCAGCCATCTCATATCCACATAACTAAATCTGGCAAACCCGTAATCGAGGCTGAATGGCTTAAATTAGAGCCGTCATTATAAGGTCTGCTACTTGTTCGAATCGGATCAGCTCCTCTTGTATGACAGTAAAGGAGCGTGGGGGTCAGACAACGTCAACAAGATGTTGTCAGCGAACAAGGATATGAACGATAGTTACTTACCTGTAATCTGTGGTTCTCCAGTATTGGTGTCTTTCATAGATTCACATGCCTGAATCATTCCCCGTCGTCGGAGTGGGAGTCCCAACTAAGCAACCTTTGGGGGGGGGGGGGGGACGCCTTGTTAGAACTGCATCCTCCTTGCCCTCCCGCGCTACTGCGCCCCTGTTCGTCCTACTCTCGGTCTGATCCACATGTTTGACTATAACCTGTACTGCATACTTGCTCATAATTTACTTGTTGTAAAGCGCTCTGATACCCTCAGGTCCAGCTAGCGCTATATACAAATTCCTAAAATAAATAAAATAAAAAATACATAAAAAAGCAATCATTTGTATATAAGAAAACCAAAACCCTTGCTAATACCAACCAGGAAGTAAAGTTGCCCCAAGCTACAATGGAAAAAACTTCCACACTCATGACTATCCTAGTCATTTTGTATAGACCAAACTACAGCCAATTAGGCGCCAGCACCCACTAGAATGCTCTCCCCAGAGACTCAGGCTCTCAGATTTTCTCGCACAGGACTGAAAATAATAATATCGCCTGAGGAGCCTCTGAGAGGAGGTGGGCGGGTGCATGTGAATCTATGGAAGACACCAATATTCAAAAACCACAGATTACAGGTAAGTAACTATTGTTCTTCTCCAGTATTGGGGTGTCTTTCATAGATTCACATGCCTGAATCAGAGTAAATAGCAGTACAAACCATCCTGCTCATAGACGCTTTTTTGCATTCCTATGCATATGTACATTTTGCAAACAATATTACATGAAACATAAGCGTCTAGAAGAGCATAAAAGAGGAGGGAGAACAGAGGCTCACCTTATTTAAAAAGATTGCGAACCACTGCTCGTCCCACTAAAGTATCTGCATCGCTGGCAGCATCCAAGCAATAGTGCTTGGTGAAGGTATGCGTGCTGGTCCAGGTTGCCGCTCTGCAGATATGGTGAAGAGGCACTCTAGCGAAGAGGGCTGTTGAGGAGGATACCGCTCTCGTAGAATGCGCTCTTGGCAATGACTGCAACGGTCTTCCTGCTTGTTAGTGACAGAGACTAATTGCTGAAGACACCCAACGGGCTTTCATCTGTTTAGATACAGTGTATCCTTGACGTATCCTTCCGTATGCTTCAAAGAGCTGATCTGTTTTACGCAATGTAGCAGTTTGTTGGAGGTAAAATTTAAGACATCTCCTGATGTCCAGGGAATGCAAGGCCTTCTCCGCTCTTGTTTGTGGATTAGGAAAGAATGTCTTTAAAAGGACCGGCTCATTAAGGTGAAAGTCGGATGGAACTTTAGGCATGTAGCTTGGATTGGTACGTAGCATCACCGAATTTGAAGTGAACTGTCACTGACTCTACGTGCCGATGTTAGAGTTAGAAGGAGAGAAACCTTCCAGGAAAGGAATTGGAGATCCACTTTATGAATAGGCTCAAAGGGGTGACGCATGAGCTGAGAAAGTACCACATTCAAGTACCAGGAAGGAGGTGGACGCCGAACAGGCGGGAACATTCGAAAAAGGCCTTTGAAGAATTGCTGAATTATTCTAGTGGAATACAAAGAATTAGAGCCATCTTGACGGAATCTAGAAATGGCGGCTAAAAACACTTTCAGTGTGGAATGATACAAGCCAGACTTAGCCAATTGAAGAAAGAACGGTAAGATTTGTTCTGGTTTCGCATGGAGTGGATGTAAGTTGGCCGCGAGACACCAGGCACAAAACCTTTTCCATTTAAGCTTGTAAGTCTTAATAGTAGCAGGCGCTCGAGCGTTGGCTAAAACCTCTTTACAATCCTCTGGGATATTTAGATGGGCGAATTCAACTGGTTGAGGAGCCAAGCTGCTAATTTCAAGGAAGCTGGGTCCGGATGACAAATTTGACCCTCCTGCATTGTTAGAAGATTTGGTAGTGCTTGAAGTTGTATGGGATTGCACTCCGAGAGAAGTAGGAGCTCGGTGAACCAATACTGGCGAGGCCACCTAGGTGCGATGAGGATGAGGCGGCATGGCTGCTGTTTCATTTTCTGGATGACCCTGGAAACCAAAGGAATCGGCGGAAAAGCGTATGCAAATATTTGAGACCAATTCATCGAAAGTGCTTCTCCGCATGAATCCTTGTGGGGAATCCAACTTGCAACGTATGGGCATTTGTGGTTCTGCTTCATCGCAAATAGGTCCAGGTCGGGATGACCCCACTTCTGAAAAACTCTGTCCAGAGTCGGCTGATGAAGTTCCCATTCGTGATTTGTCGCTGTCGCTCTGCTGAGAGAATCGGCGAGGACATTGGACATCCCCGGAACGTGTGTTGCTGACAGATTTATCCTGTGATCTAGAGCCCAACTCCAAATCTCCTGGGCCTCCTGAGAAAGAAGGGCCGATCTTGTGCCCCCTTGTTTGTTCAAGTAATGCATACTTGTTGTATGGTCTGTTCTGATTAAAACTGTGGATCCGTGTATTACCGTTCGAAAAGATTTGAGGGCCAGAAAAATTCCTCTCAACTCTAGAAGGTTGATGTGCCACTTCTTTTGATGTGCATTGCATTTCCCATTGACGGTCATTCCCTGTAGGTGTGCCCCCCATCCTTCCAGGGAAGCGTCCGTGGTGATGGTGTAACTTGGTATCTCCGCTAGGAATGAACGCCCTTTTTGCAGATTCTCTTTTCGGGTCCACCATAGAAAAGCCTTTTTCATACTGTGGGTTATGGCGATCCTGTCGTCGAATGACCCTGACACTTGAACCCATTGTAGACTGAGTTCTTCTTGGAAAGGTCTCATGCGGCGACGGCAGTTGGGTATGAGAGGGATGCAGGATGAAAGCATCCCTAGGAATCACTTGTACATTCGTACTGAAACGTACTCTTTTTGACATAAGTTGCGGGCCATCTTGCAAATCTTGAGTTGTCTTTCTTTTGAGACAAAGGCTTGGGTGAGGCGAGTGTCTAATGTTGCCCCCAAAAACAATATCCTTTGTGACGGAACAAGATGGGATTTCTTGAAATGTATTGAAAGTCCCAGAGACTGAAAGAGCGAGAGGCATCTTTGGACATGTACTCTTGCTGCTCCTAGAGAACTGGCCTTGATAAGGCAATCGTCTAAATATGTGAAGATTTGAATGCCTTCCAAGCGAAGATGTGCCGCCACTGGGGCTAATACCTTCGTGAATACTCGGGGTGCTGAACGAAGCCCAAACGGGAGAACCTTGAATTGAAAGTCCCTGCCAGCCACTCGGAACCTCAGGAATTTCCTGTGCCTAGGGAGAATGGGCACATGAAAGTAGGCATCTTAAAGATCTAGGGTAGCCATGTGATCACCTTGGGAAAGAAGCTGAAGGATTTCTTGAAGTGTTAACATCCGGAAGGACATCTTCTTGAGGTATTTGTTGAGGGCGCGTGGGTCGAGAATAGGGCGCCACTCTCCTGTTTTCTTTCGTATGAGGAAGAACCTCAAATAGAAACCTCTTCCTCTTTGTAATTGAGGAACCTTCTCGATTGCACCTTTCTGAATCATTACATTTATTTGGGACAGAAGCTCCTTGAGGTGAGCTGGTGGTGGACCTTTTGGAGGTGAATGCGGAGGGATTTTTACAAATTCTAAAGCGTGTCCTCTGGCTACTACAGCCAGGACCCACTTGTCCGTAGTAATCTTGGACCAATTTGATAAGTAATGGGATATTCTTCCTCCAACTTTTTTTTTGTTGTTTTTTGTTGTAAGACCTTTATTATACAATACTACAGACACACAGCATCGAGCCTACAACCCTGAGGGCCGGCTGCGTCATTTAAAGCCACCTCTCAGCACTGTCGGGTTTACACAGCCCTTCAGCCGACAACACAGGGTCCGGCGGCGTAACAAAGGAGATTCATACAGGGCAGTCATTACATGTTGAGGATAAACAAACGTCTTACATTTTCTTTTAATAAAAATAATAACAGTGTCGCCAAAGGTTTCAGTGGTATAAAAGGGCAGTGTCAGAAAAAGAATCACGAGCAGTCTTATGCAATCAAAACTATTCATAGAAGAAACAAAGTGCAAATTAGCGTACATGCCCTCCCATTGGCCCCACATGGGACATAGCCAGTTCAACTGTAGGAGTGTCACACAGTTCTCCACGGTAGACATTCCAGTGCCCCCATTTTTTCTCCCACGTTTTTGGACAGCCCCGTGTCTTGTAGACAGCCTTTTCAGTAATCATGCAACAGTCCATTTCTGCACCCAGCCCACCACCAACAGTCTATCTGGGGAACCCCACTTCATAGCTACGGAACGTTTGGCCAATAGGAAACCTAGCGCCGCCCACCGCAACTCCTGTTCATTTAAATCATTGGCCCCCCAGATGTTAAGGACACATTCCCTGGGCGACGGCAAGAGCGGCCTACCCAAGGAGGTGCTCATTTTACAAAGCGTACCACTCCAGAACCTCTGCACCATCGGACAGCCCCACACGATGTGGTAGAAGGTGCCAGGCAGACCACATCCTCGCAGGCACAGTGGGTCAGGGCGTCGTCCAATTTTGGCCAGAGTAAGAGCAGACATATACGCCCTGTGAAGAACCTTCAGTTGAATCAACCTAAACCTATGGCAAATAGCAGATTCCCTCGGGGACATTAGGGCCGACCGCCAATCCTCCTCATCTAGGGGACCCAGGTCTACCTCCCACTTGGTCCGCAGTGACTGGAAGGAATCAGGGAGGTTATTACAGAGTTTACGGTAGGTGAGGGAAATAGCCTTCTCGGGGAGAGGCTCCGATAATAGCCTGTCTTCCAGAGGGGAGGCCTCGGGTATGGAGGAGAGGTCAGGGATAGCGGCACGAATAGCATGTGTGATTTGCAAATAGAGGAAGAATTCAGTGGGTGCGAGAGCATACTTGGCTTGGAGGTCACTGAAGGTCAGCAAGTTACCCTTATGGACAAGATCTCCCACCTCCGAGATCCCAATCAAGTTCCACCTGTCGAAGCCCCGGAGAAAGTAGAGGGAACCCAGACTTTGTGTAGACCACAAAGGTGTGGCCTTGGTGACAATACCTGTCCATCCCAAACTTTTATTGGCCCTGTGCCAAATAGCAACTGTATGCGCCATAGGCCCCATATATCTTGCCTTAGCTGGTTTACTGTAGAGGGCCCCCAGATAGCCCTCTCGTCCAGTCTGAAATCTGTCCAACAGGAAGGCCGGATTAGAAGGCGAACCGTGTACCCATTGGTTCACAGCCACCAGCTGCGATGCCCAATAACAGAGGCGGAGGTTAGGGAGGGCGATGCCCCCATCGTACCAACCCTGAGAGAGCTTGCAAAGAGCTATCCGAGCCGCGCCTCCATCCCACAACAGGAGTCGAAGTTCACTTTCCACCGCCCGGAAGTATGAATCTGGGAGCAAAAAAGGGCATTTTTGAAGGACATATAGAAAGCGGGGGAGCGCCAACATTTTAATCAATGCCGCCCTACCTGGGAGGGACAGCGGGAGCGACCGCCCGTGAGCGACATCGCTACGGAGCCTCCGCAGGGGACCAAGCAAATTACGGTCGTAGAACGTCTTAAAGTCGGGTGTCACATAAATACCCAGTGTAGGAGAGTGGGGTAGGCAATCCTATGGTCACCCCAGATTTTTGCTTTTTGCTTCACTGGTTTACGACTTTCCCTGGCTGTGGGCCTGCTAATCAGACCCACAGCCTAGCTGTTCTCTCTCTAAATTGACAGCCATGTACTTTAGGTGCATTTACCAATTGGTACTGGGCCACCTTATCAGTCCCTGTACAGAGTACCTTAGGTACCCAGGGCATAGGTGTACCCAGGGCCTACCAGGGGCTGCAGCATGTATTATGCCACCCCTGGCTGGCCATCCAAAACTGACACAACTGGCTGCAAGACAGCTGGGGCAAGGTGGTGTAATCACCCTTGCTTTAGATATAGTATACCTATATCTAAACCTAAAATGGGCACACAGATCTCCTATCAGTCACTCCTATGGCAGGCCTTAACAATCCTGAAGGCAGAGTGCTTGGAATCGTGTGCTCTGGCATGAGCTGAGCCTGTCTGCGGCCTTCGGGATCTATCCCTTAGCCGTTTCCATGATAGCGTCAGACCATATACTTTTAAGTGCCTTATAATCCTCGCGGTTATGGTAACTTTGGTCTGACATTATCTAAACATGTCGTGTAAGGTGTCATACGCTTTGGAATACTTCCCCCTTGCCTGTTCTGGCGACGGTGGTAGCCTTCCACCCCTCTAGAGGGAGAAGACATGTTGGTAGCTGTAACGCCGGTTAAAGTTAAACGCAGCCTCAGCTCCACAAAATGGATGCTGCCACTGAGACACGAAAAAACAGCACAAATCTGGGGTGGCCATGGGATTGCAGACCCCACTTTCCTACATAACCCCCCCCAAACTTAGGGACATCAAACTAACCTTGACCAGGTGAGTCTTCTGGTTCTAAGTGAAAGTACCTGGAGAGACCATCTGCATTACCATGGTCAGTCCCTGGGCGGTGCTCCACTGTAAAGTGAAATGAAATGAAATGAAAAAGGGTTTTATAAAGCGCAAATCTACCCGAAGGCCTCGTAGCTCTAAGGTTGCTTACTTCTGGGGAAATTACTGGATTATGTGGAAAAAAGAAAAGTTTTAAGGGATTTACGGAATATTAAAAGATTGGGCTCATTCCGGAGCGCAGGAGGTAAGGAGTTCCAGGTAGTGGCAGCATTGAGGGAGAAGGAGCGTCCGCCCCACCTGGCTCGTTTAATTTTCCGTCCATCCCCTGTAGGGAATTGGACCACCTAAGAAGTTTGGGGTTTTCACCCTTCATTTGATTTAGCCATAAGAGGGGCTTATGGTCGGTCTGAATCTTAAAGTGAGTACCAAACAAGTATGGCCTCAACTTCTTCAGGGCCCAAACCACAGCAAAGGCCTCCCTCTCAATAGCTGACCAACGTTTCTCTCTAGGGGTCAGCCTTCTACTTATAAAAGCAATGGGCTGGTCATGACCATCAATATTCAGCTGAGATAGAACAGCTCCCACACCCAACTCAGAAGCATCTGTTTGGACAATGAAAGGTTTGGAGTAGTCTGGACTCTTGAGAATAGGTGCAGTGCACATGGCCTGCTTTAGGTCATCGAATGCCTTCTGACAGCTAACTGTCCACTGAACTTTCTTTGGCATTTTCTTACTTGTCAGATCATTAAGTGGAGTCACAATGGTTCCATAATTTCTGACAAATTTCCTATAGTAACCAGACAGGCCCAAGAAAGCTCTGACCTGTGTCTGGGTGGTTGGAGGAGCCCAGTCCTTTATGGCCTGTATCTTGCTCTCCAGAGGTTGAACGTGGCCTCCACCTACAAGGTGGCCCAAGTATACAACTTGACTCTGCCCTATCTGGCACTTAGTAGCCTTGATAGTAAGGCCTGCCTTTTGCAGGGCCTCTAAAACTTTCCTTGGGTGGATCAGGTGATCCTCCCAGGTGGAGCTAAAGACAGCAATATCATCTAGATATGCTGCACAAAAGTCATCCAACCCAGTGAGAACTTGGTTCACCAACCTTTGAAAAGTGGCAGGTGCATTTTTAAAACCAAAGGGCATCACCAAAAATTGGTAATGACCTCCTGGGGTAGAAAATGCTGTCTTGGCCTTGGCATCCTCAGCTAACCTGATTTGCCAATAACCAGCTGTTAGGTCAAATGTACTTAAGAAAGTTGCAGAAGCCAACTTATCTATCAGTTCATCTGCCCTAGGTATTGGATGGGCATCTGTCTTAGTGACAGCATTGAGACCCCTGTAGTCTACACAAAACCTCATCTCTCTCTTACCATCTTGGGTGTGAGGCTTTGGTACCAGAACTACAGGACTAGCCCAAGGGCTCTCTGAGGGTTCAATGACTCCCAATTCCAACATCTTTTGTACTTCAGTTTTTATGCAGTCCCTGACGTGGTCAGGTTGCCTGTAGATTTTACTCTTTATAGGCAGACTGTCTCCAGTGTCCACCTCATGTGTGCACCAGTTTGTCTGACTGGGGGTCAGAGAAAACATTTGTCTGAAGGATTGAAGGACTTGCTTACAATCCTTTTGTTGATGCTCAGAGAGGCTGTCAGAAAAGACTACACCATCTACTGACCCATCATCAGGGTTCTGAGTGAGCAGGTCTGGGAGAGGGTCACTCTCTTCCTCCTGTCCCTCATCTGTGGCCATGAGCAAACCCATGTCCTCCCTGTCAACAAATGCTTTGAGCCTATTCACGTGAAGTTCTCTGTGAGGGCTCCTGGGAGTTCCCATGTCCACCAAGTAGGTGACTTCTCCCTTTTGTTCAATGATGATGTGGGGTCCAGACCATTTGTCTTGGAGAGCTGTTGGGGCTACTGGCTCTAACACCCACACCTTCTGTCCGGCATGGTAAACAGTTAGGACAGCCTTTTGGTCATGCCAAGCTTTTTGGAGTTATTGGCTGGCCTCCAGGTTTTTAGATGCCTTCTCCATGTACTCTGCCATCCTGGAGCGGAGACCAAGTACATAGTCCACTATGTCAAGTTTAGGCTTTTTGAGACTCCCATCCTTCCTTCACAAGACATAGGGGTCCTCTTACAGGATGTCCAAACAAAAGCTCAAAAGGGCTGTAACCAACCCCCTTCTGTGGGACCTTTCTGTAAGCAAACAGAAGGCAGGGTAAAAGGATGTCCCATCTTTGCCTAAGCTTTTCAGGTAACCCTTTTACCATCCCTTTGAGGGTCTTATTGAATATTTCAACAAGCCCATTGCATTGTGGGTGATAGGGTGTGGTGAATTTGTAATTTACACCACACTCCTTCCACATAGCAGTCAAGTATCCTGACATGAAGTTTGCACCTCTGTCAGAAATGACCTCCTTAGGAAACCCCGCTCTGGAGAAAACTCCAACCAGGGCTCTAGCCACAACAGGAGCTGTAGTGGTCCTAAGGGGAATAGCTTCTGGATACCTGGTGGCATGATCCACTACCACCAGTATAAATCTGTGCCCAGATGCTGTTGGGGGGTCCATTGGTCCAACAATGTCAATCCCCACTCTTTCAAAGGGGACCCCCAACACAGGTAGTGGTATAAGGGGGGCCTTTGTTGTGCCACCTGATTTGCCACTGGCTTGGCAGGTGACACATGAGCGACAAAACTCTTTAGTGTCCTCAGACATGTGAGGCCAGTGAAAGTGTGGGGCAAGCCTGTCCCAAGTCTTGTTCTGGCCTAAGTGACCTGCAAGGGGAATCTCGTGGGCTAAGGTGAGAAGGCAACCTCTAAGAGACAAGGGGATGACCAGCCTCCTGGTAGCACCAGGCTTGGGGTCTCTTGCCTCAGAGTATAGGAGTCCATCATCCCAATATACCTTATGGGCACCTGTAGCATTCCCTGCAGCCTCAGCAGCAGCCTGCTGTCTGAGGGGTTCAAGAGAGGAACAGTCTAACTGTGCCTGCCTCAAGTCTGCCCTGGAAGGTCCCCCTGTCCCAAGAAACTCAACCTGTTCAGGCTCATGCTCTTCTAGGACAGTTCCTTCTGGGGTCTTGGGGTCAGTCTCCTGAGAGAGCTGATCCTCCACCTGAGGCAGCAGGGAAGGGTCCACCTTACCCCTACTGCTCTTTCTCTTGGGTAGTGTCTGGTCCATTCTTCCAGGATCCAGCACTAGTTCAGCTGGGCATTTCTTGGCCTGTGACCTAGTCACAGCGCGGACATGTGCTGATAAACCTAACATTTCCACATGAGTCCTATACTCCACATCTGACCATAAGGAGGATTCCAAATCATTGCCCAAAAGACAGTCCACTGGGAGGTCTGAACTAACAACAACCCTTTTGAGGCCATTTACCCCTCCCCAGGAGAAATTAACAAGTGCCATACTATGGGAGGTAGTGGCATTGCTAGCATTGGTCACCAGGTAGTCTGAACCTAGTATTACCTGTTCAGGGTCCACAAAGTTTGGTGTCACCATAGTGACACTGGCACAAGTGTCCCTGTAGACCTGAGCCATTTTTCCATTGATCAAAGGCGTCTGCCTGTACTTGCCCAGAGTACTGGGACTTATTGTAGGGGTCATATCCATGTCCCCAGTACAAACAAGAACAGCCTGAGTAGGTATCCTGACTAAGTCAGAACCCGCCTCAGTTCCCAGGGTTAACCCCACTATAGCCTTGGGAGGATTACTACCTCTACTAACTGTACTAGGGGGTGCAGATGCCTTAGGGGCAGTAGTGGTAGGAGTTGGGCCTTTCTTGGTGCACTCACTAAACCAGTGAGTATTACTTTTACAGTATTGGCACCATGGTTTCCTCTGACCATTATTCTTCTTCTTTTGGGAATTCTGGGAATTCTGGGACCCACCCTCTTTAGATTGTTGGGGCCCTGTTGAAGACTTCTGGTCATTTTGCTTATTCTCACTACCCTTGGGGTCCGCTTTCTTCTGGCCACCACCCTGGTTCTGGTTCTGCTGCTTGACCCTTGTCCTGACCCATCTGTCTGCCTTCTTTCCCAATTCTTGGGGAGAGGTCAGATCTGAGTCAATAAGGTGCTGATGCAACAACTGATTTTGACAATTATTTAAGATTTGTTCTCTCATAATTAGATTATACAATCCTGTGTAATCAGTAACTTTACTTCCCAGTAACCAGCCTTCAAAAGCCTTAGTGGCACAATCAACAAAGTCAGCCCAATCCTGAGACTGCATTTTCCGGGTGTCTCTGAACAGCAACCTGTACTGTTCAGTTGTTAAGCCAAACCCATCAATCAGTGTATTCTTCAGGACTTGGTAATTGTTAGCATCCTCAGCTCTAGTAGTGAGGAGCTTATCTCTACCTTTACCTTCAAAGGAGAGCCACAATATAGCTGCCCACTGACTCTGGGGGATGCACTGGACAGTGCAGGCCCTCTCCAAAGCAGTCATCCACTTGTGGATGTCATCCCCTTGTTTAAAGGGGGGCACTATTTTACTCAGGTGTCTAGTATCAAAACTCCTGTCTTTATCCTTAGGGATATTGCTGCCACCAGTGGGGACTGCCCCACTCAACTGTTGCTCTCTAGCAAAGGCAAGCTTCTCCTTGGCAAGGGCAAGTTCTTCCCTCTGGATCCTCAGATTAGCCTGTTTCATCCTTGCTTCATGTTCTCTCCTCTGAGGGGAAGTCATTCTCCTCTGGGGAGAAGTCATTCTCCTCTGAGAAGAGGCATGAGAGTGCATAGATCTATTGGAGTCCCTAGAATGAGACCTATCTCTTCTAACTCCAAAGTTAGGCCTGCTTAGGGTCAGTACTGGGGGTCCCCCAGATCCTTCCCTATGTAGGTCTAAGTTGGCCCTAGTAAGTCTGCTGACTAGCTCAGGACCTTTGTCTGCCTCATCCCCAGAAAGAGCCTCTTCATCCTCCTCCTCCTCTACTTCCTCAGTTTCAGGGAGGTCAGGATCACCAAGGGTCAAAGACTAGAGAGCGGACAGTGGATATGAGCACCAAGATATAGCACCAATCTCGTATCAACCAAAAAAAGGTAAATAATTCACAAGTATGTTCAGTGTGCCACTTGCAAAACCGGTACCCTCTGTCCAGGGGCACCACACGTAAAACGTGAGTCCAAAATGTTTATCATCAAGTTTTAGGGCACCACTGATTGCCACAGATGTATATTGGATCCTTCCAAACAATAAAATTATTCTGATTAAAGTATCTGGATAAGCATCACTGGCTGGATTTTTCTCACAGGCAGTAAATCGCAAGTATTGGTAAAAGAATATGTTAGTCCAAACGTATAATGTTGTAGTCCCAGTAGAGAGCCTTATTAAGGTTTGTCAGTATATATCTTCCTTGGTATTCAAGTCAATAATTCTGCACAATATAATCCAAAGTCGTGATACTAATCAAGTTCGTGGTAGTAATCACTACCACTGCAGCTCAGCCATATCCGCGCAAGCAGCAAACAGCCTCTCCGTCCGGGACCTGTTTTAATCGCGTGTCGACTTGCGATTTACTGCCTGTGAGAAAAATCCAGCCTGTGGCAATCACTGTATGTGTTGCCCACAATTACACACGCCCTGAAGAAGTTCTGGTGGTCAGAACGAAACGCGTTGGCTGATGATTCTTTTGACATATTGGTACAAGAAAATAAACAAGAATTGAGAAAATATCAAGATCTCTTAATTGGATGTGGACTCTGAAAAATTGGAATTGACTGTATTTGATTGGAGTGGTGCCCTGAAACTTGATGATAAACATTCAGGATCACCAAGGGTACCTTCTAAGGCTGGCATGCTCCCATCTGTATGAGAAGCTTTCCTAGCATCATATGTCTCTAAGAGACCTAACAGAAAAGGAGTGGTAGGGTTAGAACCCTGTTTCAATTTCCTGGAGGTACACAATTGTCTCATCTCCTGGAAACTGAGAGCTGCATATCTGGAAAGGACCTGTGGAGGGTCACTAACCACTAGGGGAGTCTCTGCAGACTCTCCATGGGTAGACATGCTTTCTAGTGAGGTGTAAGTGATGCACCTACCTACACTATGGGTTTACCTACTGATCCCTTGCTAGAGTTGTAGTTAGGGTGTGCTAAGCCCTGTTACACTACAACAGCTGGTTCAGTAGAACTCAGAGTATTCTAAGCTAAGTTATATGTACCTTGGTACTTATGTGATCTTTCAAATAATATTCTTAGGATACGTGTGTGGTAAAACAACAGCAAGCTCAAATCCCAACCGCTGCTCACCAATGTGAGAAGTTGGCCTGATATATAGTGTTCACTATTCTAGTGATCACTCTGTATCATTCCAAACAACCCTTATTGATGATTGGTTGTAAGTCAACCTTATAGACCAGCTATCCTAGTAGCGTGGACAAGAGCAGTCTTTAGGCTAAACTCTAGAGGGCGTGTTAAGCCAGCTGTTTTACCATCACATATACCCCTTGAACACCAAGTGAAAGGACACCACACAAGTTGTTATAAAAAAATAAAGGATATTTATTAATAACAAGACTACCCTGAACTCTTTATGAGTCAGGGAGCTAAGCACAATACAAAACTCTTAAGAAAATACTGCAAGTTGCACAAATAACGCAAATGCCCGAGGGGCACGAAAAACCATATACTCTACAAGTGGAATGCGAAATACTAGCAGGTAAGTAACACGATCCAGAGGCTTCAGGACCGCTAGGACTACCTTACTGAACCCTCAGGTTAGGAGTAGGAGGCCTAGGGAACCGGGTGCAGAGTGGGAACTCTTACGCGGGACGCGGGACAAAGTCTATGGATGCTAGTAATTCTAAAGTTACTGTTTCCGGACGAATCCGACTAGGTAGACTAAAAACGAAAAAGGATCTGGACACTAGGATAGTGAACCTGTGCTGGAGCACCGAAATGCTCGGGTTACCTAGCCCAGGGGCTGCGGCTGCATAGGGTTCAAATGACGTCGGGAATCCTCGTTGTAGTCTATGGAGCCTGAAAGAAGATGTTGCTGGCAGGCGACCAGTGAAGATGTTCGGTGTGATCCAAGGCTGGATCAGTGAAGAAGACGACCTGAAAGCAGAGGGGACTCAGTTATCAATCACTAGCCAGTGATTGTGTGGGCACCAGGATGGCACCGGATGAAGTCACCGCGATCAGGTGAGTGGGTGACGCTGGACTCTGCAGCCACAAGGGCCAGGAGGCGTTGTCGGCGTCCAGGCTGGAGGTGCGAGCTGTCCCACGATGGTGTCTGCTGTCGGCGATGCTGGATCCAGGATTGGAGCAACAAGCCTTGGCAAAGGCAAGCCCACGCAGTTGAATCAAAATGGCGTCTGGAGTGGACCAGGAGGGTCCAGGGCACTTCTTGTTGAACAAGGAGCAAGGGCCAGTCTAGAGGACCTAGACCAGCGGTGAAAACGTCGTGGTACGTCGTCAGGAGGGCCACTAGCCGACCGGCAAGTGACCGGACAACGTGGCAAACAGCAAGGCAGCAGAAGGGCCCCACGCAGATCTCGTGGAGGCTGGGGGGCTGGACTTCGGTGCTGGAGCTGCTCAGGGTTGGGGCTTCTCAAACCCCAGTGCACCCACTCGAGGATCCCTCGGCGGTCGTGCTGGTTAAGCATCGTGCCTGTCTTGAAGATAGCCGGTCCCACGGGTCTCGTCGCACCCACTAATCTCAGCTGGGCTGATGATGCAGGTAGAGGTCAGAGATGGCAGGGAATCCGGGTCTCGTCGAGCTGGTCAGTCTTGATCCGGAGGATGGACGTGCAGCAAACCGCAAGCGCTTAGGTGGTGGCTGCTGGTGCAGGGTGGCTACTCCTTAGCCACAAGGGAGAGTCTTCAGAGAATGACAAGAGTTCCTTTCGTGGAAAGTAGTTCAAGTTTCAAGATTATCCAATTTGGGAAGGGTGCCCGCTCCTACCTTTATTCTAAGAAAAGGGGCTGGCACGCGCCTAGGTCCTGCCCATGGGTGGGACCAGGAGGGGGGTGGTTACACCCCTCTCCTTTGTCCGGTCTCTCCCCAGCTCAGGGGCTGGTGTGCCCCTGGAACTGGTTTGAGCCGGCATATGCACAGTGAGCACCGGGGTGCCACTTGCAGTCACCTTCCTCTCAGCCCTGCCTACCTGGGATACACAAAATCCTGTCTGGGATGGTGCTGGCACCGCCCCTAACAGGAAACCCTTTGTCCAGGCCTCCCTCGCCGGAAGGACTCCCAGCAGCAGGAGGTCAGACTCGTGTCTCAGTGGCAGCATCCATTTTGTGGAGCTGAGGCTGCGTTTAACTTTAACCGGGGTTACAGCTACCAACATGTCTTCTCCCTCTAGAGGGGTGGAAGGCTACCCCCGTCGCCAGAACTGGCGAGGGGTTAGTATTCCAAAGCGTATGACACCTTACACGACATGTTTAGACAATGTCAGACCAAAGTTACCATAACAGCGAGGATTATAAGGCACTTAAAAGTATATGGTCTGACGCTATCATGGAAACGGCTAAGGGATAGATCCCGAAGGCCGCAGACAGGCTCAGCTCATGCCAGAGCACCATCTCACACGATTCCAAGCACTCTGCCTTCAGGATTGTTAAGGCCTGCCATAGGAGTGACTGATAGGAGATCTGTGTGCCCATTTTAGGTTTAGATATAGGTATACTATATCTAAAGCAAGGGTGATTACACCACCTTGCCCCAGCTGTCAAGCAGGCAGTTGTGTCTGTTTTGGATGGCCATCCAGGGGTGGCATAATACATGCTGCAGCCCCTGGTAGGCCCTGTGTGCACCTATGCCCTGGGTACCTAAGGTACACTGTACAGGGGCCGATAAGGTGACTCAGTATCCAATTGGTAAATGCACCTAGGGTACATGGTTGTAATTTTAGAGAGAGAACAGCTAGGCTGTGGGTCTGATTAGCAGGCCCACAGCCAGGGAAAGTCGTAAACCAGTGAAGCAAAAATCAAAAATCTGGGGTGGCCATGGGATTGCAGACCCCACTCTCCTACAGGAGTGTCCACCCTGCAACTGCAGGCACCATCAAGCGTCCAGCGGCTTCACTTTGTCGTCTTCCCTCGAGGATCCAGACTTCAGAGCCCGACGAGACCCGGATTCCCAGACCTCTCCGACCTCAACTCACATCTGCAGCACAGCTGAGATCCGTGGGTGCGACGAGACACGTGGGACCGGCCATCTTGGAGAAACTGCACTTCGCTTCCAGCACGACTTCTGAGGTAAACTCGCCTAAGTGCTTTGGGGATTGAGAAGCCCCAGCCCCGAGCAGCCCCTGCACCGAAGATCAGCCCTCCAGCTTCCATGAGATCTGGGTGGGGCCTTCTGCTTGTTTGCTGCTCGACGCGTTGTCTGGTCACTTGCCGGCTGGCTAGTGGCCTCCTAGACGACGAACTTTGAAAACTACACTGCTGGTCTGGTTGCTCCAGACTGGCCCTTGCTCCCTTCCAAAAGAGGAGCACCCCGGACCCTCCTGGGGCACTCCAGACTCCATTTCCACTCACCGCGTGGGTTGCCTCTGCCAAGGCCTGTTGACTCCAAATCCGGATCCGACACCGCCGACAGCGAGAGCCTGCGTGGGACAGCTCGTGCCTCCATCCTGGTCGTCGAAGACACCTCCTGGTCCACGTGGCTGCAGAGACAAGCGTCCACTCTTCACCTGATCGCGACAACGACATCTGGTTCCTTCCTGGTTCCACTCCAGTCACTGGCTAGTGACTTTGAACATTGTCCCCTCTGCTTTCAGGTCTTCAGCATCTCTGATCCACCCTTGGATCACACCCGACATTTTCCTCCTGGCCGCCTGCAGCATCTTTTCTTTCAGGCTCCATAGACTTCAACGCAGAAACCCGACACAATTTCGCACCTATGCACCCGCAGCCCGTGGGTGAGGTAACAAGAGCCTTTCGGTGCTCAAGGGTAGCTTTACTCTCCTAGTGTCCAGATTCACAGTCGTTTTAGTCCTAACTTGTCAGGATTGTCCGTACTCACCTTTTTCTTGAACTGTACTGTCCATAGACGTTGTTACGCATCTCGCGTGTGAGGTCACACTCTGCACACGCGTTCCGTGGGCCTCCTATTACTTACCTAAAGTTAGGGTAGTGCGGTCCCAACGATCCTACACCCTCTGGACAGCTCCATTCCTTCTATCGATTTCCTTATACCATTTACTTAGTATATGGTTTGCCGTGCCCCTAGGGCACCATTGTAATTTTGTGCAACTTATCGTATTTTTCCTAAGAGATTGTCATGTGCTTAGTCCTCTGACCTCATAAAGAGTTCAGAGGTGTTTGTTATTAATAAATATATTGTTTATTTTCATAACAACCTGTGTGGTGTCCTTTCATCTGGTATTCAAGGGGTTATATTGTGGTAAAACAGCTGGCTTCACATGCCAAAAGAGTTTAGCCTAAGACTGCTTTGTCCATGCTACCATTAGGATAGCTGGTCTATACGGTTGACTTACAACCAATCACCATAAGGGTTGTTTGGACTGATACAAGGTGATCACTAGAACTAGTGAGCATCATATATCAGGCCAACTTCTCACATTGGTGTGCAGTGGTTGGGATTTGAGCTTGCTGTTGTTTTTACCAAATATAATCTTGAAATATCATTTGAAAGATCACATAAGGTACCATAGGTACATATAACAAGCTTAGAAATACTCTTGAGTTCTACTGAACCAGCTGTTGTAGTAGAAAGGGCCTAGCACACCCTGACTACAACTCTTAGCAAGGGATCAGTAGGAAAACCCATAGTGTAGGTAGGTGCATCACTTACACCTCACTAGAAAGCATGTCTACCCATGGAGAGACTTCAGAGACTCCCCTAGTGGTTAGTGACCCTGCACAGTTCCTTTCCAGATATGCAGCCCTCAGTTTCCAGGAGATGAGACAATTGTGTACCTCCAGGAAATTGAAACAGGGTTCTAACCCTACCACTCCTTTTCCGTTAGGTCTCTTAGAGACATATGATGCTGGAAGGGCTTCTAACCCTGGCCCTTCTAATCCAGATGGGAGCATGCCCCCCTTAGAAGGTGATCCTAACTCCAACCCCCCTGAAACAGAGAATGTAGATGAGGAGGAGGAGGAGGAGGAGGAAGAGTCCTCTGGGGATGAGGCAGACAAAGGTCCAGTAGTAGTCAGCAGACTCACCAGGGCCAACTTAAGCCTACATGAAGGTGGTACTGGGGGAGCCCCAAGACCACCCTCAGGCAGGCCTAATCTTGGGAATAGACGAGTTAGATCTCACTCCAGAGGCTCTAACAGATCTATTCACACCCATGTCTCTCAGGCATCTTCTCAGAGAGGGGTGACATCCCCTCAGAAAAGAGAGCATGAAGCAAAGATGAGGGAAGTGAATCTGAGGATTGAAAGGGAAGAACTTGCCCTTGCCAAAGAGAAACTTGCCTTTGCCAGAGAGCAACAGTTGAGTGGGGTAGTCCCCACTGGTGGCAGCAATATCCCTAGGGATAGAGAAAAGGGTTTTGATACTAGAAACCTGAGTAAAATAGTGCCCTCCTATAAGACAGGAGATGATATCCACAAGTGGATAACTGCTCTGGAGAGAGCCTGCAAAGTACAGCAGGTACCCCAGAGTCAGTGGGCAGCTATATTGTGGCTCTCCTTTGAAGGCAACGGTAGAGATAAGCTCCTCACTGTTAGAGATGAGGATGCTAATGATTACCAAGTCTTGAAAACTGCACTGATTGATGGGTTTGGCTTAACAACTGAACAGTACAGGTTAATGTTCAGAGACACCCAGAAAACTCAGGCTCAAGATTGGACTGACTTTGTTGATTGTGCCACTAAGGCTTTGGAAGGCTGGTTACTGGGAAGTAAAGTTACTGATTACACTTGATTGTATAATCTAATTATGAGAGAGCAAATCTTAAATAATTGTCAGAACCAGTTGTTGCACCAGCACCTGATTGACTCAGATCTGACCTCTCCCCAAGAATTGGGAAAGAAGGCAGACAGATGGGTCAGAACCAGGGTCAAGCAGCAGAACCAGAACCAGGGTGGTGGCCAGAAGAAAGCGGACCAGAAGGGTAATAATGAGAATAAGCAAAATGACCAGAAGTCTTCAACAGGGCCCCAACAATCTAAGGAGGGTGGGTCCCAGAATTCCCAAAAGAAGAAGAATGATGGTCCTAAGAAACCATGGTGCCAATACTGTAAAAGTAAGACTCGCTGGTTTAGTGAGTGCACCAAGAAAGGCCAAACTCCTACCACTACTGTCCCTAAGACACCTGCACCCCCTAGTACAGTTAGTAGTGGTAGTGTACCTCCCATGGCTATAGTTGGGTTAACCCTGGGAACTGAGGTGGGTTCTGACTTAGTCAGAATTCCTACTCAGGCAGTTCTTGTTTGTACTGGGGACATGGATATCACCCCTACTCTAAGTCCTAGTACTCTGGGCAAATACAGACAAACGCCTTTAATCAATGGAAAAATGGCTCAGGCCTACAGGGACACATGTGCCAGTGTCACTATGGTGACACCAACATTTGTGGACCCTGGCCAGATCATGCTAGGTTCAGATTACCTAGTGACCAATGCTAGCAATGTCACTACCAATCACAGTATGGCAGTTGTTAATATCTCCTGGGGAGGGGTAACTGGCCTCAAAAGGGTTGTAGTTAGTTCAGACCTCCCAGTAGATTGTCTTTTGGGCAATGATATGGAATCCTCACTGTGGTCAGATGTGGAGTACAGGACTCGTGTAGAAATGCTAGGTCTCTCCTCAAATGTCCCTGCTGTGACCAGGTCACAGGCCAAGAAATGCCCAGCGGAACAAGTGCTGGATCCTGGAAGAATGGACCAGACACTACCCAAGAGGAAGAGCAGTAGGGGTAAGGCTGAGCCTCCCCCCTGCCTCAGGTTGAGGATCAGCCCTCACAGGAGGCTGACCCCAAGACCCCAGAAGGAACTGTCCTAGAAGAGCTTGAACCTGAACAGGTTGAGTTTCTTGGGACAGGGGGACCTTCCAGGGCAGACTTGAGTCAGGCACAGTTAGACTGTTCCTCCCTTGAACCCCTCAGACAGCAGGCTGCTGCTGAGGCTGCAGGGAATGCTACAGGTGCCCACAAAGTATATTGGGATGATGGACTCCTATACTCTGAGGCAAGAGACCCCAAGCCTGGTGCTACCAAGAGGCTGGTCATCCCCTTGTCTCTTAGAGGTTTCCTTCTCACCTTAGCCCATGAGATTCCCCTTGCAGGTCACTTAGGCCAGAACAAGACTTGGGACAGGCTTGCCCCACACTTTCACTGGTCTCATATGTCTGAAGACACCAAAGAGTTTTGTCGCTCATGTGTCACCTGTCAAGCCAGTGGCAAATCAGATGGCACAACAAAGGCCCCCCTTATACCACTACCTCTGGTGGGGGTACCCTTTGAGAGAGTGGGGATAGACATTGTTGGACCAATGGACCCCCCAACAGCATCTGGGCACAGATGTATACTGGTGGTAGTGGATCATGCCACCAGGTATCCAGAAGCTATTCCCCTAAGGACCACTACAGCTTCTGTTGTGGCCAGGGCCCTACTTGGAGTTTTCTCCAGAGTGGGGTTTCCTAAGGAGGATGTCTCTGACAGAGGTGCAAACTTCATGTCAGGATACTTGACTGCAATGTGGAAGGAGTGTGGTGTAAATTACAAATTTACCACACCCACAGTGCAATGGGCTTGTTGAGAGATTCAACAAGACCCTAAAAGGGATGATAAAAGGGTTACCTGAAAAGCTTAGGCGAAGATGGGACATCCTTTTACCCTGCCTCCTGTTTGCTTACAGAGAAGTCCCACAGAAGGGGGTTGGCTACAGCCCTTTTGAGCTTCTGTTTGGGAATCCTGTAAGAGGACCCCTATGTCTTGCGAAGGAAGGATGGGAGTTACCTCTCAAAAAGCCTCAGCTTGACATAGTGGACTATGTACTTGGTCTCAGCTCCAGGATGGCAGAGTACATGGAGAAGGCATCAAAAACCTTGAGGCCAGCCAAGAACTTCAAAAAGCTTGGCATGACCAAAAGGCTATCCTAACTGTTTATCATGCAGGACAGAAGGTGTGGGTGTTGAAGCCAGTGGCCCCAGCAACTCTCCAAGATAAATGGTCTGGACCCCATACCATCATTGAGCAAAAGGGAGAGGTCACCTACCTGGTGGACCTTGGAACTCCCAGAAGCCCCCACAGGGTGCTTTGTGTAAACAGGCTCAAGGCATTTGTCAACAGGGAGGACATGGGCTTGCTCATGGCCACAGATGAGGGGCAGGAGGAAGAGAGTGGCCCTCTCCCAGACCTGCTCACTCAGAACCCTGATGATGGGTCAGTAGATGGTGTAGTTTTTTCTGACAGCCTCTCTGAACATCAACAAGAGGATTGCAAACAGGTTCTTCAATCCTTTAGACAAATGTTCTCACTGACACCCAGTCAGACAAACTGGTGCACCCATGAGGTGGACACTGGTGACAGTCTGCCTGTCAAGAGTAAAATCTACAGGCAACCTGACCACGTCAGGGACTGCATAAAGAAAGAAGTTCAAAAGATGTTGGAATTGGGAATCATTGAACTCTCAGAGAGCCCTTGGGCTAGTCCTGTAGTTCTAGTGCCAAAACCTCACACCCAGGATGGTAAGAGAGAGATGAGGTTTTGTGTAGACTACAGGGGTCTCAATGCTGTCACTAAGCCAGATGCCCATCCAATACCTAGGGCAGATGAACTCATAGACAAGTTGGCTTCTGCAACTTTCTTGAGTACATTTGACCTAACAGCTGGTTATTGGCAAATCAGGTTAGCTGAGGATGCCAAGGCCAAAACAGCATTTTCTACCCCAGGAGGCCATTACCAATTTGTGGTGATGCCCTTTGGTTTGAAAAATGCACCTGCCACTTTTCAAAGGTTGGTGAACAAAGTTCTCACTGGGTTGGATGACTTTTGTGCAGCATATCTAGATGATATTGCTGTCTTTAGCTCCACCTGGGAGGATCACCTGATCCACCTGAGGAACGTTTTGGAGGCCCTGCAGAAGGCAGGCCTCACTATCAAGGCCACCAAGTGCCAGATAGGGCAGAGTCAGGTTGTGTACCTGGGCCACCTTGTAGGTGGAGGCCAGGTTCAACCCCTGGAGAGCAAGATACAGGCCATAAAGGACTGGGCTCCTCCAACCACCCAGACACAGGTCAGAGCTTTCTTGGGCCTGTCTGGTTACTATAGGAAGTTTGTCAAAAATTATGGGTCCATTGTGACACCACTTAATGACCTGACAAGCAAGAAAGTGCCAAAGAAAGTTCAGTGGACAGTTAGCTGTCAGAAGGCATTCGATGACCTAAAGCAGGCCATGTGTACTGCACCTATTCTCAAGAGTCCTGACTACTCCAAAACCTTCATTGTCCAAACAGATGCATCTGAGTTGGGTGTGGGAGCTGTTCTATCTCAACTGAATATTGATGGTCATGACCAGCCCATTGCTTTTATAAGCAGAAGGCTGACCCCTAGAGAGAAACGTTGGTCAGCTATAGAGAGGGAGGCCTTTGCTGTGGTTTGGGCCCTGAAGAAGTTGAGGCCCTACTTGTTTGGAACTCACTTCAAGATTCACACCGACCATAAGCCCCTCTTATGGCTAAATCAGATGAAGGGTGAAAACCCCAAACTTCTTAGGTGGTCCATTTCCCTACAGGGGATGGACTTTACAGTGGAGCACAGACCAGGGACTGACCATGGCAATGCAGATGGTCTCTATAGGTATTTCCACTTAGAACAGGAAGACTTACCTGGTCAAGGTTAGTTTAATGTCCCTAAGTTTAGGGGGGGTTATGTAGGAGAGTGGGGTCTGCAATCCTATGGTCACCCCAGATTTGTGCTTTATGCTTCACTGGTTTACGACTTTCCCTGGCTGTGGGCCTGCTAATCAGACCCACAGCCTAGCTGTTCTCTCTCTAAATTGACATCCATGTACTTTAGGTGCATTTACCAATTGGTACTGGGCCACCTTATCAGTCCCTGTACAGAGTACCTTAGGCACCCAGGGCATAGGTGTACCCAGGGCCTACCAGGGGCTGCAGCATGTATTATGCCACCCCTGGCTGGCCCTCCAAAACTGACACAACTGGCTGCAAGACAGCTGGGGCAAGGTGGTGTAATCACCCTTTGCTATAGATGTAGTATACCTATATCTAACCCTAAAATGGACACATATATTCCTATCAGTCACTCCTATGGCAGGCCTTATCAATCCTGAAGGCAGAGTGCTTGGAATTATGTGAGATGGTGCTCTGGCATGAGCTGAGCCCGTCTGCAGCTTGCGGAACCAAGTCCTAATAGCTGTTCCATGATAAGGCTATACCATATACTCTTAAGTGCATTATAATCCTCGCGGTTGAATGCTAACTCTGGTATAACATTATCCAAAACATGTCGAGTAAGGTGTCATACGAATTGGAATACTACCCCCTCGCCAATTCTGGCGACGGGGGTAGCATTCCACCCTTCTAGAGGGACACGATATGTATGTAACTATGAACCCGGTTAAAGTTAACTCGAGCCTTGGCATCACAAAATGGATGCTGCCACCACAGACACACGTCTGACTTCCTGCTGCTGGGAGTCCTTCCAGCGAGGGAGGCTTGGACAAAGGGTTTCCTGCCTTGGGAGGTGCTAGCACCACCCCAGACAGGATATTGTGTATTGGGTAGGACAGGCCTGAAAGGAATGAGACATGCCTGGGGCACACAAGGTGTCCTGTGCATACACCAGTTCAATCCAGTTGCTGGGGCATCCCTGCCCCAGCTCTGGCGTGAAACCGGACAAAGGATAGGGGGCGTAACCACCCCCCTTCATGGTCCCACCCATAGGAGGGACCTAGTTGTAGTACAGCCCCCTTTAGCAGGATAAAGGTAGGAGCTGGTCCCATTCCAAATTAGATTAATCCTGACTTGAAACTTTACAAGAAGAAACTCTGGACTTCGACTTTCTACAACAGAAGACTGAAGAAATCTCCCTTGTGGGCAAGGAGTGTCCACCCTGCAACTGCAGGCACCATTAAGCGTCCAGCGGCTTCACTTTGTCGTCTTCCCTCGAGGATCCAGACTTCAGGGCCCGACGAGACCCGGATTCCCAGACCTCTCCGACCTCAACTCACATCTGCAGCACAGCTGAGATCCGTGGGTGCGACGAGACACGTGGGACCGGCCATCTTGGAGAAACTGCACTTCGCTTCCAGCACGACTTCTGAGGTAAACTCGCCTAAGTGCTTTGGGGATTGAGAAGCCCCAGCCCCGAGCAGCCCCTGCACCGAAGATCAGCCCTCCAGCTTCCATGAGATCTGGGTGGGGCCTTCTGCTTGTTTGCTGCTCGACGCATTGTCTGGTCACTTGCCAGCTGGCTAGTGGCCTCCTAGATGACGAACTTTGAAAACTACACTGCTGGTCTGGTTGCTCCAGACTGGCCCTTGCTCCCTTCCAAGAGGAGCACCCCGGACCCTCCTGCTCCACTCCAGACGCCGTTTCCACTCACCGCGTGGGTTGCCTTTGCCAAGGCCTGTTGACTCCAAATCCGGATCCGACACCGCCGACAGCGAGAGCCTGCGTGGGACATCTCGTGCCTCCATCCTGGTTGTCGAAGACACCTCCTGGTCCACGTGGCTGCAGAGACAAGCGTCCACTCTTCACCTGATCGCGACAACGACATCTGGTTGAACATTGTCCCCTCTGCTTTCAGGTCTTTAGCATCTCTGATCCACCCTTGGATCACACCGGACATCTTCCTCCTGGCCGCCTGCAGCATCTTTTCTTTCAGGCTCCATAGACTTCAACGCAGAAACCGGACACGACTTCGCACCTATGCACCCGCAGCCCGTGGGTGAGGTAACAATAGCATTTCGGTGCTCAAGGGTAGCTTGACTGTCCTAGTGTCCAGATTCACAGTCGTTTTAGTCCTAACTAGTCAAGATTGTCCGTACTCACCTTTTTCTTGAACTGTACTGTCCATAGACGTTGTTACGCATCTCGCGTGTGAGTTCACACTCTGCACACGCGTTCCGTGGGCCTCCTATTACTTACCTAAAGTTAGGGTAGCGTGGTCCCAACGATCCTACAGCCTCTGGACAGCTCCATTCCTTCTATCGATTTCCTTATACCATTTACTTAGTATATGGTTTGCCGTGCCCCTAGGGCACCATTGTAATTTTGTGCAACTTATCGTATTTTTCCTAAGAGATTGTCATGTGCTTAGCCCTCTGACCTCATAAAGAGTTCAGAGGTGTTTGTTATTAATAAATATATTGTTTATTTTCATAACAACCTGTGTGGTGTCCTTTCATCTGTTATTCAAGGGGTTATATTGTGGTAAAACAGCTGGCTTCACATGCCAAAAGAGTTTAGCCTAAGACTGCTTTGTCCATGCTACCATTAGGATAGCTGGTCTATAAGGTTGACTTACAACCAATCACCATAAGGGTTGTTTGGACTGATACAGGGTGATCACTAGAACTATTGAGCATCATATATCAGGCCAACTTCTCACACCCAGATACATGAAACCCTCCATGGCTATCGCGATGGAAAACCCTCGGGGCAAGCGAGGGGAGGGGGGGGGGGTGCATGCAATTTATAGAATAACCGGAATATTTCCCGAAATTGGTGAGAACATGAAACAGGCTGTTGATAGAGGACCGCGGAGACGACACGTATATCAGAATGTCGTCCGCATATAGAGATATTTTGTCCACAACGTCCTCATTCCAGTGAAGGCCTCTAATAGAGGCATCTGTGCGGACCCAATGAGCCAGAGGCTCCAGGGTGAGGGCGAACAGCAGCGGGGACAGGGGGCAGCCCTGCCTGGTCCCTTGATGAAGACGAAACCTCCTAGAGGTGTGATTGTTCACCTGAACTTGGCCCAAGAGGTCCGTAAATAACAGGCGCACCCGGGCAATGAACTGAGGCCCAAAGCCAAAGCGGTGGAGGACCTCGAATAGATAGGGCCATTCGATCGAGTCGAACGCCATTGTAGCATCGAGGGATAGGATGGCCGCGTCCTGTTGTATGATGGACTGGCGACTCATTACGTTATGTACTCTCCGAAGGTTTAACGCCGTATTACGACCCGGCACAAAACCGGACTGGTCGTCATGTATCAGGGAGGGAAGTACCAGGAGGAGGCGATTAGCTAGGAGCTTAGCCAGGACTTTTGCCTCTGCGCTAATCAGGGAGATCGGCCGGTAAGAGCCGCAGTCGGTTGGCGGTTTAGTGGGCTTGAGGATGACCGCGATGAAGGCTAACCTAAGATCGAGCGGGAGGACCCCCACCTCCAGGCTTGTCGTAAACATATGCTGAAGATGAGAAATAATGTCAGGGACCATGGCCTTCAGGAACTCAATGGGGACCCCGTTGGGGCCCATAGCCTTGCCGGAGTTAACGGCAAACAGAGCCGAGGTAAGCTCCTCCGCCATGATGTCGGCGTCGAGGGCCACTCTATCCGTATCCGAGATGGTCGGGAGGCGCATCTCATCCAGTAGTTGCCTGGACTCGGTAGACGTATAACCATCGTCAGCTGTGTAAACACTTTCCAAGTGGTCGACAAAGGCCTCCGCTATGTCCTGTGGGTCCACGACCACGACTCCATCCGGCCGAGTTATGGATGACACCCATCTGAACCCTTAATCTCGACGTTCCAGCCAGGCAAGCATCTTGCCCCCACAGTCGCCAAATTCATAAACCCGGTGGCGCGAGTGTAGCAGCCGCGCTTGCGCCTTTTCCTGCGCCAGCGCCTTATAAACCAACTGTTGGGCACGGAGACGAGCAGCTGTAGCATCAGACGGTGAGGCATTATGGGACCTCTCCAGGCGGATGAGATCGGATTCAGCCTGCAGGACCTGATCGCTGTGTTTACGCAGGTAGCTCATCTTAAGAGTTAGTGCCTCACCACCGCCAAGTACACCTCCCAAAGCGTAACCGCCGAGTCCATGGAGCCTACATTCTCGCTTCCCTAATATCTGGAATCTGCAGTAGCCAGGGATTAATGATAATGGGTCCCCGCGTAAATTGGCAATTATATGTCAGGTCTACTGCAAGTGGCGAGTGATCAGATATGCCACGTGGAAGACCCCTCGGGCAGGCAAAGCAACTGACGTCTGCAGTAGGGCAGAAGAGGTAATCGATACGAGACATACTGTGCTGTGCATTAGAGTAGTGTGTATAGTACGGTGTGTCAGGAAAGTGAAGGCGCCATATATCTTCTAGCCCCAAAGCGCGTGCAAAGTCTGCTAGGTCCGAATTCTGACGATGAGATCCCCGCTTGGGTCTACAATCCAGGTCATCACACATGGTAATGTTAAAGTCCCCACCAATTAGAAGTGTACCCGGGGAGAAGCCTAACAATTGGGCGCCCAGCTCCTTAAGGGAGTCTCGAACCAATGTTGGTGGAAGGTATGCAGAAATGATGTTCAGGGGGCGCCCTTCGCAAGTGGCTTCTACTAGAGCAAAGCGGCCCAGGGGGTCAGCCCAGGTCCGGGAGTGAGTGAGTGCAAGGGTTTTACGAACCAGAATCGTAGTACCACGGGACCCAGAGGTGAACCCTGCATGGACCAATAATTTAAAACCCCCTCTCTGGAGCGCCTGACATGTGTTACCAACCAAGTGTGTTTCCTGCAAGAGGACGATGTCGGGGGAGTAGTGTCGGAGAAACTGGAGGACTACACTTCTTTTAATTTTGTGCCCTAGGCCATTGACATTCCAAGAGAGGATAGTAAGGTTCCTAGAGAGGTGTGGCGTCATGGCGATAGAGTCGATGGAACAAACATGAGGAATGTCCGGAGAGGGACCCCCGTGTTGGCAAGAACCTGGGCCATAGTGCGGCATAGGGCCAGGAGGATCTCGGAACCCTCGGGGGCCGGAGACCAGCCAAGGAAGCCAGTCCCATAAGAAGGGGCCATGGATGGGAGAGACTACGTGACCAAAGAGGACTCTGCTAAAAACACAAACAAACAACAATACTGAAACCAGACAACACCAATTACCCCCCCCACCCTGCCCACGGATTCAGAACTATCCACACCCCAACTAGGCAGAGTGCCTGTCGCCCCCCCAACCATGAACGGGGTACCTGGTGAGTCGTCGACGCCACTCGCCTGACTCGTCAAGCCAGTATACTTGACATTTCTATGAAAGACTACAACAAAGTTACGTGCAACATCCACACATTAGAAAAGTTACTTGTTAGTCAGCCGGTGCGGCCCGATCGGGCCGAAAGAAACAGGTCACAGGAGCAGGAAACAGTACAGTTCGGAGCCTGTCGCCCCCAAAAGCAGCAACAAGCAAAGGGGATTGTAAAAGTAAAACCACCCTCCACAGCAGCCTCGGGACGTTCCCACACCAGTGGGAGATATCACTTCCCGTCATTGTTGGTACCAGTGAACAGTTCCTGGCTCCCCGGCATGTGGTCCCTCCGTGGGTGTTCCTCCGGCTCCGCACGGTCCAGCGGATATCCTCCGGCTCGGCGCCAGCCCTCCAACCAGTCCCACACCTCGTCCGGTGAGAGGAAGAACCAGGCTTTGCCGTCCATCTTGACGCGCAGCTTCTCAGGGAAGAGCATGGAGTACTTGACGCCTTTGTCCCGGAGAGCCTTTTTGACTTCCTGAAAGCTGTGGCGCCTTGCCTGTACCTTCACAGTAAAGTCGGGAACATCGAGATGCGAGTATTGTCCAGGAGAAGAGGCGGCCCAGAGCGGGCCGTTTGAAGGATAGCGTCTCGGTCCCAAAAGTTGAAGACCCTCGCGATAATAGGGCGGGGCCCGGCCTCGGTTTACCTCCCGGAACTCTGTGCGCCCGTTCGATGGAAAAATAGCTGGAGAGTTCTTTAGGCTTGAGGTGCTTCGTAACTAGGTCTTCCACAAATAGGTCCGCTGATGGCTCCTCCATTCGTTCCGGAACTCCCAGAATACGGATGTTATTCCGTCTCGCCCTCCCTTCGTAGTCGTCCATCTGGTCACTCATCTGCTTCTGTTGTTTCTGAAGCTGGGCGACCTGTTGTTGGAGCGTAGAGGTGTCATCTATAAGGGCCGCAGTCTTGACCTCAACATCTTTGACCTTAGTGTCCATTTTTCGCAGATCCGCCCGCAAGAGGGTGACTTCGATATTCACAGAGTCAATTCTAGTTTCCAGGGAGGAGCGGACCCCAGCAATAGCCTCCATGACGTCCTCCAAAGTGAGAGCCTTCGCCCCCTTGTGAGGGGAATGCACGTGTTGGGTCCCCGTTGGGGGGGAGGGCAGCGTCCTTATTGTCACCTCTAGAGCCCCAGGAATTCTTGTTAATTTGTCTCTGGCTCAGGGGCTTTGCACCTTTATTAGACGCCATTTAGAACCGTGCACCCGGTCCCAAGTGCAGTTGAAATTAAAAGGGGCCGGAAGGAAGACGGGCAGGAGTTCTGCACAACAGTTTTGGTTATCTCGCACCTGGGAGCTACTCGCACCCCCTGAGACACTCCCCACGCTAGGGCAGGCAGACCACAGAAGAAATCAGCGCACCCCAGGGGCGCCCGGTGCAGCAGACTATCACGAGGCCCAATCTCCTGCCGCAAAGTGCGTTACGCCACTCAAGGATCACCGTGGCCCACGGAGCAGCGTCAGCAAAGGTGAGGGCACCACAAAAGTCAAAGAGCACCTGAATTGCGCCGGGTCGCCGTATGGCAAGAGGCTTCCGGGACGCCCAGGAGGAGTGGGCCGTCCCCCGGGCGCAAGCGGATGTTGACTGCGTCGGGGAGCCAATGTGCCGGGGCCTCGAAGCAGTTCGTGGCAAGGATGAACAGCCCAGAAGATGGGTTTAAGGCCAGGCACCCACCGCTCCGCCGACGATCCGGCCTCAGTACAGGGAAAGGGGTCACCCGGGTCTCCGTCGGGGCACGCCCCACGTGTATGGGAGCGAGTAGAGGGGCCAATGCAGGATAGCCCCAGGGGAGCAGATCAGGCTGGTCGGGTGGTCTTGTTATCGGGCAAAGGGTGCGGCGTCCGCAGCAGAGCAAGACCAGTGATTTGCGGGGCTCCGGCGGTGGTAGGCCTCAGAGCCGGGTTGTCGCTTAGATGGCGTCCCGGCGTGCAAGCGACAATCCTCGATCCTGCAGGCCAGCACAGAACAGTCTCCACAGGCCCGCAGCAGAACAAAATGAGCCGCGAACTGCACCAATACCCCTGTAAGGGCAGGCGAGAGGGCAAAAGGAGCCACCTCCAACAGGCAGCAAAGAGCCATCAGCAATGAGGCCGGAGCTCCAAAATGGCCGCCATCATCCGGGACGCAGGGGACCTCTTCAATGGGCTCAATCGTCGGCGCGGCGGCACAGATCGGGCCGACACTTCAGCAGGGCGTGCACAAACGATTCGAGATGGGGATCTCCCAGTTACAGAGGAGTCCCCAGTCGCATTGCGGATCTATTGAGCGGATAGTCGGGCGAGGGCCCAGAGTCGCGTTAGCAAGTGACCATTCCCTCCAGTTGCTAGCCACGCCCCCTCTTCCTCCAACTTTTAACTTTGGAACTGGCAGCGGTGGCGACAGGTGGCAGTTCTCATTGCCTTTTAGCAGAATCTCGTCCCCGATAGGATTTTCTTTTTCCTTGCGAAAAGTTGTTGCTTCGCTGTCCGTTGTTTATACGTTTGATATCGCTGATTACCTTGTGATGAGTGGTACGAGCGCTGCTGAGAATATCCTCTTTTATTTGAATAGGACCCACGTCCTTTGGCGCCACGAAAGGACGATTTGCAAAATTGCAGGTTTCCCAGAAACCTTGCGCTGTCTGTATCTTTCTTTATGGCCTGCAAGGCCTCGTCAATGTGCTGGCCAAATAGATATTCTCCATCGTAAGGCATATCCATTATCTTTGCCTGGACTTCCTGCCGGAAGGAGGTTGACTTCAAGCAACCTTTTCTCCTTAAGACTGCAGCGCCCGCCAATTGTCGGAAGCCTGTGGTTGCCACATCCACAGCTGCGTCAATCATCTCTGCAGAAACGCACTCCCCTTCATGTAACACCTTCTTTGCTTCTGACCTCTCCGGTCCGGAAGCTTTTCGAGATATGGAGATATGTATGACCACATCTGTCTATCATATCTCCCTAGTTTTGCTAGGGAATTTACTGCTCGGATAGTAGTCGCAGCTATTGTTGATACCTTTTTCCAGATGGACTTGAGACATCTTCCATCTCTGTCAGGTGGGGCGGTCACTTGTGAGGACGGGTTTCTGGCTTTATTCTGTGCCGCTTGAGTGACAACGAACTCTGTCTTAGCTTGTCCAATAAGGTATGCAGGTGATGTAATGGGCGCCGTGTACTTTTTGTCGATTCGATGCAAGACTGCTGGTAAAGAATTTGGAGTGGACATGACCTTCAGGCCCTCCTTCCAAATGAAATCTATTATCGGGATTGTCCTCACTTGCTTGTGCGGCTGATCTTTAAAGTCATATAAAAAACAATCCTGCTGTTTAGCTTCCATAGAAATCTGAAACCTTTTTGTTGCTCTTTCCATTACTAGATGGAATCCCCCAATATCAACAGGTGGAGAGCCCGCCGTATGAGAAGCAGTAGGTGATGGGGTCTGCGTCTGATAATTATCCCACTCCGACATTACTAATTGGTCGTCCACCTCTCCTTCCTCTCTGTCGTCATCAGTGGTCTCACACGTATGGTGGGATTGTGCTGGAGAAGGTGGATTAGAAGATTGTACCTCGGGTACTGGTGTCAAAGGAGACTGTCTTGGGACTCTCAAGGCTGAGGCAGGTGCTTGAGTCATGGGTGTCGCCGGAAAAGAGTCTGCCGACTCAGACGGAGGGAACCGGCGGTAATAGTCATTTAACATGTATTGTAAATTTGTAAGAAGGTCTAATAGCATCTGTGCTGTGGCTACTGCTACAGGGGCTTGAGCAACTGGTGCAGGAAAAAAACTCTTCCTCGTCGTGATCATCCTCCTGCGTCTTTATTAATAGTTCTGACGGACTTCTAGACGCTCGGAAACTGTCGTCCTCATCAGATTGCTCCTGATGGTCGTCTTCCTCTGAATCCAGAAGCTGTTCAGGCAACTTTAGGGGTGAAAGAGGCGGTAGAGTAGAGCTTCTTCTTTGTAATAATGAGGCCCCCAAGGGCCAGGGATGAGTTTGATTGTTTGGGCTGGATATAAAGGCTCCAGTTGATACGGGACTTGCATCCAATAATTTTGCGGGGGTCGGGCGGTGTTTAAATACTTCCCCAGTTGTTTGACTTCTAATTGCTGCTTCTGCAATGTTTTGATTATATTTGGGGTGGTTTGCTTCTGGCGGGGGTATAGGGGCCGGGGGCCTGTATGACATCTCCTCCTCCACTCTTCTTCTTTTCCTTCTTTTAGGTCCTAGTTACTGGGCGACAGGCACGCTGCTAGTGGGGTTAGGCCGTAGCCATTGCAGAGGTGTAGGGTGGGGGGAATGGGGGGGGTTTGTTTTGTCTTTGTTTAGTTCTATGGCCTTTTTTCTTTCCTTTCCCTTTTTATACGAGAGGTGGTTTGTTTATCCTGAGTCGATCTTTTTTGCATATCTGGGTGTCTACTCTTGTTCTAATTATCCTGTTTCGTGGGTGGACGGGCTTTGGAGGTATTAGCTTAACGGGGTTGTTGAATATATCGTCTTTCTTCACTCATGTATCTACGAATGTTGATGCTCCGTACTCCGTGCATAGATCCTACCACATTGACTTATTCGCCTATTCACCGTTGACGCTGTAGACGACGGTAGAACTTTCGTCGATGAGGAACTTGACGACGGCGGTGGAATCTTCGCCGACGATGGACTTCTCGTCAACAGTGTGGTCGTCGACGGTAAACCTGCTTTCGTTGACGAGGGACCCGTCGACGGGATGACTTTCGTCAACGGGCTAATCTTCGTCGACGTTGTATTCGTCGACGATATCATCTTCAACTTCGACGACGAAGGAACGTCGATGCTTGAAGGTTGAATTTTCGTCGACAAGAGTGGTCTCACTGAAACCAAGACCATCGTCGACGGTGAAGAAGCCGACGACATCACCATTTGAGGCTTTGGCGAAGAGAAAGTAACAGTCGACGTGGAGGAAATACTGTAGACGGGACCCGTCGACAGAGCAGCCGTCGTCGATGAGGTCGTCGACGAGGTCTTTTTCTGAGGTAATTTTTTCTCTGACAGTCTTTAGATGGCAAAGACTTAGCAGACTTTCTCGGGGGCGTTTTAGGTCCAGATTTAGAAGGTGGAGAAGCCTTTTTTGTGGTAGAAGAGGAAGGCAAGCTAGAATCCTTAGCTTTTCTCAACACCTTAGCCCCAGGAGAAGATACCTCTTCCTCAATCTTTCTCTTTCTGGAAGTTATTGAAGACCCCGGAGCCAAACTTCCTACCTCAGCAAGAGGATCCTTAATCTTCTGCAACCATCGTAGAAGACGACCTTCTCTGTCTCTGAGGGTCTTCTGAGGAAAGGTCCTGCAGATCTTACAATCCTTTACCTCATGGTCTGGATATAGGCAATAAATGCACTTTTTGTGGGGATCTTCTTTAAAAAGCCTAAGCTTACCACAAGACTCACATGGTCTGAAGAGAGATTTTGAAGAAGACATTCCAAAAATAGGTGAAAAACCAGTCAGGTTGAGAAGAACAAGTTACTTACCTTCGGTAACGCTTTTTCTGGTAGATACAATATCTGCCTGTGGATTCCTCACCTTGTGAATATCCCCTTGCGTCAGCAACATTCGGAAATTCTTTTTGTAGCTTCGCGCCGACGTGGTCCCAGACGTCACAGAGGCACGGCACCGCTAGCGACTCCGCTGACGTCACCGACGCCTATAATAGGCCCACGCCGGCGTGATGACATCAGTTCCGCCCTTTTTTCCGTGCCTTCGAGGCACACGGACGGACCGATGACAGTAGATATATACAAAGCATACGCAGTACACATATCAGGGTAACACACACAGTGTGAAGCAAATGCAACAAAACATTTGAAATAAACAAATACATAATAGAAACTCCTGGCATAGAAGAGTGGACAACGGGGAGGCGGGTGGGTCAGTGAGGAATCCACAGGCAGATATTGTATCTACCAGAAAAAGAGTTACCGAAGGTAAGCAACTTGTTCTTCTGATAGATACATCTGCCGTGTGGATTCCTCACCTTGTGAATAGAGTCCCACAGCAGTCCCCACTCCCGGAGGAGGGGGTCCACTCCTCTAGACCAGGAAATCCTGGAGGACAGAGCGTGCAAAGTGACCGTCCCTCCTCACCTCGGAATCCAAGCAGTAATGCTTCGCGAATGTGTGGAGGGAAGACCAAGTTGCCGCTCTACAAATATCCTCAACAGGCACACCTCTAGCCAACGCTGAGGTTGATGATTTAGCTCTTGTAGAATGAGCCCTTATACCCTCTGGAGGTTCCTTACTGGCCAAAGAGTAGCAGATCTTAATACAGAGGACGATCCATCTTGATAAAGTCCTCTTATGGACCGCTCTTCCTTTCTTGCAGCCAGCAAAGCCAATAAAGAGCTGGTCATCCAAACGACAGTCTTTAGTCCTGTCCAGGTAAAAAGACACCGCCCTCTTGGGGTCAAGACGGTGTAATCTCTCCTCCTCCTTGGAAGGGTGTGGGGGAGGATAAAGGGTAGGGTAATGGATTGACCAAGGTGGAAAGGAGTCACCACCTTTGGCAGAAAAGTAGCCCTGGTCCTAAGAACCATTCGATCAGCATGAATGGTCAAGAAAGGGGGCTTGTGACTAAGAGCTTGAAGCTCACTTACCCTCCTTGCCGAGGTTATTGCAACGAGGAAAACCGTTTTGAAAGTCAGAATCCTCATAGGACATTTGTGAAGAAGCTCAAAAGGAGCACCCATTAATAATGTCAAAACAAGATTTAAGTGGAGTAGTGTGGCTCACTGGTTAGAGGCAGCAGGCCTGAGAGCAGAAATCGGCCCGGGACCAGGGTTCAATTCCCGACGCGGCAGGGTCGTGGACCTTGGTCAGCGGACTCGATAATTCTCGCTTCGGTGCTTACTCTAATCAGGGGTTCCACTCGGCAACTCTGGGCATTAGCTTGCCTAATCTCCACAACGGCCCCACCAATTCCGGGGATGCCTGGCTCCACCTTGGGGACTCCCAGCAAGGGACTATCCCACAGGGAAAGCCAGGATGGGTTCCCCAGAGTTATACAGCGCCGGGACGCCCCGTTGCTGGGGCAGCTGTGCGCTTTACAAGTATACTACATTTACACATTTACATTTACAAATCCCACTGAGGCACAATAAAAGGAGTAGGAGGGAACTTATTCATGAGGCCCTTCAAAAACCTTAAAACTATAGGAGATTTAAAAAGAGAAGGCTGGTCAGGCAAACAGATAAAGGCCGACAGCGCAGAAAGATAACCCTTCACCGTGGCAACAGCAAGACCCTGCTGTGCCAGAGAAAGGGCAAACTGGAGAATATCAGACAAACGGGCTCTCAAAGGGTCAATAGATTTCTCCCTGCACCAAGTAACAAACTTCGACCACCTATAAGAATAGATGGACTTAGTGGAGTCACGCCTGGCAGACAAAATGACATCCACTACATCAGGCGGGAGAGAAAAATAAATCAGGTTGCCCCGTTCAATCTCCAGGCATGAAGGTGTAAGGTCTGGAGGTGGGGGTGTAGAACCTGCCCCTCCATCTGAGAGAGGAGATCTGCCCTGTGAGGGAGACGGAGCGGCGGGTGAGAGGAGAGGTGGAGAAGGTCTGAATACCACACCCTTCTTGGCCAATCCGGGGCGATCAATATCACTTGGGCCCGGTCTTGGCGAATTTTCCTCAGAACCCGAGGAATCAAAGGTATGGGAGGAAACGCGTAAAGGAGTTGCGAGCTCCAACTCAACTGAAACGCGTCCCCCAAGGCTCCTTGCATCGGATACTGGAGACTGCAGAATGACAGGCAGTGAGCATTCTCGCGAGTGGCGAACAGGTCCACCCGAGGAGTCCCCCACATCTGAAAGATGTTGTGAACTACCCCCGGATGGAGCCTCCACTCGTGATCGGCAGAGAACTGCCGACTGAGACTGTCTGCACGAACGTTCTGAACTCCGGCCAGATGATTTGCCATCAGACAAATCCGATGGTCCGGAACCCAGGACCAGAGACGCAGAGCCTCTCTGCAGAGACACTGCGACCCTACTCCTCCCCGCTTGCTGATGTACCACATTGCGGTTGTGTTGTCCGTCAGGACCTGAACCGACTGACCGCGAAGGGAAGGGAGGAAGGCCTTGAGCGCCAGACGTATCGCCCGCAACTCTAGAAGGTTGATATGAAGCAACCTTTCCTCTGGAGACCAAAGACCCTTGACCTCCAGGTCCCCCAGATGAGCACCCCACCCGAGAGTGGACGCATCCGATATCACTGTGGCAACCGATGGAGGAATCTGGAAAGGCTTCCCTTGAGACAGATTGCCTTCCACGCTCCACCAAGACAGATCCGCTGCAGTTTCTCTGGAGATCTTCACTGACTCCCTGAGATCTCCTTGGTGTTGAAACCACTGCCTGCGGAGGCACCACTGGAGCGCCCTCATATGCCAGCGTGCATGGTTGACCAACAGAATACAAGAAGCCATCAGACCGAGCATGCGAAGAACCTTCAGAACTGGAACGACCGCTCCATTGCAGAACAAAGGAATCATTTCCTGTATGTCGCGAATCCTTTGAGGAGGAGGGAATGCACGACACACAGTAGTGTCCAGTACCGCACCTATGAACAGGTTGCCCTGAGAGGGCACCAGGTGAGACTTGGGTACATTTATCGAAAAACCCAACCTGTGCAACAACTGAGTTGTCTCTTGCAGATGATGGAGCACCTTCTCCGGCGACTCCGCCTTGATCAGCCAGTCGTCTAGATATGGAAACACATGTATCCCCGTTCTCCTGAGATGAGCTGCCACCACTGCCATCACCTTGGTGAAAACTCGAGGTGCAGTAGTAAGACCAAACCGAAGGACCACAAACTGGTAGTGTTGTGACCCAACCGTAAAACGGAGATACTTTCTGTGCGACTTCAAGATGGGAATATGAAAATACGCATCCTGCAAGTCGATCGACACCATCCAGTCTTCTTCTAGCAGCGCTTGAAGAACCTGCGCAAGAGTGAGCATCTTGAACTTTTCCTGTTTCAGGTAAAGGTTCAAAATTCTGAGGTCCAGGATTGGCCGAAGCCTGCCATCTTTCTTGGGGATCAGGAAATACCGGGAGTAGCACCCCTGACCCCTTTCCTGCTCTGGAACCACCTCTATCGCACCTTTTCGGAACAAAGACAGGACTTCTTCCTGCAGGAGAAGCAGGTGGTCCTCCGAACAATAACCCTGGCAAGGAGGGTAATTGGGAGGGAATTCCTGGAAAGGAAGTGCATACCCATTCTCTACAAGATTGAGAGCCCAAAGATCCGATGTTATTAATTCCCAATCTTGTAGAAAATGTGTAAGCCGACCCCCCACTGGGCCCACATGATCCGGAATGGCGGATCTAGGGCTGCTTTGCTGTGTTGGCAGGGGGTTGGGAAGGGGAGGAGGAAGAGGAGGAGGAAGCTTGACGACCTCTAGGGCGGGATCTTTGCCTGCCCCTGTACGACTTGTACAGCGTATTCTGCTGCTGTTGTGGCTGCTGCTGAGATGGTCTGTAAGAACGAAAGGAAGATCTGCCAAACCCTCTGAAGCGTCTTCCAGTAGTACCTCTGGACTGGAGACCCAAAGATTTTGCTGTGGCTCTACTGTCCTTAAAACGTTCCAAGGCAGCATCAGTCTTCTTACCAAACAATCCTGAGCCATCAAAAGGCAAGTCCATCAGAACAGACTGAACGTCTGCAGAGAACTCCGATGATTTAAGCCAGGCAGTCCTCCTAGTGGCCACGGAAGAGCCCATGACCCTCGCCACCGAATCAGCAGTGTCCAGACCACTCTGAATCACTTGCCTCGCAGCTGCCTGAGTGTCCGATATCACCTCCTGAAAATCTTCCCTCTCTTCCTCAGGGATTTTCGGAATCAGCTGCTTGACAGAATCCATCAATGCATGAATATACCTCCCCATCAGACAAGTTGCGTTAGTTGACTTAAGCGCCATACTGGCTGAGGAGAAGACTTTCTTAGCGGTTTGATCCTGTTTCCTGGATTCCTTATCCCCAGGAACCTGCGGAAAAGCCCCAGCAGGCCTTTTCGAACAGGCAGCCTGTACAACTAAACTCTCAGGCAGGGGGTGTGTTGACAAGAATTCAGGGTCACCTGGAGCAACTCTGTACCTCCTCGCCACTGTCCTAGAAACTGCAGGAGCAGACAAAGGCTTCTTCCAGACTTCATAGATGGGCTCAGATAAGGCATCATTGAAGGGTAACATAGGTTCAATAACAGATGAGGGTGAATGAAAAACCTCAGTTAAAATATTTGGCTTATAATCAGCAGTGGGCAGAGTAATGTTCAATAAACTCGCTGCTTTTTTAATAACGGTGTGATAAGGAACCACATCTTTCGACGGTACATTTGACACTGAAGTCAAATCCCACTCAGGAGACAGTTCAAGCCCACTGGCCTCACCCAAATCCTCAAAAAGATCTTCAGAATCTTGTAACTCCCCTTCTTCAGTATCTGTATATTGATATCTTTCTTCTTCCAGAAGTCTCTGAGCTTCTCTCCGAGATCTTTCCTTCACAATAGAAGTCGATGGATTCGGAATCGACTCCGACGGGGTCGGGGCCGGCGTTGAACCCGAAGTCGGATGAGGTCGTTTTATACGAGGTCGAGCAGAATCCTGCTTCGGAGTCGTAGGTATCGGCGTCGATGGAATCGGCGTCGATGGAGTCGGTGTCGGAAAATGCCAATGCGGTGGTATAGCCGGCATAAAAGGCATGAAGGGCGCAGGGGCATAAGCCTGGGGAACACCCAAGTTAAAAGCCATAGGACCCGTGGGACCAACAGGTGCACCAGACGGGAACATTGCCCTGGAATAAACTCCAAACATGGCATTCAGGAACTGAGATGGATCCTGACCTGGAGCCGGAAAATCCGGATATGGACCTCTTGGTTGTTCCTGAGGAGGCGGAGTCGATACGACGTCGACCTCTTCATCGATTCCAGGAACCGGGGTCGACGAACCCGCAGGTACCGGAACCTCGACTTCACCAGCCCCCTGCTCCTCACCTTCATCCTCCTGACCAGAAGGATTGGATGGAACTGGAGAATGGACCTGCTTCTGAGACTCGGGCGAATTCTGATGCGAAGCCTCACCAACAGAGTTATGATCTTCCGATTCCTAAACTTCCACTTCCTTACTCAGAAGTTTGACCTGGGACTTCGGTCTTGTACTAGAGTCCTTTTCTGAGTGATGACGTGACTCATGGCTCCTCTTCTTGTGCTTCTTCTTCGAAGATTTCGAAGCATGAGCCGAAGACGACTCCGAGCGCGACCTCGAACGAGACCTCGACCTCGAACGTCGAGATCGAGACTTTGAAGACTTCTTAACTCTCTTATTCTTTAGTTTTGCTACGAAGAGTTTCGTCTCCCTCTCTCGTAAAGCCTTCGGGGTCATCTTCTTGCAGCAAGGGCAATCCTCGACGTCATGGTCGGAACTCAGGCACCAGACACAGCATTCATGCGGGTCGGTTATAGACATTGTCTTGCCACATTCCCCGCAAGCCTAAAAACCAGTCTTCTTCGACGACATCTCGAAGAAATTAGAGATAGACACAGTAATAGAATAATAGTAACAAAGTTACTGTGAAGCTACAGTACGATCCCAGAAAACCGTTAGCGTCGATGACGCGGAAAAAAGGGAACTGATGTCATCACGCCGGCGTGGGCCTATTATAGGCGTCGGTGACGTCAGCGGAGTCGCGAGCGGTGCCGTGCCTCTGTGACGTCTGGGACCACGTCGGCGCGAAGCTACAAAAAGAATTTCCGAATGTTGCAGACGCAAGGGGATATTCACAAGGTGAGGAATCCACACGGCAGATGTATCTATCAGAAGTACTGAGCAGAGCTCAGGGAGACTCCCTTTCACACGACGTGCGGTAGAAAATCTGAGAGCCTGAGTCACTGGGGAGAGCATTCTAGTGGGTGCTGGCGCCTGATTGGCTGTAGTTTGATCTATACAAAATGACTATGATAGTCATGAGTGTGGAAGTTTTTTCCATTGTAGCTTAGGGCTACTTTACTTCCTGGTTGGTATTACCAAGGGTTTTGGTTTTCTTATATACAAATGATTGCTTTTTTATGTACCGTGGGACTCCCACTCCGACGACGGGGAATGATTCAGGCATGTGAATCTATGAAAGACACCCCAATACTGGAGAACTTGTGTTCCTCAGATCCAAAGGGCCCTCCTCTAATTTCTGGGTATTCCCTAATAGCTGCTGTGAGTAGTTCAATGCGGAGGGCAAAGAAGAGCGGGGATAGGGGGCAACCCTGCCTCGTCCCTCTCCCCAGCAGAAAAAGATCTGAGGCTACCCCATTAACCACAACCTTGGCACTTGGTGCTGTGAAGTTAGCACGTATCATGTTAATGAAAGCGTCGCAGAATCCAAAACGTTCAAGGGTCTGGTAGAGAAAGGGCCAGTCCACCGTGTCAAACGCCTTCTTGGCATCCAAACCCAGTAGAACTGCAAGGATCTGTTTTTTTATGTGTTTTTTTCAATTAAGTGGATCACCCTGCGGACGTAATCGTGTGTTTGTTATCTATTAGAGTTCGTAGCGCTAGATTGCCCCGCCTGTTTATTATTATTTATTAAATTGCTGATGTAAATTAGATCGTAGCGCTTGATTGCCAAGGTGCGCTTGTACGATATTTGAACTTGTGCTGGGCTGCCTGCAGACTTATTTGTGCCTGATTGTGCCGGCGCCACTGCCATTTGCATCGCGCTATTTACAATTGTGCCCCAATTCTGTTGCGATATTGGCTTGCTGCCATTTTGTTTTTTGTTGTTGTGTTGTGCCTCCCTGCCCTGATCTCCACCCCGCTCCCGCCTCCCAGCTGATCCTCCCTCCTACTGATACTGTTTACCCCCGCTCTGCCGTGGTAGCGCTGTGACCGTCCTGCTCCCAGCAGAAGAGGTCGCTCCACACGCTGCTCCCTGCCTCGCCTGGTATCGTAGCGCTTACCGCCAGACTGCTGAGTGCCTATCTCGCCTTGCACCCACAACTGCTTTAGCCTGCATAATTATTTATTAGAGTTCGTAGCGCTAGATTGCCCCGCCTGTTTATTATTATTTATTAAATTGCTGATGTAAATTAGATCGTAGCGCTTGATTGCCAAGGTGCGCTTGTACGATATTTGAACTTGTGCTGGGCTGCCTGCAGACTTATTTGTGCCTGATTGTGCCGGCGCCACTGCCATTTGCATCGCGCTATTTACAATTGTGCCCCAATTCTGTTGCGATATTGGCTTGCTGCCATTTTGTTTTTTGTTGTTGTGTTGTGCCTCCCTGCCCTGATCTCCACCCCGCTCCCGCCTCCCAGCTGATCCTCCCTCGCCCCTCCCCTTCCACTACCCACATATGACAGATGCCTACGCGCGCAGCATTCACGCGCAGCGGACGCGCCCCATGCGCGCCGAAGGTGCGCCAAAGGTAAGCCCGTCTACGCCCGTCCGCGCCCAGCGCCAGCCCCCCTGGTCCACGCAAATCCCATTACACCCGCTTAACATACGACGCCGCAACCCTCTCAGCACTTAACCCCGGCCCACTCCCTAACTGCTACCAAGCCGCTCCAGGACACACCCATGGACCCTTCACCTGCCACTCCTGCAAGTTCGACTGCATCAGGACCCACACCAAATCCACAAACTCCAAACAGAGCTCCGACACTAACCACCTAAAGTGCTTACTGCTCAACACCCGCTCAGTCCACAGACACTCCATCGAACTCTGGAACCTACTCGACACTACATCGCCGGACGTCGCCTTCCTTACAGAAAGTTGGATGAACGCCTCATCAGCCCCCGACATCGCCATAGCCATCCCGGACACCTACAAGATCATCCGAAAGGACCGCATCAACCAAACAGGAGGAGGCATCGCCATCGTCCATAAGAACACCATCCGCATCACGACCAGCTCCGACGATAACCTCGCTAACGCCGAACACCTTCACTTCCAGATTCACACCGACCCCAAAACCACACTCAGAGGCACCCTTATCTACAGACACCCAGGACCCCGCTCACAATTCAGTGAAGACATCGCTGACTTCATCAGCCCACATGCCATCCCATCCGAGAACTACATTCTACTGGGAGACCTCAACTTCGACTTGGACAAGAAAAACGAAAACAACACCACCACCCTTCTGGACAACATGGCCAATCTCGGACTCAAACAACTCGTTGACACCCCCACCCACTCCGCCGGACACACGCTCGACCCTATCTTCACCTCCAGCAAGCACATCTCCTTCGATCACAGCACAGCTCTCCACAGGACGGACCACAGCTGCGTTCACTTCCACTACAAAAAAGCCACGTCCCATAACCCCCCACAACCTATTCCCCGAAGAAACTGGAACAAAATCACCACCGACCAGCTCTTCTCGTCGCTTCAACAAAACACTCCTGCCAATTCATCGGACCCAAACCAAGCAGCCACCAACCTCACACAATAGATCACCCACAGTGCAGACGAACTAGCACCCTTGAAAAACCATCTAATCAAGCAAGGGAACAAAAAATCCCCCTGGTTCAACGATGACCTTAAGAAATCCAAGAAGCTCTGTCGGACTCTCGAGAAAACCTGGAGAAAAAACACTACCACTGACAACCTAGCCTCCTTCAAAAACGCCACCCGCAAACACCACCAACTCATCCGATCCACCAAGAAATCAGCATTTAAGGATCGACTTGACAACAATGCCCAAAACAGCAAGGAACTATTCAACATCGTCAAAGAATTCACTAACCCCTCCGCAGGCACTAACGACATCACCCCCTCCCAAGACCTCTGCGACTCTCTATCATCATTCTTCCACAACGAATCGCCAAAATACACAACAGCTTTCAAAACCAGTCCGAAGACCGGTCCACTCCACCCACCTCCGAACCAAAACCCCCCTCTAACAACCTTTGCGCCTGGAACCCTATCACCACTGAAGACACCATCCGCCTGATGAATTCCATCCACTCAGGATCGCCAACCGACCCTTGTCCCCACCACATCTTCAACCAAGCAGACTCCATCATCGCACCCCATCTCCGAGATGTAATCAACTGCTCCCTCAACTCCGCCACCTTCCCAGAAAAATGGAAACATGCTGAACTCAGCGCCCTTCTGAAGAAACCCACGGCTGACCCAACCGAACTTAAGAACTACCGCCCCATCTCGCTCCTCCCATTCCCCGCCAAAGTCATCGAGAAAGCCGTCAACAGTCAGCTCGCCGCCTTCCTAGAATCCAACAAATCCCTCGACTCCTCTCAATCAGGCTTCCGAGCCAAACACAGCACCGAAACCGCCCTCATCGCAGCAACATTTGACATCCGAACACTACTGGACAACGGAGAAACAGTTGCTCTCATCTTACTTGACCTCTCCGTAGCCTTCGACACAGTCTGTCATAGCAACCTCATACAACGCCTCAGCAACATCGGAGTACAAGGAAAGGCATTGGACTGGATAATATCGTTCCTCACCGGAAGAACCCAGAGAGTCCACCTCCCCCCTTTCAAATCAGAGGCCACCGAAGTCATCTGCGGCGTACCACAAGGATCGTCACTCAGCCCCACCCTCTTCAACGTATACATGAGTCCCCTCGCATCCATCGCGCGCCAACACAACCTCAACATCATCTACTACGCAGACGACACCCAGCTGATCCTCTCCCTCACAAAAGACCCAAACACCGCCAAAACCAACCTACAAGAAGGAATGAAAGAAGTAGCCGAATGGATGAAGAACAGCCGTCTAAAACTAAACTCGGACAAAACAGAAGTCCTCATCTTAGGTCCATCCCCCTCTGCCTGGGACAACTCATGGTGGCCACCGGCCCTCGGTACCGCACCCATACCTACGGACCACTCACGTAACCTGGGCTTCATCCTAGACTCATCCCTCTCGATGACCAGACAAGTCAACGCCGTCTCATCATCTTGCTTCAACATCCTACGAATGCTCAAAAAAATCTTCCGTTGGATCCCCACCGAAACAAGAAAGACAGTCACCCACGCACTGGTCACAAGCCGACTGGATTACGGCAACACCCTTTACGCCGGAACCACAGCCAAACTACAGAAAAAACTCCAACACATCCAAAACGCCTCAGCCAGGCTCATTTTTGACATCCCTCGGCAAGCTCACATTTCCGACCACCTGAAAGACCTCCATTGGCTCCCTGTCAACAAGAGAATAACGTTCCGTCTCCTCACCCACGCACACAAAGCCCTCTACGACCTAGGACCCGAATGCCTCAACACACGTCTATCATTCTACACCCCCTCCCGCCAACTACGATTGTCCAATCAAGCCCTCGCCGCAATCCCACGAATCCACAGATCCACCATGGGGGGAAGATCCTTCTCCTACTTAGCTGCTAAAACCTGGAATTCTCTCCCCACCCACCTCCGCCTCACTCAGAACCACCTCTCTTTCAGAAAGCAACTAAAAACCTGGATATTCGATAAGTAAATTCACCTCCCTCCCTCAAGCGCCTTGAGACCCTCTGGGTGAGTAGTGCGCTATACAAATTTCTGAACTTGAACTTGAACTTTGTCTGCCCCTAATAAAGCCGGATTGGTCTGGGTGTTTCAAGATCGGGCATCAATTTGTCTATCCGTGAGGCCAGTATCTTTGATTAAAGTTTGGCATCTAAGTTTAGGAGTGCTAAGGGGTGAAACGCACCACAGAGTTGGGGATCCTTCCCCCCCCTTTAGGATCACATTCATTAGGGCTTCGCTCATTGATCTGGGGGTTTGAGTAGAGGTTGCCATATGATTAAAGAGTCTTGTTAACTGGGTAATGAGCTCCACACTGAAGCTTTTATAAAATTGTGTGTGCAGACCATCCGGGCCCGGGGCCTTATGCAGCTTGAGGGCTTTAAGTGCCAGGTGGACCTCTTCCTCTGAGATAGGCTCCCCAAGTTGTCCGTTCTGGAGATTCGTAACCCGGCGCAGCAACACTGAGTTCAGATAAGTTGCTTGAGCATGTACATTGCCTTGGTCAGGAGTGTAAAGTGCCTTATAGAAGTGTTTAAACAGTTGTGCTTGACCAGTTTCCTCCCAAATCAGTACATATGAAAGGGGGTCAGTGTCAATTTCTTTCAAAAGCAACAAATGTCAAATAATACATTACGTATCTCAAATATTGATCAGTCCAATATTCCATGCACATCTTATTCAGCACAGAAGTAAGCGGAAACTTAGCATACATCAATAAGTTTAGTAAATTCTTAATTTCATTATACTTTCGTTGGAAAACATAAATGAGTTTATAAACAAGGTTATATATAACTTTTATCAATCATAGTTATAAAATATTATTTACATGAATATCGGCGCACTCTCAGTGAAAAAAGAGAAAAGTAGTTAAGTGGGATGGGTGTGATGGGATAAGTGCAGGGACTGGGTAAAGGTGTTGTGACCATAACACAATCGCAATAGAAATCAATAGGACCTTTACAGTCTAAATTAGATCAACAGTTCCATATATCTCTTTTAACATAGGATGGGCTTTACTCCATTTGATTTCCTCCTATGTTTAGAGAAGTGGTGTACAACTGTCTACGTTTCGACCCCGTGTTGTGTAAGGGTTAGTTGAAACCTCATTCTGGGGTCTTCATCAGGACATTGGCAAGACGAGAGCGCCTACAAATAATAAAATTAAAATGAATGTATCGGTACCTTGTCACAAAACAACATTATCCAAGGATTGCCAAATAATTAAATACATACTTTACATTTGGCCATCCAGTGACCTAATGGGTAGGACCTCCTTAGGTTCCTATTGTGGGCGATTCAACCTGCAATTAATTAAGAGGACTGTAATTGCGCATAGGTACATAGAAGGAATGTCCTATCTGATAGTTATTAGATGAGGGGGACACTTACTGGTGTGAAACAATCATCCAATTACATTAAAGATGGTATCCAGTACGTTTCAAACGATTTATTGCTGCTATTAGGGTGTGCAGATCATCACAATGCCCCGGTGGTTCTGTGGGGATGAGAAATGATATTCACACTAGTAGGTACGCAGCGTTTTTAAATGAGGGTTTATTCAAAAGCTATCCTCCGAATTGCCCGCAGAAAAATCTATCGCGCTATCAGGATCGTGAATACCAGCACATATCAATACGGTGCGTGCGATGCTTTAGTACCGATGGAAATAATTTAAGACACGGATGCGTGTTACACATGGCCTCTTGTAAACCCGCGGATGACCTGTGCCTGGGTGATCACATGATCAGGAGATGTTCTAAAATCGTAAAAACGGCACTCTTTCAATATATGCTGCTCATGTATAATTACGCGCCTTATGTAAGCTTAACACAGTATTGGCTTAAGGTTAGAGTACCCCAAGTTGGCGCCACCTTACCTATTCTTCACCTCACTCTGCTTCAACGCACTTTCGCTTAAATACAGGAGTTACCTGAGCAAGGATGCAATTAATGCTTCGTCGGCGTGGTAGTTGGTCGCGCACAATGGGGCGAGCCTGTTCTGTGCGTTCCTACAAGGAGGAAGGGGGGGATAAGTGAAGCCTCACGAGAAACTTCTTTGTGTTCGATAACATCTTCTACGAACAAATCAAGGGTACCTCAATGGGTGCTATTTTTGCCCCGAATCTGGCTGTGCTTTTCATGGACCAACTAGAGACCAATGTGATTCTTAATCCCTCCAATCCATTCTTTACAGGGATACAGTTTTGGCGGAGGTATATCGACAACATTTTTATCATCTGGAGACAGGACGTCGATTGCCTACGCCAATTCCTCCATTGGCTGAATAATAACTGTATGCCGACGAAGCATTAATTGCATCCTTGCTCAGGTAACTCCTGTATTTAAGCGCAACCGTTACGCGCCACCCACTGCTTACCAGCTATCCTAATAATTCCTTCTCTCAATTAGAGGTCACACCACGATCTCCGGAAAGTACTAACCCGTTATTTCTTCAGAAAACTGGGAGGCTGCCCCACGCAACCTGTTTGGCGCCTCAGGTAAATTTATCTCAAATTGACTGAGTTTGTCCACTCACTACGGCCATGCCCATATCACGACCCCCCCTTGTAACCCCCTCTTTTTATCCAACCCAGATGTCCTGAAGCCTCCCCCTGCTTGAACCCCCCACGTCGTGACCGCACTCCCACTGAGTGCCTCGGTCAGTATACCAGTCGCTCACACGCTCGGCTGCAATTTTCCACGCACTGTAGTCCCGTCACAGTCACTGTCCACGCGCCACTTGATAATGCTTGCCTCTCCGGCTCACTACGCTGCCGCTTATTAGAATGAGCATGATTTACCAGAATGAGCCCAATCTCAGTTGGAGACTTTAAGAGGTCATACACTCTTCGTTCACTTACCCCTTCACTTGCACGTTCTTCTGCACTATTCAACGTTTTCCCCTCCCAAAAATAAGCACCTTAATCCGTGCCCTTTTGTAATATGTAGGATCACATTGTACATAGCCTCCGCAACTCTCTAAACTTTATTGAATCTGCACTAGAGAGAACTGTAATTGACATGTTGTAAATATGTATATCTTCTTTGAGTTAATTTGTCTCCTCCCCCTTCTTTCTTCCCCCCTGTCTAATTTCGACAGGCAGGTATAACCATAAACAGGCAAAATTACATATTGTAGTCCTGAAGATGATCACAATTTAATTTTGGAGATAGGGATCGAAACGTTACGTCGACTGTTTGTACAGAACTGCTTCCCCTTATTTTTGTAATATGTGTGGCAGCTACTGTTGGTTAGAGCTTACGTAATATTTGAAAGCACTGTAAGCCACCTTTTCTCTCCAATCTGTTTGCCTGTTATTCTTTCTTCCCTTGTACTGTTTTTTCCCCTTGACTCGGTACAGGCTTGTGCCCAGCCATCTGTTGCTTGCTCCACTTCTTAATCCTGTATACATTTATAAATCTCTTGAAATAAACATCTCCTTGTCCGGCTGGACATTGGAGAAAAAGATACAGTTCTTATTCGAAGCCTGTGCTTATTATAGAGGTGTGGCGCCGCGGCCAGGGCGACTGACGCTGGAATCTGGGGATCACGGTTCGATCCCCGGCTCCGGCGGCAGATTAGCACAGCACCATGTGACTCTGGGCAATAGCTCGCTTAATCTTCCCGACGGCCCCCAGCGCCTAGAGACCCTTACGGGTGATTGTGCGCTTTACAAATGTGGACTTTACTTTACTTTATTATTTAGCTTGATATTCAAAATAAGCCTTGGACCTTTGTTAGCTTTACAATTCCCTTGTTTTATATACCAGAACATGCGATCACCCAGGCACAGGTCATCCGCGGGTTTACAAGAGGCCATGTGTAACACGCATCCGTGTCTTAAATTATTTCCATCGGTACTAAGGCATCGCACGCACCGTAATGATATGTGCTGGTATTCCCGATCCTGATAGCGCGATAGATTTTTCTGCGGGCAATTCGGAGGATAGCTTTTGAATAAACCCTCATTTAAAAACGCTGCGTACCTACTAGTGTGAATATCATTTCTCATCCCCACAGAACCACCGGGGCATTGTGATGATCTGCACACCCTAATAGCAGCAATAAATCGTTTGAAACGTACTGGATACCATCTTTAATTTGATTGGATGATTGTTTCACGCCAGTAAGTGTCCCCCTCATCTAATAACTATCAGATAGGACATTCCTTCTATGTACCTATGCGCAATTACAGTCCTCTTAATTAATTACAGGTTGAATCGCCCACAATAGGAACCTAAGGAGGTCCTACCCATAAGGTCACTGGATGGCCAAATGTAAAGTATGTATTTAATTATTTGTCAGTCCTTGGATAATGTTGTTTTGTGACAAGGTACCGATACATTCATTTTAATTTTATTATTTGTAGGCGCTCTCGTCTTGCCAATGTCCTGATGAAGACCCCAGAATGAGGTTTCAACTAACCCTTACACAACACGGGGTCGAAACGTAGACAGTTGTACACCACTTCTCTAAACATAGGAGGAAATCAAATGAAGTAAAGCCCATCCTATGTTAAAAGAGATATATGGAACTGTTGATCTCATTTAGACTGTAAAGGTCCTATTGATTTCTATTGCGATTGTGTTATGGTCACAACACCTTTACCCAGTCCCCGCACTTATCCCATCACACCCATCCCACTCAACTACTTTTCTCTTTTTTCACTGAGAGTGCGCCGATATTCATGTAAATAATATTTTATAACTTGATTGATAAAAGTTATATATAACCTTGTTTATAAACTCATTTATGTTTTCCAACGAAAGTATAATGAAATTAAGAATTTACGGAGCTTATTGATGTATGCTAAGTTTCCGCTTACTTCTGTGCTGAATAAAATGTGCATGGAATATTGGACTGATCAATATTTGAGATACGTAATGTATTATTTGACATTTGTTGCTTTTGAAAGAAATTGACACTGACCCCCTTTCATATGTACCGAACCACTGACCCAGGTCAGGTCGTTTTTAGGGTCCACCCCGGTAAAACTTATCATCCTCCCAAATCAGGGCGCCTGTGGGATCTTTAATTCTTGCGATGTACTCCCTTCCCCTTTTTACGCTAAGTTGTCATGCCAAGTGCGAACCTATTTTATTCCCCTGTGCATATGATGTTTGCTAGAGGTGGAACAAGGTCAGTTCTGCCCTATTTGAGTAAATAGCGTGCAATTTCCCTTTCAAGGCCGTGACCTTTCTCTGAAGTGTGAGAGTGGGGTTAGGTTTATGATCGTCTTTAATTCCCCCTCTAGAAGTAACCTCTCAGCCGCCCTTTCTTTATTAAGAGGAGACATAAGGGACAAGCATTGTCCCCGGATAACGGCTTTGAATGTGTCCCAATTATTTGCCACTGAAGTATCCTGAGGGTTGTTTATTTGGACAAAGTCACTAATGGAGGCCCTTAGGGCGTCCCGCAATGTTTTATCTCAGATTAAAGCATTAGGGAAATACCATCCCTTGGATTTAGGTGTGTTGCTTCTCCGCTCCATTGAGTCGCGATTGGTGCGTGGTCAGAGATGATGATAGGGTCTATTAAGGCCTCGCGTACTTGATTATTGAGGGTTTGACTTAAAAACGTGTAATCCAGACGTGAATAACTGCGGTGAACATGGGAAAAAAAGGTATAGTCTGTGGTCTGGGTGAGCTTCTCTCCATGCATCCTTGAGGCCCATCCCTTGTATCTCTTGTTTCAGGGCTTTTGGGAAACTGCCCATGTGTGTCTTATGGGGGTTGGAACTGGATGTTCTCGAGTGCCGGATGAGATTAAAATCCCCCATGAGTATTATTTCACTCGAAGCAAAGCCTCCTAGCAAAGATAGCGTGGAATGAAGGAATTTAGCCTGATTAGTATTGGGTGTGTATATCAAGGCTATGGTACATTGTCGCCCTCTTAGGCACCCCATTCACCAGTAGGACCCTCCCCTCCTTGTCTGTTTTATAGTTTTCAGGTTGGAATTTGAGTGAAGAGTGAAAGAGCAGGGCCACCCCGTTATGTTTTGTGGTGGAGGAGGATTTATAGATCAGTGGGTAGGCCTTGTGCTTCAGCCTATGATCTTTGGATCGTTTGAGATGTGTTTCTTGGAGAGCCACCATGTCATAATGTTGGTCTGTGAGGTATTTCCATACCTTATGACGTTTAGAGGGGGCATTCATACCTCGTACATTCCACAAAAGTGTGGTTAGCACCATATTAATGGTCGTAGTGGGGTCATTCTCATGAGAATAAGATGTACTTCATATCCTTGCTCACATCTCTCCCTTCCCCGACCCATCCCGTCAGGTCGCTGTAGTCTGCTTCTCCTCCCGCTCTCCCTCCCCTATATAATCACCAGCGCCCAAGGTCGAAACGAGAAAGAAAAACACGACTAAAAAAGACAATCGATAGATAAACTTAAACAGTGTCAACTTTGGGACTGTCTGTCCCCAGTCCCACATACCGCCGTAGTGTCCGCCTGACACTGTGAGGCGAATATGACCATAGTCCGCTACCAGAAATTCTGCATTATTGCTGTTTATGAAGACAATCACCATCCCGCTGTGACTGGAGTAGGACTCTTCCAGCCTCGGAGCGTGTTTGGCGAGATGAGGAAACAGCACACAAGAGTTGATTGTAGTGTCCCAGAGTTCTCTAGCTGTAGCAGACGCGTAGCGTGACCGTCTCTGCCCTGTCCTTCGAAATAAACTGTTGTCTCTCGTGACTGAGTTTTCCTGCAATACTGTTCAGTTTGGATCAGCGGTAATTTGAGATTTCCTAGGTCTGGGAAGTCGACGTGTGAGCCACGAGCTCGCCTCTACCCCCCAAGGTCATGTCACTGCTTGGGACAGCCAATGGATTCTCTACGGGGTCTTGAGCTGGTATCGGGACCCTTAAGATTCTGCAGGCATCTTGGATCTCGGAGACATGACGTTCTCGGTTTTATAATCAAAACTGAGACCGAAGGGAAAGGTCCATTGGTATCGGATATTGCCCTGCCTTAACTTGTCTGTGGTGGGCCGGAATTGTTGACGTTGTACCAATGTTGTTGGGGCGATGTAATAGAACAGCTCACATGTGTATCCTTGAAATTTCACCACTTCCCTTTTCTAGGCTGCCTGGAGTATTGCTTCCTTAGCTTTGAAGGAGTACATTTTGGCAAGGATGTCTCTTGGCCTGCACTTCTCGCCCTGTGGGAGTCACCCCACTCCATGGACTCTTTCTATTTTCACATTCACCGTCATTGTTCCCAAAATTTCGGAAAACAGCCCCGTGACGAAGGCCTCAAGGTCCTGACCTTCAGCTCCTTCTCCCAGATTGCGGATTCGAAGGTTGTCTCGCCAAGAGCGATTCTCAAGGTCCTCCTCTTTTAATTGCGTCTTAATTGCATTGCTAGTAGATGGGTCTGGAGTGCCCTCGTCATGGTTGAGATGCGTTCCGCTCATGGTTCAATTTCCATGGTTTTGGTCTCCAGGTCCAGCACTCTTGTGCCTGCTGAATCAATATCCTTGTCACCAAATGTGTAGGCCGGAGGGGGTTTTGGGGGTAGGAAATGAGTTCTCGACCAATGAAGTCTTTGTGAGTTCTTTTATTCTTCAACAAAAAAAGATTCAAACATCCATCTGATGTATTTAGGTTGAAGGATCTGTTGTTCCGGTAATTTGGGAAGGGAGGTGTTTCGTCCTGGTCCTGAATTTATACACAGCTTCGGTGCCTCAGGCAAAGGATTCCCCGACGTTTCTCCAGTAACAACCAAAGGAAAAAGAAAAGAGGCCACAGGGTTACTTTCGGGTCCAGACTCTAAGTGTGGAAAGAGGGGGCGGGGTGTGAGGGTTCACCAGGGGCTACCACCATGTCTATATGGAAACGGACACTGCAAGAATCAGGCGGGAGTGTGTAAAAAGAAAAAAAAACACACACACAGTCCCGTGACCTCCCTCAACGACTCCTACCCGGACACTCCCCGTGAGAATGCAAACCGCAGTATGCGGTCCCGTACCTTGTCCAGCCACACTTCTCCAGAATTGTGGCGGGGCGAATCGCGATGTCGTTGGCCTCCTGGCTTCTCGGTCCTCCGGGTTCCAGGATCTTCGGTTTCTTCCTCCATCTTCCTGTTCATCTCGGGGGAATCGTCTCTTGGCTCCAACGTCCAAACGTCAGTTCTTCCTCAGGTTGTCGCGCCTCTGTCTTCCTGCTTCGGTCTTTTGTCCGCCTCCTTTGTACCTGATTGGCTGACTGCTGCTGACGTCATAGGGGATACCTCTGCACCCAGGGAAGCCCAGGCTGTGTTAAAGGGGCCGTACTGGTCCTGTGGACGGGGTGGAAAGGAACCCTTGTTAAAGTCCTCACCCCGTCACTGTCCGGCAGTGCCCCCGTTACAATGCTGTTGCAGGGACTTGAGCCTACCATTCAGATCCGCCCTCAGAGCATCCAGCGATTGTGTCCAGTCTGCCTTTAGTTCATCCCTCAATTCCTGCTTTATGCTCTCAATGAGGTTAGTAGATCGTCCTTAGATAGCGCCATTCCAGCTTCTTCGCTTGCGCTCTGCTGTGATTCTGTGTTGGGAGTAGGTGCGAAGTAGGTAGACACCCTGTTGCTCTGGGGTTGCATTTTTTGGCGGCATACAGTTGAGGTTGATGTAGACCGTAGTATGCCTGGGGTCCAGTCCTGCCGAAGCGAGGAGTCTGGAACAACCCCAAACCTCTCTCTAGTCCCACTCCTTTCTGTGAAAGCTCAGGGAGGGAGATAACCTGTCCCGTATCGAGACTGCGCCTGTCTCCCAACGTGCCTCTGCGTGGGGCTTCCGGGCGCTTCCCACGCTATACACTAGTTTTATCCGGGCCTGTGTCCCCTGAGGCCTCCGCTGTCTCTCTCGACCGTGGTGGCTCCTTACCTAGTCCACCAAAGCCAGGTGCCCCTGGAATTGCCTAGTATATCTGCTCCCCCTTGTGGTATCTGTGAATTGCCAGGTGCTTCATTCGTTTGCATTGGGGAAGGGACAAGGTTTGCCTCTTTCCTATGGTAGGCAGACGCACTCAGTTGAGGCCTTAGAAACTTCATGCGACATTGTGTCCCGAGCCAGCGCCATATTGGAGTCAGGCACCCCTTATTCTTTTCCCCGCTCTCCAGTTTTAATATGCATTACTTGTGTAGAGGGCGAGAGAATCCTTGCACTTATACTGATCTCGCGCTTGCACTGGCTGCTGTTCTTCCCTAGCTGGTTGTTCGTCCCTTATTTGGTTTCCCCGTCCCGGTGAAGCTATTGGGCTCTGAGATGGCGGCCATCTCTCCTCCTGCCTCACTTCGTTGTCACTCACCGGGCCGCTGCAGACTGTGTGTCGTATCCCGTAATCAAGGGAATGCCCGTAAGTCTCTTGATTTCTTCCGCGGCTGGTCCCCAGAATGCCGGTTCTTATTTACCCCGCAGCTGCGCCGACGGCCACTCGGGAGTCTTCAGCGGGAACCGTGGCCTCTGCATAAATCAACCATCCCCCGCCATACACTGTGCGCCGCTTGGTTCTAAATGAAGCCAATGGAGCAGGGTATGTCTCTGCACTTTCCTTTTTGCATTACCGTGCTTTTAGGGATGTTGGTGTGGTGTTGTCTCGGGTTATGTTCATTTTGGCAGCGGAGCCGGCATGGGTTATTACCATACGCCCATCTTGGCTGGTCATACCCCCAGCAAAATATTTTTAACAGCTTACTGCACGCTATTTTAATTTCTTTTCTGAGAAGAATTTAATTCCAATTAAAAATGTGATTTTATTAGTAAATGTGACAAGAAAATATGCCTTCACAAACCTTTTATAAAAGTGAGAGAAAAGAGGACCAATGTAGCTTAACAAGTAGCGTAATAGGCTGCAGCCGGGAGAGACCAAAAACGAACACTGCTCCTTTGAAGATCCACATTCCGACAGAGTGCAATTATGCCCAGTTATTGCCAGTTGCTTCATTTCTTTTGTATGAAGACTAAGGGCCTCATTTATATTTTGACAGTTATGAAGAATTGTCAAGAACCGCTGTCACAGCGGTTCCGGCCAATGCAATCTGCTATTTGGTGTAGGGCTGCTCTGCATAACGTAACCCTAGATCAAACACTATTCTATTTTATTTTCAAAAAGATAATCCCCAAACTGGATTTTCTTTTGGAAAATAAAAAAAGTAATGCTCCCTCGGCCATGAAAGTCATCTCCCATGGTGGGAGGAGCATTATTTAGTTTTTACTGACCTTCACCACAAGCATTTGCCTGGCGCTGAAAGACAGTAAAATAATCTGATACAAAATCCTAAACTTACTATTGTTGGTATTCACAGAAGGCACTTACAATTTTTGGTATTCACAGAATGCACTTACGACTCCTAACGTTACGTCTGCACTATGGCCAGAATTTCCGCACCCGGAGCTTACTCTCCGCACCCGGAGTGTACTCTCCGCACCCGGAACGTACTTTCCGGCTAGGGCCGTACACGCCGGCTAGGGCCATAATCTCCGGCTGGGGCCGGAAAAAGTGTAATCAATGGGCCGGATTGCAATTTTTACAAAAAGGAACATTAGGAATGTGTGATAAATGGTACAGAAGGTCATGAAAAACAGTTTGGGCAAGGAAAAGGGACAGCCAGACACTACATCATAACTGTTAGACCTGGCATATCTTGGCCCGGTTACCTGTGACTTTTTGCCTCTACCTCCTTTGTTTCTAGATGCTTTGGGTACTTTGCCACTGCTGATCACTGTCAAAGTACAATTGTTACCCGTCTCCTGCTGAGTTATTAAGGATCCAGACCCCCAGTATCAAAGGGAGAAAGGTGACACTGGGAGGGAGAACCCCAGAACTGATTTAGGGAGGGGGCAGGGACCCCTGAGCACAACAAACTTCAAAGACATTAAGGGGTATAACTATGAGAGCTGAAACTCCTGAACATTGGAATTAAACAGAAATGGATTGAGACTGAAAAGGCTTGGAGACATTTTGTGGTCAAGAAGAACTGCTAAGGAAGGAGCAACTGAAGAGACTGCTGGGGAAAGACCAACCCATGCTTTGTGATCTTGGGCTGGTCTACAGTTTGCTATTCTAACCAAGGAAGAGGTGGTTGGGACTGTGCTGAGAGGCGTTGGGTCCCCAAGGGCACGAGGTGAGCTGGCTCCCTGTTTGGAAATACAGGAACATAATAGTTTCCGGAGACGTTTCAAGCGACGCGGTGGGCGTGTGTTGTGGCAGCTTGAGACCCTCGAAAGGCGTGCCCTGTGATCTTTGACACACAAAGGAGGAGTGAGACTCGGATGCGCCGGGTGCGTATCGTGCTGCACAGGAGGCACGGGTGAAGAGCGCCTGGCCAACTTGGGCATCGCAGGTGTAGTGAGTCTTGGGCGCGTGTGTACGTGTCATGGTGCACCGCAGGTGTTAGTGAAGAGCGCGTGGTCAGCATGTGCACCGAAGCTGAAGTGAGACTCGGATGCGCAGGGTGCGTGTTGTGGTGCACCGTAGGCGCTGGTGAGGAGCGCCTGGTCGGTGTGTGCACCGGAGCTGGAGTGAGTCTCAGACGCAAAGGGTGCGTATCGTGGTGCACGGGAGGCGTTGGTGAAGAGTGCCTGACCAATGTGTGCATCGGAAGTGGAGTGAGTCTCTGCAGCGCGGTATGCTTGTCTTGGTGCCAACTGAGGACGCAGGAAGGAGTGCCTGGTGAGCGTGCACTCTGAGTCGACGTGGAGTCCCATCAGCGTTGTGTGTGTGGCTTCTTGCCAGAAGAGAACCAGAGGATGCAGTGGTGAACTTGCACCCAGAGTAAAAGTACGGAGTCGGAGGAATACTCTCTCGGCCTCTCAGTCCTTCTGACAACGTGAGCCTTTGCTTCGGCTCAGAGTGGGGCCCATACTGACAAAAGGAGTGGCAGTACAGGGGCCAGAGTAAGAAGCTATACTCTGTGTCATTGCTGAACCGTGTGGGGGGCAACTGCTATCGAAGAGGCTGATTGTCGTAATACACATTGGCAATATTGCTGCTAACGAACTGCCGGCCTGTCTTAAGATCCCTGACATTATTATTGCATAACGAAGTACATGATTGTAGCGCTTCGCATTTCATTATTTCTCCCTTGCCAAGTACAGGAGTGTAGCAGCCCACATTGCATTATTTCTTCATTGCAATGTACATGATTGTAGTTGCGCATTGCATTATTTCTTCATTGCAAAGTACGTGATTGGGGTGTGACGCATTGCATTATTCCTTCATTGCGCAGTACATGAATGTAGCGGTACGCATTGCATTATTTCTCCCATTGCGTGTACCAGGATGTATCGTTATGAATTGTATTATTTCTCCTTTGCCCAGCACAGGATTGTATCATTACGCAGTGCACTATTGTTTGTCCATTGCAACGTGTGTGATTCTAGCATTGCGACCAGCGTAGCATTTTGAAAGCGATGGTTGGGATTTAAACCTACCAGCCAGCCGGAACGAATATTACCCTTTATTCTATGTTGGCTTATGTATCATGTAGTCTGATCGTATATCTTTTTGTATAAAGTTTATACTCGTTTTTATCACACTAGTGTGGAGTCCATTTGTGGTGTCACCAGGGGTTGCTGTGGGCGTGGTTGCACATACAGAACACTTGTGCCTTTGAGATAGGCCTTGCTGCTTGTGCCAAGCTACTAAGGGGGTGAGCAGGGCTATCTCAAACGGGTCCTTACTTGGCCTAACGTTGAGTGGGGAGCCCCGGGTCTCACACTTGGTGACAGTAGTGCGGAACTGGGACTACGGGTTCCAACAATAACCTAGAAAAGTTTTCTCCTTTACATCATGGTACATGCAGTGCACAATTTGTGCTCCCATGTACAGTCTTCAGGACCATGCCCTTTCTACTGAATTAGAAAATGCAGTATACGCAGAATCCTTTTAGGTCAAGAACTGCTTCCACCTTGAACTCTGGTTCATCATCCTCATCATGTCCTTTCTTTTTAAACAGACAGTAAAAGGAATACATTCCCATACCATTTGTGAAATCCAGAACTGTCTCCATGGTAAGATTCTACAAACAAATGTTAACTTACTGCTATAGTTCTTCCTGATGGAAATGATTCAATCTTTTTGGAGGAAGGTTTGCAGGAGGGACTTAGAATTTGCAATTGTAGCCACTTCGCAGAAAATATTTAGGTCAAGTTAAATTTACAAGTGTAAGTTACTATAGCCAAAAAGGAGCAGTAGTAAGTTCAGCACCACGCATGGCCAACCACTAATACTGCAACACCCTCTAACAGAAAACATTGGAGTTAGGGAGTTCAGCTCTGAGCTGAAGTACATTTGCTAAGGTTTAGGTCCTTATTGGCTGTAATACCTAATAACTACAGAAGTGCAATTTGCAAATAGGAATAGGCTTATGCTCTTGGGGATGGGTGTACGTCCTTTCGTAATCCCTCCTTACTCCCTTGCCTTTATTAGTACTCATTTCCCATTTTCCATCCTCTACCCTCTGTCCCTCCCACATTTACAACGAAAACATAGACGAGCCTATGTGGAGATTCCCACACAGAAAGAGATAGGAGAGGTAGAGGTGAAACCTTTGCACTTACGTTTGTGTTTCCCAAGTAAAAAGCTAAAGAAGGTTAAGCTTTGTTCTCCAGGATCTTGTTGACAGAAGCCAGATAAAAGAACTGTAGAAACTTCCACTGATGGAGCATGATGGGATACAGTTGGAACATGCTTACTTAATGGGGTAGTGTCAGTTTTACAGATTCTTTAGGCTGCAGATTTTATAGCTATATTGGACTGCTTTTCTTTCACCTTTCCTTAGAAAAAAGATTTGCAAAATGTTTTGTAAAATAGTTTTGTCGTGTCACTTTGACTACTGTTCTGACTTTTAAAAAATTAATATTGCCTTCTTCTTTGAAGATAATATTCTCTTAGGGCATCAGTTCTCATAATGCTTGCTGATAACCTGACCACTTTCTCATGAATTAACTGAAAATTCATATAGCGCAAGTATTCAAAGACAGAAGATTCTCGTTGCTGGACTACTTTTATGAGAAAAGGGTCAGATAGCACCGCCTGTGATTTTGTTCTAGAAAGGATGAGGGAGTCATGGATATCTGAGATGAGGCACTGACCTTACATACATTCAGGGTCACCTGCAGTGAATAATAACATTAGTAGAGAGCTCTTCAACTATTAACTGAAATCTAGTGTTTTGTCATAATAATGCTCCCTTTCCCTAAAACCGAACAGATCTAAATAGGTGTCCAATGACAAACTGTAATTTTCCCTGCAAAAAGGCTCCATGTTGCCACAGAGGAAAATGAGTCCCTGGACACCGAGGAAATACGATATAAGCAGGTTTATTATTGAGGTTGGAGGCAAGATTACCGCTTGGACCCATTCTTGAATCTCCAGTTTAAATCTGCGGAACATAACGGAGGATAGGAGAATACAAAGGAACATGCAAGCACACCCCCAAGAAAAATATAAACCCAAACTAAAAGTATGGGAGCAGCATACAGAGCTATAGAAGCTAACAGCGCCTTGCTCCTACTTATTCCCCCATCCTCCGCTCCCTTTTGAATTGTTTAAAAGGCTCCAACAAGGATTCTTAATAAGACCGTTTCCAAGGAAAAGGGAGAGCTACATCATCTTCACATTTCTTTTGATCAGACAAACAATGTAATCTGAAAGATCTACAAGTGTGCATTATTTTTGTGTTTTTTAGGGTGACACATAAGGGCTATAGTGTAAGTCCTTATCCTGGACGGGACAGATGGAGTCAAATGCACTTTTTTACCTTGTCAGGAGAAACACTGTAAAGGAAGTGAAATGAAAATAGGTACTTGTAAAGCGCACGGCTACTCCACAGAGTAACAAGCTACAACGGTTAACGTTCCCCTCAGGAACATTAGACCATAGCAGTTGTTAACTGTGCAGTGATTGTGGAAGTGTAGCCAACATGACCAGGCAACACCCACCGCAGAACTTGAAAGACGAAGGTCTTTTACTCATTCTGGTATAGTGTTCTGCTGAAATAATTTGTTAAATCACACCAGTATCTCTAAGATGGAATCAGTGGCAAATCCAGATACAATGGGTTAAGAGAAATGAACAGAGGGTACAAGTGTGAGAGCATCATGTATAAGAGTTCCTACCACATAGCTTCAATAATTATTGTTATCAGTTCCTCAACTTTGCGTAATGTGTTTCAACAAAGTACGATATGTGTGCTATTGCATAAGGCGTATTCACTGAAAAATGTGTATATCATAAGATGTGATAGATTATATCAGGTTCCTCTAAGAAATGGTGAGCTGTGAGCATTTTATAAGACAATGGAACTTTCAAATAGAATTTTACCTGTATTTGATATTTAACTATTCCCATACCATTAATGTCTAACTAGCACCATGCTACATCATTTCATTGCATCACCTGTTCTTGCTCTTGTCTTGTAGCCGGGCTGTTGGGTCCAAAGAAATACTTTTTGTTTAAGTATTTAGTTTTTATATCCTTGGATTTCTCCTCTCTTTTTTCTCTTTCCTTGTATGGCATCCTTCGGAACCGCTCAATTTCAATCCAGCACATTAGATCTATGCTGCCAACGGAAGACAAAGAGGGAGAGCAAGTCATCAATAGATAATAGGTTGGCGAATTGCAACATTAGTAATAACTAGCAAGTGGCAAGTTGTACGATACAGTATGAACTACCAAAAGATGAGCAGTTCCAACCATGAAGGATTTCTGAGATAATAGAATGCCATCTCAATGAAACAAAAGAAACATTCAGCAGATCACAGTGAGCTCCAGAACTACCGACCCATCTCTTTGATCCCGTTCTCTGCCAAAGTCCTGGAAAACGCCATCAACCCTCAACTCACTGAACACATGGAAGCAAACAAACTACTGGACCCCTCCCAATCAGATTTTAGGGCCAACCCCACAGCACCCAGACAGCCCTGATCGCCGCAACAGATGACATCCGCGCCATACTTCACTGGAGAATCAGCCGTCCAAACCCTGCTTGACCCCTCCGGAGCCTTTGACACTGTCTCCCACCACACATTCATTGACCATCTATGCCATATTGGAATCATAGACGATGCGCTCAGCTGGATGGCATCCTTTCTCACAGGGCACACCCAGAGTGTCACAACCAAATGCAGGTCTCAGAAAAAGGCCTTGATAGGGGCTGTTAAATCCAAGTCCCCAATAGCAGTTAGAACACCAAGGAAGGACTATTCTCTCACTATAAAGGCAGCAAAAAGGGAGTGGGAGGAGAAGTTTTGGGAAGATCTCTTGATTGCAAGCAAGGGAAAGGACGCAAGGGGCTTCTGGAGTTTGATTAGGAATAAGAATAGTCCGGATGCTTCGCTGGTTACATGCAACATCCCTGCCCAGCTCTGGTACACTCACTTCGAGGCCCTGTATTCTCACCCTGAAGGGGTTATTAGCGAGTCCTTTTTCTTGGAGGATGACTCAACAGATAGTGATATGGATGATTTCACTGAGAGGGAGGTGAGGCTGTAATCAAGTCCCTGGTCCCATTAAAGGCTGCGGGGCCGGATGGGCTACCCGGTGACTTGCTTCGTGCCAATCCCAAGGAATGGGGACAATTGGTCGCTGCGCTATTAAATGCAATCATGAAGGGCGCACTAGTACCCGATTCCTGGAAGGGGGCGGAGGTTGTCCCGATATTCAAAAAGGGGTGTCGGGACAACCCCGCTAACTACAGGCCCATCAGCCTAATTGACTCTTCCCAAAAGGTGGCAGGGAAGGTGATTTTGGGGAGGGTCCTTCAGTGGGCAGATGAGCACAAAATACTGTCGGACTTCCAGGCGGGTTTCCGCTCAGGTACGGGGACGATAGAACAAGCATTCAGGCTAATGCTCCTGTACTGGAAGGTGGTGGTGCTGGGCAAGGGCAGCCTTTATCTGGCCTTTATTGACCTGAAGACTGCCTTTGACCTAGTACCGAGGGAGAAGCTATGGAGGGTTTTGCAGGGGCTGGGACTGCCCGCCTACATCCTGTCGCTTCTGATTAAACTCCATTCAGACAACTATGCACAGGTGCGGTGGGGCAAGAACGGGGAGAAAACCAACAGAATCCCAGTGCGTAGGGGTGTCCGCCAGGGATGTGTGCTGGCTCCCACACTATTCTCATTGTATGTGAATGGTGTGGTTGAGCACCTGCTTAAGGAACCTGCAGATGCCCCGTCCCTGGCGGGCACCAGGATCCCCACCCTGCTCTTTGCTGATGATACCCTGCTCAAAGCAAAGACACCTCAGGGTCTCCAAAAGCTCCTCACCCGCTTTCAGGAGTTCTGCTCCCTTAGTGGCCTAATTATTAACGTAGATAAGACCAAATTCCTGACTATGAATCCCCCCAAAAAGTTAGGGCCCCCTCCGGTTTTAAATGCCGTTCCCCTGGAGAGGGTCCGAGAGTTTGATTATTTAGGGATTCGCCTCAGTAACTCCATGAGCTGGACCCCACATATCCAAAAGATTTTTGGGAGCGCGATTTCCATTCAGGTCTTCAGCACATATGTATTATTATCAATGAGCAAATAGCAGAAACATATAAACCGATCGAGGGCAATATTGAGTTAAAAGGTCTGGTTGTTGATAATGATCTTTCAGTGGTGCTAATGTAAATAGTCAAACGCGCTCCGTGTGGTGACTATTCATATATATATATATATATATATATATATATATATATATATATATATATATATATATATATATATATATATATATATATATATATATATGAATGAAACAGTAAGTCCAACAGAACTCAGACGAGCCCATAATCCTTTTTAGATGTTTATTTCGGCACAGCAAGCGATCGAGGATAACGCGTTTCGAACAACCCTGGTTGTTCTTGGTCACATGACCCGCGTTCCTCACATACCACCTTTTAAAGGTGTATCCACGTTTTTTTCATCAATTTGTGCTTTATTATTTCATGACACAAACAAAATTATACATGGTACCAATTGATAATCCTGATTTCTCTGATGAAAATTCGTGGAAAAAAAGTATATATATATGTAATACAATCAATTATAATCATTGATCATTCGTGCAATTAATGTGACAAAGTGCATAAAAAACCAGCTCTTATTTTAATATTCATCCTCTTCAATCTAGTGGGCTGTCTGTAATTTACAATTATGGTTTTAGTAGCAGAAAATTCATATTTCCTTAAAAATAAATGTCTTCAAGCAGTAAGTTAAGGAAAAAATATATATATATATATATATATATACACACACACACACACACACACATATATATATATAATAAGCTGTATGTGTAAATATTGTAAATACTGTACATAGGATTGCCTAAAATGTATTTAATTTATGATTTGATTAGAAACTATATATCTTTAATAAGGAATATACATGTATTGCTTCATTAAGTAGAGTATGAACTATGTCCCATAACATGTTCAAAGATGGCGCCCTCAGTAATGCAAAAGTTTGTTTGTCCTTTTTCTAAATGACAACACAATCATGTGTTTAAATGTTGCCTTGACAACGGCGCCCGCCCACATTGACAAAGTCAGGATTGCGGAAACGCGTTTATTTGTTGAATTTATTTTGCCAATAAATCTATAAAAAGATCTAACCTTTTCCATGCTCATGAGCACAGGAGCGCCGTGCCTCATGACGAGCTGAGCTCGTCATGAGCATGCGGGTGCTGTGCGCGCTCCCCTCCCTTCCCCCCCCAGCACAGCAGGAGAATTACCCCTGCAGCGAAGGGGCTAAGTAACGTGAGTGCTGGTCCATTCTACTTGTGTGGGGAGTTGGATATATATATGTATATGGATGAAGCAAGAGGATACATAACAGGTAACGTGTAATATGGACACATTGTCCTCAAGGAGTTCAGGTACATCAAAGCCGGAAGGCTGCAGGCTTTGTAAATTTTTACAAGAACCCAGCACCAAGGCAATATAAGAACACATTATACAGGTTGCCTGTTATGTATTCTTTATAACACGTGTTTATTTTGGGAGCTCGAAAAATGTTTTTTTTTCAAATAATGAAATATTTAAAACAACAAGGGAAGGACAAGTTACATACTATTGGAAATGTCTTATCTGGTACAGACTTGGTCTAGCCGCAGTTTCCTTACCTTAGAATTATCTCCAGACATCAGACTGGACCCAGAAAAGTTTTTTGAGCAGTATCCCTCGTGCCCAGAAGGTGGTGTCAATCGGCTTTGTGTGGCATTGTTGGCATCATCTGCGCAGGATGTGACGTGCACAGTGTTTATATAGGTACCACCCTAGAGCGCTGACATCAGTTACTTTTCGTGACTTACAAAGCCAAGAGTGCAGAGCCACAAAGAAAACTGACCACTGGTGTGGAAAACTAGGGCCCTGAAAGGGGAAAGCACTTCCCCTAGAAATCCGTTCGCAGAGTGGGGAGGATGGGTGGGTCAGTAAGGAATCTGCGGATAGATAGTCTCTACCAGATAAGGTGTTACCAAAGGTAACTTTACCATCCGATAGAGACTTCAAGCCGCAGCTGCCTTACCTAAGAATAGATATCTAAGCCCTTCATCAGAAAGCTCATTCATAATCTAAAAATCCCTGTCCTAAAATACTTGCTTATTGGAGCTCAGTTGTGAGAATGATTAGCCGGATGATTGATGAAACCCTTGGGTGTCATACCAAACTGTGTCTACTGGGAACTGGGGCGGAGGTAAAGGCGTCTCATGTAAAATTTATGTCTATAGCCTTGCTACTAGCCAAACGCAGGATTTCTGTCTGTTGGGAGAGTCGACTAGCGCCTACAACTAAATTGTGGCTACAGGACTTGACGTACTGCCGGGACCAGCTCACGTGCTATGCGGAGGAGTTGCTATCTGCTTCCAAACATCGTGACACTAGTGGGCCACTCACAATGTATCTGCTGTCAATTACTGATGTATAATGTACATATTGCATTTATAATGCTACCCTGTTTGTCATCGCCCTACAAATCAATGTCTGTTTTGCCATGTCTGTAACTCTGGTTATATTGGATCTCATGATCTGCGACGCTGTAATCTCAATACTGTGACACTAATGGATATTTCAACTGTACTGATGCCATACCTTTGACCTTTTGCAATGTTCTGTATTTTATTTGAAAAAGCACAAATAAAAAAAAACAAAAAACAATCTAAAAATCCCGGATATAAACAGACATGGACTGCATACCAAAATGATGGCCTATGCTGACGACTTCCTTTGTCAAGCCCGACACCGAGAGGGCTATTAAAGCCATAGAACATGAAGCACAGGATTTTGGGAAGATATCGGGGTATTCGCTTAATAATGGAAAAGAAATGCGTTACTTACCTGTAACTGCAGTTATCCAGTATTGGTATCTTTCATAGATTCACTTGCCTGAATCATTCCCCGTCGTCGGGGTGGAAGTCCCCGGTACATAAATAAAGTAATGTCACATAGACATATACATATAGTAATGGGCCGGAGGCCTCTCATTAGTAACATATCCATGTCCTTTTGTGAAAAGGACCAAACTTTGGCCAAGAGCCAATCAGCTATCACCACCCCACCCTCTAGAACCTTCCTGGAAGGAGCTCTTGTCCCTCAGATTTTCGTAAGCACAGTGCTAAGTAGTATATAACTGAGAGAAACTAGGGTGAGCCCTTCCAGGGGAGGTGGGTGGGTGGCATGTGAATCTATGAAAGATACCAATACTGGATAACTGCAGTTACAGGTAAGTAACGCATTTCTTATCCAGTATTAGGGGTATATTTCATAGATTCACATGCCTGAATCAGAGTAGCGAGCAATAACAAGCACATTTCGAATGGTACAACAAGAAATCTCACTAGATAATAACATATCAATTGTGAAATGCAAAAGGTACCAAAATGCAATATAAAAGAGAAATGTGCATGTAGACAGTAGGAAGGTGGGATGCAAGAGAAGGCTCACCTCTAGTGAAACAGATGACGGAGCACAGCTTGTCCCACTGCAGCATCTTTCATTAGTTCCGTATCCAAGCAGTAGTGACTGGTGAACGTATGCGGCGTCTTCCATGTCGCCGCTCTGCAGATGTCAATGATGGGCACTCCCGCAAAGAGCGCCATGGAGGTTGAGACTGCTCTAGTGGAATGAGCACAACCCTTGGAATGCAGAGAATGTCCTGCTTGCTGATGACAGAAAGCAATAGCTGCAGAGATCCAACGTGAAATGCTCTGCTTAGTCAATGAAAGACCTTTCCTAGGTCTGCTAAAGGCAACGAAGAGTTGGTTAGACTTCCGAAATGTCTTTGTTCTGTGGATGTAGAACTTAAGACAGCGTTTGAGATCAAGAGAGTGGAGAGACCTCTCTGCTGCGGGAAGTGGATTCGGGAAGAAAGACCGCAGGACTATAGGCTCATTAAGGTGAAAGTCAGATGGGAAATAGCAGTAAAAAGTGGCTACCGGCATATACCAGTGCTACATGCAAATAAATCTACTGTGTCAAACAGAGGTGAAATGATGTGCAGCCCAGGTGGAAAGTAGAACCCTCAGGCACCCTCCGCAGATGGGTAGCCGTTTATCTTCATTGGGTTCACAAGTTAGTGTATGTGAACAACATCATATCAAAACAAATGTGCAGATTAAAATGAGTGTAGACCACTCCCTCAACCAACATTTTTAATAAAGGGGTGATTCGAACTCAGTTAAAAACAGTGTGCAAAAAAAGGGGGGACATCGAGAGTTAAGCAAATTTGAACTCCCTGTCCTAAAAAACGGTCGACATGTTTCAGCTCTCTGGTCTATTACGACCCAGCATTCCTCAGGACCAGAAAAAATAATAAGGAAAAACTCACCCAACCGGGCAGTACACGCCCTAAAGTGCCTACTCACGGTGGGTGGATAATCGCAAAAGAAACCAGATTTATATCTTATGCAAACCTCTAACCATCGAGGTGTATGGAATCTGTAAATAAATCCAAAAGGCACATTAAAAATACAGACATTCCACTATCATATGTGCTCAACCATCATTTCTTTACAAAAAACCAATCATTTGATGCTCACTAGCCCCATCTTTCACCCAGTGACACAGTAAAAAGAATGAGGTGGTGTAAACTCTCACCACAAAGAACTACAAACATTCCCATAGCTGTTATGTTTAGGAGATGTAGATCTACCTTGGTTGTTAGCCTTACTCGCTTTGTTTGGCTTTTACTCGCTGTATGGAAGTTTACGGTATATATCTGAACCCTCATTTCAGAGGTAAAACAGTATAAGTCTCATCCAGAACCTCTGAAGATATGTTTCATCAGTGGTCGGGCTTGTGTACTTAATGTTTAGAAAAAATTAAAAATACACAGAAATTCTTCGAGAAATGTGCTCAGCCTTAAGATATTATATACACAACTATATTCTACCTCTCTGCATAGGAGGCTTAAATCTCACATACAATCCCATTATAGTAAGGCAAAAGTTGGCTACTCACTTAAACGTAATGCCATGGTAATCTCACTTATAATGAGGTCTGAGACTCTCCTTTGCGGGCTTTCTTGAAGAGGGAAAAGGAACAGAAAAACAGAAGGCACGACCATTAAACTACAAAACTCCCTCTGCAGGTGGAGTTTTAAGAAAAAATAGCTAAATCAAAAAATGGCAATGTGTGTAATCAGTTTATCGCCCCTATATGAGGAGACTTACTTTAAATCTTCCCAAATGAAGATTCCATGAGTCCGTGGAGATGGATATCTTCACGGCAGCACCTGTTGATAGTTAAATAAGGTCGTAAGTTTAAACTAGTATGCCCCACTCGACCTGTTTGGTTAGAAGAACCTTCCCGACTTCATTAGATACTTTCTATAAAGAGACGCTAGCGTTTTTAATGTAGAGGCTTATGAAAAACCCCCATTCTTATCATAAGTACAAATGACCAAATTCGTCTGATAAACACTCTCTTGGCCAAAGCGACGGAGTATACTGATGGGCCAGTTGTATGCGCTGTGAACATTTCCCTCGGTCGGGTGATTAAATACTACAATGTAATATACCTCACCGAGTAAATAAAAACGGAGTTACATGCTCACAATATACGGAATCACTCACTATTTAGCTGGCGACTCCCCGTATTTCCACCTAGGAAAACGTCTCATCCACGGCACGGAAAACGATTTGAGCCACGGTTGGGTCAGATCTTGTTGCTTCCTGAATGGGCGTGGCGAACATGTCAGCGAACCACGTGATCGGGGCACCAACACTAAACTTAAAGGTGCAGTGACATCCACCCTTCCCCAGTGTTACGAGTTGTATGTTTTACCAGGGACAGAATTGACCAATGCGTCACACAGTGAAAAAGGGGGCATAATGTCATTAATAAAATATAATTTATCAGAAACTGTGTTTACCACTTGTATCTCCAATCGGAAAAGAGAATAATTTAATTATTCTAAATTGGCAATAGAAAGCCCATCTTTGTCTCTCACTGCGGATTTAACTAGCCTCTCAATAAATCTGAGTGTTTATGTCAAAGTTCAAAATAAGTGGTGCCATAGAGTAATAAGAACAATGAATGGCGCCAAATGAAAAGTGAAAACTGACTACTAGCTTAGTGATATGGCGGGCCAGATTAACGCTTCATCACTGTCCCCCATGGTATATCATCATTGGGCCCAGATAGCTTGGCACTGTACTCATGACTGGGCTATCCTGATTATAAAAACTGCCTTACGGCTTTCGGAGGCCCTTCTCATTGAGATACAGGCAACGGAAGCCCACATCAAGACCACAATAACGGGCTTCAAGAAAAAATTAGACGAGTTCAACAAAGAACTGGTTGAATACAAAGACAATTTAGCCCAGTCTAAGGTTCAACAATTCCAAAAGGATTTGAAAAAGTGGGCATTTGATAAAGTGTACCCATATGCTAGTGCAGATTATAAACCTTTAGACCGTACAAATTATAATTCTGACGCTTCCGATGATTCAAATTCCAGTGGGTCAAGTACAGGCACTTTTTCTAACAAACAAAGGGGAAGAGGACGGGGCAGAAGAGTACAGAATTATTCTGCCTGGCCCCCATACCCACAATTTGGACATGGTGAATTCCAGCCTTATCCGTATCCCCCAACACCATTTCCACCACAAATGGGTTGGAATCCGCATTTTGCACCACCACCACCACCCCCTCAATATCAACCTAATATGTATCCCCCTCATTTTTTAGGGTTTGGCCAGAGAGGGCGGGGGAAGAGACGGGGAGGGAATCAAGTGCATTGGCAGACACCAGAGGCGGTGGGAGACAACACACGCAGCAAGACACAGGAACAGAGAGCGGGCACCAGCAACACATAAGCCTAGTGACCAATTTATCCAGTAGGGTTCTGAACACGGATGAACAATCAGTTTTGGAGAAAGGATTGGGTTTTATACCATCAGCACGACTAGATCGCTTCAAACTCTTGTGTGAACTTACTGAGTTCTTTAGAAAATTACGTTTGAAAGCTTTTTTTGCCAGTCGTGAACTAACAGACAGCCAAACAAATAACAGCGATACGTATTTCAGAAATAAATCCTCTTTTACACCCCCTGCACATTTAGTTCCTGCCGAACTAATTGCCTTTGAACAGGCGGTGTTCCGGGAGGTTGAACAAGCGGAAGAACCCACAATGTACAAAAACCTTTCAGGGGCACAATTTAAAGCAATTGAATCGTTAAAAAATGATTCTGACATAACGATTAAGAGTGCCGACAAAGGCGGGGGAATTGTTATACAGGATACTACAGCGTACGAAGCTGAGTGCAGAAGACTTCTCAGTGATACTTCTAGTTACACAGTCCTGATGGAAGATCCAACTGCCTCTCTCAAGGATGAGATAGTGGAGTTAGTGATGACTGCAGAGCATGATAACTGTATAAGTAAGCAGGAAGCAGATTTTCTGACAAATTCCGAAGGGAAGGTCCCTTATTTTTACTGTTTACCTAAAACACATAAGAACCGTTTTCCCCCACCTGGACGACCTATAGTGGCGGGCATTGGGTCCTTGTTAGAACCTTTGTCCAAATATTGTGACTTCTTTTTTAAGCCCTTGATACAGTCTACATGCACTTATATCAAGGATACGAAAAGCCTACTGTCTATGCTCCTTACTGTCAAACTTCCTGAGGAACCTTGTTTTTTAGTCTCTCTAGATATAGAGAGCCTATATACTTGCATTCCACAAGATGCCACCTTGAAGGTCTTGGCGGATGTTTTGGATGAAACCCCTTGGGATTATAACACCTCCAAAACATTTGTCATTGAGTGTGCCACTCTTGCATTAAAACGTAATTTTTTTCAATATAAAAACGATTTGTTTTTACAGAAGACAGGGACATCTATGGGCAGCACTTTTGCTCCAAGCATAGCTGGCCTTTATGTCCATAATTTTGAAAAGACCCACATATTGGCGAATACCAACCCATACACTCTCAATGTTATCCTGTGGCAGAGGTACATTGACGATGTGTTACTAATATGGAAAGGGTCAGAGGAGAGCTTACTGGCCTTCTTTGATTGGGTCAACACCTGTGATCCTCATTTGAGGTTCACTCACCATCATAGCAGGGATAGTATTGAATTCCTTGATGTGACAATCACCCGGACGGGTGATCACCTCACTACCAAAACATACTACAAACCGACCAGTAAGAACAATTTACTGCATTTTACCAGTTTCCATCCGCGTCCATTGCGGGAGAATCTCCCATTTGGTCAGTACCTACGCATCCGGAGGAACTGCAGTAGTATCACTGATTTTAAGAACCAGGCCAAAGACCTGACTATGAAACTTTCACACAGAGGCTATCCAGAAACAATCTTGAAGAAAAGTTGCAAGCGGGCACGTAACCAAAATCGTGAAGCCCTACTGGAGGAAAATGTAAGAGAGGAAGAACCTGAAATCCCACTGACATGTGCACCAGAACCCCTTTTAAAATTTGTTGAGACATTGAACCAACCCTTGAGCTGTGCATCCATCCAATAACAATTGATTATTACCACATACTCTAGCATTTCTAACACAGTGAGTCGGACAATAAACAAACATTGGCGAATTCTGACAAGCAATGGCATTCAATGGCAAAAACCACTTTTCTCTTATAAACGAGAGAGGAGTCTCAAATATGCACTTGTACGAACTCGCCCCATTGAGAGAAAGTTTACCAGTCGGGATACAAATGTACTCTCTAGTTGGAAACTCCCTCCGGTAGTGGGACACTATCCATGTGGAGGGTGTAGCGTTTGCCACTTAACAACAGCAACTAAAACGTTGGCCCTAGAAGTAGGAAAGACCTGGCATCTGAGGACTCATACAAATTGTAATAAATACAACGTGGTCTATCTGATAGTGTGCCCCTGTGAGCTACGTTACGTGGGTATGACCACGGAAAAAATTACACTGCGCATAGGGGAACACCGCAGTATTATCAGATGCCAGAGAAACACAACTAAACTCACAGCGCATTTTCTGGAGAAAGGGCATAGTCCTAATGATGTCAGATGGTCGATTATAGAACATCTGGAATACGGTAACGAGAACACCCTGTTTGAAAAGGAGCAAAGGTGGGTACACCGTTTGGCAACCCACCGGCAAGGACTCAATGATGATATACCATGGGGGACAGTGATGAAGCGTTAATCTGGCCCGCCATATCACTAAGCTAGTAGTCAGTTTTCACTTTTCATTTGGCGCCATTCATTGTTCTTATTACTTTATGGCACCACTTATTTTGAACTTTGACATAAACACTCGGATTTATTGAGAGGCTAGTTAAATCAGCAGTGAGAGACAAAGATGGGCCTTCTATTGCCAATTTAGAATAATTAAATTATTCTCTTTTCCGATTGGAGATACAAGTGGTAAACACAGTTTCTGATAAATTATACACCTTGAAGGGCAGGGAGTATACAATGTGACTACACCTTAAAATTGACCCGGCACCCTTAATTACTGTGAGTCTAATAAACACATGAGGAGAGATTTAAATGCGTCTTCCTCTGCTCGGTTGTTTTATTAATGACATTATGCCCCCTTTTTCACAGTGTGACGCATTGGTCAGTTCTGTCCCTGGTAAAACATACAACTCGTAACACTGGGGAAGGGTGGATGTCACTGCACCTTTAAGTTTAGTGTTGGTGCCCCGATCACGTGGTTCGCTGACATGTTCGCCACGCCCATTCAGGAAGCAACAAGATCTGACCCAACCGTGGCTCGAATCGTTTTCCGAGCCGTGGATGAGACGTTTTCCTAGGTGGAAATACGGGGAGTCGCCAGCTAAATAGTGAGTGATTCCGTATATTGTGAGCATGTAACTCCGTTTTTATTTACTCGGTGAGGTATATTACATTGTAGTATTTAATCACCCGACCGAGGGAAATGTTCACAGCGCATACAACTGGCCCATCAGTATACTCCGTCGCTTTGGCCAAGAGAGTGTTTATCAGACGAATTTGGTCATTTGTACTTATGATAAGAATGGGGTTTTTTCATAAGCCTCTACATTAAAAACGCTAGCGTCTCTTTATAGAAAGTATCTAATGGAGTCGGGAAGGTTCTTCTAACCAAACAGGTCGAGTGGGGCATACTAGTTTAAACTTACGACCTTATTTAACTATCAACAGGTGCTGCCGTGAAGATATCCATCTCCACGGACTCATGGAATCTTCATTTGGGAAGATTTAAAGTAAGTCTCCTTATATAGGGGCGATAAACTGATTACACACATTGCCATTTTTTGATTTAGCTATTTTTTCTTAAAACTCCACCTGCAGAGGGAGTTTTGTAGTTTAATGGTCGTGCCTTCTGTTTTTCTGTTCCTTTTCCCTCTTCAAGACAGCCCGCAAAGGAGAGTCTCAGACCTCATTATAAGTGAGATTACCATGGCATTACGTTTAAGTGAGTAGCCAACTTTTGCCTTACTATAATGGGATTGTATGTGAGATTTAAGCCTCCTATGCAGAGAGATAGAATATAGTTGTGTATATAATATCTTAAGGCTGAGTGCATTTCTCGAAGAATTTCTGTGTATTTTTAATTTTTTCTAAACATTAAGTACACAAGCCCGACCACTGATGAAACATATCTTCAGAGGTTCTGGATGAGACTTATACTGTTTTACCTCTGAAATGAGGGTTCAGATATATACCGTAAACTTCCATAAAGCGAGTAAAAGCCAAACAAAGCGAGTAAGGCTAACAACCAAGGTAGATCTACATCTCCTAAACATAACAGCTATGGGAATGTTTGTAGTTCTTTGTGGTGAGAGTTTACACCACCTCATTCTTTTTACTGTGTCACTGGGTGAAAGATGGGGCTAGTGAGCATCAAATGATTGGTTTTTTGTAAAGAAATGATGGTTGAGCACATATGATAGTGGAATGTCTGTATTTTTAATGTGCCTTTTGGATTTATTTACAGATTCCATACACCTCGATGGTTAGAGGTTTGCATAAGAAATAAATCTGGTTTCTTTTGCGATTATCCACCCACCGTGAGTAGGCACTTTAGGGCGTGTACTGCCCGGTTGGGTGAGTTTTTCCTTATTATTTTTTCTGGTCCTGAGGAATGCTGGGTCGTAATAGACCAGAGAGCTGAAACATGTCGACCGTTTTTTAGGACAGGGAGTTCAAATTTGCTTAACTCTCGATGTCCCCCCTTTTTTTGCACACTGTTTTTAACTGAGTTCGAATCACCCCTTTATTAAAAATGTTGGTTGAGGGAGTGGTCTACACTCATTTTAATCTGCACATTTGTTTTGGTATGATGTTGTTCACATACACTAACTTGTGAACCCAATGAAGATAAACGGCTACCCATCTGCGGAGGGTGCCTGAGGGTTCTACTTTCCACCTGGGCTGCACATCATTTCACCTCTGTTTGACACAGTAGATTTATTTGCATGTAGCACTGGTATATGTCGGTAGCCACTTTTTACTGCTATTTCCTGTAAAAGGATCTCTCTCTTTTTTCTTAGATATTTGTATTTGTTGTACATACTCTCTTGTTGTTTATTCTAGTTCTACCCTGGGGGTGGGAGAGTATTTGATTAAGCCCTCTCTCTCTAGTTGTTGATACATGAAAGTCAGATGGGACCTTTGGAATGAATTTAGGATCAGTCTTTAGAATCACTCTGTCCCGCCTGAATTGGAGGAAAGGGTCTTGAATTGAGAAGGCTTGGAGTTCGCTTACTCGTCTCGCTGAGGTAAGGGCCAGTAGAAGAGCCATTTTCCAGGAAAGATATTTTATATCAGCTTTGTGTATTGGCTTAAAGGGATGTTTCATTAATTGAGCAAGCACAATGTTTAGCTGCCAGGTAGGCGGTAAAGACTTCACCGGAGGGAATGTCCTGAACAAGCCTTTAAGAAATTGTTTTATGAGTCTACTGGACCAGAGGGAAGCACCAGTTGAGGAACGTCTGAAACGAGATATGGCAGCCAGGTGAACTTTTATTGAATCAATCAATCAATCAATCATGGACACTTATATAGCGCACTACTTACCCGGAGGGTCTCAAGGCGCTTGAAGCATGAGCAAGACCTGAGTTTGCCAAATGAAAAAGGTAAGGCAAAATCTGTGTAGGTGACGAAGAAAAAGGATGTATTTTCTTTGATTTACACCACATGGAGAACCTTTTCCATTTCCTGGAATATGTTTTGTTGGTACTGTCAGCCCGAGCCCGGGCTAGTACAGCTCTGCAATCTTGTGGGATGTCTAAGTTCTGGAATTCTCTGAACTCAGGAGCCAAGCCGATAATTTGAGAGATGCTGGATCCGGATGTTGGACTTGTCTGTTGTTCATTGTGAGGAGATTGGGGCACGGTTTGAATGGGATCGGCGGTTCCAGCGATAGGAGATGTAGCTCCGTAAACCAGTGCTGGCGTGGCCAAGCTGGAGCTATCAAGATCAGGGTACAATGTTCCGCCTTCAGCTTTCGGAGAACCCTGGGAATCAGGGAAAATGGAGGAAATGCGTACGCAAAGACGTTGAACCATGCGTTCGAAAATGCATTCCCTAGAGACCCCTTCTGGGGACGCCAGCTTGCATAATGTTGGCATTTGGCATTGTGTCTGGTTGCGAACAGATCCAGGTGAGGCCTGCCCCATCGGGAGAAGATGTGACTGAGAAGTTGGTTGTCCAGCTCCCACTCATGGCACACAGAGCGCTGTCTGCTCAGTGAGTCTGCAAAGACATTGTCAGTTCCAGGGACATATTCTGCCCGAAGGGAAATGTTGTGAAGAAGTAGCCAGTTCCAGATTTTCTGAGATTCGTGAGACAACGTCAGAGAACGAGTCCCCCCTTGTTTGTTTATACAGTGCATTGTGGTGGTGTTGTCTGTTCTCACAAGCACTGGGGAATTTTTGATCCGAGGCAGGAACGCTCGAAGCGCCAGGTAAACTGCTCGTAACTCGAGAAGGTTTATGTGCAGTTGCCATTCGGCAGGGTACCACTGTCCGTTGATTCTGAGTTCTTGGAGGAACGCACCCCAACCTTCCAGGGACGCATCAGTTGTTATCAAATGCGGCGAAACTGGAAGCAGGAAAGGCATACCCCGCATAAGGTTCTGTAGATGAGTCCACCACTGTAGAGCTTTCACCATGGGAGGAGTCACTCGGATTACATAGTCGAATGTTCCTGTACACTGGATCCATTGAGTGGATAGCGCTTCTTGAAGAGGGTGCATATGAAGACGGCAGTGTGGAACTAACAGGATGCAAGAAGACATCATCCCTAGCAGGGACTTGTAAAGGCGCACCGTGAGGGTTCTTTTGGTTTGTACACGGGCCGCAAAGGATGCCAGCTTGGATTGACGCTTCTGAGCCGTATCGAGGGCTGCGCCTAGGAAAGTGAGACTCTGGGAAGGCTGAAGGACAGATTTCTCTCGATTGAGAGTAAGGCCCAAGTCATTGAAAAGTTGAAGACAGGCGTTGGAGGACTTGGTCACGCCTGCAAAAGAAGGTGCCTTGACGAGCCAGTCGTCCAATATGGGAAGACTTGGTGATGTTGTTGCCGGAGGTACGCTGCTACTGGAGACAGGCATTTTGTAAAAATGCGTGGTGCCGACTTCAGGCCGAAAGGCAACACTCGAAACTGGTAGTGTTTGCCAGCCACAGCAAACCTGAGGTATTGCTTGTGATTCCTGTGGATAGGCACGTGAAAATAAGCGTCTTGAAGGTCTAGAGACACCATGAAGTTGTTCACATTGAGAAGTTGTAGCACCTCCTGAAGGGACACCATACAGAATGACTGTTTTTTGAGAAACTTGTTTAGGTCTCTTAGGTCCAATATATGTCCCCATTTTTATTCTTTCTTCCGAATTAAGAAGAATCGGGAGTAGAACCCCTTGCCTCTCTGACCGCGAGGGACTCTTTCTATAGCGCCTTTCTGGAGCATTAGTGAGAGTTACAATTGCAGCAGATGTAAATTCTTGTGGAGCATTGGGCGAGGAGGAGTTTGAGGCGGAATTTCTATGAACTCCCGAGAGTGTCCGAAGCGAACTAGTTGGAGGACCCATCGATCTGTAGTAATCTTTCTCCAATTTTGTAGGAAAGATGATATTCTCCCTCCAACTTTGCATGGTGGAGAAGAAGTGGAGACCTGTGGCAGAGAGAAGTCATTGTCTTCTGGCTGTGTCCTTCTTTCCTCCTCTACCACGAAAGGAAGACTTTGTGTAAGACGACTGTTGTTGTTGTCTTTGCTGATACTGGGGTTTGTACTGCTGATTTGAGCTGTACGAGGACCGGTAACCTTGAAAATCACCTCTTGAAGATTGGCCTCTCCCTCTTGAGCCCCGAAAGGGAGGATTTTTAAACTGGAGGGTACCCAGTGCCTTCGCTGTATCGGTATCTTTTTTAATACCTTGAAGCGCCTCATCAATGTGTGCTCCAAACAGAAGTTGCCCGTCGTAAGGCATGTTGAGCACCTTAGTTTGCACTTCCGGTCGGAAAGTAGTTGCTTTGAGCCAGCCTTGTCGTCTCAGTACCGCAGCTCCAGCTAGTTGGCGGAACCCCGTCGATGCGATATTCATCGCACAATCAATCATCTCTGAGGCTGAGCGTTCGCCTCCTAAGAGAATCTTTTTAGCCTCTTCTTTTTCTTTCTCCGACAATGATCCCAAATATGGGGCGATATCAGCCCACATTTGACGGTTGTAACGTCCTAACAGTGCCATAGAGTTTGAAGAGCCCACTGTCAATGCGGACATCAAAGAAAACCGCTTTCCAATATTGTCCAATTTTCGTCCCTCCTTATCCGGTGGCGCAGTTAGAGCAGCAGAAGGATTTTTCGATTTGCACTGCGCTGCTTGAGTAATGACCGAGTCCGGCTTGGGATGGCCAGTAAGGCAAGCTGGAGCCGTGTCTGGAGCCCTATATTTCTTGTCCAGCCTGGGCAGAACTGGGGGCAAAGAAGAAGGGTTTTGCATGATTTTAACCCCTTGGTCCCAAATATAGTCGATGATAGGGATGGACCTAACAGCCTTTATTGAATGATTCCTTAAAATCATAAAGGAAAGTCTTGTTGTTGAGTGGTTATTGGAATCTTGAGACGCAAAGCCGCCCTGCGCCCCGCGAATCGGCTTGCGTTGGCACAGGAGATGCTGGACATGGAATGACGTAATCATCCCACTCGTCATGTGAGTCCTGGAGTTCCCCTTCCTCCTGTTGTTGCTCCTCCTCTTCATCATCTGAGGATGGTGGAGGATGTGAAGGAGCAGGATCCGGCTGAAGCACTAGAGGTGGAGGCCGAGGTCTAGGCGGAGGAGAAACTACTGGAGGTGGTGGAGGTGTAGAGGGAAACCTTTGTTTATAGTCCGTAATCAAGAACTGCAGATCCGTGACTATGGATGCGGGTAGACACACCATAGGTTGAGGAGGAGGAGGAGGAGTCTGGAATTCCTCCTGGTGATCCACTTGTTCGTCCTGTTCTTGCTCTTCATAATCTGAACTCTCGTGATATTTTAAGTTCAGTTCAGCATGGCTATTAGCTGTCTGGAACATCCGAGTCTTCGTCGTCCAGAAGATGCGCAGGTGGTAAAGCCTGGACTCTGCTCGGAGAGGTTAAATCCGGTGTCAGAGTGCGCTTGGTAATTTTTAAGTGAACGTACGCACTTTTCAAGGTAGGTACCTGTGTCGTCGTCGAGCCCGTCGACGGGGTGGTCGTCGACGACTCATCCAGTTGTCATCGTAAACGATGTCGTCGACGACGACGATGTCATCGACGACGACGATGTCATCGACGTTTGAGTCGTCGATGGAGATTTCTCCGTCGACGGCGTCGAAGTCGTTGGAGCCTTCATCGACGACGATGGAGCTTCCGTCGGCGACGATGATGTGGACTTCGGCGTTGTGGAAGCGCGCGTCGACGACGATTTCTTTATTGTTATAAAAGATGAAACGGACCTACCCGTAGACGACGAGGATGTTGTAGACGTCGACGTGGAGAATGAAGATGACGCCACAGAAGTGGAGATGGTCGCTGTCGACGCTGTCACAGGCAGAGCTGATGATGTCGTGAAGGGTTTCTTGAAGGTGGAAGCAGAGCCCTGAGGAAAAACCTTCACAGGCAAGGCCTTAGAATGAACCTCTGAAGACTTCAGCGTCTTCTTTTGAGGTGGCTCCGAAGATGGTCTTGGGGATGTCACTCTAGACCTTTTAGGAGAGGAATGTGGACTCTTGAAGGAACACTCACTCCCACCAGAAGAGACTGTCTGGCCCTTATCTGTCAGTCTCTGAAGCCATATCAACAGGCGCCCCTCTATGTCCTTGAGGGTCTTTGTTGGAAAAGTCCGGCAGACTTTACAATCCTTAGAAGAGTGGTGTGGGTAGAGACAATAAAGGCAATACTTATGCTTGTCATCTACATGAAGCCTCTTCTTGCCACAAGAGGCACTAGGTCTAAAAAGTCCTTTTTTAGGTGTATCAGCCATGATAAACTGAAAACCCCACACAAATAAAGAAGTTCTGTGAGAAAAGTACTGGAAAATCCAGAGAAATAAGGAAAACTGAGCAGAGCTCAGTGGAGACTCCCTTAGCACGACGTGCGGTAGAAAATCTGAGGGACAAGAGCTCCTTCCAGGAAGGTTCTAAAGGGTGGTGATAGCTGTTTGGCTCTAGGCCAAAGTTTGGTCCTTTTCACAAAAGGACATGGATATGTTACTAATGAGAGGCCTCTGGCCCATTACTATATATATATGTCTATGTGACATTACTTTATTTATGTAACGGGGACTCCCACCCCGACGACGGGGAATGATTCAGGCATGTGAATCTATGAAAGATACCCCTAATACTGGATAAACCCAGATTTTCATGAATAGGCAGATCAATTGGGCTGATCATGGAGTGATAAAAAAGGCCAACTACCATAGGGTAAATATCTTGGCAGATACCAACTTAATAGTGAACGAGAACTTAGAGCCTCTTGCTGCAGATACCAAAAAGGCATTGAATAGGCTCAACAACTTACATTTGACTATCGTAGGCTGTTGTCACATTATCAAAATGATAGTCTTCCCCACAATTTTATATTATTTCTGAGCTATCCCTCTTGAATTCACAAATCAAGCCTTACAGAAAGTTGACTGTTTGTTCTTCCAATTCATTTGGGCTTATTCTCAGCCAAGAAGATCATTTAAATTTCTTTCTCTTTCTCTTGAGAGAGGGGGTTGGGCCCTCCCAAAGTTGCGACTATATTATTGGGCTACGGCTTTACAAGGATCCCACAGGGTGCTTCTGTCACCATTTGAACTATTGTTGGGTCCGGAGGCTAAAGGCTGTCTGTGGCGCCAATTAGCATTTGGGTATTTTAAGAGGGTAAGACTCAAGACCCTTATCGGAGCTTACAAGGTATTCATGGCCATGTGTAAACTTCTTGGGCTGGGTAGACTAAATTATTATAACCCCACCAATAACAACTTCAACTTGCCTGGAATTTTCGAGAGTCCTTACTTCCATAAATGGCATAGCTCAGGGATAAAAACACTAGAGGCCCTGTACTCGCCCAGTGGGGTCTTGACCTTTGAAGAACTTCAGGCGAGATTTAATTTGTGCCAGAATGAGGTTTATAAGTATTGTGCAATTAGGGACTTTACTTCATGGGAGGACGGGGGGCCCTCGGGCTTTGATAAACAGGAACTTGTGGAGAGATTGTCTGCACCCTGCGTTTCCCGGGTAGGGTCTATTTATGCCTTGTTAAACAGACTCATGCCCGATTATATGCCCTTAATTTCTATCAAATGGCAGCAGAAATTAGAAATCTCTGACAATACCTTTTATGTAGCCTTTCAATACGCACAGAGCGAACTCCTATCGGCCAACTTAAAAGCACAATTCTATAAAACCTGCTTTTTCCTTTATTATACGCCAAGCAGAATTGCCAAGTGGGGTACCGGTAAAGGCACGTACTGTCCCCGAATTGCTGAATGTAGTGCAGACTCTGTGCATATGTTTGCCTTGTATATAGAACTAGGACCCTTGATTACCCAAATGCAAGCCTTTTTAAGAAAAGTAGTAGCACAGGACGTTTTGCTAACTCTTACGACCATTCTGCTGGGGATTAGTGACTATTAGCAGAAGGGAAGGTGGGGCCTTTATTTTTGTTGCAATGGCCGTTTACGGGCTTTGGATTGACTCAACTCCCCCATTATTTTCGCACTGGTTGGCCGGTTATTGTCAATAGGGAATCTGGAGAAGGCTATTTATGCTAAAAAGGAGGTAATTTGGGAACCCTTGTTTAGATGGCTCTCCCAGGTCAATCCATAATCAGTATTGTGTATTGAGCAATAAAGGTGAGATTGAATTGTATAGTCATGTCTCTTTTGCATTCAATTCTATTCTGCAAGCATTGTACACATTCTAATATGCTGCAATATGCTCTGCTTTGCCTTTCGTGCTGTTTAGACTTTTTTGCACTTTCAGCACTGGTCACTTTATCCAAGAATTACTCAAAGGTGGACTTTTAACATACTTGAACTTTATGGACTAAAATTACATGTTGTCTAGATGGTGTTTTAAATTAATTCACACTGAAACTGCGGACTGATGTCTGGTGCAATCTGATAATCAACTTATTGTATCTGTGACTTTATCAAGGGGTAGGGTGGGGGCGGTGGACGTAATGTTTTTGTATCTTTGAAGGTTCTCTTTTGTAAATTGCATACTAAAATAAAAAATAGATACCTAAGCAATTAACTCCGCAGAGGTGAGTGCCTATCTCGACAGACCTGACTGTCCAGGCAGTAGTGTTTTGTGAACGTGTGCAAGGTAGCCCACGCTGCGGCCTGGCAGATGTCAAGGACCAGAACTTCGTGGGCTAACACAGTGGTCGCAGCCTTGCTTCTGGTGGAATGAGCACGCAAACCCTCAGGGGGTTGCTTCTAGGCCAATGCATAGCAGATTTTAATGCAGAGCACGATCCATTGGGACATGGTCCGTTTATGCACAGCCCTACCCTTCTTTGCGCCAACATACCTCACAAAGAGTTAGTCGTCCACCTGGAACTCTTTCATGCAGTCAAGGTAGAACGACAATGCTCTTTTTGGGTCCAGACAGTGGAGTCGGTCATCTTCTTTAGAAGGATGCAGCGGAGCGTAAAAAGTAAGCAGGGTGATGGACTGGCCTACATGAAAGGGAGTGACGACTTTCGGCAGAAAGGAAGCTCTAGTTCATAGAATCAGCTTCTCAGGGTAGATGTCCAGGCATGGAGGCTTGGATGACAAGGCCTGAAGCACACAGACCATCAGGGCAGGTGTTATTGCCACCAAGAAGGCTGTTTTGATGGTAAGAAGCTTGAGAGGACAGTTGTGCAAGGGCTCAAAGGGAACACACATCAGGATTATCAGGACGATATTAAGGTCTCCCTGAGGCATGATAAAGGGAAAGGTAAGAAACATGTTACAAACCTTTCAACAACCTAAGTACAATAGGGGACTTGAAGAGGGATGGCTGGTCAGGCAACCTCAGAAAGACTGAGGCAGCAGAAAGACAACCCTTTTAGGTGCCCAAAGCAGAAACCTGCTGGGCAAGAGAAAGAAGAAAAAGAAGAACCTGAGAAAGAGGATCAGAAAGGGGGTCAACCTGCTTTTCTGAACACCATACCACAACCATGCCCCAATGGCAGGCGTATATCGTTTTGGTTAAGGCACACCTAGCTGCCAGAACAACATTGCAGACTTTGGGCGGAAGGTCAAAAGCTGTCAACTGCTGTCGCTCAATTTCCACGCATGAAGGCACAGTGTTGACAGGTTTGAGTGGAGAACCCTCTCTTGCATCTGTGACAAAAGATCCTCCCGAAGGGGCAGCCTGATCCGAGGACAGGTGGCCATGCTCAACAGCTCAAGATACCAAACTCTCAGAGCCCAGTCCGCACCCAGAAGGATGATTTGGACTTGGTCGTTCCTGATCTTCATGAGAACTCTGTGCAGGAGTGGTATGGGCAAAAAAGGCGTACAGGAGGCCTGAGCTCCACTCAAGACTTAAAGCGTCTCTGAGCGAGAGCCACATGGAAACTCCAGCGCGCAAACCTTCGACATTGCCCACTCCCGGTGGTGGCAAGCAGATCTAATCAAGGCTGTCCCCACTACTGAAAGAGACCTTGCACCACCTCCGGATGGAGACACCATTTTGGACCTGAAAGGCATCTGCGGCTAAGTTAGTCTGCCCTGGAGTTCAGAGAGCCCATCAGGTGTTGAAACACCAGGGAAATGCTCTGACATTCCAGCCATGCCCTGAGACGCAGGGCCTCTTGACAAAGGGTCCATGACCCTACCCACCCTGTATGTTGCAGTACCACATGGAGGTGGTGTTGTCAATTATAACAATAGCCTCCCCTTGATGGATGGCAGAAAGGTTTTTAATGCCAGCAGTATCACTCGAAGCTCCAGAATTTTGATGTGGAGTCCCGATTCAACAAGAGACCAGAGGCCTCTGAGCCACAGCTCCCAGATGGCCACCCCTTCCCAGGAGTGACGCATCTGTCGCTACTGTCAGATTTGGTTGGGGACAGGAGAGGCGTCTGCCGCCGTCCCAATCACAGTTTAACCACCACTGCAGATCTTTTGCAGTTCCCTCTGGGCTCTAGACCATGTCGAAAAGATGTCCCCGATGCTGTGCCCACCGGAACTTCAGGTCCCCCTGCAAAGCCTGCATATGCCAGAGGGCATGTGTCACCAGCAGGAAGCACAAGCCTGTGAGTCCCTGTAGCCTCAGAGTAAGCTTCACCGAAGTCCAGGATAAAGGCTGAAACACCGGTACCATAGCCTGAATATCCCAGACTCACTGTTTAGGAGGATAGGCCTGAAACTGCACTGTGTCCAGAACAGCTTTGATGAAAGAGAGCATCTGAGAGGGAGTCGGTTTGACTTTGGTACGTTCATAGTAAACCCCAGTGAATGCAGGAGGTCTGCCATAGTCTGGAGGTTGAAGACGGCAGCCAGGGCGAGCCTGCATCTAACAGCCAGTCATCGAAATAGGGGAAGACTGGCACCCCGGATCTCCAAAGATGAGCGAGGCCAAAAGGGAGCACACAGAACTGAAAATGCTTGTAGCCCTCCGTGAAAAGCAGATACCGCCTGTAGACAGCAGGATGAGAATGTGGAAGTATACGTCCTACAAGTCCAATGCTAGCATCCAGTCTCCCGTGTCCAGGTCAGTCAAGACCTGAGGGCGTGGGAGCATTTTGAACTTCTCCTTTTTTCACAAGAAATTGGACCTAGGATAGGTCGAAGGACACCATCTTCTTGGGCACCAAAAAGTAGCATGAATAACAATCACAACCTACTTCTGGTCTCGGCACCCTCTCTATGGCTCCCTTGGCCAAGAGAGCTGTCACTTCCTGGTGGAGCAAATAAAGATGGGCCTCCGTCAGCCTATCGCAAGCAGTTTGCATGGGTGTTGGGGTAGTCTTGAAGGGGAGGGAGTAGCCCCTCCAAACAATCTGCAGAACCCATTGGTCCAATGTGACAGACCACCAGTGATGCAGGTGATGGCGAGTCCTGCCGCCCACTGGGTGCCCATAATGATAAGGGGGCAGAGCATAACAGTTTGGAGGCTGAAGCTGCCGGATGGTGGTGAACTGGCCTGATCGCTGGCTGCCGGACCCACGAGGTCTGTGGGTACTGCGTCCTCGGCCACACAGAGGTAGTGAAGCTTGTGCGCCGTCATGGCTAGGTGGGTACAGACAGCTGCAAACCACTTCTGTGACAACGAAAGGAGCAAAAGGCAGATTGGGGATGGCGAAGAGTCATGGAACGCCCTAAGACCGGGCCATAGCCCTGTTGTCCTTAAAGTGCCCCAGCACTGAATCCGCTTTGTCTCAGAAGAGATGGGAGCTATCAAAGGTCATGTCCATAAGTGACGCTTGGACATCTCTAGAAAAGCCAATCGTCCTCAACCAGGCGTGGCGACGTAAACCCACTGTTGATTAAACTGCTCTTCCCAGTGAGTGGGTAGTGTCCAGTCCACAACGGATTGTGAATTTAGCAGCGTCTCTCTCGTCGGCAACTGCCTGAGTGAGTATGGTCCGGGCCTCCACCAGGACTGTTGGTAGTACCTTTGCAACTGTATGCCACCAAGAGTGGGAATAGCGGCCCAAAAGGCAAGTAGTGTTCATGGACTGCAGTGCCAGGCTGGTGGAAGAAAACATGTTCTTGCTTAAGTTGTCCAGCCTCTTGGATTCCTGATCCAGTGGTCCGGTTTGGAATGCACCAGAATGTAAATGGGAAATTGAGGCTTGGACTGCCAAGCTCTCTGGGGTAGGGTGTTGCGTGTGGAACTTGGGGACCCCTGGGGTAGGGCGGTTGCAGCAGGTAATAGTCTTGTTCAAAGGAGTACCTGTGTTGGGCTTGGACCAAGTCCCAAGCAGGACGTCGGTGAGAGCTTCATTAAACAGGAGAAGTGGTTCAGAAGGGGACACTCCCGGTTGAAGCACTTCTGAAGAGGATGCTGATCTTGACTGTCACTGTGAGCAAGGTAAGGTCGGAGACCTCTGCCTCCCTCATCACCACAATTGCAAATGGTGCTTCCTCCTCCATAGCCAAGGTAAGGGGAGAAAGCATGCCAGTATCTAGAGAAGCCAATGTAATGATTTCCAGTTTGGTTCCGCAGGAGTGTCAGGAATCCGGAGAAGGAAAGGTTGGGGAAGACAATTGGTCTTGACTGTGGACTTCAGAGTGGACGCTTGGTAAACCACAGGCTGTAAGGGAAGGAATACATTACCATCTACACTTGATAAGAGTATAACGCATTAGCACAATGTCTATTACATAAATAAGAACATCACCTACCACAACTAAACATCTGTACAGTTGGATATGGTGGAAGGGTAGAAGAAGGTGTTCGTTTTTTCTGAGCACAATAAGACAAAAGATAATCAAAACTCTATTTCAACCCACTTTATCATGTGAAAGGAAATAGTGTAGAAATCTCACTGTGCTAGCTTCTGGATAAAACTGGAAGAACATCCAATTCTCCTTTCAGGGCTGGATACGTGAATACGAGCCTTTACCATGCAGTATGTACAGGGTTATCTGCCATATAAGAATCACACTTCGTTATCCAAGCTTGTAACCCCCCTGATATAGCGTAATAAAAGCAGCGCAAGGCGCTGTTACCGTGATTCTTGTAGATGAGCCTTGAAATCACTCCACACTCTGGTCCACGTAAGTTCCCCGAAATGATACCAAAAAAGGTGGGAAATGGTGTGAGGAAATACACAGTGGGAGTCAGCTTAGATCAGGGAACCAGAACACGAAGGTTCGGCAGTGCCCGGCCGGATGGCGGGGAAAGACCCGGCCACCGGGCGGAGCACACGGAGTAGGGGAGAGAATGGAGCGGCTGTGCCCAGCCGGATGGCGGGGAATAGACCCGGCCGCCGGGCGGAGCACAAGGAATGGGGGAGCTAATTAGAAACAACAAACACGGACTGAATAATCCGAGATAAGAGGCAAAGACAAACAACACAGAATATACTGACTTCAAGACGTGAAAGGACAGGGCGGCGAAGTAACTGAAGGAATAGCTTCAGAAAGAGCCGCCAAACGCAACCACCCTCACGGTGGAGGCCAGGAACAAACAGGAAACAAAGCAACAACGGGAAACTGGAAGTCAGGCACTATGAATCGGGACAGAACACTCGGAAGTCAGGCTAGACGCAAGAACGCAAAGCGGCGTTCCGATGATCTAGGCGTCTTATATAGTGTCATGTTTAAAGTTACAGTACGAGTGGGACATCGGGGCATGACAGCACACTCCCCCCACAATGCACCCCCCCGGGTTTGGGCTTGTCAGGATGTCTCAGATGGTACAATCGTACCAGCCGAGGGGCGTGCACATTATGAGCTGGCTCCCAGGTGCGTTCCTCGACTCCATAACCTTTCCAATGAATCAAGTACCGGAAGTTCTTCCCCACCCTACGTGAGTCCAAGATAGCCTCAAACTCATATTCCTCAGAATCTTGAATGGTTATAGGAGCGGGTTTCTTAGGCAATCTGGTACCTGGTTCAACCGGCTTTAACAGTGAAACATGGAATACTGGGTGGATTCTGAATGAAGGGGGCAATTCCAGCTTCATGGCCACCGGATTAATCATCTTGATCACCTTATAGGGACCTACAAATTTGGGGTTGAACTTGCGAGGACCACCAAGCGAAATGTATCTCGTGGACAGCCACACTGCATCCCCGGGCGTATAGATAGGTTCTAACCTCCTGTGTAGGTTTGCTCCTTCTGTGTATCTCACTTTAGCCATCTCTAGACTGTCTAGGGTTTTCTTATGTACCCCCTGTAATCTCTCAACCAGATCAGCTGCTGCGGGAGTTGGACTGTCTGTAGGGATCCCTGAAGGCAACAACTTAGGGTGGTAACCCTAGGAACAAAAGAAAGGGGTGGCATTAATAAAGGTATGTGGACTATTATTGTATGACAATTCAGCCACCCATACAAGTTCGTCCCAGTCTACTAGGGACTGCAAGACCTGATTTCTTATGTACTGCTCAAAGCATTGATTGACCCTCTCTGTCTGCCCATCTGACTGAGGGTGGTGACTAGAGGACAGTCTAACATCTATCTGGAGTAACGTACATAAACACCTCCAAAAACGGGACACAAATTGGGGCCCTCTAAGGGAAATCAAGACAGAAGGGAAACCATGGAGGCTGCATAAACACTGAAGCCAATGCAACTGCTGTGGGTAATCCCCCCAAAGGTACAAAATGAGCCATTTTCGTGAACAAGTCTACCACGACCAACAAAGTATTGTTCTTCCTCTTAGTGAGTGGCAACTCTACTATAAAATCAAGGGACACAGTATGCCAAGGGCCCGGCGGGGAAGCTAAAGGCATGAGTAGGCCTACTGGGTTTTGGTGAGATACTTTGCTCTGAGCACATACATGACAAGTCTTAACAAAGGATTCTATGTCCTTAAGCATAGTAGGCCACCAAAAATGTTCACGCACAGCTTTGGTTGTTCTCTTGATTCCTGGGTGGCCTGTCACGGGATGTGTATGGTACCACTTCAAAACCTGTTCTTGTAACTCACGAGATGGCAACACCACACCACCCTGTACACATACATAACCCCCTTTCGTAGAGGTCTCCTGAGAACCCACTAGGGCATGCTTGTCCACTGTGGCCTGACTTGTCTTGACCTGATTAAAGAAGTCCTCTTCCGTAAATATTCCCCCTATGATGTTCTCCCTAGGAATGATATGGGGCTGCTCTATCAATTCTGTTGGGTGATCGAAACCCAGTCGGGACAAGGCGTCCGCCTTGCCGTTTCTTTTCCCAGGTCTATAGTGGACGGAAAAGTCGTATTCACTGAAGAACTGGGACCAGCGTAATTGCCTCATGGACAGAGCTTTGGCTGTCTTGATGTATTGAAGGTTACGGTGGTCCGTGTACACCACTGCAGGATAACGAGCGCCTAGTAAGTATTGCCTCCACTCCTCGAATGCCTTTTTGATTGCTAGGAGTTCTTTGTCCCCTACTGCATAATTGTATTCAGCAGGGGTACATTTGTGGGAGTAGTAGGCTTCAGGATGACACTCTCCTGACACAGGATCCGCCTGAGATAAAAGGCCTCCCACTGCCACTTCGGAGGCATCCACCTCCACCACAAAAGGCAAGGCAGGATCTGGATGACGCAAAACTGGGGCGCCGGTAAAGGCGGTTTTCAGGAGCCGGAATGAACAATCTGCCTCATCGGACCATACAAATGGAAACCCTTTTTTGAACAAGTTACTTACCTTCGGTAACGATATATCTGTAAGAAACAGTAGTTAGTATTAGATTCCTTACCTTAGAATATCCCCAGGCGTCAGTCTGGATCCGGAAACTTTTGCGTAGCAGTACCCCTGCGCGTCGGTAGGCGTCGTCTGCAGGCGTCCCCTGCGGCTCCGCGTCGGTCGTTGGCGTCGTGCGCCGTGATGACGTCGCTGGAGTATATAGACACCGCCTCCGCGTGCTGACGTCAGTTCTTTGCACACAGCTTTTCCGCGCCAGATCACGCAGAGCCATGTAAGAACCAACACTGGTGCCATACGAAACTAGGGCCCTGAAAGGGATGACCTTAACCCTATGTATCAGTTCGCAGAACGGGGAGGATGGGCGGGGCGGTAAGGAATCTAATACTAACTACTGTTTCTTACAGATATATCGTTACCGAAGGTAAGTAACTTGTTCATCTGAAAGAAATAGGTTAGTAATAGATTCCTTACCTTAGAATAGATACCCCAGCAATACCAACCCCGGAGGTGGGTCTGCGAACCAATACAGCTTACACCACAAAGTCCTGGAGGACAGAACGGCCAAAGAAGCCATCCCTCCGGACTTGACTGTCCAGGCAGTAGTGCCTCGCAAACGTGTGCAGCGAGGCCCACGTAGCCGCCTGACAAATGTCCTGCAAGGGGACTCCCCGGCCCAGAGCAGTAGTAGCCGCCGTGGCCAGAGTGGAATGGGCCCTCAGCCCAACAGGAGGCTCCTTCCGAGCCAGAGAGTAGCACGCTTTGATGCACAGGACGACCCACCGAGAGATGGTCCGCTTATGCACCGCCCGTCCCTTCTTCGCACCCACGTAGCCAACAAACAGTTGGTCATCCACCCGGAACTGGCGAGTGCGATCCATATAAAATGAAAGCGCACGTTTTGGGTCCAGACGATGGAGCCGCTCTTCATCCTTTGAAGGATGCGGAGGCGGGAAGAAGGAGGGTAAGGTGATGGACTGCCCGATGTGAAAAGCAGAGACTACTTTGGGCAGGAAAGAAGGTCTAGTTCTCAGAACCACCTTGTCCGGATGAATGGACATGAAAGGAGGTGTGACAGAAAGAGCCTGGAGCTCACTCACTCTCCTGGCAGAGGTGATGGCAACCAGGAAGGCCGTCTTTAAAGTCAGGAGACGGAGAGGACAGGAATGAAGTGGCTCAAAGGGAGCACACATCAAGAAGGTCAGAACCAGGTTCAAGTCCCACTGAGACATCACAAACGGAACAGGTGGATACATGTGCGTGATGCCTTTCAAGAATCTCGTTACAATAGGGGACTTGAACAAAGAAGGTTGATCAGGCAGCCTTAGAAAGGCCGAAAGGGCTGAAAGGTAGCCCTTGATAGTGCCCAGAGCAGAGCCCTGCTGGGCAAGAGAGAGAAGAAAGAGGAGAACCTCGGAGAGAGGGGCAGAAAGAGGGTCCACAGCCTTTGCTGTTCACCATGCCACAAATCTGTTCCACCGGCAGGCGTATACCGACTTTGTGGAGGGACGCCTGGCTGCCAGAATCACATCACAAACTTCAGGAGGCAAGTCAAATGGCCTCAACTGTCGCCGCTCAATCTCCACGCATGGAGGTGGAGACTGGACAGGTTCGGGTGGAGGACCGTCCCCTGCTGCTGCGACAGAAGGTCCTCCCGAAGGGGCAGGCGGATCGAGGGACCGACTGACATGCTGAGTAGCTCGGGATACCAGTACCTTCGAGCCCAGTCCGGAGCCACAAGGATAACTTGGGCCCGGTCGCGCCTGATCTTCTTCAGCACTCTGGGCAGAAGTGGTATAGGCGGAAAGGCGTACAACAGACCGCAACTCCACGCGCGCCGAAAGGCGTCGCCGTGCGAGTGCCGTCTTGGAAACTCCAACGCGCAGAACTGATGACATTGCGCGTTCTCTTCTGTGGCGAATAGATCTAACCAAGGCTCTCCCTATTTCAGAAAGAGGCCTTGCGCCACGTCCGAGTTCAGACGCCATTCGTGATCCACCGAGCACCGACGGCTGAGTTCGTCCGCCCTGGCGTTCAGAGAACCTGCCAGGTGTTGAACCGTCAGAGTCACGCCCTGACGTTCCAGCCATTGCCAGAGACGCAGAGCCTCCTGGCAAAGGGTCCACGACCCCACTCCGCCCTGCTTGTTGCAGTACCACATGGCGGTGGTGTTGTCCGTGAACACCTGCACCACACTCCCGTTGACAAAAGGGAGGAATGGCTTCAGTGCTAGACGGATCGCCCGCAGCTCCAACAGGTTTATATGGAGCCGGGACTCCGCCGGAGACCAGATGCCTCTGATCTCCGCCTCTCCCAAGTGGCCTCCCCAGCCCTGGAGGGACGCGTCCGTCACAACCACGTGCTCCGGTTGGGGAAGGGAGAGGGATCTGCCTCTGACCCAATCGCGGTCCGTAAGCCACCACTGCATTTGTCTCGCAGTGCCCTCCGAGATCAAGACATGGTCGGACAAGTTGCCCTGATGCTGGGCCCACTGAAACTTCAGGTGCCACTGCAGAGCCCGCATCTGCCACCGGGCGTGATGCACCAGAAGGATGCAGGAAGCCATCAGCCCCAGCAGCCGCAGCGTCAACCTGACCGAAACCCGGGATAACGGCTGAAAGATGGGAATCAAAACCTGTATATCCCGGACTCGCCGTTCCGGAGGATAAACCCGAAACTGCGCCGAGTCGAGAACCGCTCCGATGAAAAGGAGCTTTTGAGAGGGACACAGGTGTGATTTCGGCACATTGATGGAAAACCCCAGCTCGTGCAAGAGGTCTGCCGTCATCTGAAGGTGGTGGACGACTGTCTGGGGCGAGCCCGCCTTCAACAACCAGTCGTCCAGGTAGGGGAAGACTGAGACCCCCTGTGAGAAGTTGGCCTGATATGCAGTGCTCACTATTCTAGTGATCACTATGTATCAGTCCAAACAACCCTTATTGATGATTGGTTGTAAGTCAACCTTATAGACCAGCTATCCTAGTAGCATGGATACGAGCAGTCTAAGGCTAAGACTCTAGAGGGCGTGTTAAGCCAGCTGTTTCACCATCACATTACCCCTTGAACACCAAGTGAAAGGACACCACACAAGTTGTTATGAAAATAAACAGATATTTATTTATAACAAGACTACCCTGAACTCTTTATGAGTCAGGGAGCTAAGCACACAACAAAACTCTTACGAAAATATATATATATTTTTTTTTTATGTTCAAAGGTTTTTTATTAGGAGCTGCAAGGAAAACAACAGTACAAGAAGACCAGTTCAAGAACTTACGTACAATACTATAATGAAATCATTAAAAAAACAGAGTTATAAACTTTGCTACTGGATCCGTAAGTTGCATTTTGTAAACCAGGCAAGTCCAGATAAACACATAAGTCCAGAAAAAACAAAGGGTCCACACATATTGTCTAATAGGCAGATGTAGACGAGTTGCGTCCAAAGTTACACGATGACTTGTTTAACATGACCATTATCACATGACATGACCTGAGGAGAAAAGAACACCAACATTGGATAGCAGAGGCATCTTGAGCTAAGCATTTGTGTAGATCTACCCTGTATAAGTAGGAAGAATGCACGTGACAGCTATGTAAAAAAGCGCTTTGAGTACCATGTGTTCAAATTCATGGGGGTTTGAATGCGTCAAAGTGGTCATCTAGTGCGGACCAGAGTTTCCTGAGCGGCGGCCTCCATGGGGTAGAAGTTAAGGAGATGTTATCTGCACCTCTTAAGTGGGAGACCCAATTTAGCCAGTGGGGAAAGGAGGCTTTGTTCGTGCTTTTCCAGTTATTAAGTATGATTTTGACCCCAGCCGTCAGCAGCCGGTCCAGTAGGGCTTTGTCATCATCATTGAGTGTGACGGCTTTGGCAAAACCTAGAACAAGCGTTGAAAATTCCCTTGGTAAGGTGATATGGAGCACTGTATGTATGAAATCAAAGATCCTGTCCCAATAGGAGGTAACACAGGGGCATTTGAAGATTAGATGTTCCAGATCTCCTCCCACATTCGTACAATTCCAACATGTGTCATCGGGTTTGATTTTGTGAAGGAACAACCTCCTGGGGGTCCAGAAGGCCTTATGAAGCAGCCAGAACTTGGTCTGTGAGAGTGTAGGGCTAATTTTGTGGCGAGTGGTGGATTCCCAAGTGCTGGCCCAGATAGTGTCCGAGTTAGGTGTGGAGGAGAATGAGTCCCAGTACCGTTGGAGAGGTGCATTTAGGGTGGACGATTGTGGCCGCATTAGTTTGTACAGTCTAGAGACTTGGTGCCCCAATTTGTTAAGTGAGGTGAATAGACCTGGGAGGGAGGGGGGGACAGCCGTCAGGTTAGCCTTCGCTAGTGCTACTTTAATGTGTAAGAAGGATTAGTTACTTACCTGTAATCCTAGTTCTCTTCCAGGGGTATACTCATTAAAGTCATAAGCACTGAATTATCTCCGCCCATGAGCGGGAACCCGGAACAAATAACAATATACATATATATGTGTAAAATATATAAAAAAGTACATAGTACTAACTAATTATACACATATACATGTATAATAACCATAATATGCAGCCTAACCTATATACATAGGCTAATAAAGCCACAATTACACACGTTCTGAAGCATGAAAATATGCTGTATATAAATGCAATAAACAGGCATGAGCCCAAAATGCATTTCATAACCATGAAAAACTTTTATTTTCATCAAAGAACCTGTTGTAAACAGCTATTAGCCTAAAAAAAGGCTGCATATGAAAATTTGTCTGTGTACAGAAAATCAGACTGGCACCCTGCCTTTAAGGTCCCAGAGAATCTGCACACTTTGCCTTTAAGGCCTCTAGGAGAACTCTGTTCCCATCATGCACCACAGGTGACAGTTAGGTCAGTTCTTTTGTACGGTACAGTAAACATTAGCAGGAATCTGCCCTTAAAAACTTTATAATACATATTGAAAACTTCAATGCTACTGCTCGCCCGGGGAGGCGGGAGGGTGCTTATGACTTTAATGAGTATACCCCTGGAAGAGAACTAGGATTACAGGTAAGTAACTAATCCTTCTCTTCCAGGGGATACTCATTAATAGTCATAAGCACTGAATAGAGTAGCAAGCTCATACCCACCAGAAGCGGGCGAACAGATAAATGCATAGCTACACTTTTAAAAACACAGTGTTTAACTAGAATTAGCAAACAAATTTCTCAGTGATGCCTGTCCCACTTGAGCATCTGTTTGCGTATCAGAATCCAAGCAATAATGGCGTGTAAACGTAGGCACAGAACGCCAAGTAGCTGCTTTACATATCTCTGACATAGCCACATTCCTGAGGAGAGCTGTTGTAGAAGCTTTTCCCCTAGTAGAATGAGCCCTAGGTCTACCTGATAAAGACTTGTGGGCTAGCTGATAGGCCAGTAAGATACATGACACTATCCATCTAGAAATGGATCTCTTGGATGCTGCCAAACCAGTATTCGTAGGACCATAGTTCACAAACAAACGGTCTGTGTGTCTCATAGTCTTGGTTTTATCTAAGTAAAACTTCAAAACCCTTTTTAGATCTAAAGAGTGCAAAGCCCGCTCAGCCGGACTTGAAGGGTTTGGAAAGAAAGTAGGCAATGTTATGGATTGGTTAATATGAAAATCCGACACCACCTTAGGTAGAAAAGAAGGATGAGTCCTGAGCACCACTCTGTTTGCATGAAAAACTGTGTACGGTTCCTTGCAACACAGAGCCTGAATTTCGCTCACTCTACGAGCAGACGTGATAGCCACCAGGAATGCTACTTTCCAAGATAAGTGTTGCAATGACGCTTTATGTATGGGCTCAAAGGGTGGGCCCATCAACTTAGTCAACACCACATTAAGCTCCCAAGGTGGAGAAGGAGATCTGATTGGAGGAAACACCTTTCTTAATCCCTCTAGAAAATCCTTCACCACAGGCATCCGAAAAAACGATATCTGTGTTGGCGATTTTCTATAAGCAGTTATTGCAGCAAGATGGACTCTGATAGAATTAAACTGCAAACCAGACTCAGCAAGATAAAGAAGATAAGGCAGGATCACCTGTTCTTGGCCTCGAATAGGATCAAGACCCTTGCTCTGACACCAAAGAAAAAAGCGTTTCCACTTAAATCCGTAGGATTGTCTTGTAGAAGGTCGCTTTGCCTCTTTAAGAATGTTCATACACTCCGGATTTAACTGTAAATGCCCGTACTGGATGACTTCAGGAGCCATGCTGCCAGGCGCAGGGAGGACAGATTGGGATGAAATACTCGCCCCTCCTGTTTGGACAGAAGATCCGGGCGACAAGGTAATCTCCTGTGTGGACTGATTGACAACTGGAGGAGATCTGGGTACCACCATTGGCGTGGCCACTCTGGGCAAATCAATATCATTCTGGATTTGGTCTTGTACATCCTGTTGATCACTGCTGGAATCAACGGTGTCGGCGGGAAGGCGTACAGCAAATTTTGACACCAGTCTATCAAAAGGGCATTCCCTTGAGACCCTTTCTGGGAGAACCTGGACGTGAAGACGGGGCATTTTGCGTTTGCCGCGTCTGCGAACAGATCGATGTCTGGTGTTCCCCAAGCCTGGAAAATGCTGTGTGCGACTTCTTCGTTGAGCACCCAGTCGTGCGCTTCGACGAAGTCTCTGCTGAGGTCGTCCGCCTGCGTGTTGAGGCTCCCTGGCAAGTGAACTGCCGTTATGGACAGGTCTCGTGCAAGTAGCCAGTGCCAGATGGTCTGAGCTTCTATGGACAGAGTCCTGGACCTGGTACCCCCCTGTTTGTTTAAATAATACATTGTAGTTGTATTGTCTGTTTGCACCAAGAGGGACCGAGTCTGAAGCGATGGAGCCAGGGACTTGAGAGCAAGATGGACCGCTCTGAGTTCGAGTAGATTGATATGATACCCTTTCTCGAAATCTGACCATAGCCCTTGTACTTGCAGCGGGCCCATATGTGCCCCCCAACCTTGGAGAGAGGCATCTGTGATCAGAGTCTGCGTTGGTGGGTCCTGATGAAAAGGAACTCCCTTCATCAAGTGTGACTTTTTCATCCACCATCGAATGGAATCTTTTGCAGACTGTTGGAGAAGAATCCGATCCTCCCAGCATCCCGTCCTCTGCTTCCATTGATCTTCTAGACACTGCTGCAGAGGACGCATCTGCAAACGTGCGTTTGGCACTATGAAGATGCACGATGCCATGGATCCCAGAAGAGAGGAAACTTGCCGAACTGTCGGACGTGCAGACTGAAGGAGAAAAACACACTTTGTCTTGATGGATGACCACCTCTCCTCCGAAGGACACACGTTTTCTTTTGCCGTGTCCAGTTGAGCACGCAGGTAGTGGATCTTCTGGGTGGGATTCATTATGGACTTTTTGTAATTGACTTGGAGACCCAACTTGTACATGAGTTGGAGGCATATCGATAGATGTTCTTCCAGTAGAGATGGGGATGAACTCTTCAGAAGCCAGTCGTCTAAGTACGGATAAATGAAAATCCGTTGCTTTCGAAGACAAGCAGCCACTACCGCCATACATTTTGAAAAGGTCCTGGGAGCTGATCTCAGGCCAAAGGGGAGCACTGCGTACTGATAATGAAGAGCCCCTACTTGAAATCTGAGAAACTTGCGATGTTTTCTGGATACTGGGACATGAAAGTAAGCATCTTTCAGATCTATGGAACACATCCAATCCCCCTGGTGTAATTGAGGAAAAATCTGATGAAGAGCCAGCATTCGAAACCTCTCCTTCCGAATGAATTTGTTCAAACGCCTCAAGTCCAGAATGGGTCTGAACTCCGTAACTGGACCTTTTTTCTTTACAAGAAAAAACCGAGAGTACAGGCCCTGACCTCTCTGTTGAAAAGGCACTGGTTCTATGGCATTCTTCATCAGAAGGACATCCGCTTCCTGTTGTAAGCGCATTAAGTTCCACTGTACCATTTTCAGAGGACGCATGACAGGAGGTGGCTTCTTGAATTTCAAAAGGTACCCGCTCTGAATGACATTGAGTACCCATTTGTCCTTTGTGATCTGTTTCCACTCTTCCAGATAACACACAATACTTCCTCCAACCGGAGCGGCACACGGTTGTGGAGGAAGCTTCCATTCATTGTTTTTGAGGCTGCTTGGTAGCTGATGATTGCTGCCTATTTCCGCTGCCTCTGCCTCGTCCAGGTCGCCTCTGCTGGAATTGTGATCTCTGTTGACTCTGGCCTTGATTTTGCGAGGACCAATTCGTCTGTTGGCCCCTCTGCTGAAAAGATCTTTTGTCATAGGGACGAAAATTACCTCTACGCTTAAACTCCTTCTTCTTTTCAAGACCAATGGCCTTAAGAGTGTCTAACTCCACTTTCATTTTAGACATCTCGTCATCGGCGTGAGACCCAAACAGAGTCGAACCATTAAAAGGTAGATTTACCATCTTTCTCTGAGCCTCAGGTTTTAGACCCGTAAGGCGAAGCCAAGCCGTACGTCTAGCACAAACACCATGTGCATAACCATGAGCTGACAGATCCGCCGCATCAGCAGCCGCACTAATGCTTTGATTAGCCACCAATCCTCCTTCTTCCACTATTTCCAGGAAGTCTTTCTGATCCTCCTTAGGGAGCTTTTCTGCAAAACGAGAAACTGAGTCCCACAGCAGACGATCATAGCGGCCCAATAAGGCTGACGCACTGGCCACTCTCATGACCGAACCTGAGGTGTTGCACATTCATCTCCCCAAGGAATCCATACTCTTACTATCCTTCTCTGGAGGAGCAGAAGAGGTAGATGTTGCCGAATGAGCTTTTCTGACTGCCGCCACAATAAGAGAGTCTGGAGGTGGGTCAGAACGCAAAAACAAAGGATCTTCCTCTGGAGCCTTGTACTTCTTTGCAATCCTAGAAGGTCCTGAACCCACTGTGGCCGGAGTTAAGAAAGTTTTCATCGCTGGTTCTATCAATCCGGGCACTAACGGCAGAAGAGGCCTACCAGTCGTCTTGTGATGTAGGGTTTCAAAGATGACTGACGTTGCTATTTGAGGAACTGCCATCTTGATCTTGAACTTATTCGCCCCACGACATAACACATCATTAAATGTGCCCAAATCATCCACTGGAGACACTCTGGACGGAGGAGTAGATGATATTGTGGGAGAATAGTCTCTATATGAAGATCTTGTAGAAGACAAAGATGACTTAGAAGACGGAGAAGGAGTTCTACGCCTCTCTTGAGGAGTTGCAGATCGCTGCCTTCTTCGCTCCCTTGAACGAGATTTTCGTCCTTCTACAGCCTTAGGAGACGGAGCAGGAGTCCTACTCTTCTCTTGAGGAGTCGCAGATCGCTGTCTCCTTCGCTCCCTTGATCGAGATCTCGAACGTGATCTTCTTTGCAGCTCCGTTCGAGGAACCGGAGCTCTGTCACCCAATAATGGACGCATCTTCCAATGCCGAAGACTTTCCAGCCATCTCGGTGACAAGTTGATAGGCCTACCCACACGTTCAGGTGAAGCTTCAGGTGACACCTGCACAATATTCAGGTCTGCTGAAGACTTGGACGCTCCGGAGGCAACACTCTGCTCAGATACCACTGAACCAGATGGAGTCCGCTGCCTGGGCACCAATTGCCTATCATCTGCCTGGCCTGAGGTAGAGCCCGACTGAGCCACCATAGAAGAATCCTGATGCACTGTCTCTTGTCCCACCGCATCTTCTTGTTGATCCTGCGGTGAAGAAACCCCTCTAGGCTCAGGACTTATGTCTGACCTCGACAAAGACCTAAGTGAGGTCCGAGAGGCTGATCGTGACAGTCTCAACGCCGACCTGTGCACAGGTGGGGGAGACCTAGACATTCCATGCCTCGAGCCCGAAGCATGCTTCGACGCCGATCTACGTCGCGATGGAGACTTTGACCTCCTCTTCTTAGACTTCGACGTCGAATCCTTCGACGCCGATCTTCCTCTCGACGTCGATCTCTTCCTCGACGACGACTGAATCTCCTTCGACGTCGACAATTTACTCTTCGACGTCGACACTTTACTCTTCGACGTCGATCTATGATCCTTCGACGTCGACCCATGATCCTTCGACGTCGAACGCATCTTCTCCTTCGACGTCGAGCGTTGAACCCCCGACGTCGTCCTTACTGCAATCGACACCAGATGTCTCGACGTCGATAAAGATCTCGACGGCGAAGGTCGAGATGCTGTATACTGCCTCACCGGCGAAGTCCTCGACGTCGACGGAGGCCTCTTCGACGTCGACGGAGCCCTCTTCGACGCCGACAATGCTGACGGCGATCTGGATCTCGACGTCGAACGCCTCTTTTTCTCAGGAAAACCTTCCTGAAGTCGATTTTTCTTCGTTTTACCTTCTGGAGACGCTGATCTTCGACGTTTAGGCTGAGAAGGTGGCTTAGAAGTCGATAAGAAAACCTTAGAACTCTTCTCACCACGATTCTCTCTCTCCAGAAGGCCCAGAAGCCTCATTTTCTCTCTTTCTTTTAAAGTCCGACTAGAAAGGTTGAGGCAATGATAACAATCTTCCACCTTATGAGTATCAGGAAGACACACCACACAAACAGAGTGTGGATCAGTTTTTGCCATTTTCTTCCCACAGGAAGGACATTTATAAAATAAAGGTGGCATACTGACTAAAAAATTCACAACAGTTTAGTCAGAAAAAAGGTAATAAACACCACCAAAGTATTATTTGTCAAAAAATGTCAAGAAAAAACCCAACTTCTGACAGAAAATATTACAAATGAGCAGAGCTCAAGTTCCAGGTTCCTCACAGAACAAGCCGGAAAAAAGAACTGACCTAACTGTCACCTGTGGTGCATGATGGGAACAGAGTTCTCCTAGAGGCCTTAAAGGCAAAGTGTGCAGATTCTCTGGGGCCTTAAAGGCAGGGTGCCAGTCTGATTTTCTGTACACAGACAAATTTTCATATGCAGCCTTTTTTTAGGCTAATAGCTGTTTACAACAGGTTCTTTGATGAAAATAAAAGTTTTTCATGGTTATGAAATGCATTTTGGGCTCATGCCTGTTTATTGCATTTATATACAGCATATTTTCATGCTTCAGAACGTGTGTAATTGTGGCTTTATTAGCCTATGTATATAGGTTAGGCTGCATATTATGGTTATTATACATGTATATGTGTATAATTAGTTAGTACTATGTACTTTTTTATATATTTTACACATATATATGTATATTGTTATTTGTTCCGGGTTCCCGCTCATGGGCGGAGATAATTCAGTGCTTATGTCTATTAATGAGTATCCCCTGGAAGAGAAGTTATAGAATTCAACGTTATGGAGTTGGAACTTAACCTAAATTTCTTTGAAGGTTAGTGGAAGCGTGTTCTCGACGAGTTGGTGTGGGAATACGATACCACTGTCTATCCAGGTGGGGTAGTTTAGAGGCTTCCCTTTGTATAAAATTGTGGGATTGTGCCATAAAGACTCCCAAGAGGAGTGACGGAATTGATGCGGGAGGCATTTACTGACCTTTAGCAGAGCCAATTTAGTGTTTTTGAAGATGGGCCCCGGACCTAGGCTGGGACGGAGTTTGGCGGTGAGTAGGGCGCAGGGGTTAAGACCCTCAAGAATAGATTTTTCCACAGAGAGCCACACTGGGGTATAATCAGATTGGGAGGATATCCAATGCGACCCTTGTTTCGCTAAGAAGGCGATCTGGTAAGTTTTGTAATCCGCCAGATTGACCCCTCCTAATTTCTTATCTAGTCGAAGCTTTTTCAAACTGATTCTGGCTTTTTTGCCCTGCCAGAGAAATGCCGAGATGACTTTGTCCAATTTGGAGTGGAATATATTGGAAAGGAAGAGTGGGAGCATCGTGACAAGGTAGTTAACCAGGGGGGATATCATCATTTTTATAGTTTCAACACGGCCCCACCAGGTGATGAAGCGGGGTGACCATCCGTCTAACTGACTTTTGATTTTGTCTAGGGTTTTGTTCTCGTTGTGTTTAAGGGTACTCAAAAGCTCATCAGTGAACTCGATCCCCAAATATTTAATCACTCCTGTTTGCCAGAATAGGCCCGAAATGCCCAGCACTTCTCTCGAAGTGTGGATATTAAGAGGTTTTACTTCGGACTTATCTCTGTTTAATTTGTACCCGGAGAGGGAGGAGTATTTATCTATGGAGGACATTAGCGCGGCAATGGAGTTGGCAGGGTTTTCGGTCGCTATCAGGATGTCGTCCGCATATGCTGCTAATTTGATGCATGAGTTCCCAAAGGATATACCCTCAATGTCCCTGTTATTTTTGATATCTGTAAGGAGTGGTTCAAGGGCTAAAAGAAAGAGAGCTGGTGATAGAGGGCAACCCTGTCTGGTCCCCTGGTACAGACGGAAGGGATCCGAGAGGGAGCCGTTAATAGCTATCCTGGCAGAAGGGGCAGAGTAGAGGGCCATCACCATCTTGATAAATGGGTCGCCAAGGTTGAATGTGAGCATGCATTGGCGTAGAAAAGACCACGAGACCTTGTCAAAAGCCTTTTCTGCATCTAAGGTTATCGCCACCGTTGGTACAGAAGAGGATTTTGCCTTTTCTATAATATGACACAATAATCTAGTGTTGTCGTTAGACATCCGGTTTTTTAGGAAGCCAACCTGCGAGGGGCTAATTAGCTTGTGAAGGATGGTATTTAGTCTGGTCGCCAATATTTTAGCATATATCTTACAATCTATATTTATCAGGGATATTGGACGGTAATTTTTAGTGAGTAGTGGGTCCTTCCCTTCTTTGGGTAATACTATAATTGTGGCCTCACTCATTGAAGGGGAAACTCCGCCACAGGCTGCAGTAGAGTTATAAAGCTTAAGGAGCGGATGGTTAATCTGGTCTGCAAAGGCCTTATAGAAGGGTGCAGTGAAGCCGTCTGGGCCTGGGGCCTTATTATTCTTCAGGGATTTGATTGCTGCCTTGAATTCTGAACTAGAGATTTGTGATCCCAGCTGTGCACTGTCAGCTTCGGAAAGTTTTGGAAGGCGGAGTGAATTGAGGTAGTCCTTGCAGGCGGGTTCGTCTAATACCTTGTCGTTTTTGTATAGGTCTTCATAGAATGTCTTGAAGGTGTCGAGGATGTTCGACTGTTTAGTGTGTGTGACGTTGCATGAGTTTTTAATGGACGAAATGGTAGACAATTTCTGTTTGTGTTTAAGATAGGAGGCCAACAGTTTCCCGGCTTTGTTGCCGTCGCATAACTTCAGGGCCTTAAAGCGGTTAATCCAAACCCCCGCCCGTTTACTGGTGATGGTGTTGTATTCGTATTTTTTCTTGGTTAGCGTGTCTAAAACACATGAGTCAAGCGGGTTGGATTTTTGCTGAGCTTCTAGAGTGCCAATCTGGCGTTCCAGAGACTCAAGTTCCTTATTAAGTGCCTTGTTAGTCTTGGCCCTAATGGCGATGATGACCCCGCGAATTGTGGCCTTCAGCGCATCCCACAGGGTGCTAGGTGAGGTGTCGGGGGTGTCGTTTAGGGAAAGGTATTCCTCAATTGCATTCGATATTAGTAGTTTGTTTGTGGGGTCTGAGAGTGTCTCCTCATTAAAGCGCCATCTCTTCGGGGGGAGGATCGATCTGGAACCAGCTAGTTTGGTGCGGATACAGGCGTGATCCGAGACTAACTTGGGGGCTATATCGGTCTCTTCTATAAGGTGCGTGTAGGGGCTTGAGATCAATATGAAGTCGATACGGGAATAGGAGTTGTGTGGAGCGGAATAAAATGTGTAATCCCTACCGTCCGGGTGTTGCAGGCGCCAGGAGTCTTTCAGGTGATACCTGTCACATAGACGAAGGAGGGCCTCGTGTGAGCGGGAGGGGTGGAAGGCACACTTGGATTGTCTATCGAGAATTGGGTCAAGGGGGATATTAAAGTCGCCTCCCATTATCAACAAGTCATCTGCAGGGATAGGTTCTAATGAGCGGGTGACAGAGTTCCAGAATTCCGGATCGTCTGCGTTTGGGCCGTAAATATTTAGTATATGTAATGGGTCGTCTTCCCTGAGAAGGTTAGTGATGGATAGCCTGCCAGCATCGTCATGGGAGTGTGAGACTAGAGTAAGGTTAGCTTTTTTCGCTAAGATGGTGATAACCCCTCCCTTCTTGTGAGATGCTGGTGATGATAGGATATGTGATGCCCAGTGGATATTCAAGAAGCGGAGATCATCCTCGGATAGTTTGGTTTCTTGGAGTAAAATTATGTCCCCCTTGGATTTGGAGATATACTCAAGAACTTTCCTCCTTTTTACCGGGTGGTTGAGGCCCTTAACATTAAGAGAGACAATCGTAAGATCGTCGGCTAGTGAGTTTGTCTTAGCCATTTGGGTTGAGAAGCATCAGTAAGAGAAAGCGCTCTGATTTAAGGGAGACCAATAGCGACTCCCCCAAATGCTCCTTACAGTCAGCGTGAGGGCCTATGCGTGAAGGAACAGTGGACTGCAATGAAATGCATTTGACAAGTGTGGAAAAGGTAAACATAGGAACAAAACAATACATAGTATAAAAAAAGAATAAGGCACTTTGAACTCTTGTAGCTCCATTTTCTCCCCCCCCTGCACCCCCCTTCACCCCACCCCCTCCCACAGTCCCTCCCTCCCCTCCCCCCCTATACGTACTTAGGGAGTGCGACGGCAGTCCCGTGCAAGGCGGAAATCAGGGAAACATATGTGGTAGCTGTAAGCTTCCTTAGGCTAATGTAAGGTAATGTTGGCATTAGTACCTGCAGTTTTACAAAATTCTAACTAGGTCTCACACGATTCCAAGCACTCTGCCTTCAGGATTGTCAAGGCCTGCCATAGGAGTGACTGATAGGAGATCTGTGTGCCCATTTAGGTTTAGATATAGGTATACTATATCTAAAGCAAAGGGTGATTACACCACCTTGCCCCAGCTGTCAAGCAGCCAGTTGTGTCAGATTTGGATGGCCAGCCAGGGGTGGCATAATACATGCTGCAGCCCCTGGTAGGCCCTGGGTACACCTATGCCCTGGGTACCTAAGGTACACTGTACAGGGACTGATAAGGTGACTCAGTATCCAATTGGATATGTACCTAGGGTACATGGAATCCATTTTAACAGAGAGAGCAGTGGGCCTGAGGTCCTGAATAGCAGGGCCTCAGGTCAACTAAGTCAGAAAACCAGCAAAACACCAGGCAAAAAGTTGGGGGCAACCATAGTCAGGGATCTACCTTCCTACATAACCCCCCCCCCCCAAACGAAAGGAGATAAGGCTATCCTTGACAGGTAAGCCTATATTGCCATATAAGGAAGTACCAGCACTGGCATGGTTACCCCCTATCTCATGGTCCACTAAGCAATCCCTCACCCTAAGGGTATCTGAGGGTCTCCACCATAGGGAATCTCTACCTGTGGTGTGTTTTGGCAAAGTAGAAGGCTGGTGCTGAAATGGAGTACTGAAGTGAGGCTCCACTAATTTTGGGCTCGGCTTCCTCCAATCACTATCCACCATAGAGGCCTTTCTTTCCAAGACTGAGTTGTGTTGAGCTCTCAGGGTCAACCTCTGGCTACCTAAAGCTGGAGGCTGAGTCCCTCTGTTTGGCTTACTGGAGGGACAGGTCAGGTTTGGGGCCCTCAGGTCCCAGGTTTGGCTGTGCCCAACAGTGTCCATCTGTGGGAGTTCCCTAACTAGGTTTAAGGGGGATCCCTCAGGAGGCTGTTTTATTTTCACTTGGCTAGGATTACTAGCTTCAGTGCCCTTAATCTTCTGATTGGGAAGTTCTTTTGGACAGGGGGCTCTTTGGGGTCCACCACTGGCCTCCCTGATCTCTACAGCCCTGGGCTGGCTGAGGCAGGGTAGAGAGGGGCAGGTTACCTGCTCCAGACTGGGTCCCACCTTGGAAGGGTCCACTGACATCAGAGGCTCTGCCAGGCTAGGCCTGACTACCTCTGGGGCAGTTTCTTCACAAGGGGTTAGGTCAGTTCCCTGAGGAGGCTGATCCTTTCCTAAAGTCTGGTGGGAGGGAGATTTCTCTTCCTCCTCAATGCTCTCTGTCTGAGTGGAGTGATCCATAGTTTCAGGCTTCACAACACTATTATCTGTCTGAGTTTGAGCTGTGGCCATCACAACTCCACCAACCTTTTCAGGAAGGGACTCAGTTTGGGTATGGGCTGTGACCATCACAGCCCTGCTAACTTTTTCTGGGAAGGAAGCTGTCTGAGATTGGGCTGTGACTGGCACAGCCCTCCTGACCTGTTCAGGGAGGACATCTAGGTCAGGGGCTGTGGATATCACTGCCCCCCTAACCTTACCATGGAGGTTCACCATTTTAAAATGGGTTTCTTGCTCTACCTCAGCCCAGGCTGAGAGCTCTAAATCATTCCCCAGTAGGCAATCTACAGGCAAGTTTGGTGACACTGCCACTCTCTTGTGGCCAGTGACACCTCCCCAGCTAAGATTTACCACTGCCATGGGATGATTTCTCTGTACTCCATCAGTATTGGTCACCTGGTATGTGGCACCAGGTAAAAGTTGCCTTGAGGGGACTAGACTCTCAGTCACCATGGTGATGCTAGCCCCTGTATCTCTATAGGCCTCAACTTTTGAACCATTGATGAGGGGCTCCTGTCTGTACTTGCCCAAAGTGTTGGGACAAGTTGTGAAGTTGGCAAACCCCATGCCAGTCTCACAGACAAGAGTATCTAAGTCTGGGGACCTGGTTAGGCCAGAGTCCCCAGGAACTCCCAAAGTAAATGCACCCAAATTCTTGGGGGCACTCCCACCACCTGGGGGATTACTACTAGTAGTAACAGGAGGTTTGGGACTGTTACTTGGGGGTATGTTCTCCTTATTGTTGTTCTTTGGGCAACTGCTGCCAGTTTTCAAATGACCCACCTGTTTACAGGGATAACAATAAGGTTTCTTCTGGGCATTGGAAGGATTCTGGGACCCACCCCCCTCAGAGGATTTTTGGGGCCCTGATGTGGTTTGATCTGTAGATGTATTCCCACCCTTCTCTTGAGGCTTGGTTGATTCCTTTTTCTGGTCACCACCTTGGTTCTTGGACCTAATCCTGGTTCTGACCCATTTGTCTGCCCTCTTACCCAATTCTTGTGGAGAGGTCAGATCAGAGTCTACCAGGTGCTGGTGTAATAACTGGTTCTGACAATTATTTAAGACTTGCTCTCTCATAATAAGATTATACAATCCTGTGAAGTCAGTAACCTTGCTACCCAGTAGCCAGCCTTCCAAAGCCTTAGTGGCACAATCAACAAAGTCAGACCAGTCCTGAGACTGAGTTTTCTGGGTGTCTCTGAACAGCAACCTGTACTGCTCAGTGGTTAAGCCAAACCCATCAACCAGTGCATTTTTCAGGACCTGGTAATTGTTAGCATCCTCAACTCTAGTAGTGAGGAGCTTATCTCTACCTTTGCCATCAAAGGAGAGCCACAGTAGAGCTGCCCACTGACTTTGGGGGATGCACTGGACAGTGCAGGCCCTCTCCAAAGCAGCCATCCATTTCTGGATGTCATCCCCTTGTTTAAAGGGGGGCACTATCTTAGTCAGGTGTTTAGTGTCTAAACCCTTCTCTCTATCTCTTGGGAGATTGCTGCCACCAGTGGGAACTGTCCCACTCATCTGCTGTTCTCTAGCAAAGGCAAGCTTTTCTTTGGCCAGGGCAAGTTCTTCCCTTTCAATCCTCAGTTTAGCCTGCTTCATCCTTGCTTCATGCTCTCTTCTCTGAGGGGAAGTCAATCTCCTCTGGGGAGAAATCCTTCTCCTCTGAGAAGAGGCATTAGAGTGCAGAGATATACTGGAGTCCCTAGAAGGAGATCTACCTCTTCTAACTCCAAGGTTAGGCCTCATTAGGGTCAGTACTGGGGGTCCCCCAGATCCTTGCCCAAGTAGGTCTAAGTTGGCCCTAGTGAGTCTGCTGACTAACTCAGGACCCTTGTTTGCCTCACCCTCAGAGAGTTCCTCTTGATCCTCCTCCTCAACTGCATTTTCAGTGCCAAGGAGGTCTGGATCACCAAGGTGTCCCTCTAAGGCTGGCATATTCCCATCTCCCTGAGATGCTTTCCTAGCATCATATGTCTCTAAGAGACCTATCAGAAAGGGAATGGTGGGGTTAGACCCCTGTTTCAGTTTCCTGGAGGTACACACTTGTCTCATCGCCTGGAAACTGAGAGCTGCATATCTTGATTTGACCTGTGGAGGGTCAATAACCACAAGGGGAGTCTCAGTAGACTCTCCATGGGTAGACATGCTTTTCTAGTGAGGTGTAAGTGGTGCACTTACCTACACTATATGTTTACCTACTGATCCCTTGCTAGAGTTGTAGTTTAGGGTGTGCTAGGCCCTAGGAGCTACAACAGCTGGTTCAGTAGAACTCAGAGTATTCTAAGCTAAGTTATATGTACCTTAGTACTTATGTGATCTTTCAAATGATATTCTTAGGATATGTGTGGTAAAACAACAGCAACCTCAAATCCCAACCGCTGCCCACCAATGTGAGAAGTTGGCCTGATATATAATGTTCACTATTCTAGTGAGCACTCTGTATCAGTCCAAACAACCCTTATAGATGATTGGTTGTAAGTTAACCTTATAGACCAGCTATCCTAGTAGCATGGATACGAGCAGTCTAAGGCTAAGACTCTAGAGGGCGTGTTAAGCCAGCTGTTTTACCATCACATTAACCCTTGAACACCAAGTGAAAGGACACCACACAAGTTGTTATGAAAATAAACAGATATTTATTTATAACAAGTCTACCCTGAACTCTTTATGAGACAGGGAGCTAAGCACACAACAAAACTCTTAAAGAATTACTGAAAGTCGCACAATTTACACAAATGCCCGAGGGGCACGAAAAACCATATACACAAGAAGTGGAATGCGAAGTTACTAGCAGGTAAGTAATACTTTTCTAGACTGTAGAAACGCTAGGCCTACAATGCTGAACCCTTAGATTAGAAGCAGGAGGCCTAGGGACGCCGTGTGCAGAGTGGGAACTCTCACGCGTAATGCGGGAACAAGTCTATGGATACTAGCACTTCACAAAGTTACTGTTCTCGGGCGAACCCGACTAGGTGGGTCGAAAACAAGGGTGGATCCGAACACTTAGGGTGTTGGACTATGCTGGAGCACCGGAGTACTCAGTTTACCTAGCCCAGGGGCTGCGGCTGCATAGGGTTCAAGTTGCGTCGGAAACCCTCGTTGAAGATCCAGGAGCCTGAAGAAAGAAGTTGCTGGCAGGCGGCCAGTGAAGAAGTTCGTGGTGATCCAAGCCTGGATCAGGGAAGAAGAAACCTGTAAGCAGAGGGGACCAAGTTCTGAATCACTAGCCAGTGATTTAGGTGGGCACCAGGATGGCACCGGACGAAGTCACCTCAGCCAGGTGAGTGGGCGCTGTGGGCTCTGCAGTCTCTCGGACCAGGAGGCGTTGTCGGCGACCAGAATGGAGGTGCGAGCTGTCCCACGAAGGTACTTGCTGTCGACGTCGCTGGACCCAGGATTGGGGCAACAAGTCTTGGCAAATGCAAGGCCCACGCGGTGGACCTAAAATGGCGTCTTGAGTGGACCAGGAGGGTCCAGGGTGCTTCTCTGAAGAAGGGAAGCAAGGGCCAGTCTGGAGCAACCAGACCAGCGGTGTTTGTCGTTAGTGTTCGTCGTCAGAGGGTCACTAGCCAACGGGCAAGTGACCTGGACAACGCGGTGAGCAGCAAAAAGCAGAAGGGCCCCACGCAGATCTCGTGGATGCAGGGGAGCTGAACTTCGGTGCTGGAGCTGCTCAGGGTCGGGGCTTCTCTTACCCCAAAGCACTCAGTCGAGGGTCACTCGGTGGTCGTGCTGGACAAGCGTCGTGCAGTTCTGAAGATGGCCGGTCCCTCGAGGTCTCGTCGCACCCACGGATCACAGCTGGGCTGATGATGTAGGTTGAGGTCAGAGGTGCCAGGGAAGCCGGTTCTCGTCGTGCTGGAGCAGTCTTGATCCGGAGGAGAGACTGGCAACAAACCGCGATGCTTGGTTGGTGCCTGCTGCTGCAGGGTGACTACTCCTTAGTCACAAGGGAGAAATCTTGAGAAGAAGTCGAGAGTTCCTTTCGTGGAAAGTAGTTTCAGGATTCAAAGATGATCTAATTTGGAAGGGGGCCAGTTCCTACCTTTATCCTGCAAAAAGGGGCTGGCACGCGACTAAGTCCTGCCCTATGGGTGGGACTAGGAGGGGGGTGGTTACACCCCTCTCCTTTGGCGGGCTTTCCCCAGATCAGGGGCTGGAGTGCCCCTGGAACTGGTTCCAGCCGGCCTATGCACAGTGAGCACCGGGGTGCCACTTGCAGTCACCTTCCTCTAAAGCCCTGCCTACCTAGGATACACAAAATCCTGTCTGGGACGGTGCTGGCACCGCCCCTGGCAGGAAACCCTTTGTCCTTGCCTCCTGTGCTGGGAGGACTCCCAGCAGCAGGAGGGCAGACTTGTGTCTCGGTGGCAGCATCCATCTTGTGGAGCTGAGGCTATGTCTGACTTTAACCGGGGTTACAGGTTACATACATGTCGTGTCCCTCTAGAAGGGTGGAATGCTAACCCCGTCGCCAGAATTGGCGAGGGGTTAGTATTCCAATTCGTATGACACCTTACTCGACATGTTTTGATAAAGCGATACCAGAGTTGGCATATAACCGCGAGGATTATAATGCACTTAAGAGTATATGGTATGCGATATCATGGAAACGGCTAAGGGATGGGTCCCGAAAGCCGCAGACAGGCTCAGCTCATGCCAGAGCACTATCTCACACGATTCCAAGCACTCTGCCTTCAGGATTGTCAAGGCCTGCCATAGGAGTGACTGATAGGAGATCTGTGTGCCCATTTAGGTTTAGATATAGTCAAAGTCAAAGTCAAAAAATTTTATTATGTTTTGGCTCTCATTGAGGGCCACATAAAATTATACACATAATTAACATACAAGAATATATAAATGACATCATAAAACAAAAACAATAGACACTACTTATCTGCGCGTAAAGCAATCATCAACATCTCCCTGAACTTCATTAATAAATATCTAAAATCTCTTTAAAATATTTAAAAATTCTGGAACAGAACATTTCATTAGGGGGGCAATAAAGTGCATGGAAAAACATTTTTACATTTACAATTCCCAATTGTAAACAAATTGGTTTTAACCATTTTTGGCGCAAAGGGCGCAATACAGGACAGATAAACAAAACATGATTACGATCCTGTACAGCATTATTACAAAAATTGCATAGAGGAGATACCCCATACCATTTTGCTAAAAGCGAATTGAGTGGAAGCAAATTATGTCGTAAAAGGTACCATAGTCTACGGACACCATGAGGAGTATTCCAAATAAGATATTGTTGGGCAAATTTTGGGGTATATGTTTTAACCAGGGCTTCCCTTTCTTTTTGATTAGGTTGGGCAAGTATATCCGACTTGAAACAAAGTTCCCAGGACATACTTTTTAGTTTCAGCTTTAGCTCATATGGTGAAAGTAAGAATAACGTACTTTCATCTAGTTCAAGCAGCGATACTGCTTTTCTAAAGTTTTTTACCAGCTGCGAGAACTCGTTAAAGTTGCCCAGGAGTTCCTTTTTTAGGATTTCTCGTAAGGTACCCGGTTTACCTCTGGCCAGACAGGCTACCCATCTTACGAGGGCGACCAACCCCTGAGCCCAACAACTTCGGAGTCCGAATTCCAGCCTGCATGAAGATGTAGAACAAGCTGTGTTAAATGAAGAGAATTTTCTTAGTACCTTTTCTTCAATTTTATGCATGAAACCCCATTGTTTCAACTCCACTAGTTCAATTCCATATAGAAGAGTTGCAGGAATTTTCGCTCTGAATACATCCAAAAATAGGGAGAAATGCCTCTTCCCGGTAGCTTTATACAAAGAACATAATCCCATACCATGGGCCAACGCTTTACGAGAGTTATGTTCAATGTGAGGCTTCTCACTAAGATTAGCAGATATTATTTTACCTAAAAACGTATAGGTTTTGACCACCTCAAGTTTTTGTCCGCTAATAGTCCAATTATAGCTACTAGACCTGCATTTCTTCTTACCGAAGATGCACATGATTTTACTTTTAGAACTATTAATTTTCATATAATGCGCTTCAGCAAATTGATTCAATGCATGAAGACGATTAGATAGACCTTTCGGGGTCAAGTCTAAAACAAGTATATCGTCCGCATACATTAGAATCGATATGGCTGACCCTCCGATTGACGGGGCTAATCCCTCACAAACTGCAATGGAGGTTGGTAAATCGGCCGTATACAAGGAAAACAATATGGGTGCCAATATACACCCTTGTTTTAATCCGTTCAGAGAGGGGATAGATTGAGAAAGGCCCCTCTCACCACCTTGTAACACCTTACACCATGTATTCGAATGTAAAGACTTAACTAGATCGAGTAAGTATCCTGGCATACCCAGTGCAGCCAGCTTTCTCCACAGCGTTGGACGGTCCACCTTGTCAAACGCCGCGGAGAAATCTATAAATGCTACGTACACGCCACCACCTCGGACACGAGCATATTTATCCATAATTACTTGTAGTAGTGTTAAATTATCTAAGGTTCCATGCTCTTTTCGAAATCCTGTCTGTTCCATAGGTAAAATACTGTTTAAATCTGCCCATTCCATTATTAACAATAATAAAAGTTTAGCGAAGATTTTTCCTATTGAGTCTAATAAAGCTATTAGACGATAATTAGAGGGTTTGTCCCGATCTCCTTTTTTAAAAATAGGGATTAATATACTTCCCCGCCAAGAGTCGGGGACTGTTCGTAATTTAAAGCATGCTAGAAATACTGGAAGAAGAATCCTACTCCAAACGGTAACATCTTGCTTAATTATAGACATGGGCAGTTCGTCAGGACCCATAGCTCCGGAAGAGCGCATGCTCTTTATCACGGTAGCTATGGATTGCTCAGTAGGAAGTTCCATTTTATAATCACTATTTGGGCCTGGGTCCCATGTATCCCCCCCTGCACCATTAGGTGCATATAAGGTAGACACAAATAGGGTCCAGACATCTTCTGTAATAGCGATTGGAGTGGGAGTTGTTATAGAACCACATCCTTGCCTTATTATGGACCAGAAATCTCTAGAATTATTGCAGGTTGAAGCCTCTCTTAGCTTGATCCATAGAGAATCTTCTTTTTCTCTTTTTATCTTGGATCTTAATCTTACCCTCTTTCTTTTTAATACAGCTAACTGATACTCATTTTCCCCAGATCTATTAAGGTATTGTTTCCTGACAAGTTTATTTATCTCCTTATTTAATATTAATAGTGGACTGGGAGAGAAATGTCTCTTTTTAGGATTTCCTATAGTCCTAGCCGTCGCGGTGACTTTTTTAAGGAGATTTTCAAGATAAAGGAATTCCCTACCTTGCCAATGATCACGTTCTAATAGCAATTGGGCAAGGATATTTTGTACGTCCTTGATATTGGTAGAACCCCAATAACATCTATCCGAGTTACACTTAATAGAGAAACCTCTATTCTTTAAGGACCAAGAGTTAGTTTCAGGGGGAATTAATGAGACAGTTATATTAATAATTTTATGATCACTCAAGGGGGAGTGAGAGATCACCACATCTTTAAGAAAAGAGAACGTATCAAAGTCCGTTATTACATAATCCAAAATAGATTCACCCCTAATGGATCCATGTGTATAGTTAGCGGGAGTATCTGAAGGCATCCTGCCATTTATGATGAGTCCCTCTAGGGAACTAAGTTCCTCGAGGAGAATCTTACCTCTTTTATTAGTTTTTATTTTGGTAGGCAGGAGTGCTTGAGGTATGTTATATGCTTCTTCCTTAGCTTTATTTCTAAACATGTCTAAAGTGAAATTAGACACTTTACTATTTAAGTCCCCCACCAATAATATATATGGGGGGTGATCCACCTCTAATAGTTGTTTAACATAGGAAAACATACGCTTTAAAACTATAGTAAAGTTATCTTCCGGAGGAATGTAGGCATTTAAAATTATAAACGAAGACCGTTGGGGAGCAGAGGCTAGATTAGAAATGGTTATGGATTGGAAGAGATTACTCTCGTCCGTATAATGGGAGAATTGCCATTGTAAAGCATTTGATAACAAACAGGCAATTCCACCTTTTGCGTGGCCTTTTTTAGAGGGAGTCGCAGGGGCCTCCAAGACGAAGTAATCTTTCCCTCCATATGGGAGATTTTTACACCATGTTTCCTGGATACATAACACATCTGCATTCAAAGAAAATAGGAAATCAAATTTCTCGGGGCAATTAGACTATATAGTATATTATTACTATATCTAAAGCAAAGGGTGATTACACCACCTTGCCCCAGCTGTCAAGCAGCCAGTTGTGTCAGATTTGGATGGCCAGCCAGGGGTGGCATAATACATGCTGCAGCCCCTGGTAGGCCCTGGATACACCTATGCCCTGGGTACCTAAGGTACACTGTACAGGGACTGATAAGGTGACTCAGTATCCAATTGGATATGTACCTAGGGTACATGGAATCCATTTTAACAGAGAGAGCAGTGGGCCTGAGGTCCTGAATAGCAGGGCCTCAGGTCAACTAAATCAGAAAACCAGCAAAACACCAGGCAAAAAGTTGGGGGCAACCATAGTCAGGGATCTACCTTCCTACACTGTCCATCTGCATTAAGTTGTGAATACTGCACCTACCCCTATCTCAGAAGCATCTGTCTGGAAAATGAAGGTTTTAGAGGAACCAGGACTCTGCAGAATTGGAGCACAGCACATGGCTTGCTTCAGGTCATCAAATGCCTTCTGACAGCTAACTGTCCACTGACATTTCTTAGGCATTCTTTTTGCGGTGAGATCATTAGGGGGTGTCACTATGGATCCATAGCCCTTAACTAACCTCCTGTAGTATCCAGTCAGGCCCAAGAAAGCTCTGACCTGAATCTGGGTAGTGGGATCAATCCAGTGCATGATGGTGGCCCAAGTACTCAACCTTTCTCTGCCCTGTCTGGCACTTTGAGGCCCTGACAGTGAGGCCTGCCTTCGGCAGGGCCTCAAGTACATTTCTGAGGTGGACCAGGTGATCCTCTCAGGTGGAGCTAAAGACAGCAATATTATCTAGATCGGATATGCTGCACAATAGGCTTCCAGACCTGTCAGGACTCTGTTTATCAGATTCTAAAATGTGCCATGTGTATTCTTCAAAACAAAAGGCATCACAATACATTAATAATGCCCACTGGGAGTTGAAAATGCTGTTTTTGGTTTGGCATTCTCAGAGAGTCAAATTTTTTGATGCCGCCATGCTCATCTCTAGCTGCAAATCTGAGTTGCCAAAAACAGAAGTAGACATAGAGGAGGAAGACCTATATCATCTCCTAGCCTCATTAGTGACAGAGCTATTACACATTTCGACAGAGAATCTAATCCCTGTACACTATAGTAGATACATTTCAGGCCCCTATCCATTATGTTCTACAGACGTTATTATTCCTCTCAACTGGACCGCACACCATCTCAAATATACTGTTGGGCTGCATTCACTACTATCACTCCATACTTAATCCCCAAAACGCAGAACTAACTCACCTCTCCACCACCCCATCCCTTGTGCATGAATCATCAGTAACAATGTTATACTCACCCATCCCAACATCCAAAAACATATATAGCAGAGAATACTTACAGGACTATACCATGACTAGCCAAGAAAAAACTTAAACCTCATTGTTCCCCCTGCCCTAGCCCACTAGCAGCCTTTTGGTCTCTACAGGTCGTTTAGGAGGAGGGCTTGGTAGAACTTGGATTCTTTGTAATTCTTTTCGTCTGTTCCAACAAGGCTGATGACCTAAGTCAATATCCAGGCTTTCTTTCTTCAATGTTTCATCCTTAGGCCAATCCTCGGTGCCTGGTAACTCCCTGAAACAGAACTGACTTGTGTAACTGTTTATGCTATTCACATATTTATATAGTCGTGAGGTCTGCAAAATATGGTGATCAGGCAGAATGATCTGCATTGTTGTAGAGTCAGGGCTGAGAGGTCTTGATAGCGAGTTCTATTTTTCTGGCTAACCTCTAATTCCTTCTGATACCAGGAAATGGTGGACTCTGGTCAGTGTCTATGATATGTGGTTCCCAGTCCACCTGGGTAGGCGATCTGGGGACATAAGGGCATATTTAATACTAAAATATACCACTAAATGCCAGATTTCCACTTCGCGCAACTTTTTCAAAACGTCTTACAATAAGGAAATTAAGGAAATTTCGCACATGTCCAGTGAACATGTCCTTAACTGTGTTTTTATCCTTTTGCTGATACCATTGTTTAGAGGAGGTGGGTGGGTGCAGGGCATCAAGTATTATAACACCATATACCTTCCTGTGATCCAAATGTCAGGATCCTTCCTTCCAACAAGGCTGGTTTGCAGTTCAACCTTGGGGTGTTGAGGTTCCTATCACCAAGGAATTCTCACCGCTATTTTCTTAGGTACCCTTGCCTCTTTTTTTATCTCCAGGCAAGTGTGGCAATGGTGACGGGGTCTTCTCTAGTTTTCATGAGGGATGCCAGTTTAGGAGAATCATATAAATGGTATAATTGACTGTATAGTCTTGACTGTATTATGTATCTGCTCTCTGCTTCTCTCCTATAACTCTCACTACTGGCAATGCTGCTCATTCCCTGGGCTGCGTATGGGACTTTAAGGTGCTTGGAGGCACTTTGGCCTCAACATTTGGGCTAGCTCTCTAGTCAAGGAGGTACCTCCAGGCCTTCCCTTTCAAGTAATCGTGTTTGAAGGTCAGTTTTATGGCAACTGGCTTTCCAAACCCTGCTGATTTTGTGGTTGTCTCAAGCCTTTCAATTGTTTGTAGACTGTGTCTCCCGGGTCCATGTGCGATGTGCAGCACCACTTCAGGGCTTCTCTGGGATTCAGCTCAACCACACAGTGGTCTCTGGCTCCACACCTCATTGTGCCTCCATCAGCTTGACTTAGCACCAGGCCACTATCTAAATCTTTAAGCCCAGTCTGCTTATACCCATTCTTCATGCCCCACTCGTTATTGGCTGATGGCAGTGTGGTCCTCTCAGACTAGTTCCAATACTGGGTCCAAATGTCCTTTCTGCATCAATTTGTGACTAGGACTCTACTCAGTCACAGGCTGCCATCTTGTTCTGCATCATGCCTCAGGCACCTCCACTTTCCTTCTCTCACCATGTGTGCTTATCTGCCATGGGACAAGCCTCTTTGCTTCCCAACTCCTTCAGATTTCTGCAGCAGAAAATAGTGATCACTAGTTGTGCTGATAGGACCCAATGCCAGCAGGCTGAGGCAAAGACTTCCTGACAAATATCTCACTTCACGCCAGCTCAGGCAATGCCCTCATCCCACACACCAAATTGCACTTTAAAACAAGTAAGAGAGAGTAGCTAAACAATTGAAGGCAATGAAAAATCATTTCAGTTCATTGTCATAAGGGTCCAGTGAAGAAAATAAACATCTGGCACTTCTCTAAAGCTGAAGAATCACACTGACCAATGGGCAAAATACAAAAATGTGATGATTCACAACAAATAACAATGAAGATCATGTTTCCGCAAAGTTCCCACTGCAGTACCAGAAATTGACACAGACAAAGAATGGCAGCTTTCTTCATTCCACTCCAAGTGTAAGTGCAGATACACATCTGCAACCTCACAAGAAGCAATTTCCAAAACTAGGCACTCATGACATCAAAACACTTTTCAGATAGGTCATACTCACAACCATACCCTTTCAACAAAACACAATAAAACCCTCATGCATTTTAAAGTGAATGTGGATAATCCCTCATGCATCATCTTCTAACTGCATGCCTGAGTACATAGACCTAGTCCAGGCGTGCAACGCCCATAGGGCTAAAGGGGCTCCCACCACTCTGAACCCCCCGTCGTTGCTCTCAGCCCGGTCTGCCGCAGCTTGAGATTTCTGTGCATTGACTGTGAAACCCAACTGATGAAGTAGGTATAATGTTGCGGTTTGTAGTATATAGATCTGGTAAGTGCCTGCTTTGATAAGCCAGTAGTCTAGGTAAGGGAAGACATGGATACACTGCCTCCTGAGATGAGCGGCTACTACTGCAAGACATTTGGTGAACACTATGGGGGCGGTGGTGACGCCAAATGGAAGTACCTTGAATTGGTAATGTTTGCCTGCTATCACAAATATGAAGTATTTGTGATGAGCTGGATGAATTGGAATGAGAAAGTTAGATCTAGAGCAGACAAAGTTACCCTGCTGTAAAAGGGAAAGTACTGTTGAAGAGTCACCATGTGAAAGTGCTCTGACAGTATATAATTGTTTAACTCTCTGAGATCTAGAATAGGTCTTAATGAACCGTCCTTTTTGAGAATCAAAAAGTAAAGGGAATAAAGCCCTGACCCTTGGTACTGAAGTGGGACTGGTTCTATAGCCCCTTTTAGTAATTGAGATTTCACTTCTTGTTGAAGCAAGTGCTGGTGGTCTGGTGTCAATTTGTGATATCGAGGTGGAATGTTTGGAGGGTTTTTGGTAAGCTCCAGGCAATAACCATGTTGGATAATTCCAATCACCCATTTGTCTGTTGTTATTGATTCCCAAATGGGGAGAAAGTGTTGAAGTCTTTCTCCGACAGGAGTGGAATAGTCGGAGGGAAGTGTGGGGAAGTCGCTGCTTATTTGGGTAAGGGGATTTGCGGTGTGTGGTGTTTTTACCTCTGCCCCTGGGACTATTTCCCATATAACCTCCTCTGAAAAAATCCTCTTGTCCCTGTGGACTTGGACCCTCCCCCGTAAGAAGAGCGCTGAAGGAACCTATTTGAGGGAGAGTGAAGCGTTCCCATCGATTTTGCTACATCGGTGTCTTTTTTTCATTTTTTTTTAGCACTTTATTAACTTCAGGGCCAAAAAGATGTTTCTTGTCAAAAGGTATGTTGAGAAGGACTTGCTGGACTTCAGGTTTGAACCCTGAAATCCGTAACCAGGCTTGTCTCCGGAGTAGGATGCTAGTATTTACCTCTCTAGCTGAAATGTCAGCCGCATTTAGAGAGCATCTAATGGAAGTGTTGGACATTAGTTTACCGTCTTTAACTAAATACTAAGCTTTGGCCTTATGCTCATCTGGGAGAAACTGTATTAATTCTTCCATTTCGTACCAGTGGGCTCTATCGTATCTTGCTTAGAGACCTTCGGTGTTAGGAATACGCCAATGATTAGCTGCTTGCGCTGCTATACGTTTGCCAGAAGCATCAATCAGTTTTGACTTTTTATCTGGGGGAGGAGCATCCCCAGACGCTTGAGAATTAGCTCGTTTTCGAGCATTGGATACTACTAAAGAGTCAAGTGGTAACTGACCATTAATGAAAATAGGGTCTGTTGGGGAAGGTTTGTATATTACGCTAGGAGTGAGTATTCTAGCACGTACAGAATCTTTCAAGATGTCGTCTGTCTGCCTCAACATACCCTTAAGCATAGACAGTGTCTGCTGGAGTTATGTGTGCCTAGAGTCTCAAAGAAAAAATCCTCCTCTAAGAATTCCTTATGGAGCTCCACCCTATGGTATTGTGAAGATCTAGCAATGAGCTCCTGATATGACAGATTGTCATCAGGTGAAGATGGTCAGGCTGAGTAAAGATCGGGGTCTGTATCCTGTGGAGGATCAACTCTATAATCCGTCCAAGGATCTACTGGTAACTGTGTGTCATCTTCAGTATCAGCTGCATCAAGGTGAGGTAGAGGAGACAGACTTAGGAGGTGTGATGTGTAAAGGATCAAACTGTGGTGGAGAGGGCGGAGGAGGTAGTGTGTGGAAAGGTCTAGTACCCACATTTTTCCTCTTCAATGGAAATTTATAAAAGCTGTCGTCTTCAGAAAGGTTGTGCTTTGATGCAGTTTAGAGTGAATGTGCCTTATGTCAGGATTGATATAGAGTTTTTTCTGTTTCGGATCCAACTTAGGTGGTACAACGTCCATGTCTGGATCCAGTTGCATTACGGACAGCTCTTTAGTGTTCAGCACTGAAGCTTTCGGAGCCGAGCTGGAATGTCTTTTCGGCGCTGAAGATTTCCGCTCTGAGGAATGTTTCTTTGGTTTCGGTGTCGAAGGTTTCGGCTCCAAGCCAATTTTGTGCTTAGAGCCCGAAGGTTTTGGCTCGGAAGTGGGTTTTGGCTGACTCAGTCCTGAGCCGGAAGGCTTATTGGAGTGTTTCGGTGCCAAGCCAGCAGGCAGAGCATCAGAAACCTCTTCTCCGTGCCGACCTTGGCCTGGAGTTAGAGGTGGTGCCGAAGCCTTAGATTTTTTAGGGACGGTGGGTGGGGGTTGTGGGGGAAGGGGTCTTCTGTTATCACATCTCCTTGTCCCTGCGGCACACTGTCATCATTCGGAGTCAGATGCCGTTGAAGCCTGTTCTTCTTTGGCCGCTGAGACCTCCTCATGCTCGGAGTCTTCGATGAAGAGATCCTGTGTGTCATCTAACTGCTGCTGCTGCATCTCTCGACGTCGAGCCCGTAGAGTTTTCTTCGATCTGAAGGACTGGCGCACATCAAAGTCTTGTTCTTTGTGCCCTGGAGACAAGCACAAGTTACACACCTGATGTAAGTCCGTATGTGGATACTTCGCGTGGCACAGGGGGCAGAATTTGAATAGAGTCCTTTCCATTGACAAGGATACGGACCAACGCGGATAGGCCGGAAGGCCGCCCGCAAATTTTTCGATCAAAATTGGAGATTTCTGATGATCGAGTCAAACTGCGGAGAAAAGGAAACGAGTTTGAAAACAATACCGTCAAGGGTAGAATGGATTGCGCACCCAGGGAAACCCGAGGAACGATTCCAAAGCGGAGCACAGCAATACATGTCCGAACCCGATGACGGAAAAATCAATCTAACAATGGAGTCGATGCCCATGTGGATTATCACCGAAAGGAAGACTCACCTTACCTCCTGACTGGAAAGACTTCTTTGAAGAAAAATAACTTGCAAACATCCAGATCCAACACGAGGTGGCAGGAGTATGCAAACACAGCTCACATGCTTCGAACATGCTGTTACTTCCGAAGATCACTTTCATACTCAGCGCAATACCCTTGGAATTTAGGACAGATTGGTTTAAAAAATTTCAAGGATAATTGAATAGTTTCATTTGGGCCCATAGGAGCACGAGAATTGCTTGGAAAAAAACGACTCAGGTGAAAAACAGATGGGGATATTGCTCTACCAGACTTTTAAATATACTGTTGGGCCTTTCAACTGAAAAGCATAAGACTGCGCTTAAGAGGAGGTTCCCAGCAGTTCTCCTATTATATCCAGTGGATGAAGGGGACCACTTCTTACTTAAATTTGGATACCCAAAATGTTTCAAGAAGATCAAGCAAGTGGAGCTTGTAAAGAGTGGATCCAAGTTACGCGAGCATTAAAAGTTCTATACTACATTAGAGGGAACATTTGTGATCTGTCTCTGACTGAGTCAGATGAGTACTCTGACTAATCTAGATGAATAAGGAATGTTGACTGTCAATTTCTGCTAAAATTAAAGTATTGAATGAAATGCTCACATGGAAATATCAATGTGATGTAAGATGTAAAAGGTACATTAAGATATACCTTGTAACCATATTTTTTTCAACACTGTTTAATAATCAATAAAAAAGTTTTATAAAAAAAAGTTCTGTACTACAGCAAGTTCTTGCCTATATAGAACTCACTAGGAATGTCAGAATTTTTACAGGATGTCGTAAGCTAGGCATTTAAAAGAAGCTGGGATTACACAGTTGGGACAACTAAAAGGAAAAAGCATGTTGTTAACGTGGAACACGCTATCTCAGCTCACGGACAAAGCTTTCTAAATTTAAATTTTACCAATTGGTCAGGTGGGCCGCCGTGCAGGGGGGCTTAGGGGTAGGGAACCTAGAATAGGAAGAGAAGTTCCAAAGCATTCTTCCTTTGAAGAAAGAACTATCAAAATGGTACTGGACCTTAGGGCTATGGGAAGACGGACCCTTTTATTTGCCTGAGGTGCTATGGAGAACGGACCTGTCGTTGCTGGAGTTGATTAACAGATGGCAAGTATCTATGTCTACACTTTAGGCAACTGTTTAATCTGCATCTCTGAGAAGAAATCATGTATTTACAACACATAGGGCATACTGGTCTCGAAAGAAACTAAGGAAGGCGAGAGGTCAAAAGAAAAGATGCTGTCCTAAGTGTGGACTAGAGAAAGCTGGCAATGTCCACATGTTTTGGCAGTGTCCGGATATCCAGACCTATTGGCACGATGTGAGTAAGATCATTATGGTTATAATGAATAGAGTGATCATGTTAAACCTGGCACTGGTTATCTTCAGCATCCTTGATGGGGAAGACTGATGAACCTACAGTCAGAGTTATTTTTTTATGCTAATATTAATTGCACAAAGGGAAATATGCATGAAATGGGTATCCACTGAATTACTAAAATGCACGATTAGGAAAGAACAGCACATTGCTTTGGTAGATTGGACTCTAATGATGATTAAAAAAAAGTACCGGAATGTGGGAACCGTTTGTTGCACGTCAAAAAGATTAAAAAGGAGAAAGAAATAATACAGGTGAGACGGTTGAGAATTCAAAGGTCCAAGGATTAAGACAATAATCAACAAGTGAGGAGTACAAGGTTTGATCTTTGGAGACTCTTGAATGCTGAACAGGGCCAAGTACAGGAGCTAGAGCCCATTAGAGGGCCCTGGTGGTAACACAAGAACAAACTCCTTGCCTCTTGTCTCATATGAGGATCAAAATATATATATACATACATTTGTACCGTTTGTCTTTTTTTACATCCTGGATATTTATGGGATTTTTTTTGTCCATATATTTTTAAATGAGTAAACTATTGTTAGCAACACATCCTTTACCTTGCAAAATGGTCATCCAAAAATGTACGGAAATGCTCCAGCTCCAGCCTGTGATTGATCAAAAAGCTGAGATTGTAATTGCGATATTCCACAGGAACCTGTTCCCAAAGGTTTGGCTCTTTAATATTGTCCGGTGGAGGCAGGAAAATGGCACCAGGAGAAGCACCCTAAGGAAAGAGTTGTTTCAAATTAAACAAATAATTGTTAGCTTGATAAAACCAAACCTTGTATTGTTATATTAAATATAATACAGAACAACTGTCTTCCATAATCCTTCTTTCTCATCCAAATCCTACATCATAAAAAGAGGAATCCCTAAAGGCTCTGTCATCTCACCCATGCTTTTCAACATCTACATGAAGTTATTATCTGCAATGATCAAGAAAG